>NC_044025.1:13178571-13814285 GCF_900496995.4 Aquila chrysaetos chrysaetos
CTGTTCTCTTTTTTGCAGATATGCAACAACCTATGAATGTCATGACTCAAAACTTTGCAGCTGTGAACCTCAGTCCTCAGTCTAACATGATGCCTGTTCGACCCCAGACAAGCCCATTGATGGGAGGGCCCATTCCTGTGGGGATGGGAATGCCCAGTGTGATGTCAGGTACGATGGGAATGACCTCCATGGGACCCACGCCTATGATGAACCAGGGAATGATGGGAATAAACATGAACATGGGAGTGCCAGCTACAGGAATGGGTTTGACAGGCACAATAGGAATGGGGGTACCCAATATCGCTATGACCTCTCTGACACCTGGGACTGTACAACCCAAGCAAGATGCCTTTGCAAATTTTGCCAATTTTAGCAAATAAAGATTGTAAAATAAATAAATAAAATGAAATAAAAATAAAACAAATGGGCAGGCTGAATGAAGGATTTTTAGCTGCACAAATATAGCTGGGGAAGGGATGGAAAACACTGATCAATACTTTTTTTTTTCTTTATCAGTTAAAGTGTCTACATAAAGAACCAAAAGCTATTTTCTAAGTGTGGAAATAATTAGTATTCAAATTCTGGAGGGGTGAAAGGTTCTTCCAAGGAATGTGTTAGATGATTTTGCAAAATAATTTGTATTGAGACCATCAAAAAAACCTTTCCTGTGTAGAAGAACTAATTTTAACTTTGAGACTTGATGGAAGACTGGAATGGGGTTGGGTAAAAATGTTTGAATCTAATTTTATACTTTTCTTTTTTCCTGAAGACCTTGACTTTCTTTTCCCCCTCTCCCTGATAGCTTTGTCATAATTGGATCATTCCTTTTACTACCACTGAGTCCACAATTGAAGTCACTCAAGTACTATGATCAGTTTTTTATAAGAATATATATTTTTGTCCAAAAATGGCTTACATATGTGATTATGGCTAATTCAAAGGGACCTGGAATGTATATATACTTTTGCTAATGTTCCAGCCACACTGCTATACTACCCAAATTTTTATTGTAAAAATCCTCTCTCAGCAATTTGGTGATCAACAGATTTTGGGGGTCTTAACATGCTTCTATTGTTATAACTGATATCCAGTGCAAGTCTGGGAGAAGCTTTATCCAAGACTGCTGGAAGGTTTCCTGTCAGAAAACTCCAGAAAATGCACTTTCTTGCAGTTCTTTTACAGTGGCACTCTAGCATCCTTTGTACCACCAATATCCCTATGGAGCCACTGGTTTAGGGCATCGGCAGCAGTCAAAAGGCAAAAATATTTATTTTTTTGCATCATCATTACAAAAAAATAACAAGGTGAATTACACTTAAGTTATGTAAATCTATAACCCTACCTAATCCAACAGCATTGGATCTTAGCTTTTATACCACATTTGATGATTCTTTTGTGTAAATATGGCATTAGCAGTTGTGGAGTCCAATAGAGGAGTAAAAAATATATATATTAATAAAGGAAACCTGTAGCAGTCAAAGATTTTACTGATTTACTGAAAACAAAAGGATGAATTAAGGTTTTTGGGGTTTTTGTTTTTCCTTCTGTAATTCTGCATTTAAGTTCACATGAATCATGATTCTAGAATCTGGAATACAAAGACATTGTTATATTCACAAACTGGGAATATTGTTAAGAATAAGCACTATACTATAGGTATGAAATTTATTGCCTCCCTTTTCTTATGTTGGATTTCTTTTTTATTATTAAATTGATAAAACTTTGTTTCCATTGTATTCATAATGTTCTGTTATACATAACATTAAAATGTTCATTAAAATCAATGTTGGGCTGCTTTTCCTTTCATTCCATTTGACGTTTATGAGAGCATTTGGGGAAAAAAAATAATTATAATTTGGGCAAAGTAATTTTTATAAATAATTTAAAATTGTTTAATGACTTCTTATCTGAAGCCTTTCCTATCTGGCTCTACTGTTAGGAATTAAAAATGAAGCAGGCAAGATATCCTGACCCGTTCCAGCCTTGCTAATGCTCCATCTACAACATTTCTAATTAGGCAGAAATTCATGTACTTCAGCTAAGTGGTAATGAAAAGTGATTCATTTGCTGAATAAGAGATGAGAGTGAGTGTAATTAGCTGACTGCGGTTTTTAATCTTTCAACAATTCAATGTGTTTAAATTAGTTTCAAAGAATAGGAGCTTTCAAGTGTTGTTACATCAAAGTAATCAAGGCAAGCTTTAACGGCTGAGTAGGAGAGATCGCTCTGGTTCCTGTTCTGAAACCTTTAAACTTATTTGGAATAATCATCTTCAAAACCTCTAGTTCTAACAGATGGGAAGACTCAAACTGGCTCAGTATGTACAAAGTTGTGGTGGGAAGAAAGCTAGTTAGTTCCTGGGGCGTTAGATGGGTGGTAAGGAAAACTAAATCTATAGTCAGTGTTGCTATCTTAGTTGTGCTGAAGGAGTGCAGTGCTTCTCAATAGTCTTCAGGAGGTTTTCTGAGGAGTAGGGAGAGTCTATTCATAATGCTGTCCTTTTAAGGTAAATTCAGCTGGTTAAATAGTTGGCTTTGATTTGAAAGATCATGTCCTTGTTTGGGTTGCTCACATCTTTTCAGAAGAACCAGTGATTCAGCTTTTAATCAAGAGATTAATTATAATGAAGTATATTTATCAGGGGTTAGAATAACTCCAGTGGAAAACGTTTGGTCAGTTTAGAGTGGTTCCTTTGTGGTTGTGTCCATTACATCTTAGTCAAGGGTACATAGTCTTATGGAGCAGTTGTAGCACTGAACTGATTTCACTGCGCCTACCGTATATCGTTCATCTTATGGACCAGTATCCTAATTATGAAGAAGGTTGTATGGAGTGTGAAAAGAAGTTTTTTGAGCCAGCCAGGTTGTCTGCAGGTGAATGAGCACGAAGTCCTTTGAACCAAAATAAACATCAGAAAAGAAAACCCAGACAGATTCCTTCAGATGATGGGCCAGGTGCCTCCCCATGCATCTTCAACCTGCAGTGATGACAGCCTGTTGCATAGAAGTTTTATCCCATTCTCTCCCTGAGTTAAAGGATATGGATCGTAGGTAGCAGTGCTTAGCAGAATATGGTTTAGATCTTTAGATAAAAAGACTGAATACAAAATGGGTTGTGTTTGCTTAAAACAATATTGAACTTGTTTAAGGTGGATATCATAAAATGTGTTTCCATCTCTGTATTTTGGGTATGAGCAAAATAATATATTAAAAATAGAAATTATCTTTCCAGGTGAAAATACAAATGAGCTACTGTGTGAATGCTGATAGATGATCTCCCATTTATTGGCTGCTGCCTAATATAACTTGGATATAACCTAAATCATGCTATTATGTTAGTTAGTACAGCTCCTTTCTTCATTTTTAAAGCCAGGTCCAGCTGCAACTGCCAACTGTCTAGAAGCCTACGTTTAGCTGGCTGTGTGCTATGTAGCACTCGACTGCATGGTGTGCTATCATACTGGCATGTATTTGGCTTTTCCCCACTGCTCTGTGGCAAAAATCTGACTTCCTTGCTCTTCCCTCTGACTATTCACAAGTTATACTCTACATTTTTTTTTTTTTTTAAAAAAGTGTGCTTATATTATCATGCTGTTGTCCAAAGTGCATGAGGTTCAAAAACCCAGACAGTAAGCTTTGTGACCATTGCCAACATAGCTGCATCATTTTTTCACACCAAGCTGAAAAGCAGCAACTGTCATGGGAGTTTGGAGCCTACAGGGAGTAAATAGAGAGAAGTAACTGTTTGTCTGGTTGTAAAAGGTAAGCTTTTACCATCTCTGGATTCTGTAGCTTCTAAACTTAAGAGTTCAGTTAAAATTAGTGAAATCCTTTGTAAAGGATGTCTTTACTTAAGAAGAGGAGAAAGGGGCATCAGAATTCAACCCTGTGTGTGTGTTTTATAGAATCATTCAAAAAATGCATCTTGATGTGTATAAAAGAGTAATAAATTCCAGCACAGGTGCAAGTTCAGTGATAACTAGAGCATCCACCATGTTCTACAAAAGAAATTATATTCAAAACAGCTAAACAAGGGTATTTATAGCAGCATCTGTTTCAGCTATATCTGTCAGCTAAGAACAGTCTGACACAGCTTAAGGGAGGTGGGGGAGGGATTTATCAATGAAGTGTTTACATAATGCAGGCAGGCATTGTATACTCAAGGTGATATCAACTATAACAGGATAACAAATATCTAAAGACACTTTTATTCTCAGAGGCCTTTGCTCCAGGAGTCACTCTACAAAATTGCCTCCATGTTCCTCTGTGCATGACTGTAAACACTTTTATAGCATATGACATTTTATAGTACCATCACTTGGTTCTGATTAAAGCTTTTAATGGAGATGTGATTTTTTTTTTTTTTAATTTTTTTTTCTTTCCCCCTTCCGAGTTTTATTCCAAGCTGTCACTGACTAAAATTCAGAATTGTTTCAGGCAAACCCATTGGGTTTGCACACACATTGAAACTCTTTGTTTTAAGTGAAATATTTAATTTGACTGCAGAGGAAACTTTTTTTTTGTTAGTACTCTGAACTGTCAGCACAGTGAAAAATCGTTTATTGTACAGCTCCAGGTACTTGCTGACAGATTTGACTGTCAAACATTGAAAGTATGAATGAGAGAATTGGAAACTAAATACTGAATACCTGTGTGCTTTCAATTATTCTGCCCAGGAGCTCTTCCCGCAGCTCGGGAACAGTGGTTGCCCTCTTCTTCCTATATTGGTAATTGAAGCACAGCTCCTTCTTGGGGACAAAGCAGCACTGCGCTGCCTGCTCCTCGGAGGCTCTTGCTGTGGGATGAGATGGACCGAATGGCTGTGCAGTTCGTTCCCATCAGCCAGAAACACAGAATCAGCATGAACCTTTTCACCCAAACCGCTTGGATTTGGAGCTGACTTGTAATGTTTTAAACGTTTCAGTGGGAGGAGGGCTTCCTGGGGGGGGGTGGTGCGAGGATGGTTATTGTTCTAGCCATGCTGCTAAGACCTGCCTTTTGGGGACTGCTTTCAGTGCTTTGAGGAAAAAAAAAAAAAGGAATAGTAAGTTGCAAAGACAACTAGGTGAGCCTGGTTAATGTTGTGAGACTGAAAGGATGGTCTGTGGAATTTGTAAGTCAATCTGAACAGCTTGTTCAGTGATCTGGTTACAGTTTTATCTAGCTGGGATGCTGTGGAAGTTTGCTTCTCCATGTAACATGACCTTTAAAAATTGAGATGTGTCTTATTTTCATTTTTTATGTGCTTCTGTGATCACTGTTCAGCTAAGGCAGGATAAGAAGTAAGAGAGAAATTCTGCAGAATGTGGAAAATTAAGAAAGGTGCCTTTGCAGAACTTAGGGTATCCCTGGATGTCTGCAGCTGGAGGTTCTTTACACTCAGTAATGCAGGTCTCTACATCTAAGTTCTGCATGTGTAAAGGACAGCAAAGGCTCAGCTAGTCTCTGTTTTCAAAAATGTCTTTACTCCTCACAAATTTGCAGCTTTTTTTTTTTTTAATCATGCCATAAGGTACTGGTTCAGTAATTAACTGGTTCTTTAATAGAGCTACAATTACTTTGTTTCATGATAAGGGAAAAAAAGAATGCATTGCAAGACAGAGCTACTTTCGACATCTGGGAACCTCCTAACAGCTGGCTATCTAATGAATATGCATCTGCTTAAGAGGCTGTAGGCCATTAATAAACCAATAGATATAAAACAGAAACAATCTTTGTCAGCTTCAAATGAGATTGGATGCAATGTGCTGTGAAGTGTCACTGTCACATTGAATCGAGCTGGGGAGGTTAACGCTCGCTCCTCGCTACCAGCGGCTCCGTGGCGGAGAAGGCGGCTGCAGCCTCACGGCAAAGGGTGGAGGGAGAGGGCTGGCCTCGCAAAGCTTTGCGGGTGGTTTCTGCTGCATTTTGCCTCTTTATTTCTCCCGATGCCGGTTGTGTTCGAGGCACTGGTGACCTCTTATTCGCAATTCCAGCTAGTCTGTCTTTTTCGGTTTGACGGAGGAGGATGTGGTTTGTCCTACACAAATGATTTGAGCGACACTGGAATCGATCACGTGAATAAATGACTGGGGAGAAGTTACAGGAATGTGATGAAAAATGCACCTATTTGACTGAGACCTGGGGCTTTGTAAGGAGCCTAAAGAACAGCCCTTGAGCCATGTTGTACAACAGGACTGTTGTAGGGTGAAATAAACACCCTTAAAAACAGCGATGATGACCTCATTTGACTGTATAAATATCTCTGCCCCCCTAAGAGTTTTATCTGCACTCGTTCCAAGGTGCACAGCATCGTATGTTGTCCCAAACTCTAGCAGCGTCTGGTATCTTATATTTGTATTGTTCTGCACCTTCATTTCCTGTGGCACCTCCCATAAAACGTGAAGAGGATTTAGCATTATTTTAAGTATCCTTATCCCTTCTGCACAGCTGTCTAACCTGGGCTGGATTAGTCTAGTATGTTCTTCCTTTCAATGGATAGTCAGGCTGAACAGCAGCCTCTTGAGGCAGTGATAGTCATTTTGATGAGAAATGTTAACTAAGTAGAATTTTCCTAAGAGAAAAACTATGATTTCATCTTCAGCCACAGTAATGGTACAGGGTACTGTCACCGGTTGAATAACAGGCCTGCAGGCTCCCCTGGGACAGAGGTAGGGGTAGATTTATTTTTGGTTCTGGGGAACTGGAGTAGCAGTCTTGTACCTCGCCTCAACTCTGCTTTAGAGCCAGACTTAACCATCTATGTTTTAGTTCCCTGGAAACTCTCTGTAAATTGAGATTTGGAATTGTTTTCTTTGCAACTCAGTTGTAAAGGGCAGTCTTAGGTTCAGCAGAAAGATCACTGTAGCATTAAGCTTTTTGCCCCCAATTTACAGGTTTTAGTTATGAGAAAATGGAAGCATGAAAAGTTAAAATGGGAACATAAGTGCTCTGTAATTACTGCAGATCTTTTCTAGCAACTTCTCAAGAGAGAAAACTATTGCACATTGTATCATCACATTGATATAATTTAAGCCAAAATCTGTTAAAAAGATTGACTTAATTCCTAGAATAGTATTTGTCTTACCCTTAATTACTAAGTTTTAAACTGGAAGATTATTTGAAGTCTGTTTCAGAGTTGCAGCCACACTGGTGACAAATTTAACTTCTCAAACTTCTGGTTTTACATCAAGGGTTGGTGTAAACTGGAGGTGTAAACCTCTGCACTACAGACGAGCATCTTTGTGGCTTTTGCAGGTGTACAATTTTCTATTCTTGCTTCGGATGCGAGTGCCGCTGCGCTGCCTCAGCCCACGTCTCTGAGTAGGAGCAAGTGCTAGTCCATTTTGAGTAGAGCAGGTAGGTCACTGATTAGCAACCCACCTTCCCTCCCTCAAGAGCTCTGCCTTTCATCCCAGCATTAGCAGGACTAAGATGTTACGGTTTTATCTTTTTTGAGACAGACAAAAGAGCAAGCTGTATAGGAGGGCTGTCCTTTTAAATACTTCAACTTTTCAAGGTCATTTGTGGAGCTTTTATCAATCAGAAAGCTAAATTCATACAAAAAGCATCTATAATGAACCAAGCGTATCTTCAACCTTATCCCTTCAGCTGAATACGAATTATCTAGGAAGGTGCTTCAGCAGCCACGTTCACTGAGTTCAGCATCCCTGTGAACATCATATAAAGTAAGCAGAGAAGCCACTACTATTGTAGTTTGGCATCTATCAATTTCTTGTCTTTTTTCTGTAATTGATTTATTAATTATAGCATCTTAATGATCTATTTAAAATAAATAAACCATTTACACCATTTCAAAGGTATTTTGTGATGTTCAGCTGATATTAAAATAGCACCAGCCTTATGTGCTTTTTCAGCAAGTGACCTAATTAGTTAATAAAGTAATTGAATATTAAAAAGGATGTTGCAAGTGATTAAAATTTAAGAGCCTTCAGAACATTATTAAAGCTATAAATCATACATCACTGTTTTAATTTGCATAGCTACAGAATTACTAATGGTCCCACATGCATAAGCTACTTGGCAATTAGTCTTTTAACAAACTGTTGGTGATACTATGAGGTTACCAAAATCTTTCCCCATTTTTGACTTGCAAACAAAATCCAGGATCAGAGAACACCAAGGGTTAAATTCCTAAAAGCCAGGAAATTCCATTCTTTCATGTGTGTCTCTACCCCAGCCTCTCTTGGCCCCTTGTCCCTTGCCCTTCCAGCGAGGGGACCACAACCTCCCAAGTTCCACCGAGGTCTAAAAAGGAGAGGAGGAAGTATCTGCCTCCACCTTGAGCTTCCTAAACTGGGCTCCAAGTGGTTTTCCAGCCCATTTTGATGCCCATGAATCTCCCTACCCGGTGCTGGGACATTCTCCATTTTTGTCTCATACGTACGACTGTCACAGCATCGCTTTCCTTCCCCTTCACCTGGACTCCAGGTCCATAACGGCGCTGGTGGGACTGAGCAGAGCGCTGCTGACAGCAGGCAGTCGTACTTGGTCTGTGTCCCACGGACGTTGTCTTTGGGCTGTGGGTAAGAGCCAAACCAGGGGCTCGTCACCTTCCACTCCCTACGCTGGGGCTTGCAGCTCATGGGAAACCTTAAGGATCTGCAAACAAAAAAGGGCTGGAAAAACATCACTGACGGGAGCTACGTGCTCTGCCTGTACCACAGGGTACAGCCCGTTCGCCGGCACAGCTGTGGCAGTGGGGGTGAGACAGGATGACAGTTTTCAACATAGAGACAAACCATTTTGGCCAGATGAGCTGCCCCGGTCTCCCCTCTTGCCAGCATCTCTGCAGTGATGGTTCCCAGCCTCAGGAATGCCCTCCAGCGGGGTACGGTCCAGCACACAGGCAGAGACCAGGTCTGTCTCTGGCTTTAGGACTTGCAGCCCGACGAGAGAAACAACGGTGCTGCGGGCAAAGCAACCCCGACACTGGGCAGCTAAACAGCTGGAGCGGCCAAAAGCTGGTGAGGAGGCAAACAGCCAAGGCTGTGGCCACAGCCGAGCGACCAGCACAACCGCAGTGTGAGCTCAGCAGCCTCTTCCCCCCAAAGCGGCACTGCACGATGCATTGCTGCCTCCTCCCTGCACCGCGCAGGCGGCACTGCACGATGCATTGCTGCCTCCTCCCTGCACCGCGCAGGCGGCACTGCACGATGCATTGCTGCCTCCTCCCTGCACCGCGCAGCTCCCCCCGACTCGTTTGTTTGCTCCCACTCCAGACAGACTCACAGCAAAGGAGGGTGCCTGAGCCGTTGCTGATTTCCCTACGTTGTTCTCTGAGAGAGGCAGGGTCTTCTCTCTCCTTGCGAGCTGGGACTGCAGCATCCCAGCCCATCGCAGGAACTGGCACCTGTATGGCTCTTGCTCCCCAGCTCCGTCATCCCTCGCACGCTGCCCAGCTCAGTTGCTGCAGGTGGGCTGCTTGTGTAAGCCGGTACCTTCATCTTCTAAGTCTCAAGTCCTTTTTTTTTTTAATGGAGCAAAAGAAGACATTACAGAACAGCATTTACATGCAAAACAAAGATGCTGTTTCCACCCAGTCAGCAGAAGCCTTGATGCAGTTTTAGCTATTAAAGTGTGCTGGCTGCTACATTACCAGGAGAACTTCTTTTTTGTGCTGCAAAAAACTTTTCAGGAGCTTCCTTTGAAGCCTTTCTTGAGGTCAGGGACTGCAGCCTCTTGCAGTCTTTCCATGTCAGCCTGCAGCACTTTTTGAAAGCCCTTACACTGGATATTGTGACAAACGCCAGCTCTTTGTTCATTAGTTTACACTTGGTAATAGATGTGAGGCCAGGGTAGAGGATGGCTCTCAGCAAGCAATTCACACTCTGCTGCACTAACATTTGCCATGTCTTGAATAGTTGGAGACAGTACAATCCTCTTTTAAGGGCCTGTGTTTTTAATTAAAACAGCAAGCTGAGGAATGGGTGACTTTGGAGCATTTTGACCCAACAAGGAATGACAAGCACGTGGCTACTTTTAAAATAAATTAATTAATACCTACTATCTTACCAATATAAAACTGTCAGCACATGAGGAGGGTGGGCAAACCCAGATACAAAGCAGTTTTGTAAATTAGGCTACGTACATGCAAACGTTACTGCAATACAAGGAACACAGCGAGTGCCAAAGGCGAGCTAGAAGAGACTGGAGTTGGTACCAATTTGCACCACTGGGCTGATTTTAGGGCAAGTTACAACGACCTGTTTCGGTGCATCTTGACTCCACCACCCAGTTTCACTTCAACATTGCAACGTCACCTGCCGGCGCTCCCAACATCAAGGTGAGAAGGGGCCAGGAGCCCCCACTGGGGTGACACATCAGCTCAGGGGTGCCTGCGGGTGCATGTTTGGACGAGCAGAGCCAGTGCTTCCCACCAGGGAACCCTTTCCCAACCCCCGGTCGGTAATGGTCTCATACACCGCATGCTGCCCGTCTGGCTTTCAGATGCGCCTGTGCAAATTTGGTAGGTGGTTTTTTAGCCATGAAGCTCAAACCCCTGACTAAGATCTAACTGTAGGCCAGGAAGCGCCGTCATCTCACATACACACAGTTTTTCAAGCCTGCCAAAATATTGATGACACCCCAAAGAGAACTCTAAGTGACACTGGAAGAGTTACCATCAGAGTATCTTCCCACCACATGACCTGCTAGAGCATCTGCACCAAACCTTAACTACCAAAAAACAACAGGACAGGCACATTCCCACTCCTAGCCACATTCACAAGGTGTTAGAGCAGCTCGCAGGAGAGGCATAAACATATTCCCTTGAGCATTGCTTTGAACCTGTTTATCCCTGGGTTTGGAACTGCCTCCCAGCAATGCCCTGGATGCAAGGAGGTCCTGCAGAGAGTCCCCCCCTTTTTTCAGCTTCCCACTGCTTTCATTTTGGAGCCTCCAAACAACTAAAAGTAAGTTTTTCTCCAGTTGTTTCTTCCACCGTTTTGACAACTTTGGGATGTTGCCTAACATTTGCTTGCTTTTCCCTAAAAGAATCAGCAAAACCCCCTTCTTCCCAGTAGAGAAGGGTAAGATCAGTAACTTTCTGCTTTCTGGTCCAGCTTTTCCCATGCTCGTAATACAGACCACCGCTGACTCCAGCCTCTGCAGCCACGGCATCGTTTTGTGCTCTTTCCGCCGAGCGCGGCGCAGTATCCTGTTTGCCGTCCTTCCTGCTGCTCTATGCCATTAGAACGATAGTATCAGTTTTTCCACTCAAGCTCCCACATCCTTTTCCTGATCAACACGTCGTATGGTTGTTCCATTGACCACGCTCTGATGGGAAAAACTTATTGCGCTTGAGCCTCATGCTCCAGAAGGGCAGGACAGAAAGGGGATGGTTTCCTCCTTCAAGCCTGTGCTGGTGCATTTACAGATTGCTCTATCACAGCATCCATACTCTCAAAGCATATTACTCTATAGGATTTACTCCACTGCATCATTGTGCATAAACGATACACGATTTCTGCCTGTACATATACGACAAGATACGGATACCCATGCGGCGCTGTTTTACAGCCTGGGCAGCATCTGCTAGCGGTCGCTGTTTGCAGCTGTGTTCTAGTAAGCCCACCACCAAGCAGACTGACTCCTGCTCTCCTCCCACAGCCAACATTTCCTCCAGCCATGCCCATCATCCACGTCGGATGGCTATAAGACTCCTGCTACTCTTATACCCAAACCCACACACAACAGTTACCTGCGAGAGCCACGCTGCCGCTCCTGCAGCTTGGCCTGGCGATGCTCCCCTCTGCTAAGAGCTGCCTGCCATCGAGGTCTTCAGATTTGTGTCTGCGTATTCCCTAGGACAAATCCAGTGATGTTTTGCCTGCCCCGGTGTTCCCTTTGCAGGCTCTGGTGCAAGACCCAGAAATCGGTTTGCAGAGAGCACCCCTAAGCCAACACAGGGCAACAAATTTTTGGCCAGTTCCTGCCGTTGCCTCCTGTTGTCAGCCCCTGGCCTGGAGG
Organism: Aquila chrysaetos chrysaetos; assembly: GCF_900496995.4. NCBI lineage: Eukaryota > Metazoa > Chordata > Aves > Accipitriformes > Accipitridae > Aquila > Aquila chrysaetos. The sequence goes on from NC_044025.1 coordinate 13,190,541, forward strand.
TGAAGGTTCTTTCCCAGTGGCTTCAGCCATGCGATCGCTCCAGGACAACTATATTTATGGGGGAACTTGATTTGGCCTATCGAGGTGGGAATCGATGTTCTGCGGAGATCTAACGCGTAACCATTCACGAGGGCTGCGGCATTCGGGGCCTGACCTAGACACCGCGAAGCGGCGGATGCCGTGTCCGACGATCACCCAAACTGTGGGCTTGAGCTAGGCAACAGCCCGCACGCACCCCACGGATCCGCTCGGGATTTTTGGCTGCCCCGGTCTCACCTCCACCCGTTCTCAGAGACACGGGTGGGATGCAGAAGACGCAGCGAGGAGCGCGTCCATCCCTTACGCACCTCGCCATCAGGGAGCGGACGGTGGAGAGCCCACCCCACCACCCGCACGGCCTCCCGCAGCCCAGCAGGTGCCCTAGGACGGCGGTTTTGGGGAAACCCGCTGCCCCCGGGAGCCGGAGCGCTGCCCGCCCCGCTGCCTCCCCCGCTGCCCCCGGGAGCCGGAGCGCTGCCCGCCGCGGGGTTTCCCTTCAACCTACTGCCACCTCGTGGGGAGCGAGAGCAGCGAGCAAGGGGAGATGCCGGCCCCGGGGCGGCAGCAGCATTTCGAGGTTGGTTTTTTTTTTTTTTTTTTTTCCCGTTAGGGACGGGGAAGGGGCGGGGGAGAAGCAGGCAGGTGTTTGGGAATTGCAGTCGAGTCCGGTCCCTTCAAACCGCACTGCTGAAGTCACCTCCAGTTCATTTTGAATCATCCCTTTTTCTTGGAGGGAGCATCAGAAGATTTTCTGCTCGTTAAGAGCGGTGACGGGGCTTGGCAGAGTCTGCCTGGCATTTCCACCGATGCACCGCCTGAACCTGAAGGGAGGATCTGGCCAAGACTCCCAGGTGAAGAAAGAGGAACCTGAAGGGCTGTAACACGTAGGGGATTCCTTGAACAAACTTTTTGGAGCATTTAGTGCCCACAGAAGAGAGACATCCAGACCCCTGAAAGTTTCTCCAGTCCTTTCCCAGAGAACAGGGCCCCAGTACAGACCAGGAGCACACCTCACCCCCCTGCGGTGCCCATCCATCTCCTGCCTGGGATGGGTTTCCCCAGAGGGAGCACCAGGGCTGGGTGCTCCTCCCTCTGTTTTGGCCCATTCAGACAGGCAGTTGCAGGAACAGGGTCTGTGGGGTTTGGAGCTATGTCCCAGAGGAGTCCAGACCATCAAAATCAAGCAGCAAAAGCTTCTGGGCAATTGGCACAGGTCATTGTTTACATATACAGGATCTAACTATTCACTCTCCCAAACCACCCTTTAAAAAGGATCTGCATAAACAGTAGCATCCCAGAGCAATTTCTTTACATCTAGACCTGTGCGCTTCATTGTGCGGTGCGGGATGGGGCTGTTACAGAAGACATACCCAGGCCCGGTCTTACCTCTGTATCCACCATTTCCTAAGCGTAAGGCAGCAATGCCGCAGAGCTGCATGGAGCAGGCAACCTCACCAGCAAAATCACCCCAGCAGTAACGACACAACCAGCAGCTGGAGGGGGAGCAACGGCAAAGCTGGATAACAGTGAAACCCAGGTGAGCAAATTAAATGCAATCCCAAACTCAAACACTTCAGCTGGTCAGAGACCAGTGTAGATGACCGGCACACAAAAGAGATTTAAGAGTGACACAGGTGGCTATAATAAAAATAACTGTTTTAAAAGTTGCCAAATACTGCAAAATGTGAAAGGAGAGGTGAGGAAGAGGAGACGAGTGCCAAGACACTGGCAGGTGGAACAAGAGCCTCAAAGCAGCCATCAGGATCCAAACAATTACCTTCCCCTGGTGAAAGCTGCACCCACAGCCCAAGGTTGTGAAGGAAACCAATCTTGTGAGATACAATTATCTTGTCAGAGCTTCACAAAAACCACACCTCCATTCAGCAGAACTGAGGCAGACTGGCATTATCAGAATATCCAACTCAGCTGGTGCCATTATATACTCTTCCATTTATATCCACTGTCCATTAACTCAGAAACCTAATGATACCTATTTTAAATATTCAAATACTTGCTCAGATTTCAAGCAGGCTATGAGCATCACCCAGACTGACCCATAAACCAAACATGTGAATCAGCAATGTACTCATCTGTATTATTAAAACTTCATTTTTTACATACCCTTCGTCACTCAGATCATTTAAAGAGTTGAGGACTGCAAGGTTGCAGAAAACTAATAATCAAACCTAAGAAACTGTCCATGTTATGAAAGATAACTGGACAGACGCATAAATGCCAAGATGAGAGAGATCTCCAAAGCTTGTAAGAAACTGTGGGGAATAAGCTAGTTGTTTGGGATAATAAATCGTTCACAACAAGAAGATGCAGCTTGAAGTTGAGAAGAACTGTTCAGAGAATTTTTCTTCCTGATCAAATGCTACCTGAATTCCCTCAGTATTGCTAAAAAGGCATAACTTCTCATAGCTAGGAGGGATGTCCCCTCTCCCCAATTTTTCTTTTTAAAAATTTCAACACTCTTCTCAAAACAGGGACAAAGCAACATCAGAAAGGAGGTGAAAGCTTTATAGAACTCCAGGAGAGCAGTCAAGATCAGCACTAGAATTTGTGACTCTTCCTTACCACTCCAGCTATCATTTTTCCTTAATTTGAGCAATACTCTCATTGGATATGAGAAGAATGCCTGCTTAAATACTCTCAGATGTATGTCCCCTGCATGCAAAAAAAAAAAAACCAAAACAAACCAACCCACACCACAAACCACAGAAAGCAAACTGACAAGAGCAGAAGTATTTGCTTTACGAGCAGCTGGAGCAAGGTCAGACATTATTGCACTCACGATGGAGCAGGTGGAGAGGGCTGGGTGAGCTCTTCACATCCACGTCAGGAGCTAACCTGGCCATCTGACTTCACTCATGGCAGCACAGAAAGGGCTGAAATGCTCCAATCTGCTACATCCACACAGGAGATCAAGTTTCTAGTTCAGGTGGCGCCATGTTTTAACTGGCCTTTCCACACTAGAAAAGTTACAGAGTTTGTTTTTTTAATATTTATGAGCTGTAAAACACAATGAGAAAAGCTCAGGGAAGGTTTTTTGTGGCAGTACAGAACTTGTTTCCCCAAGAGCTCGGGAGTACAACTGTTGCAGTTTAATCGACAGTTTTGACTCCAAATTAGGAAGGTATTTGAGCACACACCCTTAAGCACCTGCATGAATATCAAAGCAAAACTCATGTGCTTTGGACTTGTAAATTAAATGGACAGAACTACAATCTAAAAGAGCAAGAGTCTACTGCCACATTGACTGTAAATCATCTTGTAAGACATCAGGGAAACATCAGACACATGGAAGACTGGGCAGACTCCCAGTGTAAAACAACACTTTAAAATGCAAATGAAAGTCAATGGGTTGCAGACCTCTTCTGTGAATTCCCCTGTCTGATCCTTCTCATTACATGCATCCTCATATTGCCAGTAGTGGCTTTAAACTGCAGATTTTGTTCTCTTTAAACAGTTCCCAGGTTGCAATGGGAATTACTCTTTTTAGCAAACATCTGAATTCCAGAGCACAGGTATGTTACCATCTCTACGAAGCTGCATCCATATAGTTAGCATCTCCGATCCAAATACATCAGCATAATTTACCATGGGAATAAAAAGGTTCCTGGAAGTCAGGTTCCCCACTGGCTATGCACACGCTGGACCAGATGCTTGGATGCTGGCTCTGGACCTCCCCAATTCCTGGAAAACCATCTCCTGATGGCATGGTGGAAGACCACACACTAAGGTAACGGTGATCTTTGATCACATTGAGTGATCAGGCCAACAGTTCTTATGCTCTTCAACATGAAGTTCGCTTCCCTTCTGCACCTCTAAAAGACAGGTATAATGATGTTCTCATTTTGTACATTAATACACTTTTGAACACACAGGTGACTGGTTTGCCCCCAGATAACGTGACTAGATAGTAGTGCTAGCATTCAAACCTGGTGGTCTCCACATCCAGGCATCTGTCCTAACCGCTACAGTAGCAGCTTCATCACTGACGCAAGCATATTGACAGAGCACAAAAAAACCCATGCTTTGAAGCAAGTTGTTACATGGATATATTTATTGCATTGCAGTCTTAGCAATTTTAAATATAAACATTTATATCTGGAAAGCAGAATATTGCAAATTCAGTATTATTTAATATGTTCATAGCAGCATCAGCTTCCTAAGAAACAAAATATTTAGGAAGACAGAGAAGGAATTACAAACAAGTTACACTCTCTTTTATCACCATTCGACCAAAACATGGTATTGCAGCTGTGAAACAGATATTGAAGTCACCAAATCTGACCTTGAAGACATAAGCAATTTCAAGACTGAAGTGCGTCGTTGTACCTGATATCCTGCACATTTTTAGTGTGCCGAGACATAAGGCTAACAGTCAAGTGCCTGAAGAGGGCAGATGATCTATGTATCTGCGTTACCTGACATATTATAGTTTTAATAACAATACTTGGCACTTGTATAGCACTCACCACTTCCCCAAATCCTTGCGAGACAGGCAAGGATTGCTCTCAGATGTATTACAGCTGTGGAGCATAAGGGAGAGGGAGGAAAGTGACTTGCCAAGGCCATTCAGTGAGTGAGTGGCAGTAGAGAGATCAGAATTTGTCAGCACCTGACTTCTAATCCCATGTCAGTCTGGTAGGTCATGCTGCTCCTCTGTGGTTCGTTAAGGAAGTTTTATAGATGACTAATTGGTTAACAAGCCCCAATCCATGCAACTACAGTGGATGCAAGTACCATTTGAAAAGAGGTCAACACAACTGCTCCCCTCATAATGCCCATTTTAGTTTTAAAGAAACCGAACACTTCTCTCATTTTCTCATCTCGGAATGATCTGTCACGCTGAAGATACAATGACACAGCTGCACTTTGCTCTGAAGCAGTGGAAATCAGAAGCAATCACTATAGGAGCGGGAGCAGCTTTCATTTCTTTCCTGAGGGAGAGCACTGATCTTTTGAGAGGAAAAAAGGATGGATATGTTTTTACACAAACTGATCAAACTACTTTTCATTCTAAATGAATACAAGACTGACTGAAAGTCTCAGGTGTACTAATTTTCTTCAGCTAAGTCATCCAAGTGTACACTATGAAGCTAGCAGCTAATAAAATAGTTATCCAGGAACATCAGAAGGCATTTTCCTTCCCTGAAAGGCCTTCACTTCTACCAGCTAAGAGAAAGAGCACTTACAGTGACACCTAAAAGGACTTGTAAACATCATGAGACAAGCCATCTCTGATATTCCTCCACTAAAGTAGTCCTTTCTCCTGCACCCCCAAGGAAGCTAACAAGGACAACCAAGCCTCCTACCATCCCTGCCTCAAAAGGGGAAATTTGCTTACTTGTTTTTTCTCCCACTGGGTTTCCTCTGCAAAATTTTAGAGGCAAGATCAAACGTGTCAGTTATTAGAGATGGAGTCTGGCAGAGAATTCTGGGGCACAGTTCATGCACGGTGAAACGCTCACAACGTAACAGAGGCTGCACTTGAGAACTGTCTCTGCATACGCCCCCTTCACCTATAGAGCACAACTGCCCAATGCTGGCCAAACTATGCCAAACTGTACAGGCTAAAAAAAGCAACCTCCCATTTCAAGGAGTTATCACCAAGTAAAGTAATTCCTCTCTCCTCCTTTTTCTTTGCCCGCTTTCCCACTTTCAGCATGCCATGAAAGCCTATAGTTAGGAAAATGTACAGAGAGGTACACGTTATACTTACAGTAGATTACGCACATTTTTTCCCATCAAGAAAAGTCTTCATCAAGTGCACTGATCCTGCAGTGCCCACCTGGAGGGAGGACCATCACACTGCCTTGTCTATCTCTTCCCAAGTGGCCTCATTTTTTTTTTTTGCTGCCCAGACTGCTAATAGGTAAAAAAGACAGCAGCAAAGGATGCTCTTAAATAGCAAGGTTTTTCTCCACAACATTTCTACCATGTAACAATTGATGCTTTTTCCTGCTTATACATTGGCAACACCTGACAGAAAAAGCTGTGATTTTTAAAAAATTGGTTTTTCTTTCCAAGCAAATTTTAACTGCTTTACTTATATCCAGCTGTTGCCAATTTCATCTTAAGTTGTAAGTCAGAATAGAAGAAAAGACATGTTACCTCCTGAAAATGGGTGTTTCCTTCTAATGACAGTCACTGTTAAAAGCACCTTTTAGATACGAAATGAACATTACTGGCTACATGAACAGCACAGTACTTTTAAAAAAATATTTGTAATAATGTTTATCTGAATGTGAGACACAGGCACTGCTGGAAAAAAGTCTGACCAAGTTAAAGTTTCTAAATGAAAACTTGAGTGCATTCTTATCTTTTGGTCCAAGTATATCCTAACAGGGTATTAATATTTTTGGTAAATTTAAAAATGAAGCTCAGCTTGGAGTCTATCCTCCTTTGCTAGACTTCTAGCTCATTAGCCAGAAGGGTATTGCGAAGATTTTAGGTCTCTCCCCTTCAGTTTCTACTGCAGCTGGCTGCCCCTGTCTTCCTCCGTCCACCTAGTCAGATCTCACCACTGTGTACACTGCAGTGTCTTGAAAAAGATAATACAGAACTGCACATCACAACCTTTGTATTTGTCATCTTCTTATAGGCAATGGTAATAACGCCAAGAAAACTCTGCATGGAGCTAATGCTGTAGACTTTAGGACTGTAAAATGGAGTTGCTTCTCTAGAAACTCTGTAAAGTTAGGGTGTTGATACTCAAGTCTGCAAACTGAGCCATGCCTCTTTCAGCTCTGTTTTTTGTGCATGCTTAATTCACTTTAAGTTTTGGCCTGTTTAGGCCCACCTACCATCAAGCCTGCAAACTGGGAGAATGAGCTTTGAAATTACTGTCTTGCTCTAGGAAGATCATCTTCCTTCACTAGAAGAAGGGAAGTATTTCTTTATCATCTCTTCTTCCGGTTGTGGCTTCACACATTTCCATTTGTGCATCTTGATAATATCCTTAGGAATAGATATTTTTGGTTTGCAATACCTTAATTACAATAAGAATTCCACAAATTCTGTAATACCTTAGTTTTTCAGTATCATTTCTAGTAAGTGTTAGCCTTTCATAATGTTATAGCAAAGACTGTCTTAGGATTGCTATAGTACAAACTTCAAATGTTTAAGCCAATGTCAAGAAGTGAAAGCATGAACTGGAATAATTCTGGGTTGCAGAAGATGCACACTTTAGAATTTATGTTTTACACTTTGCAATGCAGGCAGGAGAGAAAACATCTTCATATTAATTCGCAGTATTTTGCCGTTATGCTTTGAGGCAGAGACTAACATATAACTCAACAGCTTCTCAGGAAAGAGCTTGCCTGGCTGACAGAATCACTGCATCATTGCTACTGCTGCTGCATTGCCTCTGAAAGGGTGTAATACTGTGCCTTCCAATTTTATCCAGTTGCAGAGCTTGCAGTTTAAGATAGTGGTTAGAATTCTGATCTGTTTAATCAAAGACAGGAAGTTTACCAGGAGATATACATCTTCAGAAACTTAGAGTATTTTCAGTTTGCTGTCCCTGCTGCCTTTCCATTTTCTTTCAAGATTCTAGATGAAATCATTGTTTCCACTTGTCTCATTTAGGTCAGTGCCAGTAAGCAATAGAAAGGGTAAGCGTGGGCAGCATGGTGGGCAGAATGTCAAATTCAACAAAAATTAGACATCTTTTTTCTCTGCTTCTTTTTTCCTGGACACTTCTTCACCCATGGTGATTCATAGGTGCAAGTGGGTGACTGCAACAGCAAACTAGGAAAACCTAAGACTGTGGGAAGAAAAATAAGTAAAAAAATAAAAAAAAATATTTTTTTTAAAAAATCAGTTTACTCCAACTGATCCAAGATACATAATTCTTGTGACCAAATAATTCCAAAAGTCTGCAGAGAGTAGTATGAAAATCAAGAATAGCCAAAGGCTATCTGGATGCAAAACTACACAGGGTAACATTCCTTAGGGAGGGGGAAAAAAATAGTGGGCAGTCAAGCCTACTCCCACTGAGAGACCTTGCCCTGCTTCCAAATGATACAGAAGGGAAAGCTGCATCAGCAACAATGAATCCAGAAACTGAAGGACAAGCAGCAGATGGAAAACAGTACGCCCACTACTTCAGTAACCCCCTGGTGAGGACATGCTAAGTATCTGTCTCTAGATCAGAAAAAAAAAATTCCAGGCAATTAACAAGCTGGACAAGTCAGTTGAGAGAAGGAAGTAAAACCACACTTTTTATAAGCTCCTTTTTTTTCCTTTGGCCTTATCTATTCTACTACCACAGCCCTGTTTAAGTGTTTGATAAAAATGAAGCACCTGTGCAAAAGAGTTTCCAAAGAAATAATCCCAGCCATGATACCCATAACTCTAGGCTACCCATACATATGATACCATATTGTATCATATGATACATATCATACCATATAATACAAATAACTGCAGCTTTCAGCCTGATTCTCCCTACCAGTTTCCCTGCATTCCCACAGCACAGCAAGGTTTTATGCTGTGGTTCCATGAAAACCCCATTCGGACTACATGCAAAGGTACCTAGAATTATATCACCATACAAATAAAATCATCACTTTTAAAGTAACCGTGAGACTTGGCTCCCTACTGAACTGTGTTGGCAATGAAAACATACACAATGACACTGTGAGATATATCTGTGACATCACATTCCAAGACTATTGCATTACATTGTTTCTGCAGCTGGCATCACTAACATTTCACAAGTTTCGTATTTGTCTGCTATTTTAGAAATTATTCTAAAAAATTCTCAAATTATCACAACACATCTTCAAAGGTAGTTCAGAAAACTGCTCCTTGCAGTAGTTCGGTACCTCACCATAAACACGCTTTAGGAATCACTGCTGAGCACCAGGGTGAACAATGTCCTAGAAATACTGGACAGGTTGCAACTAGTACATGGATCCTTTCCAGGGAGTTCTTTATATTTGGCCCAAAGCTTTTCCATTCTCACACAGCTCTGTTTCTTAAGACTGCCTCCTGCTCCTACTCTTCATTCTTTAGCATAATGACTTCAGGTGTCTATGCTCACACCATCTTTGTGACACTGCAGCAATAGAGAATGGTTAGGAGCAGACAGCTTTTTGAACAAAGAACATGGATTTTATGCTGAGTTTGGACGAGGAAAAACATGGAAAGAAATTACCAGAAACAATAAAAAAATCCAAAGCTCCTTTGTTTCCAAGGGTTGTTTTCTTTTTTTTTTCTTTTTTTTAAACAGATTTACATGAATACTTAAGTGAGGTAGAAGACTTCATTTCAGAACATCACATTCAATTTTATTGAAAGAGTAACTTTATCTTAAGTATTAAACATGCAAGTGACAACACGCATACTGGATCACTTGCTTAGTCACAATCATGATGCTTGAAAGACAAAAATCACAAATGCTATGCCTGAAAGAGACAAAATTCATAAAATAGCATTTTGATAATGGGCTTTAAAAAGATACAATATCAGAAAAAGTAGGGAAAAGGAAGACATTTTGGAAGATCTGAAGTTGTACAAGAGGCTGTATTTAGGAAGCAGCTTGGAAATAATGAGAGTGGTGGATGGGGAAGTAGGAAACAAATGAAGAATCACAAATAAGCCATTAAATCCAAACTGGAAGAGAGAATTTTAACCAACTGCACAGATGAGAAAACAATGAGAATAGAGGAGGAACGGTTTAATAATGAGGTAGAGCAAAAAAAGTAGACAAACTGTGTAGTTCTTAACCAGGTTTGTTGACTGAGGCGATGATTTTGGAAGAACAGGTCAGTGACGATATAAAAATCAAGGCACAAAAGCAAGTCTAAGCACCAGCATTTTTCATAAAACGTAAAAAAAGAGACTTGTAGATGTGAAGCAACAAACACCTGCAAGGTTTCAGAGAAAAAATTCTGATGAAAGGAAACAGAGACTTCTAGTAGCAACTGAGAACTTGGTGAAATGTCAACTGACAAGGAAAGAGGGCAGTACAGCCACAAGAACATTCATGGTAGTTGTATCTTATTTAATACACAAGGCAGTATAAACTAGGCAGACAAAGATAATTAAAAATATGAGGTAAAGAAAAGCAAGAATTCAATTAGATGTCATAGTACATAGGCCTGAGCAGAGATTTGACACCCTTTGGTCAAGTATGAAGGAAAGAGGAGAGGTCTTTTGCATGAATGGAAAAGGCAGCGATAAGTCATCCCAAGCAACTGAAATAAAAACAAAACAGTCAGAAGGCAGAGGGGGAAAAAAACAACCCACAACCAAAAACATAACGAAGAAAAATATTCACTTGCAATAAAAGCTGCTGAGAAGTCAGGAGCAGAAATAAGCCCCTTGTTTCTAGCTTCACATGTTTCTCATAATTTGCAAGGGTTCTGATTAGTTAGCAACCACATAGAAAGCCAACCAGAAAAGTTCAGAAAGCCAAGACAACTAGGGGTGAATACAAGAACAATCTTCCTAAACCAGAGTTTAGAATGTCCTGAGGAGACAAAGTACTAACAGAAGGCGGGGAGGAGGGAGAGGGAAGAGCTGCAGACTACATGCACACAAACAAGAACAGCCTAAAAGGAGAGGAAACAAGAACCTCCAAGAGAAGAATCTTTTCAGTGCCTAGTCTCAGTTCATAGTAGGAAGGGATTACAGTAATAAAGCTATGTATAATAAGAAACTGTAGATATTATTTCCTTTTTTCTTTTCTTTTTTTTCCACTCTTGATGAAACTGTTTTGCCTCAACAGTACTTTTTATGCTGAGGCACTTCTGTCCCAGGCTAAACTTGGGTTTGCAGCTCAGTGGCTCAGCTGATCAGCCATCCAAGCCCCATGTCATCTGAAATGTTGACATAAAAGTTTCAGGCTCCCCCAGAGGCATACAGCTGCTTTGTGTGTCCATGAACTCCTGCTAAATGATTTCTGTAATTCACCCAAACACCAGACATACCCCTAACGACAAGCAAGCAGTATGCTGCATTTGCAGCAACAAAAATAGATGTCACTGAGAGTACAGCCACTCAGTTTGAGGACTTATGACCTCTATATGCAATACAAGACCTGCTATAAAGCAATTTCCCAACTTCATCTTAAACACATGCAGCTGCTGCGAAGAATAAGGTAGTTGAGATGAATACAGGAAGAGCAGTGTGAAATCTAGTGTCCTTTTGACAACTCAGGAAACAGGCTACATAATGTAACAGTTTCATTTACCCTCAAACTTCTACATGTAGGTCTCTTGGAAAGCAGTTTACACCCACAGAAGCCTGGCCTCATCTACAGTAGCTTAACAACCTTGCTAAAATAAAACCACTGATGAGCCGAGTTTGACTTTTATACTTCAAAACACTTTTAGGCACACCTCCAAAGCTCAGTTCAACTGGAATTAGATGATGCATCATTCACATGGATAGGAAAGACCCATGAAGATTTCTGCTCCATGAGAACTGCTGGAGACACAGCACCTCTAGTTTCAATAGAGGGAACTTGAAAGGCGCTTAGATACAGTACAATTGTGCTCAGCACAAACATTTATATCTGACAAGAAAAACTACATCTTTGCAAACCTCACTATTACAATAAGTAGCGAATGGGTGAAATATAAAAGTACAATTTTCCATCTGCATCCACAACATTCACAGATAAACTCCAAATATGGAGGTCCCTGGATCAGCTACATTAGCTGCTTGCTGGTGACAGAGGGCTAAAGCACAGCATTACGAATAGAAGCCTAAGCTTTGGTATTGAAAAAAAATAAAAGTCCTGCCATCATTCACAGAAAAAGAGCCATTTTCAATTAAGAGGTTTTCTATCACACAGGGCATTACAGAGCTAACTATGAAGAAGAGGCCAATAGCCATCAGCAGCATGTCACTCCACCTTTTTATAGACTACTTCAAAATGACTGTCAGAATTATGTCTGGAAAAGAAGACATCCACGTAACAACGGCAGATAAACTGTTGGTTTCATTAGCAATCTTCCCTTGAGATTACTCAGAACATGCAAAATAGCATTTGCGATTCATTTCAGGTGGAGATCTAATCTTAAGCTCCTTAAACGTGTGCCACAATTAGCTCCTATAACTGAATACACCAAAAATCTCTTCCAACCCTCTCCATTTAGCTTCTTTTTAAAGAGCAGTGGGATCTGTGCTTACCTCCCTCATCTCACAGAAACAACTGCGTTGCTGACCGTGTTCTGAGACCCCCAACAGAGATCAAGGAGGCTGCTTTGGCATCAAGCTCAGGATGCTCCAGTTAAAATTATTTCCCCTACCTTGTTATGGCAATGGGAAACCAGTCACAGTAGCATCACACTTAATGAGAACACTAAATAGCAATGAGAGCTGCAGCGGCAATTCATGCTATCAAATAAATACACTGACAAAGGCTCAGCCAAGTCAATGTGCTAAATGGACAAGCAAGACATTCTCTCCTCGAATAAAAATCTGGTTTATGTGACGTGTGAACACCTGTTGATAATCCACTTTGGGCCGCCGCCTTCTCCGTGACTGGCTTCTTGCACGGGTACCACCAGCATTGGCACCCTCTGTGTGGGCAGTCCCGCTACCCACATCAGCTTCACCTCTGGCAGCCAGATGCAGACTGTCACCTGGCATCTTCTTTTCTCCAGCTCTGCCCAAGCGTTTCTGCCTCTCGCGCTCATCTTCTGCTCTCACTCGTCCTGATCCAACTTTCAGTCCCAGCGTCTGAGAGTCATTTGTCAGGGCTAGCTCCTCTGAGACAGTCTTTGAGTCAGCTCCCTTCTTTACTGAGGACTCCTGCAGTTTGAGTCTGTCAAACAGCTGTAAAAAAAACATTTATGTGTATGGCCACATTCATAAAACGAGAGGCCACTTGTTCAGCATTTCTACATGGTATTTGCGTATACGATCCCAAATCAGAGCTGACAATACATAATTAGTGAAGAACCTTTACCAGCAATAAAAACTACGTTTTCTTGCCAAACAGTGACATAAGGTGAACAGATGTCTTGCATGCACGTGAGTGTCTTTATGTGAGCACTGACGAATTTAATTTGGGGAGCAATACTGATGTGCAGTAGCATTTAACTTTGGTCAGGAACAACAGAAAGCTACAAAGTTGCTCCATTACCTCACTTTCCCCAATGCTCTTGTAATGTTGTCAGATAGTATGAGAGAGATTTCCACCCTTGTGTCTTCAGACAGGACACGAATCCCTAAGATAAGGGGCCTCAATCAGCAAAGAGTATATACCGAAAAAATGATGGACCTCTTGTGTTCTCCAAAACAAACTAAAAGATGCCATGCAGGTGTTCTGGGAGGTGAGCAGACCACAAACAATAGAAAAATAATAAAAGCTAGAGCAGCAGATCCAAAGCACTGCATGAACTCACTAATCTAAGAATACGTGGTGCTGAAACTGGAAAAGAAACTGCTTTCACTCTGGCAGCAGGCAAGCTTTTATGAAATACTGACAAATTAAAAGGATTCTCAGTTAGCCTGTCTCTTCCCAGCAACAGGATGGAAAGCCAATCCCTGTTAGAGTGGGCTAAAGGAACAATGACAACTTGATTATTTTTAAGTAATCTTTAAAAAAGGAAGAGTGGGATCGATCAGAAAACAGATTTAAATGGCAGGAATTTGAAAGCAAATTCCTCGCAATGAAACTGTTTAAAAGTTTTTGTGATGCTTCTCTGATGAAAGGCCCAGAGCTATGCCATTCAACAGGCACAGCCCTGTCAAATTTTTTTTTTCCTTCATTGTTCAGAAGTCCATCTATCATCTCTTCAGTTCTCAACTTCGTAAACATCTTTTTTTGCAGCTGGATCCTAGAGTGTGTCTCGCTTTGGAGCAACGTGCAGAATCTTGGGCTTCACAGTACCTAGACTAGAAGTTCAAGCGACCAGACATGCTGTTTCGTTGGCTGGAGACAAAGACTGTCGCTCCAGGAACATCAGTATCGTAGTTATGCACTGCCAAATCACCTGGCAGGACAAATGTGGACTGGATCAGTCATGGGTGCAAAAAATGCACAGAACAAATAAATCAAAAACCACAGAGTGTGCTTATAGAAAGTCAGCATATTGCACTAAGCAGTGGCAGCAACTGTGATCTGATACTAGGAACTCTGAACTGGAACTTCTGTAACACTGAACTACGGCCAAGGTACTTTCAAAGAGGTCAGAAAACTGGTTTCTTTTGCCCCAGTTCAAGCCATTTTAGAGTCATCTGTAATAAAAGGAGGTAAAATATTTCAAACGTAAATACAGTTTTCCAATCAATGCTCCTCTTTTACTACTTTGAAAAGGAGATACTTAAAAAAAAAAAAAAAAAAAAAGAAAACTGGAGATGGTTATATACCCGGGTTAGTGTGAGCTGAGGTTCTGCGTAGAAAGCTTTGCCCATTATTGGTTTCCTGTAAGTCTCATCCACGTCTGTCAGGGCCTAGAAGATAAAAGAAATGGAAAGGTCAAAATTAAAAGAAAACATGAAGAACCTTTGGACCAGCTTTGTGTCATAGCACTATGAAATTATGTTCTATCTGAAAGAAAATCCACCCTAGGAACAAGCTGTGCTTTGGAGCTGGTTTCTTAATCATCTAAGTTGTACTGAGGTATAAAAGCAACAGCAAAGCCTAGCATCCATTCTGCATTACTTGCAAATCTTTGAGAGCCTTGCCTGCAAAATCCTTCCCCCTCTCATCCCCCCCACCATTTCCAAACTTTTCACAGCTCCAGTCTCACAAATATTTAATAGCTGCTTTTCCATGCACTGTCTTTAAGATCTTCATGAGGTAGAACACATGGAAAAGCTTTTGTCACTGACATCCCAGTGGTGTGTTAGTGAAAAACCACAGAAGTGACTACCACTATAAGAAGATTGGGTTTTGCAGAGAAATCTTTGGAAGCTTCTGATATTCCTCATATTCCACCTTCCTGGGTTCTTATACAAAACCTTTGAAGATGTTGGGAACTCTTCAAAGGTTCTCTCTCACCTAAAACCTCTCTAAGATGGTTAGGCACCTCTCAGATGTACCAATCTACCACCAAGCACCACTTAGGTCTGAAACCCAGCACTCAGTGCCAGAGCAAATTAGCTGTATAAACTACAATACCACATTAATCTTCTCAAAATGTAGTTTGCTTAAACCTTTCGCAAATTTCAAGTTTTCGATATAGCCATTATAAATCAAGGGCTTGAACAATAATTACCATATTCCAGAACTTGTCAAATGCAACCAAAAACCCTGTGCAGACTCCACGAAGCCCTTTGAAAGTGCGGATATGGACATTGATTTTTACACCATCTCGGACACAGCGATGAAGTTCCCCCAGTGGGCTGCCTTCATGGACTACAACAAAAAGACAACATCACTAGTCTTCAACAAAATACATATATATATATAATACAGAAGTATGCAGAAGTATGGCAGATCTTGGTACAACATTTGTCTTCACAGCAAAAGAAATAAGAAGCCCCAGAGCACTGTAATGCACTGCAGATGCGGCAAGGGAGATTTAGGTTAGATATTAGGAAAAATTTCTTTACTGAGAGGGTTGTCACACATTGGAACAGGCTGCCCAGGGAAGTGGTTGAGTCACCATCCCTGGAGGTATTCAAAAAGTGGGTAGACGGGGTACTCCATAACATGGTTTAGTGAGCATGGATGATGGTTGGACTTGGTGATCTTGAAGGTCTTTTCCAACCTAAATGATTCTATGATTCTACTAGACCACCAAAACTCTTCTTACAGTGGGGACAGCAAAGACTTCAGAAAATATGAAGGTTTTGCTTTGCATAACCTGCAGCCAAATCAGTCTTAGCTGCAAATCTTTTTGCTACATTTCAAAAACATACTAAGTAATGCTAATCTTAAAAAAAAGTGGTTCAGAGGGAACAGAAGGCTCACGGAGGCAGAGATAATTTTGCAGAAAAGACTAATGCCTAGTTAAGGCTACCTCAGATTAGTTACAATCTGTTAAAGTATTGTATCAGATATGTTCCTTTTCTTTACAAGGACATTTCTGAAACAATGAATGACTCAAAGTTCTTCAACTAACTAAATTGGATCAGTTTAAATTGATGAAAATGTATTGTTTCAGTTAAACTTTCAGCAGCCAGCCAAACGTACTTCAAAGATGTACAAGTCTCTGGCAAAGAAATAAAATTACTATAAGCAGCCACCAATGAAACCATGCTAAACCACAGAACAATAATGGTTTTATTCAGGGCAAAACCAAAGGAATTCAGTAAAACATAAAGCTTACATGGTACACACAAGCCTTATCTGCACACTAGAAATCTTTGCAAGTGTAAGTTATCTAGAGGCATAGGTATTATTTACTTAACAACTTCTACCCACGCCATGGCAAAGCCATTCCAGTGATAAATTACAGCTACCCATTTGCTTGTGCAAACACAGCCCCAGGATTGCTGTACAATTCCTACTAAGAGTCAGGGAAGAGTATTGGTCTAAAATCTCACACAGTTCTTCATGTTAATAAAATACCTGAGTCAGAGATGATCTCTTGCCTTGTGCTTAGGGACTATGTATGCAAGGTTTGATTTGAACACTAGAAGATGCATCCTGTCAATGTAAAACGTTAACGTATGATAGCTGATTTGCAGTATTTGGCTGCACGGTAATTCTTAGCCACAGCAGGGAAATCTAAAGCAGTTTCCTCTGAATTAACCTAATCACATTTATTTTTTGAGATCCATTGTCTTCTTGCCAGCCCTCTTCAGCTGGATAGCTGGAGAAAATTGCTCTCACACAGAGCATAAGCTCAGTACCTCCCAGCTTTCCTTAGGGGGGGTCTTTTCATGAGTCTCTGTGCTTCCTTCAGCCAAACTGATGACGAACTTATGTTCTGAATTCACAAGTCCATCACGGGAACCACAGATGACACCATCACTACATCAGATAGATGCTTTTAATCAGATAACAGTATTTTTTCTAACCAACCCTGAGAATTTACAGATCATTTTAGATTTAGATTTTTTTTTTAGATTTTAGATTCCAATGTTCCCTTTACATAGGAACTTTATCTACTTCTTATAAATATCCAAGTACAATCCTTATTTCCAGCTATGCCTTTGCTTGTCGGCATCCCATTAGGCCTAGTAGAAAACACTACTTTACAGCTCTGCCAAATCTAGGCAATACATGCTTTTCCCACTTTTCCTTGCTGCATAAGGTTCCGGCTTCACCAGGGCAAACCTCCAGCTTCACCTGATCAAAAGAGCAGAACACATCATCCAAAAACCTTTCAACAATCTGACATCCACTTCTTGGAAAAAATAAAACCAGCAACACAAGGAACTTATTTTTGCAACATACCTCTTCTGCAAGCATCAAAGCCTGTAATGACCAGGCTCTGCATGCAGCTAGATTTGCCTACAGCTTTTGATGCTGTTAAGTACCAATATTAAAAATTTTTCAATCCATAGGGAAAAGAGTTACCTAGCTGGTTTTGTACTCAAAATCCAAACCCTATTTGTATAAAATAGGCACATGCTTAATACCAGGATTCTGAAGAACGACTAGAAAACTACTGTAAGCCAGAGGGCAAGTACCCCAGGAAGGAGAAACTGAAGATCCAAACTCTGGTTAAGTTCAAGTCCCCGCCCTCAGGGTAGACTTTATTAAGAGGCAAGATTGAAAAAAAAAACCCACAAAAAACCAAAACCACCCCAACAAACCAAGAGCAAAGCAAGTTAGAATAGCTGAAATAACTCAGAATACTATCAAATGCCTTTCTAACTGCTCTGTAGTAACCATTTGCACATGAGTTCTCTGCCCCTTGGTAAATGCAAAGTAATTAGAAATAGCTTCTCCTGACTGATCCAAAACAGGCACTGCTAAAGTAGCTTCCTCCTTACTTTTATGGCTACATCTGAAATCATGACAGGCAAAATTTTAGCTCCATTTTACATTTCTGACCTACTGAATTTAAGGAACACGTCATACATTGTCACAGCTACCTGGGAGCACAGCATCACAACCGCAGGACGCAGCAAACCATGTATCACAGTTACTTTCAGAGGCAGCTACTGCCTTAGAATCCAAGCTTCAAACACTGGCCTACCTGCAGTGCAGACAGGCCCCCTACTTACAGGGAAAGCACACAATTTTGGCTATAAAGTATTCTTAAAACTCTCCAGACTGCTGAATAGCACTTTCTATGTCAGTTGTGCCAGCATTCTTCAAAGTCCACACTGTCCAGCTTTAGATGTGTGGATATTAAATACGTGCTCTTAATGGAAGCATATAATTTATTTGCTAGACCACCATGGAAGTTAATTTTTACAGAAGTTTTTTTTCAATTTCCATCACAGTTACCCAAATACAGATACTTTATATTAAGATCCTAAATCAATATTTAAGGTCAGTTCTTTAGGAAATCCTACACCAACAGAACCTTCGCATTTGCACGGAACGCTAAGTTGACATGATATTTAGAATCATGCAGCACCTATGGCAATGAATACATTACGTTTTGGTGTCTGAGCAAGAAAGTAGTCCTGCTTTGGGCATTCAGAATTGAACATTTTGGGCTTTGCCTTTTTACAAAAAGAACATTATGGTGACGCTGGTAATTAGAAGAGATGCTTTGATTCCAATAAATACCCAGTATTTTTAATTAAGTGCACTAAAATGGCATCTCATTCGATAGCAATGCCGTTTGGTTCTTGGTGTAGGTGCACAAGTTGCACCCTTTAATGTTTAGGTGCTATAACCCTGACTGCATGCATAAATTTAGACAAATTTAGACAAGAAACTTTTATCATCATCACAGATACCTCATATGGCAACATCACAGCTGCCTCCCACCTCAATCCCCTGTTCTATCACCACGTTACTAGAAACGCCAGCATTGTATTTATGCCCCCAGGACGTACAGTTAGTAACCAAGATATAGCAGTGCGTTACAGGCTCGTGCTGCGGTTATAGAATCATAGAATCATTTAGGTTGGAAAAGACCTTCAAGATCATCGAGTCCAACCATCATCCATGCCCACTAAACCATGTTATGGAGTACCCCGTCTACCCACTTTTTGAATACCTCCAGGGATGGTGACTCAACCACTTCCCTGGGCAGCCTGTTCCAATGTGTGATAACCCTCTCAGTAAAGAAATTTTTCCTAATATCTAACCTAAATCTCCCTTGCTGCAACTTGAGGCCATTACAATTTAACTACGAGCTGCCCGGGCTCAAATCTGATTAAAACCAGTACTTTTGAAAGCACAGCAGTTTCTCATCCTTTTTCCCTTAAAATCAAGAGAATGAACGTAATTAACCAACTAACAGACAAGGACGTCACCATAACAAAATCAGCGTCCTCTCTGAGTAAGCAGTCCCATGAGAAGCACCGTTCCTCATTTCTGCACAGTTTTCCCAGCCTTTCACCCAGCACGCGGGTCTCCTTTTCCACCCGAACTCCACCATTCCCCCCCCCGCCCCGACCCACCCGCACCCTGCTGTCACCCCACCACTTATCTTCAGCCCCCCCTCGCTTCGAACATCCAAACTCCGGCCCAACCCGCACCCCTCGACCCCACCTCAGCCCCCACGGCCTTCCCCCCCCCCTCCCCGGCCTCCATCACCCCTCAGCCCAGCGCAGGCCCACTCCTCGCCCTCAAGCCCTCCGCCAGCCTCCCACCCGCGCCCTCAGCCCTGACGCCGACCCCCCTCCTCGCTCCCCTTCCCCACCCCAGCACCCCTCAACCTGCCGCCTCACCCCACCTCCCGCCCGCCCCCAGCGCCGGGCTCCCCCTCCCCTCAGCCGCCGCAGGGCCGCGCTCGCTCCCTCCCTCAGGCCGCCCGCCCGCGCCCTTACGGGGCATCCTGGTGAGGACGTTGCGCGGCGCCCGCCGTCGCCGGGCCGCCGCGCCGCCCTCGGCCGCCTCCCGCTCCGGGCCCGCGTTCACCATGAGGCTGCGGAGGCGCTGGATGCGCTCGGGGTCGGCGGCGGTCGGGCCGCCGCGGCGGGCGGTGCGGGCGGCGGGCGGGCCGCGGCGGGAGGGAGCGGAGCGGCGGCCGCGCGGGCGGAGCAGGCCGCGCTGGAAGCTCTCGTACTCGGCGAGGTTGTTGAAGCAGGGCGCGGCGGGGAAGGGCAGCGGCGTGCTGGCGGAGTAGAGCGCCAGCAGCGGGTCGAAGCGGCTGGAGCTCACGTCCAGGCGGCTGGGGCTGGGGGAGCGCTCGGCCCCGGGCCGGCGGCGGGGACGCCGCTGCTCCGCGCCTCCCGCAGCCCCCTCGTCCTCCTCCATGCCGGGCTGGCGGGCGGCGGCCCGGACCGCCACCGCCGCCGCTAGGGGCCGCTGCCGCGCCGCCCGGCGCGCCCCCAAGCTAAGCAGGGTCCGGGCGGGGCGGGGCGGGGAGGGGAGACGGCGGAGCACCGCCCGGGACCGGGACCGCGACCGGGACCGAAGGGGAGGAGCTGCCGCCGGCCGGGGTGCGGGACAGGCGGCAGGCCGGGACGTTGCGGGTGCTCCGGTGTTGCTGCCCTTTCCCTCCTCCCTGCGCCTTCAGTTAGCTCCCTGGTGCGACTCCACCGGCGGGCTCTGTGCTGCGGCCCCTCTCTGCAGCCCAGCCCGGACCCCCCCGGCTGTCCTGGGGGTGCTCCCCCGAGCAGGGAGCTCGCTCCACCTGTCCCGGGCCATGAAATGGCACCTGGGCAAAAGGCGGTTGCGACAGAATTTGCGTTTTAATCCGTAAAAGCGTATAGAGCGCAGAGAGATTTCTCCAAAGAAAAGCAAGGCAAGGCGCGTTAATGCCGCAGAGGGGTTTTGCTGTGACAGATTCCACCCCCTACCATTAATCTTTCAGAACTGGTTCCCGTACGTTTAACGGTTCCTGTTACAGCAATACAACATAAGCCAGAGGCTGCGGACCAACTCCAGAGGAAACACCTCTTTCTTCACTGGGCCACGGTACGGGACTTTGGCAGCTACAGAAATACCCACAAGCGCAAGCATAGGACACGGGTCAGGCGGTGTGTGCCACTAACGCCAGTCTATGTCTTGAACTTTGTGAAGATTTATTTTCCCCTACAGCTATGAAATCATATGTATGACTTTACGCATGAGGATAACACAGGGAGTTTTTCTCTAGCGTTTATA
This sequence comes from Aquila chrysaetos chrysaetos, assembly GCF_900496995.4. Lineage (NCBI taxonomy): Eukaryota > Metazoa > Chordata > Aves > Accipitriformes > Accipitridae > Aquila > Aquila chrysaetos. The sequence continues at coordinate 13,211,686 of NC_044025.1, forward strand.
TTAATACAAATTAAAGGCCGTGGCTGTACAGACAATCCACACCTTGGTTCCAAAGTCTGCATCCATATGTAAACAGGTATGTTTAGTTATTACATGTTATTATTGTAAGGATGAGTTAATTAGAAAATGTGGCGAGGATAAGACCCAATACAAACCCATTTTTTACACACACACGTACACAGAGTACATACATTCTACAATACAATCCATTTACATATTGGGTAGTCGTAATATATATGATTTAAAAAAATCTACATAATTTTTTTTGGTCTTTACTCAGACTGCAAAATCCAAGCGTTACCACCTCTAGAACAGTTGCTTTATACGTAATGTCCAAAGTCAGGCACCAGATAGTAACACACGGCACTTCAAAGTCAAGTAAATTACATTTGTGTTACAAGACAAAAAACCCAGACAGACAGAGAGGAAGTTCTTAGTGGTAAATGACTGGTGCAATGATTCATTCAGAATCATCATCTCACAATCCCTCACATCCTCTTCCTGAGAATTATACAGCCCATTCTACAAATAAAAAATGATATGCATTCTCTCATTGCATGTACTTAACTGCTCAGTATTAGCACACAGCAGTAGAGGGAAAGCCCTGTGCTATCATAAACGCACAGATACATTGTTTAGGAAGAAACTGCAAGTAGTAGTTTACATCAGTACCTGTTTAGTGTTTTTAAAAAACAAAACAAAACACAACACGCAACCCCCACCCCCACCCCCCGAAATGCACGTTGCCTCAAATGTGTAAGTTCTTTCTGCCAGAAGAAAAGGGGAAACAGACAGTAGGCTGCTATGCGAATTCGTGGGAAACGAACTCAGTACTGACCCTCTTCAGTCACATTTGATCCTTCCTTTCCAATTTTTTGGCCAGTCCCAACTGCTGACTCTCTCTCCCTTAGCAACAGCTCTCCAGATTACTGTTCTAGCACCATGTTTTTGAAACCAGCACAGTTAAAACCAGCAATAATATCCTTATAAATACCTATTATATATCATTATAGTTGTATTCCTGTGCTGAAAGAGGTTATTTCCCTCAAATTCCAGTTACACTGGGACAAGCCCCTTTACATTAGCAGGAATATTTCTGCTCTGAGAGGTTGTACAATTTAACTGTTTTGTCAAAGGGTCTTAATTGATAGTTAAACCAGAACAAAACTGTGCATAGACCAGGCAGCACACACTCACCCCTTCCCTCTAACTAATATGTATTGTCACGACTGGTACGTCTGTGTCATCCCCAGGAAAATCAGAGAACAGCAATACAAGTTCTTGTTGGCAGCCTCTTTGCAGGCACCAGGAACGTTCTCCTGTGTTGTTGCCTTTCACTCTACTGCACAGTAGGAGACAGATGACTTCCCAGGCCACAGAAGATGAGAGCACAATGTCTACCCACATCCTAAGAGAATTCAAGTCTGTACAGTATCTTTATTATTAACTTCACTGTTTGGAACTTTCGCCAATTACTAGTAAAAGTCCCAGGAATGAGAAAGGCCAAGTAATACACACAGAAATTTTTTTTTTTTTTTTTTTAACTTTTAAAAAGTATAAAAATCCTGTGCATTTGACAAAAGCTTTTAAAATCGCTCATAGGGAACTGCTGGGCTACTCCATTTCTTTTCTGTAATAATCAGAGACATGAGGCAGTTGAACAGTTTGTCACTAATCTGACTAAACACACTAGCCTTAATACTAAATGCCAACTGAACTATTCTGGTCCATCTCAGTTAAAACAAAAAACCAAAGAATTATTTTCTCCTCTGCTTTTAACTGTTCAAATGTGCAAGCTTTTTTATAATTTGGCAGTTCAGTAAAATACCTCATGGTTTAAATGCTATAGAAATGCATGAAATTTCTACACACATTTTCTACAAATATGCGTGTACAAGGGAGGAGCAGTCTTAGTTTATCATGAGTTCTTAACATTTAAAATATAATATGTTTTTAGGTTTTCCATGTGGGCGTATCCTTGCATGTCAGACAACATACCAGTGTCTTTTTCAGGCAACAACAGTCCTAAAACCAATGTAATTTTTGAAAAGGGTTACAGGTTAAACTCTGCCAGCCACCATTCATACTCCTCACTTGCCAACAACCCAAGCAGAGCAAAATGTAAACTACCAGTTACAGTCATCAGAGATATCAACTATCCTCAGCCAGAATCTCAGGATATTCCTCCCAGAACTGGTCCCCAATAATGTCACAGTGCAGGGGAACAACTTTAGTCCTAGTCCGGGTCACTTCAACTTCCTTTTCTTCTGCTTCCTTTGGCAGTTTTATTTTCTTTGTCACGACTTCATTAGTCTGAAAATACAGTTGACACATTAGCAGACATACAAGACTCCAGAGGGGATTCACAAACGGACAGGAAACAAAGCTACAACAAAAGCAGCTATCAACCCTATAGCATACTATAGAATTTGAACACTGCCTCTTTTGAAAGAGAGTCTATTCTCAAATCAAACACTAACACATGAGCAGTTGAAACTGCATGTCACCATCACATGGCTCGAAGAAATTACCTGCAAATTCACATAACTCATTGCAAGTATTCTTGAATAAAGTACAATATTTAATTAGAAGATATATAAAGCAAATGGTAAACCTTGCAAATGTCTACAATTACCAAGAAAAAAATACGCATAAGGAACAAGTGGAATATATTTCCACGTGGGAGCCTCTATCTGTTCGAATGAAGTAATAGAAATTGTTGGCCAAAATTTAAATAAAAAAGAAAAGAAAGGATTATAATTTTTTTACATACAGAAGACAAAAGGCTGAGCAAGTTATGGAGAACTCTTAACATACACAGATGGGATCCTGATCACACAAAACTCACATATTTCTACTTAAGATCTCCTAGTACAGAAGGGCACTAAGGCCATAAACCTTTATGATTCTCTGGGGTCTCATCTCATACAAAACACAGGACAGGAATTTCTTCCACTAATTCTGGATCAATAATGTAATCCTAGAAAGATTAATATTTCCAAGTTATCATTAAAAGGAATTCCCTACTAACAGCTGCACTCCTTACTATGCTCCTTTACAGAAGTAGAAAAGGACTAAGCATACTACGAGCTGAGCCACCATACTGAATGGAAATTCGTCATTCCTTCACAGCAGAAATACTTGGGATCTACTCCTGTGAAGGGCCTGGCAGAGGCCCCAGTGATTACCATATCAAACTGACAACAGTCATTAAAATGTAATTTTTGCAAGAAGCAGAGTACTTTGTCAATTTTCAAAGCCGACGACACTCAAAACCAACTGTATGATTCATTAAACAAGGGAGATTTATCTAGCAAATACATCAGTCCTGCGAAATTCTACACATACATTGTCATCTGTTGATACGTGTTTTCTCTCAACGGTCATAATTTGTATCTGAGCCAGACTTCAGAGACTAGTTTTTATACTATGCTCATAGATACAGATATCTCAAAAACATCTCCAAAACAATTAGTCATCTTACACATCATTATATGGAAAATATGGTTAGTTCTAAAATATATTTATACATAGACATGCATTTGGGATACACCTGGTGATCTTACAGTGTAGCTTGTCTGCCACAGTGTACCTATTTAAAATACAAGCATGAAGCAAGTGGTAATACAGTTTTTTACCTTCTGCCATATTAAGACAGTTCCTTTTCTATACATCAAAGGTTCATTGTTGTAGTTGATGTTGAATTCAGAAAATAAGATTTCATTCTTATCTCCAGCCAAAGTTCCCTGAGAGGAAATGAAAAGAAAAAGTACTCTTACAGAAAACAAACAAACAAACTGAATCTCTAGGGTAGAAGACAGGTGAATATTGGAAGTAAGGCTGATATTTACACAGGTTTTTCACCTTTAAATTACGAGGTTTAATTATGTCTCCCAACAGAGGAATTATTTCCAACTGCCAAATGAGGATATTAAAACAGAGAGGGGTTTTATTACATTTTCAAGACAAATAGAAGAAAGTCAACAGACTCCAGGAGAAAACAGAAATAATCTGAAGTCTGCACAATAAGACAAAATACCACAGAAGGGACTGGGAATCAATAGCAGCTGAATCCTGCCATTGTACTTCATGTGTATGGATACTGGATGTTTATAGGACATTTCTAAGATTTCTGAACTTGCTAATTAAGAAATTAAAATCCTGCTAATATTTGACCAAAAATACCTTATTTGCTAATCATATTAACATCTGTACAATTCAAGAAGTTGTTGGATCTACACCCATAAAATTATTACAGTAAGAAGAGACAAGCCAGCCAGGGCTGCTGGGTAGGCAAGACACAGCTTTGCAAATCTTATGATTTTCTTTGTAGCTGGAAAGAAGCGTGACCTCAAGCAACTCTTACCTGGAGTCTATCCTGTGCTTGCACTGGTGTCAAACCACTTCGCTGTACAAGCATCCAAAACACTGTATTATAAAGGTTATTAATATGGCCTACAGAAAAAGAGAAAAGAGAGAGAGAATAGTTACCAAAACTGAGTGACTACTCAGAAAAAACAGCTTTATTTCCAGAGTCATATCCAAGAAACAGCCATGAATAAAGGGGAATTAATAGTATCAGTTGCTAGAGAAGATACAATCTTTCTGATCCATTTTCTGATCCATATCACAAGAACGACTAGAAGATAGATTTCATTATAATTCTGAAAAGGGAGAGCAGAGGCTGAAGGGTGTTTATGTGTAACGTAAAATACCTTCATTTGAGCAACAGGGACTAGGTACTAACAAAATACTAGAAAGTAAATCCAATGGTCTGTTCTAGCATGAAATAGACAGCACTTTTGATTGCTACAGGGTGTGAATTTGAACATTCACATCTTTTCATTAAAGAAGATTACCTGGCTAAACAAACCCAGAACATACAAAACAATAAATTAATTCTATTAATAATTCTAGTATTTCCTATGCTGAACTCACTCCCAAGATACAACGAATGTAGTTGTAGCCTGAAGACTCAGAATTTCAGCCAGTATTTCTGTATCCATACAAAGCCCAAACCAATTCTAATATTGTTTATTTAAAACTACCAACCTACCTGCTGTTCATTCACCGATACCTATGTATATACAAATACACTGGCAATAAAAGCATTTCTATTCAGAGAGGAAGAGAACTCAACTGCACAAATCTCTGTTTTCTAGAAACACTTACAATCTGCTTGTCTCCAGCTGAGGTAGTCCTTTAAATTTTGGTTGCTGGGGTACAACACAATTCGTCCATCAAATCCTGGTGGGTACATAAGCTGCTGGTCCTTAAAGTAATCCTTCCAATAGAAAACGTAACTTGAGGCAAACTGGGAGACCACATGAGTCATGAACTTACTTGCAAACACAAAGCAAAAGGAAAAAGAAAGGGATACATCAATATGATTATGTATCCGTGATTATCTGAGGTATCAGTAGCGATAATTCTGGTGGATAGCAGCATTTCTTAAATAGCGGCCCAACAGATCAGCAATGGCATACAGTCTTTTGAAGAACAGGAAGTACTGAGAATTGAGTAAAGAGTTTGGAAAAGGTGACATTTTGTTAAAAGAATGTTTGTTCTAACAATGTTTGTTTCTAACGTTTGTTTTATCAAAACTTGTTTTAAAAGCTCTGTATCACTGGACATACTTTCCTGAAAGATCACAAAGAGTTCACATGAAGAACCTGAACTATTTGTAGTGTATGCACCCAAACACAGCCCTACTCCTAACCTCTGTGTGTAGATAAAGGCAAATCTAAAGAATAATTACAGGTTCAGAGAGAGATGTTAAAAACAACTTCACTTCAGTATCAAAGCAGCTGTTACCTTGCTCTTCTTTTAAACCATCTACTCTTCTTTTTGAAAACAAAACTATATTCATCACTCTGTCCATAAGCAATAGCAATATCCTCCAATTCTTGCATCACTGTCTGGGCACACTTGGTCATCAGATGAAGAGCACGGTCATCATTTGGCTTTTTGAACTCATGCTGCTCAGAAAACCTTCAAAGCAAAAACGGTTGAATAAGAATCCCTTAAAAAGCTAATAAAAAATGGTGACCCATTCATTTTCCTCATATTTGCTTTCCACGAATACTGATTGCCGGCATCCTGTCAATACTGACAGAGAATTCCCTCCAGGTATGAAAAGCAGTAATAAAAAAAGTTTTATACACTCTGGATAACCCATTTTCTTTCCCATCAGTATCTCACCCTAACCAGTCCTTCAAAATGTCTGGTTTCTGTATTTTACCTGGAAAAGAATGACAAATGCTACTTTTTGTAAACTCACTTTCTCCTAGGGTCCCTTTTATACGCAGTCCAATAAGGGATAAGGGCAACATTATCAATAAAGTTGTCAGAACTTGAGAGCTTTACCAGAATCCCATGTGACTAAACCAGACATCAAGTTGCCAGCAAGAATATGTGTCATCGACCGCTCGAGAGAACTGTGCTCTATTTATCCCAAAGAAAGGTGAATGCCACGCAAACACTGACTCCAAACACAAATACCTATCCCTGTAGACAAGTTGCTGTCCCTCCCCCAGCACACCCAAGGCACTGGTATACCATCTCCCCACCACCCTGCCGAAGGCACGGTTCTGAAGCTGCCCGTGGCCCCTGAAGACAAAACGTCAGCAGTAATTCCGTACCCTGGAGAGGCCCAGCGAAGGGTTCACGGGCATTAGGGGGGAAAGGAGGGTTTGCAACCCCTGCACCTGCAGAATTCACACAGGTCGGGCAGGGAACAGCCAAGGCCAACTGCACGGCACCAGTCAGGATCCCTTTCCTCGGCACAGCACTCAGAGCCCGCACCCCCAGCGCCCTTAGGCCGAGGAAACTCCCGCCCGCGCCCCACCGCACCCCAGCCCCCGTCCTCCCGCTCGCTGAGGCGTCGCCATAGCGACCACACCGCTAGAAGCGCCCCGGCCATTGGCTGCCCGCCCGGCCTTCACCTGTGGAAGTTGCGGCCGTCCAGCCGGACCACTATCCAGCAGTTTGGCAGACAGGTGTCGTCCGCCTCGAAGTCCCGCACGTACTCGAACTTGCTTTTCGCCATGGAGAGGCGGCGGCGGCCGCGCAGACAGCCCGCCCACCGCCCGCTCCCCGCAGAGATGGCCGACACCGCCCGCCGGCACACCAGCATGGCCGGAGCGGAAACGGAAGCGGCGGGCGCCCGACGCCGAGCCCTTCTGGGCGTCCCAGGCGGACCTCTCGATGGTTTCGGCGGGCTTCCTCCGGCGGTCTCCATGGCGACCGCATGGCGTGGCGGGGGCGGGAGGCGGGATCGGCGCGCGCGCCCGTTGGGGCCGGGCGGCGGCGGCGGCGCGCGGGCGCGGCGAACGTTGGCGCAACGACCGGGGGCGGCCAAACGGCCTCGGCGGGATGGAGCGGGGGGCGAGGGCGCGCCCGCCTCGTTCCGGGGCTCCCCGGGGGCCGCCGCCGGGCCCCCGGCGCCCCCCGGCGCCCCCCCGGCCGGAGGAGGCCAAGCTCCCCCTCAGGGTGCTGCGCATCAAAGTCGAGAAGCCCGAGCCGGGGGAGGGAGATGGGCCGGGCTGCCGCGGGGACGGCAGAGAGTCAGCGGGGGAGCTCGGGGGCTCCCCGGCCCCGGGGGGGGGGGAAAGAGGAGGCCCAAGGCGCCGTCAAGAGAGAAGGGGGCCGCGACGGGGGCAGCGGAGAAGTCCAGAAGGAGGAGAAGGCGCGGGAGGAGAGGGGGAGCGGGAAGGAGCCCCGGCGAGGAGCGGCCGTCAAGGCGGAGCCGGCCGACGCGGCCTTCGAGACCCGCGGGGTGAAGACGGAAAAGGACGCGGCCCCGGCGGGCTGCCGGCGCCGGCCCGCTCCCGGCGGCGCCGAGGAGCGCAAGGTGGAGCTGCGGGAGGGGTTCGGGATCCCCCCCGAAGGCCTGAAGATCCCGCTGGTGTTTCACCCCTTACCTCCCGGGACCCGCATACAGATCCAAGGCCCTCTGCCGCCGTCAGAGCTGATCCGTGTGACCAAAGTGCCGGTGAAACCAGTGCCGCTTAAAATGCAGTCTTTGCTGGAGCCCTCAGTAAAGATTGAAACCAAAAACGTTCCCCTCACAGTACTGCCCTCCGATTCAGGTATTACGTGCAGGGAGCTTGCGAGGGTTCAGTGAGTGGCCCGCAGTTGACAGGTTACCAGATAGGAGAACGCCAGTGGGCAGGTCGTGCTAGAGAACCGTCCCTTTGGATAGACGGGAGCGTGTGCAACTCTCTTCTGCAGCGTAAGACATAAGCATACGGGAGCACAGAGTTCTCCCGTCGTTTGTTAAAGTCAACACAGTCTTGTCCGCTTGCTCCCTGACTACATTAAACCCCTTACAGCAGTGTTCAGGATTGCGCTGGGTGCTGATTGCAAGTTTAAGGTCAGGGATCTCCTTGATTTTTAAAGCTATGAAGCATTCATACAGCTCGCTGAGAAAATTTGGACATGTTAAATGAGGAACATTTTGAAACATGCGGTTTAGTAGCCTACTTTTTTTGAAAGATATTTAGGCTTTCAAAATTAATGACTTAACTAAGTGAGGTCTTAAAGACCAGAAGACTTTTGCCCTTCATTGATAATGTGAAAGAGTTCATTTCTAAGCCTTTTTCAGAGAGGAAATTGCTCACTCAGGGATCAGGTGTGAGCAGTCTGGGGATTCATCGTGTCACCAGCTCTATTTAAATGCAGTCTGTGTTTACAAAGAGCCAAGGCTGGGTGTCATGTAACAAGTCATTTGGTAACACAGGTTCCTCCAGCAAAATCAGTGTCCAAATCTGTGAAAAGAGTGAGAGAGGGGAAAACAAAACAAAACAAAACAAGACAAAACAAAACAAAAACGAACCAGAAACCCAGAACAGCAACAACCTCAGCTGAGAAGCCAGGGACTGCACAGGTGTGGGACAAAACTGCCATATCATCATTAGATCTGGTCCCTGCATCGTTAGGGCTTTGGATACATAATTCTGGTGGTGATGACAAATTTGCGGTGATATGGTCTATGCTATACAATGTTTAGTTTATAAATTCATAAGTTTATAAATTCATAAGAAAACAATCTAGCCAGATGAAATCCAAATCAGTGCGTTAGCAGTCCCATATGTTTCTTTCTTTCTTTTTTTTTTTTTAATAATATGTAATGAAAGCCAGGTAAATGATTCCTTAGGCAGTGGTTCAGTGAAGGTTAGTGGAGGATAATCCCTTAGCCTTAGTTATTTTCTAGGAACCACTCTCCAAATGTGCATCGAGTTTCATGTGTTCCAAAGCTCTAGTGATTCTTTTGACTGTTGCCAAATATCCTCTTGATGTACTATAAAATGTAACCTGTATTGCATATATTGCCTGGAAGATGATCATCTTTCCTCGTTTTGTTGCATAGGTATGCCAGATACTCCATTTAGCAAGGACAAAAGTGGCCATGTAAAGCGTCCAATGAACGCATTTATGGTGTGGGCTAGGATTCATCGGCCTGCCCTAGCAAAAGCTAACCCAGCTGCCAATAATGCAGAAATCAGTGTTCAGCTTGGATTGGAGTGGAGCAAACTGACTGAAGAGCAGAAGCAGCCCTATTATGATGAAGCTCTGAAAATAAAACAAAGGCACAGAGAGGAATTTCCTGGTAAACATGTATTTATTTACCTGAATGCTTTAGAAGTGCAAGATTTTTTTGAAAAATGGATCTCTTCCATTAGAGCAAGTAACAGAGTTAGAAAAAGATCACAGATATTTCAAGCATGCAGTCCTGTCAGCTTTCTAGTGCCTGAAAGCATATTAATTTTTTAAAGCATCCAAAATGATGTTTCATCCTTCATAGCCTCTGATATTTCTTATGGTCTTAGACCACCACAGCTACAGCAGCTCTTCTGAATGCTTTAGTAGTCTAACGGCCAGAGAGTGAGTTTATTGTGAACATGGCCTGCTGCGTCATTTTACATGCTCCAGAAAGAGCTGCCCAGGTGGCCTGTGGTGACACACGCATCCGTTCCTTAAAAGCAGGAAAGGGAAATGCCACAGGAAGCACAAGCGGCATTGTATTCTGTGGGATTCTTCAACGTGTAAACCTGGGATTCCCAAATAATGGTGTGGAAGATGTGTTTGGTTAATGTTGTAAGTCAAAGGCAAACGTACTCCTCCAAAATCTATACAGGATTCCTAGTGGGTCATATTTGCCGTTGCCTCTTGTAACCTGCAGGTATATGTGAGACTTAAGGGATTAAGGAAACAATCAGTAAAGATCCACATTTTGAATAGTCGCGGTTTTCTTCCGCACTGAATGCCCATGGTACAGTGTCATGTTCTCCTTAACATGCTTTCCTCAACTGTGCCACTTCACTCCCCACTGTTCTGTATTTCTTTGTCTCAAAAAGAGTTACTATTCAGTAACATAAAAACAATGCCCAAATGTGTCCATTTTATTTCCACCTCTGACAAAATACCCCATTTGCTAGCTCACTGAAATGAATGGAGTATTGCCATTGACTATAGGAGCAGGTTTTGGATTCATTTTTTTTTTAGATACTTCAGAATTACAGATATCAAAGCTTTACTTAAAGAATGAGACCATCCCAAGAATCAGCTACCTGCATCTTTTTTCATCTCTGACAGGTTGGGTTTATCAACCACGACCAGGCAAACGGAAGCGTTTTCCACTGCCTGTCTCTGCTGTATTTTCCGGCACTTCTCAGAGTATCATCACTACAAATCCAGCTGGCATTTGCCCCTTCCAGTCACCTGCTTACTCTGTTGTCATCCCCAATATTAAGAACAATATTGGACATCCAGTCTGTGAGTTTTCAGTAGTGAATGATTTTAAAAATTCCAAATTTACCTATTGTAGTAAAAGTTATACATATGGTAGTATAGATATAGTTAAAACAATTTCTCAGTCTTTCTTGACACCACTCTTTCTACCAGTCTTCCTCTGCACTACACATCTGCCTTCTAGTCTCTACCTACTGTTTCCTCAGCCTCTTAAATTTATCTGGCTTCTTCATTGCCCACAGATCCCTGCTATTGTCTTTGTAGCTCCTGGTTACCTCCTGCTACCTCTTGGTCTTTTTGGATCTCTTATTATGTGACACTTGCTTCCTGTTAGGCTACAGCTGTTTCTTTTTCTTGTTCTGTCTCCACCTCACATATCTTACCTCACCAGCTCTAACTGCACTAGTGCTCAACCCTGCCCTACTAGGCCTGAAAAAGCTTGTTAGCTTAGTCCATGGCACCTCCACCCTGATTTTAAGCGTTCCTTGGTAGTGAGGGCACCATTGCTCTAGAGCAAATGTTCAGCAGCTTAGACTGCTTACATGAGACAGCAGACAGAATTGTCAACAAGGTCATAAAAAAGGAAGTTAGTAGGGTGTTAGTAAGGTGTGTGCTGCAATATTAAAGCTGAAAAAGAAGTTTTTCATTTGCACATTTTCCATAAACCTAGGTATCTATGCACACCTGGAATAGTGCTATATGTAGTTGTTATGGACTTACACATGCCCAGTTTGAGCACACATAGCTCAGCTTTTATACAAATAAAAATATAGTTACAGAAGGAATGCATTAAAAAGTTACACCTAACCTGGAAGGATCCTCCTTTTTGTAAGTCAATATTGGCAGTGAAATAGGGTGTAGTACGACAGCCTGCAGTCAGGTATAATAGCTGACCTGCATATTTTGTAGTGAAAGAGCTCTGGCTCTGTCAGTGCATGGACAGTGGATTTCAACAACAAATAGCTTAGATCCAGGCAATGGCTTTTTTCTCTTTAAGCATATGACAAGGGCTGCTCTCTTTATAATGAGACAAGAAAATGAAATGCCTGTTTATGCTGTGTGATAATATTCAGAGATGTAAAAGAGAACACTCAGCTTTGTTCTGGTGAAGTTCTGAGTTAGTGATGTGATCCTTTCTCAAATCCTTCTGTAAATTGGACTGAATAAAGTATTATTTGTTTTCTTGCCCTAGTATATCTTATAATGTTATGTTGTTGTGAGATGCTACTATATTTCATTCCAGAGTTTACTATCCTATTGCCATTGAAATGATTCTTAAATACAAACTGTAAAAATCTAGACACGTTTAAGTCCTGCCGACTCAGAATTTAGACCCTTAGACTAGGTAGTGGGATTTGAAAACACTTACACAATGTATTTTGAAATCTTTCTGTATAAAGGCAGCCCTGTTGACATGTGATTTGAAAGTGTACATTCAAGTGTATGTTCTGCAAAATGTTTCAAAGTGAAATTGGCTAGCAGGTACATTCATTGGTGAAACAAATAAGAAAACATACCAGAGAGTAGGGTGTTTTAACTGTCACTTCTGCTCCTCACTGCTGCTTTGGTACCACACAGATTTGTTAGGAATTTGGCTCGCTCCAACTCACCTAGTAGACTTGGGAGATCTTCTGAGCTTTAGGCACTAAGGGTATGCTCCAACCCCATTCTGTGGCCATATCAGGACAAGACACAGCCCTCAACACTCACTAGCCAATTCTTTCACCCTTGTGTTTCTGTAGAAGGAAGCTTGAATGTGTGGGCTTCAAACCCATCTGTCAGAACACACGTAGGGCAAGTTGTGTATGACTGTGAGTTGCAGGGAAGTAATGCTAGAAAGTGTTTTGGGGGTCACGGTTCTGGCTCTGGCTGTGGTTTGCTATGCTGCTGTTTATGCAGTCTCTTCCTCTCTTCATGTCTGATAAATAACTGTTCTGTTTCCTAAAGGTGAGACTCCTGCCATCCGTCTGCCGGTTTCTTCCATTCAACAAGCTGGTCCAATTACTCTTTTCCAGACTACTAGCGCAAACACCGCATCACTGGCTGTTCCAGCTCCAACCCTGCCCCTGCACCCTGTAATTTCACCACAGCACTTTGCTGAACCTGCTCAGACAGAAGTTCTTGCTGTATCATCTGGGCTCAGTTGCTCTCTGAAGAGACCTACACCAGTTTTCATCGAGAGCTTCAGCAGAAACCCAAGTAACATAACCACCACTAATGGCAGATTTACTGTCTCTAGTAGCGAGCCCCCAAAGGAATACCCAGGGGTTTCTATTTTTCCTAGAGGTGTACCTCTTCCCCAAGCTACACCTTTTCTTCACTCACATCTCTGTGAGTCTCTTCCCATCGGTCAGCCAGCCAGCCTGTTTGGAGTACCTCCGCGGTTTTCATTTCACCACCCTTACTTTGTACCTGGACCTCACTATTTCCCCTCAAGGTAATGAAACCCTTCATTTCAATACCAGTAAGAACAAATGCTAAAAGGCAGAGGGTCTTTGACTTACAAAAAGAAGATGGAGCATTCAGAAGGAAAGGTGCTCTTACCTTCCTATAGCTCCTGTGTGGTGGGATCTGCTGGCCTGAGACTGCTCGTAATATATGCCCAGTTATTGAAGGGTCCATAGTACTATTGCAGTAATTGGCATTCCCAAGCCCACAGTAATTAGAAGTATCTTCTCTCCACTTTATGCATCTAAGTGCAGGTGATTTCTACAGAAAAGCATCAGGTAGAGATAGTGTAAATATATTTTGAAAATGATTGGATAGAATTAAAGTAGGTGTGTGAGATGTCTCCTGGGTACTATGATTGCAGCTGTCATAAATACCAATATTTCTGAAATCCAGCCTGGTGGGAAATGTCTTCAGAATTCTTAAGTAGTAATTCCTAGTTTTTCCTTTGCAGTCTCTGGGCAGTTAAGGAGAGATCACCTAATCAAAGAATTTACAAGCTCACACATGTAATATCCTGTGGGTATTTCCAAAGCTGAGCATGCATGAAAAGCATCAGTGCCCTCCCAGCAGCAGGTGTGCTGCTCAAATGCAAAAAGTCTGATAGCTCACTGATGCTTGTTCTTTGTAAAGCATCGTTTTTCTTTCATGACTGTGCAATATCAAACATAACAAATTATTATGACTGTTAGACTTAAATTCTGCCTGTTTATACGCTGCTCATTCCCACTAATAGCAACAATCAATATGTTCCTATGGCAATAAGACTACCTGGTCATAAAGTAGGGTTGATGATGACCCATCAAACTCAAAAGAACTTTATGAGCTGATAAGTGCAATATGAGACACTTCTATTTTTGAGGTCCTTTAAAGAAACACAGGACATATATTCCCAAAGTTACTAAAGATGAACTTTGCTTAGCCCTTGGTCTCTGAAGTTAGGCACTTTTGTGAGGCCTCTGAGGGACAGGAGTGTTCTTGTACCGTAAAAGACTGTTCTGAGTTCACACATTAATGGAATGCTGAAGGCTGCTAGCTTTTCTAATGGCAGGATCTTTCTAATACAATGATTTATAAGTTCATATTCCTATAAACTCATTTTCTGCATACAAGAATCATAATTTCTGAGTAGCATTGACAGTGCAAATGTATGTATGTAGATTTATGCACTAAAAATTTAAATGTTAGATTGGAAAGATGAATAGTCTCCTTGAAACCTCAATAGACATTGTATCAATGTCTTTATAAAGTCTGCACTGTAGAGCTCCTTTACTTCTTCACATACTTTGTTTTCTTAACAATGTAGTGAATTTCTGTAACACTGTGTAAATTACAATAAGTGTGTCATTCTCCATCAAAAAAATTCAAACTTCTGACACCAGAGAAATACAGTTACATTTGACATACATAGTAACTTCCTGCAATCTACTATGTGGTTGCTTTTAAAAAATGTTTCACCATGCATTCTTTAAATAGTAACATTGACAACCACATATTCACCACAAGGATTCTGTCAGTCCTCCTGTTTAATAACGGTGTAACAGATGCAAGAGTGCACTCAAAGAATAAATAAGAGCGTTTTACCCCACCTTTGTCACAAATTTTGGCATACAGGAGTAGCTAACACAAACTGACTTTTGATGCTTCGTTTTACTATTCTAAGTATGTCGGTTAACATACTGCAGGATTATCAGATGCTGGTTTATCCATGATATTATTTCATTGATAAATACAATAGGCTTTGCGTTTGTTTTCAAAGCAATGTCATGCATGTATCTAGCATGAAGAGGTGCATATGCACAGATATGGAATCTGTGCACAGCTCTTGTTATGGCCCCAGTGTTTAAATTAGGCATGGTTTTAAAGTATGCGTGCTTTGAATATTTCAACAGGATAAGCTGACTAGCATAGAACATCAGCGTCATTCTGTTTTTCTTAGCTGAATGGAAGTCCAGGCAATCTGCATTTCTGAAAGCCAACTGTCAATCTCTTTCATTGCAGCACATGCCCATTCAGCCGACCTCCATTTGGCTGTGGGAATTTCTCCAGCTCAGTGCCTGAATGCCTTGGCTTTTATGAAGACAGGTACCAAAGACAGGAGGTGATGTTTTCAGCTCTGGATGGAGACTATCCTTTCAAGGAATACCCAATAGAAAGTATAAGTGAGGACCACCGCAGCTGTGAGAGCCTTGAAGTAGTGTCCTGTCACAGCAGCTGCAACGAGGATCGTTATTTAAGCCCCCTACCACAGCTCGATGTTGCAGCATTGGAGGAGGTTTTGTCAGCCACTTCGTCTACTCCCTCCAGCATCCACCTAATCAATGTAACTGACAGTGATGAGGAAGAAGTAAAGTTGTTGCAAGAATTGTAGTTTTTAAAACAAATTATAATCCAGAGAAATATTATAAGTGGGGAATAAATGTTTTCCTCCACACTGTCTTTTCAGTCAGTGTGTTCAATGGAAAACCCATGTAGCTTTAGTGAGCTGTACAGGTCATTTTGAAGAGTCTGCTGATCTGTTTGTATTTTGAGAGATCACATACAGATCTGGGGAGGTCAAAAACCTTTGGCGTTTCACCTGCTTCATCAGGGCATTGTCTGGGCTCTGGCTCAGGGAAGCACTTACACAGGCATTCAACTCTAAGCATGTGATAATGTGCTTTCCTGAGGAGAGGTGTGTTTAAGCACATCCTTTTAAGGCCAAAATAGGCATTTTGATGGTTTTTGCCATAATTTTGTAGGTATTACTTTAGGAGTTTTAGCAAGTGAAATAATTCTGGTTTATAACCGTAATGTAATTCTTGCTGCAGTAAAACACTATAAGCCCTGGAGAGTGAAGTCAAGAATGATTCTGCAATGCTTTATATTTTTCCTTTGATGAGACAGTTTTAAGTTTTATTTGGTTAACTGTGGTATTTGTGGTATATAACACACTGAAAAACTACATCAGTTTCAGTAACACCTTGGTCTGCAACCAGTTCCATTAATAAAAATGGGATTGTCCAGAAGGGATGGTGAGGCATGGTAGCACCCAGAGAGAGGAAAATGGATGGGATCTGGCCCTGTAACTTACACCAGTGGGCTGTGACTTGATCCCTGAGTGTAGTTAGTACTGTAAAGAATTCTCCATAGAATACCAAATTCTCTGAAGAATACCAAAGGCTTTTAATAGAGAGAGCATCTGTGCTGAACTCAGAGAGTAATGAAATTCAAAATTTTTTGGCCAAAATTTGTAATTTACGTTACTATTTTTTTTTTTTTTCTCTCCCCTGTTTTGTGGAATAGAGGGTCATTTTCTTGTGGGAATCCTGTTATTTTGTTGTTGTTGTATTTGAATAAACTCACCTGAACAACGTATCCCTAGTGCTTCATTTTAAGCCATGGACATTCAACTGAGTGGGGACAGGTAAATCATAATTCATGCAACTCACAAACTTACTCTGCAGCTGAGTTGCACGTGCCTGGAATGATGAGCTGAAGTCACTTTTTCAGATAATTTGGGCTACTAATACTAGTGTATATATGTGTGTGTATATTTATATTTATAAATATGTAAATCCAGCTACCACAGAAATATGGGAAAAGCTGAAAGCCATGGATGGAGAAGTCCATCCATGCTGAGCTGCCAGAGGATGTTAAGGAATGATTCAGCTAGGTTGACCATCTCTTAGAGGACATCCTGTATTTTATGGGTTATCACACTGGATCTGTGGGACTCTGAGTGTCCTGTTGAACCTGAGGCTTAGGCATCCTATACCCATTAAGACTGCATCATTGATAAAGAAAAGTAGAAATTAAATTTCCACATGCCTCAAAAGATAGTCGTAAGTCAGTGTAGAGTAGATATCCTCTGGGTTCTTTGAGTTTTAAATTTTTGGTCTCATATCAACATATTTATGCTTTTTCTGCTTCTGTGGGCTCATAGCTCCATTTTCCAAGCCCAAGATCAAAACCTCTCATTTGAGAACTACTGCATTTTGTAGTTAAACAACATGAAAGCATGAGTAAATCCTGTCTACCCTACGCATTGCAACTGTGTTGTAAACAGCACCCTGCTCCCACTGCATCTGCAGTGCAGATGAATCATTAAGAGGAAAGTCTTATAAATAGTAGAAAATGCCTGTTCATTTCTAAATTATCTTCTCACTGAAAGCTGATCTGGCCTGCAGGAATGTATGTGGGCAAATGTACTAATTCCTACACAAGTATGTTTCGGGGTATAAAACAGCTGTTTGTGGGATTATTCTCTAGATCTAACTTTCCTTTTCTCCCATTTTTCTTTTTATACACTATGGAGTAGGGTATAAGATGTATTTCTATGCACCAGAGTCCAGAATCATTGCTTGCCATGGATAATACAAATTTACTTCCTCTTATATGGGGGTGTCCAGCACTGTTTTAAGGGAGGCACCTCAGAGCTGCTCAGTTTTACCCTGTGCTTGTTGTGAACTCGGTGCTGATAGGTCAGAGTGAGCTTCAGTGGGTTGAGGGATTCGGCATTTGCTGAGCAGCATCCATCTGCTAGTGGGACCTTTGCTGTTCATGTAGGAAAACACAGTATTATGTATACGCTCAGTAGATATCTGTTCTGTTTAATACCACTAAGGCTGGAAAAAAAGAAGACAGGTTTAACACATTCTGTATATATTAATGGGAGACAAAATGTAGGGCTGATCCCTCCTTCCCTTCCAGCTAGAGCTGAAGTCTTGAATCGGTTGTACAGGATCTGTGTCTGCAGGTTTATGGCATTGGACCCAGCCCTCAGCTGAGCAATCTTGAAGACTATTGTGTCTTGTCTACAACAGAATTGAAAATTACATGAACAACCCATCCAAACCTGGCTTCCTCTGAATCTATTCCTTCGTATGCTCTGGCAGCCCTGCATGGGGGAATTCTCTTGTGATAGAAGAGGTTTTTAGCTCCCATTTCTAGGTAATTTTCAGCCCCCCTTCAAACTTATTTCCTAAATGCAGATTCCTGAAGTGCCAAGTATCTGTGCTGTTATTTCTCCTCTTGCAATATGTGAAGAAGGTCATAGGCAGGGCCAGTCCCTTGGCAAGTGTGTGCCCTTCTGCAAGCCTGCTTCATGGCAGGGCAGAGGGTGCTTGAGACATGAGAGAGAAGTATTCTACTCTCTTATAAGATAATTCTTTTCTTCTTTCTCTGCTGTTTACCTTAATCTAAACTAAAAATCACCTTGCATGCTTCTCAGCTTGAAAAACAAATCAGATGCAGATTTTCCAAACTTAAGTTTGCTTTTCTCCTGCTGCTGTAAAAGTCTAAATACATTCAGTAGTGCTTCCCTGTGGATGACTGCCTGTGGCTATCCATTTGCAGAGAAAACTTTCTCTCCAAATTTACTGGATAGTTTTATGGATTGGATGTTATTAAAAGCCCTTGTGCCATTATACCCATTTCCCTTCTCTTACAAGAATAAACTACTTCAGTATAATCACTATTGTGTTGGAGAAGTTTACAGGCAGCATGGAGAGGAGTACAGTGCTTTACATGTACAAATACATTTAAAAAGATGCAACGTGTCTGCATATACAATCTTCTACTATTAAGTTCACTTGCCTGTAGGAATGAAGCAAAAGTAGCAGCAGTGACCCACCCTTTAAAAAAAAAACATAGAGAGTGCTTTGATATTATTTCACTTACAGCACATCGGGACAAGCCCTTGTCTAGTACCTGATCATCTTACAGCACTTCTCCCTCTTTGGCAGAACAGCTGCTCTAGGGCTCTTCCAAGTATTCCCGCTGTCCTACATGGGTGGTGGAAAACCAAAGCTAAACAGAATATTCTGGGTCAGCCGAAGCTGTTCTCAACTGTTAAGACTCAGAATAAAGAAGTTCGCTGTTAAATCACCAGTTCCCTTCATGGATTCACAGCCTTCCTCCTTTGATCATTTCAAGTGATCTGAAGGAGAAAAATGATCTGAAAAATGGAAGATTTCACATTCCACTCAAGTCAGCCAAAGACATAACATTTCTTTCATCAGTGCAAATGTCTGTAATGCAGAGGTTAGGCAGGACAAAAAGTCTTCTACCTTTTCCTGCTAAGACTTTGATTCTTGGTAACGTTTTCTCCGGTGTCAGCAGGAGTCTTTTCAGAGCAGTTCATTCAACAAACTTTCCTATTTCTGCAGAGAAAGTTCCAATGAAATATTACTGAGCTTTTAGTCTGATACATATCCAAGTCATTCTCTGCATAAGTCTGTTTCTTGAACAGGCATTCTCCTCTCTAGGTCTATCTTTCTATTTCCTTCTAGGTGGCTAACTCCTAATTTACTATGAACATAATGGGAGAATCATCATCTTTTGCTTTCCAGCTAACAACAACAGTGTTAAATCATCTTGCAAACTGTCAAGTAAGTGCAGAAACCCCAGTGCAAAAGCATTCTCATCAGCTTTGCCCTGGGGAAGCTGAGACACCTAATTTTCAAGCCTACCGAACAACCGCATGCACTGACCCTTGCTCTGGGTGCTGCATGGAGGCTGCTGCTAATAGGTATGTCCATCCCTTGATCACAGGGGATGTAACAGATAAGGGAACAGAGCACAGAATTCCAGATTCCCAGCTGATACTTTTAATCAGGCAGTTGGGATCCTGGAGGAAATGAGTCTGAGTCTGTGTAATTCCTAGATAACCAAAAGCCTGACCTTGCTCTGTGAATCAGTCAAATATCCCATTGACTTTGGCAAGAGCTTTTTGAAGAGATGGGTACAGGCAGGATCTGACTCACCCTGTGCCAGAGGCAGGTAGCATTACAGCATCTGAGCACTGTTAATAAGGCTAGAATATCCTGAATCCTTCCATGCAACAATGTCTCAGTAATGTAAGTGATATATCATATATATATATAGATTAAACTATATATAACAACTGCACAGTCTGTGGTTATATTTCTACGGAGGGAGTTTCTGGTGATTATAAATTAAGATATCAATTCTCATATTACCAAGATCAAAGATAAAAATATCACTATATAACAAATGCAAATATTGCATGTATTTTTTTTTATGATACTTGAATGCTGACAACGATCAATCACAAGCAGAGAGTTGTTGGCCTAAGTATTTTAACAACCTTAAAATAAGGCTCCCTTGCTCCCTTTATTCCATTTTATGTTGTTTTTTTTCAACTGATCTTCTTTTAGACAAATATATGGAGCAGTCCCTGGGAAGGTTTGTTGTACCAGGAAGATTTGTGGCAGTCTTTCAGTGCAAATATACATGTACCTCATCAAAGTATTTTTTTTTTTCCTTTGGGTAGACAGAAATTTTATGCAGGGATGAAAGCAGAATAGCTAAATTTGGCTTGCATTTGCAGTTAGTGATAATAAAATCATCAACAATGGTGCTGTTGTTTTCTTCTATATTACAGGCAGCTATAAATAAATGGGAGAGTTCACAAAAATTTCAAGGTTTCCTTCAAGATACTCCACATGATTAGAAAAGAGCTGAAATCTGGTCCCTGGATTTTTGCTCTGGGAAATAACATGATTTAGTTGTGTGATGAAAAATTGTGACCTGGCTGTGGGTCAGCTAAAATGTCATTTATAGCCTGCTTACCCTGATGATTCCCTCTAGGTGTCCCCAAGATGTCCTAGCTTTCTTCTGCCAGAGTGGTATCAGGAGTAAACTGACCTTCACAAGATCACAAAGGTTCAGCATGTGAAGTGGTGGGGGAGAGAGGGGACATATATGAAAGTCACAAACCAAAATGGCATCTGCAAATGGTAACAGTCTCATTTCCTTTGGGCACAGGGGCAGGAGTCAGCAAAGACCTTCAGTAAAAGAGAACTCAGTGGTCTCAATAGCATAAATAAGCCTCTGGACAAGAGACAAAATCATTACTATTACCTAGCAAACTTTTATTCTAAATAGAGTATTAATTTCCTATTGGCTTGATTTACCAATACACTCTGAAAAGTAACCAAGTGCAAATTCTCCCCATTTCTTAAGTTGGTTTCCTGGTGGTTCACCTACACAGGCACTTTAGGTATAGAGATGAATGGAAAGGGTTGTATGGATAATGTGGATCAATGGGTGTCTGAAGAGTATGACTAAGAGGTAATGCCTTTTCCTGCCACTCTGAGCCGAGCCCACAAAAATGCATGTCAGTCCACCCTTGGAGTCTTGCTAGCGCGGCTGCAGTTGAGCTGGCTGGGAGTCACAGCAGAAATACACTGACATAGGGGAAGGCAGCTGTTTTTCATGGGCTCAGCATATGCAAGGAGCATCTACAGCACCATGAGCTCAGGTGTTTGCAGCTGGTAACCTCAGCATGGCCCCACTAACTTGTGCTCTCCTCTCCTGGTGCAACCCTGAGCCACGCTGGCTAACCCAGCAGCGAGGCACTGTGTCCGGTGGTCCTCTGGGTGCTCATCTCCCTGGAGGGCAGAGAACCAGCAAAGAGGTGATGCATGGACCGCAACCCATGGCTCAGCCCTGGAGGATGCAGGAGAAGACAGGGATGTCCCTTTGGGAGCCTCAAGGGAGTGAGTGGATATCCCTGAAGGGCAGCACAGGAAACATGAGCTGTGGATGCTCCCAAGCCCTTCCCCAGGCCCGGACCCTCCATCTGCCTTAAGGAAGGGGAGAGAGAGAGGCAGTGAACATGGTTTTGCTTCTGCCCTTTTATAAGGGCACATAAAAATCTAGCTTATATCCCTTCAGCTGACCAGGGGCAATGCATTTCCCAGGGGCAGAGGGATTTAGGATGCCTCTGGAACCATGGGTTCAGCTATAAAGGGTTTGACAGGATTGCACATAAATATAACAAATAAATAAATAAACTAAAGCCATAGCACAGCTCCTACAGGAGCCCCTTGGCAGTATTTGGCTACTTGCCTCCACCAGGTCCCCCCCCTTTTTGCTACCTTTTGAGGCACAATGGATCTCGGTGCTGGCAAAAGAGCTGGGAGCGGAGGGAGGTTTTGCAGAGGGAGCCCCAGGTTGGTGCTCAGCCTTCCCCCCGGTGCCGGGGGGACAGCCCAGCCCCACAGCCCCGCACGGCAGGGCAGAGCCGCTATAGCACCCGGGGTGCATCTCCGAGGAGCTGCCCGGCGTGGGGAGGTGGAGGAAGAAGAAGAAAAGGAGGAGACACTCCCACCGCCCCGGGCAGGGGGCTGCAGGGCTGGATTTCGGGCCGGTGGTGGGAGGAGAAAGCCGCGTCGGGCGGTTTTATACGGTGGGGCGGCGGCGGCGGAGCGCCGTCTCCTGCCCGGAGCCATGCGGGGCCGGGGGCTGCTCTGCGGCATCGCCCTCTCGCTGCTGCTGCGGCCGCCGGCCCGTGAGTGCGGGGTGTCCTGCCCGGGGAGGGAAGGGGGGGGGGACTGCAGCGGCCACCCCTCGCCCTGCACAAGTGCCTCTGGCTGTATGAACCCCCCGGGAGGGAGGATGGATGGGTGGGTGTGTGGGTGGTTTGGGGGGAATCCTCCTGCTTCCCTTACAACCAGCGCAGAGCTCTCCTCTCCCGCCCCGGCTTCGTGTTGTTTTACTCCGGGGGGGGGTGCGGAGGGGGTCGGGGTCGTGAGCGGCTCCTCTCGTGTCTCCCCAGCGGGAGCGGTCGGCGCCGGCGCGGAGCTGCAGCCCGAGGCGGTGGTGCCGCGCTGGGCAGCCCTGGGGAGCTCCGGCAGCGAGAAGGTAGGTCGCGCCCAGCGCTTTTATTTCTGTTTTCAAACCTCCCCATCGTTTCCAGGGGCAGGAACGATGTCGCGGTTAGCACGGGACCTTGCGATGCGCGTTTTGGGTTTTTTTTCTGTTTTGTTTTGTTTTAAACTGAGCTGTGTGACAAGCCGCAGGGATGAGCCAGAAACGGCAGGGATGAGCCAGAAACGGCAGGGATGAGCCAGAAAGCCCACCTGCAGCACGGGGAGCTGCTGCAGCTCCTCCAAATCCCGAGAAAGGCTGGGCGAGCCGGCTGGCACATCTCGGGCGCTGAGCGTGAGACTGCTCCGGGCGACTTGCGCTCAGTCTCTGCAAAGGCTCGTAATCGTTTGCCCTCTGTCATGCCTTAAAACCTAGATCAAGTCTATCTGATCCATGTGGCTGTGAAAGGGGAGCGAGGCAATACAATCAGTGGCATTTAGGGCACAGCCCAACAGAGGCATCTGCTTTAGGAGGAGATGAATCCCAGCTGTGAGGGTGCTTCACTAAGAAAATCCAACCGGCAGCTCAGGTGTGTCTAACTGTGTCTTAGACACCATATGTATTGATATAGATCTCACCCCCACTTCCCTTACGTGGACAAATGAAGTGGGGCGTCAGTAGTCCACAGCCATTCTGAGAACTGCTGGGGTGCCAGACTTAAACATCAAACATAAGCTGCAGGTCAGCTTCCCAGTGTTTGCATTGCCACAATCAAGAAGTTATCAGTTGCATAATGAAATAAAGGGGAAAATCCAGATGGTTATTTACGTTGCAAACCATAAAAAGGGAAGCTGTGGCACTATACTCATGGCATCTCTACATAAGTGATGTTGTTTTGGGGTTTATGTCTTCTCCATACGATGAGACTTTCTAAAATTTTTTCTTGTGTCATATTAAAAAAAAAAAGCTACAACAACTCTCTCATTATATTAATTCTCTTTAAAATGTCCTTGCAGTGCTGCCTGGAAGTTTTGGTTCTCTCTATTATTGATAGTGATATAAATACATCTGGACAGCGTTTCCCCTTATACAAATTTGCTGGGTCTCAGGGGTCGTACTTGGTTTGTTTCAGGCAAGTTCCTGTTGGCTCTAAAACCAGCGTTAGCAAAGCTTACGTACAGCTGGGATATTTCAGTTACACGGCAATTGATGGACTCTGAAGTAGTGGGATTATTGAAGTAGCAGGGAAAGCGTTATTAGCAATAATGATGTTTGCACAACCCTTGTGAAGAGGCTTTTATGATGATGGAGACCCTCAGACCCCCCCAGTTATGGGCAAGGCAATCCCTATTGCTTATATGTTAGCAAAACAACAGACCTACCCTGAGGTGTACTGAGCACCTGTGATTCAGTAAACTAAACTCATCCCCTTGGAATTAGCTGCTGTTGTATATACTAAATGTATTAGCTTGTTTTGCATCATCTGCATGGGGCTGGTGCAGTGTCCTGGAAACTGAAGCAAAGATGAACAAAACCCAGAATACGAGCAGGGAGTTGATGAAAGAAGTTTGTAACTAAGCTTGGAATTGATGAAGTGGCAAGTGAATGTATCTCTGGGCTGACAGGTCTTTCATCAGAACATCCGATTCAGTCAGCCTTGCTTTATTTTGCTTTCAAGTTGATCTGTTTTGCAAAATCTCCTCCAACACTGAATTGGGAAATACTGTGGGTTAATCATCTCACCAGTTTTTATGATTTTTTTTTTTTTTTTCAGCTGAATAGAGAAGTCTATTCTTACCAAATTAGTTATTTCTCTTCTGGGGAATTTATTCATCCATTTCCTTCACGAGAAAGCACTCAGACTTACAAATCCCCAGCTGACCTTAGCTAGTGGTCCTGCTTTGAGGGAGGTAAAACTGGAGACCTCCAGAGGCCCTTCTAGTTGGACCTCTAGAAAGCATATTCTATACTTTCAGTGTCTTGATTTTTTTTTTTTAATTATTATTTTTTTTTAATGCTGGTTTTAGTGTATGCATTTGCCATTGCACTAAGAAATTAGGGTCCTTTCTGTTAACACCAGTAGGCCTTGGGGAGCTGGCTATCCTGTGTCCTCACTCGGAGCTGCAGGCAGATTGCAAACCAGGGCTGTGCCCGTGTGCTTGAACACACTAGAAAGTTTCCAGTCCCTTGGTAGCCTGGGACTAATACAAGAGCAGCTGTGAAATACTGTCTGAACAATGGCTAGAGACTAAAGATGTCCAAGGGACCCTGTTGCATGCCTTTTATTGGCATTTTCTGTGAGTGAAGGAACTATGTGAAAATCTCTGGAAGAGGCGTGATTCCTCCTGTACTGAAATAGACTCCTAAAAATGTCTTTTTCTGCTGTGAGAACAAAGGAAGCTTTGGTTAACTAGCTCATATATTTCACTTGTAAACCTCTGGGGCAAGCTGGGATGTCCTGCGATGTGGTCCTGAGCACAGCATAGAGGAGAAGGGGGTGCAGAGCACCCCTCCCACCCAGCTGCACCTCCAAGCGCTCCAGCACCACGACTTGTTGCCTCGTCTGAGCCCGGTACTCCTCCTGAGACAGCAGGGTCACTAGCTCAGACACAGCATCCCACCAGCGTGCACGTACTGCTTCCCAGCTCTGCATGGCTGTGCCGCTGGGATGCAGCAGCGTGCCTGGAGCTGGGAGCCACCATGGCCTGTCCCTTCCCTTCCCCAGCACTCCAGGTCGGAAGGTAGGAGGAAGGCGAGGAGTGGTTTAAGGCCAGCTGCAATTTCCAGGGGAACAATTTGTGTTTCTGGATGCGTTCATAATTATGATGATGTACAAGTAACAGGCACCGTCTTTTTTGCACACAGCATCCACTCAGAGCTGAAGTTAAGGTAAAGGCAGAAGGCCGGGAGCTCATCTTGGAACTGGAGAAAAACAGGTAAGTGTGCTTGTGCCTGGCATTGTGGTCTTACTAAAATAATGAATAAGGATTACAGTGAAGTCAACAGGAAAAACTCCACTGACTTCAACAGGGTTTTGATAAAGACAGGATGAGGAAGTCCTTTTCTGAATTTCAAGGTTATTCCAGGTCTGAGCCCCCACTGATGTTAATCAGGCAAGCAGCGCTGACTGTAATGGAGCTTTGTCAGCAAAAAGCAGATGGTGACCTGGCCCTCAGTCTGTAAACTTATTTTTGCATCATAATTCCTACTACATTAGCTAGAAAATATTGCTGATACGAATTGCACTATTTACCAAATGGCTTGATGCTTTAGCGTCAGTGTGAGTCTAATGAGGATTTCATTTGCTGTGATATGAAGAGGTCCTGCTCCGTTTCCTAGGAGAAATGACCTGACAGTTTCAATTCCATTAGTGCCCTTCATGCTAAAGTAGACTGAAAAAATGCTTTTGCATTAGCTGAAATGCAGCCTTCGCTCTGGCATGATACAGCGATGTTGTGTGATATCATAGGGCATGATGTGTATTGAATTCAGCTGAAGCTGCAGGACATTAAGGTAGGTAGAAGGATTCTGGTCTGGAGGCTGCTCCAGAGGCTCTCTGCCCTGTGAGAACATTCGTTTCCAGTAGTGGAACAGCAGCTGGAAATTTAGCTGCAAGAAGCTTGTCTTTGCTAAGCAGTCCACTTGCACTGTTGGCGTTTTATTTATTTTTAAATGGGTCTCAAGATTTATCTATGGAAACACAACCAAATGTTTGTATACTAGAATCAGTAGGAATAACAACCTTGGAATAATGACCCTGGTTATATTTTAAATGTACTGTATGGACATCCCAACCACAGAGCTTGGGGGCTCAGCTTTCCTCCTGAAAGCGTGAAGTGTCAGAAGATCTTATTAGTTCTGATGGCAGTGCATAAACCTAAATGATATTGAGAGTGTTTTGGAGGAAAACCAGATTTTTCTTGGCATTGTCTGCAGTAAAGACTGAAATCTGATGGCTGTTGAAAGCTGAGTACATCCTACAAGGTGTTTTCTGTAATAAGCCACATAAGCTACTGGGAGTTTCAGTGCTGCAAAAGCTGGGCATGTTTCCCAGGCAGTCATGGACCTGTGCTGAACTAAACAGAAACTGTTACAAATTCTGTGTATTTTGGCATATCTCAGTTGGGAAAACAGAGAAGTAGTAGAAGAGACCAGGGACCATAAGGGCCTGCTAACTCAGGTCTGTCTAATGCAGGAAAAATAGCTGTCGCTGACGGCAGTGGTCAGCAATGCCAGTTTCTGAACTGAACCTGGAAGCAATGTAACTGCTAATGCTGCTGGGGTCCTCCTTCCTGGAGAAAGACTGTCAGGTCTTGCATATTCTGCAGTCGCTGTGCAAAGGTGAATTTATTGCTGGCACAGTAGAAGCTGGCAAGAGCAAGGATCCTTGCTGAATTAATCCATTTGTGCTCCCAGCATGACGTAACCTCCAGGTGCCTCGCGGGAGCGGTGCTGTGCTATTTCCAGTGCAGACAAACTCATTACTGGTGTTAGTAAACAGAATTGCAATAATAGAAGGTTTCTATTGTGTTTATTTCCTGAAATGCATTTTCATTCATTGAGATGTATACACACAGGCTTAAGTGTGCGCACACGCTTCCACTGTGGGATGAATTGCCTTACTAGGACTGATGAAATACAGCAAGAGGTTTGGAGTTTTTTATTTCCTGCGGAAAATGCAAGTGATTCATAGACAGTAGTGCTTCACATGGGAGTCTTGCCAGGCCTCAAGTCCTTGTTCAAGAAAGGTGATGGTACAATCCCGAAATGCAAGCCTGAACTTGATTAGATGAGAGGCTCTGGAGAGCCGCCACTTTTCAGAGACTTGTGAAGGTGCAGAAGTAATTTAGAGACACTCAAATTAAAAGAGAAATGATGAAGCAAACAAAAACATGAAGTCCCCGGGAGCCCTGTGGATGCTGTAATTACCAGCATCCATCGAGCACTTCTAAGGGGAGGCAAACTGCTTCTCCTTGTCAAAGCATGCAGCAAGGCAGAGTCCAGCCTGGGGTCGGTCCCCAGCACCCAGGAGCTCACCACCGCTATTGCTTAGCTTATAGGGGAACCAGAGGCTCTAGCTGAGGTTTGGGGTACTGAGTAGTTGCAGCATTAGGCCCTTCTTCTCTGAAGGGTTTGTTGGGCACCCAGGCAGCGGGAGAGAAGTTGAAATCCCCCAAGTGGGAAGTGTCCCTTCCAAGCTGTCTGAAACCTGGCTGCTCCTGGTTTTGAGTTCACACAAAAGTGGGTATAACGGAACTGCAACTTTAGGAAGGTACTTGGGGCTTTTTAAATTTAAATAAGCCCCAGATTCCTGGGTCATTTAATTGATCCGGTTTAGAGGAGCCTCTGGAAACCAGCTTTGCTGCCGAGGTTGGTGCTCTGCTCCTTCTCTGTCCCTGGACTCAGCACAGGGGTGCGAATGCACCCGCCTGGCTCCTGTTTTACTCTCATACCCACATCCCAGACTCCCACCACTCAAAGAAAGCGTGAAATGATTGGCATAATTCAGGTCTGGTTGGGATATGATTTATCCAATGGTTCCCAAAGCTAGAAAGGAGATATGCCAAGCTAGTGAAGCTGTTGTAAGTGATGTTCTTGGTGGATTAGGCAGCCTCATTACACATTCACCACTCTCCTTATGGAGAGACAAAGCTGATGTGAATATGAGATTGCTTTGAGAGGTGGGGGGAAGTCATAATCTGTATGGCTTTGGTAGGGATGTGCTAGCTTTGAAAAATGTGCTGTTTTCAGTATGTGGAAGAAATGTTCCCACCAAGCCTGTGATTTCATATTCCATATGAAAAGGACATTGTGTTCATCTGCAGAGGTGAAACACAGACATTATTGCATATCTTTCTTCAGAACTGTGCACAACTCTATTTTGTAATAAGCTCAGCTCACATCTGAGTTTGGGTTTTGTATATCTATGAATACAATTATTGCATTAGCAGTTAACATAATATTGCATTATTTCCTGTTCAGGAGTTTGATAAGAAGGCGGAACCACACTGTAGTTCCAAGCAGAGTTCACAACACTAGTTAACATTTCTGAATAACAACAAAAATATATCCCTAAAACGACTCAGTCTTGTTTTAAGTGACCCCAAACCATGTCCTGCAGCTGCAGGATTAGAAAGCTCAAAGCTGCACAAACAACAAATATATGGAGAGATGCCTATAAAGCAGCTTTAAATTTGGCTGGGGCTTAGGAATGGAAGAATCTGAGTTGCAAACCTTGGATGAAAAGTAACTTTTTTAAAAGGCATTTGCATTTGTTAATGAAAAGCAGCTTTGAGCCAAGCAGGGAGGGGATGCAGAGATGCTCTGAATGTGTGTGGTGGCACTGCCTGGTGTGAGCCTTTTCTTTCTACTAAAGAGGAGAGCTCATATTTGCACAGCAGAAACCTGCATGGAATTTGTCTTCTCACCTGAGTGCAGGAAAAGTATCAACAAGACTTTCGTCCTTCTTCTCCTCTTCCTCTTTGTGTCTTTTATGGGGAGAGCAGACTTGGGAAGGTCCACTCAGCTGCAAGGGGCAGTGGAGGCTTCTCCAGGAGAAATCACCTCTAGGGGATGTCCCTGCCTGCGGGTGAATCCTGTGGGCAGTGCGGGGCACGGCTGTGTGTTTTGGCTGCGTGTTTCAGCTGCATATTTTGGCTGCCACCTGCCTGCAGCAGCCACGATGGCATGGGACAATTGGTGGCAGAGCCACAGTGGAGGGACATGTGCAGCAACTGGCTGAAGACACTGCAAAGAAAGTCCAGAGCTCATCTGGTCTGACCTTGGGAGCAATCCAGATAGTTATTTTTAGGCAACTGGTTCTGATAGGGAGCAGTATCACTTCCAATCTCTTCTGGCCCCACCTGGGTAGGCGACGAGCGCTCCAGCGCTGCTCGATGCTCTCAGTGGTGCGATAAGAGATCTGTATGTCACTTGTTTTTCACCATTTCCTGCTTTTGCTGATTTCCAGGGTCTCTTCTACCAACTGAGTGAGGAAGAGGGGAGGTTGCTGCCTGCCTCCAAGCAGGAAGGATATATGAGATTATTCCACTGATGGGCTATACATCATCAGTGTCTAATGGGCTTCCTGCATGGGGAGGAGGTAAGGGTTATGTAAAGGAGGGAAATTGAATTTATCCTGCTCTACTGTCTCTTAGAGTCATCAGAAAAACAGGGCTGGGACCTGGAAAGCCATAGCTGCCTTTCAGCCTCCTGATTGCCTTGGGATATTCAGTCATTTCTCTGTGGGGCAGGGAGGAAGAGAAAAGGAAATGGAGCCAAATTTTAAATGGATTTAAAATCTTTTGCTCCCTGACTCATTATCAGTCAGTTTCCCATTTATTTTATTTCCTTTTTCCTCTGCAGGCAACTTCTATGGTTCCTATTGGTAAGCCAAGGGGCTATGTGACAAATTTTGCTTGGGTCATGTAATATGAGTTACACAGTGAATGTCACAGATGATGTGGATGGTAAAAGGGGATGGAGAGTTTTTAGTCTGTGATATTTTCCCAGGCATTACAAATAGGTAGTTTAGTTCCACCTCAATAGCTGGGAAGCTACTTTTTCCTTCCAAACTGCTGCTGTTCACACAATAAACATGTTCTCAGATATATCAGCAAAGGCTCTTGAGGAAGGGAGCTTAAGAGGTCCAGGCTTCGTCTGGATGAAAACCTCCAAGAAAAAAAATTTTGGATTTCATTGATTTTATGAAGTCCCAGGTTTGGCCTGGAGGATTCCAGATAGGGGAAATATCTGATTTCCCACTAGTGGTAGATATGGAAAGCAGGCCTGCCTGCTTGTGTTGTCATGGGTCATGTGTTGGTGGTGTTCAAGATGAGGTCACCTCAGGATTTGATAATAAATTCTGACTTTAGGGAACATTTAAGTCACTGGGACATAAGGGGTCAAATTCCCCTTCTTACCCTACTTGGATCCTGTTGAGAGGCAGTGGAGTAGGACCACAAATTGGAGATGGGAATCTGATGTCTGAACTTTCTTGGGAGAATCAAATCCCTCCACCCCCAGATGCTGGCAGCCTGGCTGGACTGATTTATTGTGATTTGAGGAAAGGGACAGGGAAAGACATGTAAGAGATTGCAGGCTTCACTTTTCTTGGTCCCACAACTGAAAAATTAAGAGTCGATGTTTCTCATGAGAGCTTCATGGACTGTTTGGCTTTTGTTTTTCTGGGAGGAAATACAAAAATATGTCTGTCTACTAGATGGTGTTTTTAAATTGGCAGCTGACCATGCAGACTAGCCCCTCTGTAAAATGAACCCAAACAAAGTTGCTAATGGGACTGAATTATAAAAAAATCCTTCTTGCTCCAATTAGCAAGAGCACCAGCATGCCACCAGGGCCTTCTCAGTGCCCGTGGGTGATCTCTGGCTGGTGGAGCTGAGCACGTTAACGGTGGTCCCCCGGTTTGGAGGGCTCTGAGCCCTTAGGCTTGTGCTAACAAGTGATGTTTCACAGGCAAGAGAAAACCACTCCTGTTTATCAGGAAAATAGGGGTGAGGTTCTCCAGAGCAGCTGGGAAACGTGCACTCCCTCAAATGAACGTGGTCATGCGAGAAAAGCCCCAGCTTTCCTTCCGCTGTTTTTGGGAGCGTTTGGGTGTGCCATGCAGCCCCTCTGCCCCAGCTGCTTCTCTGCTCCTCTGCAGCGGCTGGAGGAGCTGGAGCCCATGCTCTTGCACTGTCCCCAAGTGCCACAGGGGCAACTGCCCCCCGAGAAAGCTGGGGTTTGCCCCAAGCCCTCAGCCCGCCTCTCCTGTTAGATACCATCGGCTCATGTGCGAAGTATGCGACCTCCCTGGCACGGCGTCTTGATGTGGTGAAACAGAGCCACGCTGCCTTATAATGTCAGCTCTGCACGGCAGGGCCCTTCCAGGGAGCTGCACAGCGGCACGGGGAAGAGGTTTTGTTTCAAACAATGATATCATTGACAGGCTGGAGTGGGACCAAGATCGCTCCACGTCGGTCATCAGCAGAAACAGTCTCAAGCCATATGTACATTATGGCACTGAGCCACTCTTCCTTCGTTTGGCTTCCTCGCTTGTATTTAACCCGGCTCCCAAGGCTTTCTGGGGAACAAATCCTGCCAAGAGCAGGCTATTCCACCCTGAGCTGGATGCTGAGCTGTATCTTGGGGAATGACTGATCTTGCCGAAAGCTGGTTGCTGTTGGAAGGGTGTGAGGGCTTCTCTAGAACATCTTGAGTGCTCTTGTGTAGCTTACCCTGGCCTCAAACAGCCCCACATGGCTGCAGCTGTGATCGAGGTTTAGCAAAGGAGAGTGCTCCCATCCAAAAACATCTTTTACTCCAACTTCATCAATTCTTCATGCTGATAACTCCTCTAATGAAGGACTCCATGCTGCCTTTTAGGAAGATGATGTGTGCTAGCAATCTGCCAGATGCCTGACTGGATCTCAGAAGCCTTTAAATGATGTTGTTTTGCATCCAGACTTTTGCAGCTTCATCTTGAGCTGCTGGAGAGGGAGTCACTGAGACATATAATGTAACAGAGAAGAAAGGACCAAATAGTGCTGTTTTTTCCGGGCTTTCCTTCTCTAGCAAGGAGGTGAGCTCTGTCGTCCTCTGGAAACAGTGAATCAGGTCTGTCAATGCTTTGCAGGGCTGAGCTCCCCTGGAATCAGCCATTCAGCCTGGCAGAGATCCTGTCCTGAAATGATGGCAGATAAAGGCCACTGCTAAGGTTTTGGGGTATGTGTGTCTCAATCTCGCTTGTTTATCCAACAACTGGTACATGTGGAGAAGAGGGATAAGACTGGCTGATAACTTTGGTGCACTCTGAGATGGAAAGAAGGCTTATTTTCTATTTATTTACAGTTTGGTGGAAAGCTTGATGCTAGCTGAGGAAGTAAGCTGTGCTGGGAATGAACTTTCACAGGCTCTGAAGTGAGATAGCACCCCAAGGGTGTTGCAAGATGTCCTGTTGTTTTTCCTCTTTCCTCACTGCCCTCCCCACCGCACACCGTGCAACGCACTGTGATAGCCCTTCTCAGCAGTGCTGCAAGAGCCCCGAGGCTCCCCTGTGTTAAGGCAGGAAAGGGTCTTCAAAAAAGGACTCTTTCAGCTCAGAATAAGAAGCTGGACCATTTACAGGTAGCCTACAATGTAGGATAGGTGGAGGGAGGCTTGAAAGTCATAACATGGTGCCACTCAGCCAGATGATGCACACTTTCAGTTCAGCAGCTGCGTTAAGTATCCCTAAAAATTCAGGCAGACCTCTCAACTCCTTAATCCACCCTAGAGGAGGATAGAGCCCGAGTCTGCAGGCTGCAAGAGATGTGCACGCACCATGTGCTGTGTGGCATCGTCCTGTGCCCTGAAACATGGTGTGCCGGGCGCTGGTGCCCGTCATGGCCCAGCTTGGCACCGGCACTGGGCGGCAGTGCCGTGGGGCTGGGCGGGGGTCAGAGCACTGAAGAGTTCTATGGTCAATGCTGGAGGAGAGATAAAACAGCTATTCATAGTGAATGCTTTCCAAGAATAAAGGAGCAGGAAGAAAACATAAGCGTGCTTGTTTGGGAATGAAACGAGTAGGCTGTGCAAGCCTCAGCTACTGGAAATCCATGGGCTGGTGTCTAATTTTGGCTTTAGTAGCACTGGGCAGATGCACACTGGTTTACTGTCTACTCTCAAGATGACAGTCTTACACAGACCAGATACCTGCCAGAGCACGTTGCTCAAGGCAATTTCCTGTGAGTTAATGCAATCTGTTGATTAAACATTTGTTTCTTGCAGCCTCATGCTGAGCAAGCTATTGCAGTCAGGGAGATGAAGGGAGTTATTTTCTGTGGGATGGTGCTTCTGTGCTTATCTTCAGTTTACAGACCCAATGTAGCTGAATGCAGCAATCTCACCTTCTGATCACTGGCAGGATCTAGTGATGAGAATTAACACATCAGAAGGAAACAAAATGAGCTTTCCTGGGCTACAGTGAACTTTGAAAGGGGAGATAAAAGCTGTTGTATTCCCGACATCAAATGATATCAAATACAACAGTGGCACACAGTTTTGTCTGACACTAAGCCATCAGTACTTGTTCAGGTGTCTGAACCTTTGGATGCCGGATGGGGAAAGCACTTTCAAACACTGATAAAAGGTTGCATTTCCTGCTGCTCTGGCCTAATTTAATTAGGTATCACAAGCACCCAATCCCTTATTTAAACAGAGAGGCTTTCAAGGTAGATTAGACCTGACTGCCACATATCAAAAACCACAGCAGATGGAAAAATCTTTGGGTTTGCTTCTGATACAGCTTTCTTCATCCAGCCTAAAGAAATCAAGCAAAGACAAAACCTTTTTCTTCCTTGCAGGTCATCATTCAAAAATCTGGTGCATGAAATGCATTAAACAAGTATGCAGAACTGAACTGCAGCTGCAATGTTGCTTGCCATCGCACTGCCTAGGGTGCACGTGGCATCCTTGTGGCAAGGCAAGAGTGGCACTTCGGTGGCCTGACAGCACTGCAGGCTTGCTGCAGAAGTGTGTTTCATAGATGGGGCATGTTCTGTGATCCTTCTCCAAATTTTTGGAAGTGAGGCCATTGTTTAGAAAACTGTTTTAAACCTACATTTTATGGCTGCTGAGATGGACACAGGATATGACCTTCTTGGTTTGGCCCAGATTTTGACTTGCTGTACTTTTTTACATCACTGTTTAGCAAATGCAGATGTTTAAAAAGAAGGGGAAGGCTGTTTCTTCTGGAACAAAATCAAAACGCTTACTATTCAGTGCACAGGAGCTCCTTTTATAGACTTTTGGCCTGATCCTGGGCTGAAGACAGGGAGAATATTGTCTATATGAGGATGACATGAACAAATTCAAATTGGGGAATCAGCATTTTCCTAGGACAAAGATGTGAATCTGCTTCTGGGCAGAAGCTGAAATGTAAATGCAGATTGGTTTATAATTGTACTCAGATTTGGACACTGGAGAGAGTCTGGATTTGAGCTGAGAACTCGCACCAGTGCCCAGATGTGTCCTGAACTGGCCTGTGGTGTGCTTGCTACTCTGCACTCTGCTTTGAATCTAATCCCAGTATGTCTGGGGCATAACGTGGCAGTAGTAAAGGAAACTCTGCACAGAGACTTGTACCCATTAAGGGATGATGATGATGTTGGGTTTCTGGGTTTTTTTGAAGTCCTCACATAAAAATTGAGTTGTTCACTTGCAGCTGTTAGAACTGGAACTTGGTGCCTAATTTAACTCACATCAGGATAGGCTCTCCTTTATTGTTTTAATTTGAAAAGAGCACTTAGGAAGACGGCTTGCTGCGCCCTTTCTGAAGTGGATGTGCTCCATGAGGAGTGCCTGGCTCCTGCCAGCACAGCAGATAGATGGATGTGGCAAGGTCAGCTAGGCTTCCACCTTCCAACCCTCTGCCGTCACAGCTCTGCACAGGGAAGCGCAGCCTGCGGCACTGGTCCTACAGCGGCCCCGATGGCTCCTGTGCCACCAGAAAGCCATTAGCCGCTGCTTCCCTGGGGACAGCGTGTTAACAAGTGCCTCGCAGACGGAAAGTGCTGGTCCGGAGCAGAATGCGGAGATACAGCACAGCTGGTGTCCTGCAAATACCTGTCTCCTGCCCGCCCTCTCTGTGTGTTGCGGTTGGTTTCGCACTACAGGTGGCGAATGGCAACCTCCCCAAGTCTACAACGGTGCTTCACAGCAACAGGAATATTTACACTGACTTCAGAAAGAGCTGAATTTAGCTGATTTTCTAGCACACCTCGGAAGCAGATATCCAGGTCTAAAGGAAGGTCTTACTTTTGTCTTTTTTTTTTCTCTTTTCTTTCACCCCCTCCGCCATGCCTGCAGAAACCTCTTTGCACCAGGCTACACTGAGACTCATTACAGCCGGACTGGACAAACCCAGACCATCTCTCTGACCCACACGGTGAGTGCAGGGAGCGCTTTCCCTCCCGCAGCGTGCCGGGGAGACCAGGCAGGAGGCCCAGAGAAGCGAGTGAGCTGCTTTCTCCAGACCCTTTCTTTGAGGCCACAGGTCCTCACAGCTTTAAGCTGAAGGGGAGGGCAGTGCAGCTTTCTGACCTGGGGGGTTCCAGTGACAAAGTGTCTCCATCCCTGCAAAATAGTAAAAACATCTTACCGTTCTGCCCGAGCTCTGTTATGAGAGCCGAGGTCAGCCGCCAGCATTGCTCCACTCTCTAGGTGCTGGGGAATTGTTCATTCCTCCTGCTGCTCATCCTCTTGCTTTTAGTTTTGCCACCGGGTACTCCATGCTGGGGATGTTCCCAGCCTTTGGGAAAACCAGCCCGTGTAAGCTGGCTCCTGTTCAGTAAAAATCCCATAAATTACTGATCTCGTGCAGGCCTTGGCTGACTCTCCACTGCAGTGGCACAAAGATGTGCATTGGTTGCAACGCAAAAATAAGAGATAAAAACCCCATGAGATCATCTTTACTAATGCTGCCCCGGGGTGAGGGCAAGGGATGTGATGAATATGTTGGCGTTTCTGCCCCAAAGCCTCCTTGTCCCTGCCAGAGGCTGCCTTTGTCTTGCCGGGAGCCCCCAGACAGGGACTTCCCCGCTGTCCGTGGCATCACCCTCT
Organism: Aquila chrysaetos chrysaetos; assembly: GCF_900496995.4. Lineage (NCBI taxonomy): Eukaryota > Metazoa > Chordata > Aves > Accipitriformes > Accipitridae > Aquila > Aquila chrysaetos. The sequence goes on from NC_044025.1 coordinate 13,248,085, forward strand.
CTGGCGCTGAAGGCACGTCCTTTGGGGCCTGACCCAGGGCCCGCTGCCATCGATAGGCAGCTCCTGTTACAGGCAGAAAGCTTTGGATCAGCCTTAATGCTGCAGCCATCTGAGTTGCTTCCTTGGGGATTCAAAGCTCTTAATTTTTACTGGCAACAAGGAGCCGTTTGATGCACTTGCACAGGCCGCACATGGCAGCTGAAAAGCCAAATTTTGATGCAGACTCACAGAGATTTAGTTTTGATAGTCAACTGCCAAATGGAGTGGAAAGAGAACAATTACTCAGTATCAGCAGTACTTGTATGGGAGTCAGTGATGCCTAAATATAGCACGTGTCGATCCTGAAACTGCATTGCCAACCCTTGTTCCCTCTGCCTTCCAGGACCACTGCTTTTACCATGGGGTCGTGCGGGGCTGGGAGCGCTCCAGTGTCACGCTCAGCACGTGCCGAGGGCTGCGGTAAGTGCCTGGTGATGCCGGAGCTGCAGGAATGCTTCTGTTCAGCTCTCAGCGTGCCGCTGCACAAGTTCTGCTCCCTAGCAGCCTGGTTGCCATATTTCTTTCTAGGCAGAGAGACCTGTTCTCAAATGCCACTCAGCCAAGGGTCCTGGGCGTAAAAGGGAGTGTGTTGGGGGAGATGCAGAAATTTGGGTATCATTAGTAACCATGGCCTCCTAGCCAGCTCTTAGACTCCTTCCCCCTTTGTGCTGGCAATGTGGACTCGTGCAACGAGTGAGTTTAACTCAAGAGTCCACTGGACCAAAAGACACTCTTGTTAGTGACTCAGGGCTGCCTCGTTACAGAGACGGGGACAGGACTTGCCACATCCCAGCCCAATACTCTACACTAATGCAGAAACCAGCTCCTTCTCCCAGTCTCTCACAACTGGCAAGTTTTTGTGTGTGTTTTGGGGCAAAGTCTTCAAGTCTGAACTTCCTCCTGGGTTGTCAGCCCCCTCTCTGCTTTCTCCCTGGGTGGTGCCGGGGTTGCGCGTGTTATGCATTTAAAACCTTCGCTTTGGTGGTAATGGAGTCTTTGGCAGGAAAAGATGGTCTGTATCCTCAGCAGGAGTAAATGAAACAGCTCATTGCGACCAAGGAGCTGCATTTATTTACACCAGCTCAGAGTTTGTTTCCAAATCACCACATGGGCTTTATTGATATTAGTGGTCATCTGCTCTCGAGGGCTGATTGGAAGCTGTGCTGATGGGACCGGCTCCAGCCAGGAAACAGCCCGTGCCAAAGCAAACCCAAGACATCTTAAGTGAATGTAGCACAGGCCAAAGAGCCCAGAGAGATAAACAGGACAGTGCAGCCACCTGTGGCTTGCAATAAATAATCCAAAAGCAAAAGTAGTCACAAGTGTGCCTTGCTTCTGTCAGCCTGCGTTTCCCTACGCTCTGCCTTCCAGCTGCAGAGGAGATAGAGATGTCTCGGTGTGCACATGCAGTAGGCTTCCCGCGCCCCTGAGCTGTCAGTGCGTGCTGGTCACTCCTCAACACTGTTTTCTAATTGCTGGGAAGGCGTGGGAGCTGAGCACATGTGGCTGTTTTCACTCTGAGCCTTCGCAGGGAAGCGTGCTGCCTGTCGAGCCACACATCTTCTAGTGGGCATCAAACACAGATTTCCAGCTCTCCTGGCTGTAACATGCTCATTGAGAAACCCAGAACCATATGGCTATGTGCAAGTCCCAGAGAGAACTGTGTTTTTTCTGTTGACAATGTCTTCACATTTTTTAGGTCAGTTCTGTTAAAGACAAATTTCTTCAATTGGTTGAAAAGCTTCCACTGCCCCTGAAGAAAAAGCTGTATGTTAAGAAAGTCAGTACTTCTCAGGTTAGCACTGTTGCAGCACATGCTCCAATAGCCTCTTAATTGAATGTCTGAGGCCCGTTGAATAGATTTTAATTTATGCAAGCTCAGGGATTCCCCTCTCTGAACTCAAAATATTCCCATCCTTTCTATTAATGAGCTGAATGGCCTGGTAAGGATAAGTGCCTTGCCAGGGTCAGACGGGAACTCAGCAGCAGAAGAAGGATTTGTCTCCAGTTGCTGTGGTAGTAATTAACTTTCCCTCTTATTGCTTCCCGTTTCAACAGAGGACTTATCGTCTTGAGCAGCAATTCCAGCTATATCTTAGAGCCGGTTCCCGACAGCCCAAACCAGCACTTGATCTACAAGTTAGATGACCTGAGGTTGGAGAGAGGAACCTGTGGCTACCAGGGCACCAGGGATGCAGCCGAAGACTGGCTCAGGGACTTCACAACTGGGATGAAACCATCCCGCCAGAGGGTGAGCAGGGCTCAAACCCGGTCCATGCACCACGCTCCAAATTTCCCACCTGTTCCAAGCCAGAGGAGCCTGCTGTTCTCTGGGAGCATAGCTCAGAAAGTGAAATGAAGGAGAATATTTAAGGCTTTGTAGCAAGCTGGTTGCCAAATAGTGGCTCCAGCAGGGAAATAAATGAGTGTTGGGGACTATTGTGTAGAATGAAGAATCTGGGCTGTACCTGTTCCTACACAGATTTGTGCATCTGATATGTGAACAATCAGGTGGGCTGAGGACAGGCCCGTGGGCACTTGCTGTAGCTAGTGGATGCTATAAGTTGGTTGCTATAAGTCAATCACATCTGGAGGTCCCTGTGTGTGATGGGGTGGGGTGAATGGCCAGCAAAAAACAAACTGGGAAAAATGACCTGTACATATGTTTTATGAAGAGTTTCTTGGGGGATATCGGCGAAATAACTTATGTTGCTGCTGCCGCAGGTGAAACGGGAGACTCTGCAGGCTACGAAGTATGTGGAGCTTCTGCTCGTGGCTGATTATGCAGAGGTAAGAAATGGGATCATGTGTATACCAACTGAGCACCGGGCCCAGAGCAAGCATCCCACCTGCAGCATCTCCTGGGGCGGGGAGGGCAGCTGGAGCTCACCAGGTTTCCCCTTGCTATCCCAACAGTCCTGCCCCACCAGCAGACAGGGAGAGCTGTGTCTTGGTCACTTTTGTCCTAGCAGCCATGACCTCTCTGCCACCACTGTTGGCCAGGGAGAGATGCAGGCTGTGATTTGGATGACGGACTAGAGTTGGAGGTCAGTCCCGACTTCCCAAGGTACCAGTGGTCGGCCCTAGTTATTGATGGGCGAGACTGCCTTCAGCCTAGGGTGACTTGTGCGTTTCCAGGAACGACGTGCTTCTAACTCTGCAGTACACTTAATCTCTAGAGAAGATAACTGTGATCATCCTCTGCTCTGAGCTGGTAGCAGATATATAAATAGACATTTTTAAGGGTCCAGATCATAGAACAGGGCTGGAAGAGACCCAGTGAAGTCAGCAATCCCTCCCCCATCCCCAGCCTGGACAGCACACCAGATGTAGTTGCTGACAGTGCAAACCATGCAGTGTTTTGCTGATCATTTAATCTCCAGCACAGACGGGAGTCAAACTGGTCCTATTCATAATTTACAACTTAAAACTCCAATAGGGAAAGCCACATAGTGCTCCAGGCTATAATTTATTCTGAACACAACTAGAGGCAGAACCTATTTTGGTTTCTCTATTAGGCAGCAGGATGCCACAGAAACTATAAGAAAACACACTATACCCAGGAACTGCCATATGTTGTTCACCATTTGATCAGACAAGCTGGGGTAGACACCCTCACAGTGTTGTCGCTAACTGCCCTTACTTTATTGTCTCCCTTGCTAGAAGAAAAGTCCCAGGTTTTATCATCTGTTAAACAAAAATCTAAATATTTTGTAACTTTAATTCCTTGAATCAAACATTTTGCTAAATTTAACTCATTAATTGCCAGGTGGTTTAAATAGGCAAATTTGTTGAATGAGATGTATCCCCATTTGTTGGATGAGTGAGGTGATGAGTGGTACGGCAGCCTCGACCTCAGACATGAAGTCACGTTAACATATATTTTATCCGGCACATTTGTCAGTTCTTTGTCAGTCCCTGGCTCTGGGGGCTCTGGTAAGTTTGGGTTGCACCACTGTGTTACTACCACCGCTTGAATAACACCCCTGCAGTGGGATGCCAGGGATGAATTCTGAATAAACATGTATGGGTGGGCTTATAGTCAGATGTACAGTGAAGGAAGGCTTTCAAGCTTCACTTCATAGTTACCTTCTTATTCCCAGAGTAATGGGACTTGTTTTAACACATTTCAGATCTTCCTAGCTGCCTTTGTGCTGCCTGACATGTTCATTTTGTTCAGTTTCAGAAGCATCACTTCAACATTGAAGCAACAAGGCTTAAATTAGTGGAGGCTGCTAATTACGTAGATAAGGTGAGATCAGGTGTGCATGAAATGAGGAAAGCAAAGCCCAAATCATGAATTATGAGAATTAATTGCGACAGAGGAAGACCGCCTTCTTGGGAGAGAGAATGATGTTTCAGCAATCCTCCCCAGTGACTTGGGGAGTGGAGAGCATCTGCCAAACAATTCTGTTGTTGGACATCAGGGACGGGGTGGGGCAATCTCCATTCCTTACCTTGGAACCAGCGTGAGCATCTCTGTGTTTTTATACATCTCTCTATTAACTGTGTTACCTGAATAATGCTTTTTGAAAAGAGACTAAGGTATTCACTTCAAATTGTAGGAATCTTGGCAAGTAGAGCTGGGAGGAGCCTTCAGAAGTCATCCTTGCAGTGGTACCCAGTGCTGCTGAAGTAAACTTCTCTACTTTTCAGATCTACTTCCTTCATACTCCCCTTCGCCCCTTCAACTCCTTCCACCACTCCCTTCACCCTGCTGCCTGTGAAGACTTGTCCTGTTAGTACTTGACGTGGGCAGCAGATTATTTCCTTCCTCTTTTCAGGAATTTTGACACATCTAAAGATAAACATGATGTCAGTTTCCACTCTTTGTTTCTCTAGATTATCTGTCATTCACTTAAAAGTGAAAGTTCAGCGTCTCTAGCTCAATCATGTTTAGGTTTGGGGGTGGTGCACATTTCTCTCTCCAGACGTGTGGCACTAAATTGCAATGCATTTCCAGAGGAAGCATCTTCTCTGGATGTGTGTATCTGTAGCAGCATTTAGCAGGGTTTATATTCAAGATTTAAAACACAGTAAAATAAATTAGTGGTGCTTATTTTGTCATCTCTTTTCCTTCCTGTATCTTAGTTTTACAGATCCCTGAATATCCGGATTGCCTTGGTGGGGCTGGAGATCTGGAGTAGTTGGAATAAATGCGATGTAACTGAGAATCCCTACTCCACCCTGAAGTCCTTTCTGGCCTGGAGCAGCAAGGAGCGGGTGCACAGAAAACACGATAATGCCCAACTAATCACGTAAGTTTATTTCTCCTGAAATAACCTGTTTCTGACTAGTGGGTTGGGTGGGTGGGAAATCAGTATGCACGATTATATTGTTCTAAGATTCAGAGTGGCAGATTTATGTAGAGGCTGCTCAGCCAGCATTAAGCTCTGGCACTCGGAGCACAACCATGTTAGGAAAAGTGGAGGTCCCAGGCTTGTCAGCAGTCTCAATACACACGCATCAAAGTGCATCAACTTTATTGTGTGTGCATATCGCAAGCAGCTGCACATGATCTGTCACAGCTACATTTACAATTCCAACAAAATCTGAACCATAAGCAAGACCTGTAAAGGGGAGCTAAGCCCTTTGCGGAAGGCATCCATTCCTAACTCATCCCACTGAGACACAGGGGACATGGTGCTGGGAGCTAGCTGATGGTCTGTGATTCATCCTACTGATCTCATTAGGGCCAGTAGCTATGGCCAGCAATGCAGATATCATTGGAAGAAAAATTTGCAGCAACTGTTAGACCTCCTTACCTCTTCCATAGTAATTCATCCACCAGTAAATAGTGGTGAGTCAGAGGAGAAACCTGTAGGACTGAAATGCAGAGATACAATGCCTTTTTTCTTGTTTTGTTTGTTTCATTTTCTTTTTTTTTTCCCTTTAGCATTACTGTATTTCATCTTTACTTGGTCATGTCCTAAACACAGTTTCCAGGGCTTCCATTTCAGACATGCCGGCAGGGACGGTGCAGAACTCCAGCTCGCGAGGCAGGAGCCGAGCGTGGCTGCACCTCAAAGGTGTTATCTAGTACTCTGTCAAGTCCCTGAATCCCAAGCTGGCAAATATCAGGCTTAAGGTAAATTAAGTATTCACAAACAATACCCAATTAAGGATCCAGAAATAGTCTTTTCTGTGCTTGTTGCAAAGCTCAGCGGGAGCACTTTTTGGCACCAGACCATTATAAAAAAATAGGATTGGCTGGTTGGCCCATAAAACAAAGTACTAGTCCAAGAAAAACAGGTCTTAAGGCTTTGTAGCTCTGCTATAATGTCATGTAATTGAAGATACTCCAAAAGAAAATGTATTCACCTGACACTGTGTATATGTATAAAGCTGTGGACTGCAGGATGCATTTCTCTGTCTTGCCTTCTCAAGTGCCTCAGTGCTATTTCATGGTCTTTCTGGGTTGATTTTAGGGGTGTGCCCTTCCAAGGTACCACAGTGGGCTTGGCTCCCGTGATGGCCATGTGCTCTGATTTCCAGTCAGGAGGAGTAAACATGGTAAGTAATTGCTAAGAACTAATATGATGTTTCTTGCCAGCAGCGAATACATAGGAGAGATGCCTCTGAAAGCTCAGGAAGAAAATATTTCCCATGAAGGCCTCTAGCTCACCTGCTTGTAGGCAGGAATACCTTCAGTAGATATTTTCTACATGTAGTAATGCGAAGTGCCACTTACCCCATTGACTCAAAGGTGCACAGGACAGGCACAGGTAAAATGCTGACGTGCCTCTTTCACCTTGCTCAGGATCACTCTGATAATGCCATTGGTGTTGCTGCCACCATTGCCCATGAGATGGGACACAATTTTGGCATGAACCATGATTCAGCTGGCTGCTGTACTACCCCGGCAGAAGATGGAGGCTGCATCATGGCTTCTGCAACTGGGTGAGTTCATCTTATGGGGTCTCATGGAGAAATGCAAAGGGCTTCGTTACAAGAGCCTTGGTGGAGTAAGAGCTAGAAATGCAGACTGAAGGTGGGTCTGTTGCTGCCTGTTGCTGCCAGTGTGTTTATGGAGAAAATACTGCTGGGCAAACTCTGGCTCATCTATCGGTACCAATTTGCTAAACTCCCAATGAACTTATTCCTGCCTGAGATTGGCCTTAGGTAATGTAAGGACCTGGAAGCATTTAGAAGTGGAGCTCTAAACTGTCTGGTAAAAAGGAAAATTTTCCTATCTTCTGTCCTGAGAGACTGTCTCCGGACCCCTCTAATCCCTCATCTCTGAGTTTGTGCTTCCCACTTTGTCCTACCAAATGATCCATCACTCCAAAGCAAGTTCAATGCATATACGCACACATCCTTCTGCAAAACCTGGACTGTCTATTGCCAGCAAGTACAGGGAAATGAGGGGTGACCAGAACATGTGTGACCTTGGCATGTAGAGGTTTACATGGGTTTCATTTCTGTGTTGCACACGAGATGCATAGATAGATAGTTGATAGTGTTTCTAAAGCATCTCATGCAAAAGCTAATGTGTGTAATAACGTGGTAATGAGCAGAAAAGGGATTGCTTCAGGAAATAACTGATTTTTATTAAAAGGCACAGCAATAGGGCTATATTTCTAAGTCAGAAGACGTGAAAACAGATCGACTGCATGTTGTCTTAAGAATACTGCTTGGTTTCAGTGAGCCACAGACAGCCTGTGCTTAAAAGGGAAGAAATAGTTGGCTTTAAGAGAAAGGGGAAGTGAGAGTGACTCTGGAAACCCACAGGGATTCTAAAGCTCATTTTGGATGAGGAACCACAACAGCTTCTATATTTCAGTCACGTAAAAACATCGGACAAACCCATTCACTTAAAGCCACATTCCCTGTTTCCTCAAGCCTTACTCCTTGGGGTTTAGCAGGTTTTAACAAAATTTTCTCCATAGATATCTTCTTTTATGTGCATGATTTCCTCCAAATAAGGGAGAACATTTAGGTGAGAAGTGAAAACATAGTGGCATGCAAGTAGAACACACAACATGAATGTACACATCTACGGTCATATATAGAGTGCATAGATTCTGGCATTGTAGCAACAGAAATTAATAATTCATGTAACAGCAAATATTCACATCCTTTGCAATGATGCAGTAGATAGGAAAAAGGAAATATTATTTTAGCAGTTAGATTCACAAGAGTTATTCACCGTCCGAGTGCTGGATTTGCAGGCTTGTTCAAGTAGCTGGGAATAAGCCACAGCTTCAGTACTGAGCAGGTAAAGACAGCCATACTTGTCAGCTATCAAAGTCGAATCTAACTCAACATATTTCGTTTCAATAAAGTTTATTTTTTAAGGCCATTATATTACTAGACAGTCTTGCAGTGCAATCTCACCTTATCTTCAAATGTAATCCAGATGGATCTGATTTTGAACAGGCACATAAAATCACGATCTGCTTTAGCACAGTTTCATAGACTTCAGAGAGAGACCTGTGTCCTTTGGCACTTGTCAGGATTTGCATGTGCTCATTTTTGGTTCTCTAAACAATTGCCCAGATTTGTCTTGATGTTTTTCTACACTGTCCGTATTCAGGCACCCATTCCCCAAGGTGTTCAACCAGTGCAATAGAAAAGAGCTGGAGAAGTACCTGCAGTCTGGTGGAGGGATGTGTCTCTCCAATATGCCAGATACCAAAAAAATGTATGGTGGGAAGAAATGTGGAAATGGCTACTTGGAAGAGGGAGAGGAGTGTGACTGTGGAGAGGTGGAGGTAACAATTGTTCAGATCCAACCATTTGGGGTTTAGTGGGACACAATGATTTTATTATGTATTTTGCAAATACAGTTATGTGATATGTAAACAGCTTTTGTTTGTGCAGGAGATAAGCATGCCTTCCCTGTATGTAAGTGTATACGCAATGTAAATCAAGGCTGTAAAGTATCACATCTGTCTAAATTCACAGTGTATAGTACAATGCATCCCAGAACTCAGGGGTGGTGTAATCCATGGCTGAATAGAGGTGACGAAAACTTCATCAGAAAAAGTAACCTTAGATGTTGCAATTTCATATATAAGTTCATTTTACCTACGGCTCCATTCCTGATAAAGATGGGACTTCTCTTCGTGCTGCATCTCACTTCTCCAAATCCATACTTTGAGTAATAAGACAAAAGGGAACTGGAACCAGCAGCCCAGACTCACTAGATGTAAGGAGCACAACCTATAGTATCCAGTCAGTCCAACAGAGGATACAACTATGCAGTACTGTAATTCAGCACGTGCTGGGTATCAGGAACGTACTGCTGTTACTTTGTTTGCATGTAATTCATCACACATGAGAACTGACTAGCGTCAGCCTCACATTTCGATGTTCTGGCATGTTCTTGTCTTGAACATCTGCCTCGTAAACTCTGCTGCATCTCGCTGTCTTCCAGGAATGCAATAACCCCTGCTGCGACGCCAGCACCTGCTCCCTGAGGCTGGGTGCCGACTGTGCCCATGGCAGCTGCTGTCATCAGTGCAAGGTGGGATGTCTGGGTTTTCCTAAGAGAGGAGGGAATAACGATGGTGGAAGTGTGAGGCTGAAAAACGGAGGGGAAAGGGGAGGAAACACAGCCAAACCTGGAGTTCAGCTCCTCACCTGCAAGCAACACGTTCTGATTTTTAGGTACAACAGCTATGAGTGCAATCAAACTAGTAGGGTCCTTTCTTCTAGCTGACTGATTTAATTGGCTCCCGTGATAACTTAAGATGAGCTGTGAATGCTGCTGGAATGAAGTCATACTGCCTCTCTTAAACACTTAGGGATGGGATGAATCAGAATGAATATTTCTCTCCTTTGGCTCTAGAAGAAATCTAGGCAGAGCTCTTAGAGCAAACACCTCCTCCGGGGATTAGGCTGGATGCTGTATTTGCTCTTCTCTGGGATGCAGTTGAATTCCTTTAGCCCAGGTGCTTGCTGAAGAAACACTGGCAAAGAGGATTGTATGTGTGTGACCACTATAATTTTAAATCTCAGCTCTCCTTATAGAGCCTGGTTAAAATGTGTTTCTGATTTTGGAGCCAAAGAGCTCAAGCTTTGACAACAAATTACCTCAAAAATGAACACAGGCAAACATTTCTCTTAAGCTCATTTTTGTGTTTGCACATTGACTGCGTGCTCTTACTGACCTATCCTGACCATGTGGAAAACAATTTTCCAGGGATCCACCTGGACTCACTCCTTTCACAAGACACTTTGAAAAACCTTCCAGATGTAACTGTGTATGCCCTTCCGTTCTCCATGTCCATGGTGGACAGGACAAGAATGAACCGGGTAAACTCATAAGCAAGGGAGACATAAGTTACATTAGGAAAAGGTCTCCAGCAGAAATGACAGCCAAACGCTGAAACAAACTTCCCAAACAGGGAGGGTTTTGAGAACAGATTACACAAACATCTGTCAGAAATGATTTAGGTAAATCAGACCGTACCCTAGGGTAGAGGGAGATGGATTGATGTCCCCTTGAGATCTAGCAGCCTTATTTTCTGTGCATGATTTCATTGCTACCTAGGGAAGGGATCCAGTCAGTAATTTGATTCTACACAGCTCACCCAGTTAATGAAGTTACAGAGTCATTTGGATCACTGCTGACCTCAAAAAAACCTAAGACAAGGTGGATGAAGAGACACATGCAAGATTTTTTCTTATCTACAGGGAGACGTTGTGCAGACATGAAACCACAAAGGTGCCAAGCAATAATTCAATTTTTTTCCCTTTGTATCTTTTTAGCTGATGTCTCCGGGAACTCTCTGCAGGGAAAGATCAGGACTCTGTGACCTCCCAGAATACTGCACTGGCGAGTCACCGTTTTGCCCCCCCAACTCTTACCAAATCGATGGGGCTTCCTGCGACGGAGGAAAGGCGTATTGCTACAGTGGCATGTGTCTCACATATAAAGATCAGTGCTTGCAGCTGTGGGGGCCTGGTAAGGACACTACTTGCAGCGAAATACGTTGTCCTTTGAACAGGCAATATTGTGTGGCATCCTACTATTATTCACTCTGTGTAAGGCAGTAGTACCTTCCATACCCGTTATCAGTGGTGAAGTCTGAGGAGCCTTTTCTCCCGCCTTGCTTGCTTGGAGGAGGCAGCAAAAATTTCCCGTGCTCAAACCATCCCAGAAAAGGAGCAACTGAATGGTTGGCATGCGGTGAGACGGGCTGCCAGGCTCCACAGGAATCAGCCACCTGAGTCTCTTCCATGCAGGAGCAAGGCCGGCACCAGACGCCTGCTTTGAGAAGGTTAATGCCGCTGGAGACATCTACGGGAACTGTGGGAAGGACATCTACGGCAACTACAGGAAGTGCGAGATGAGGTAGAAAGCAGAGTGGCAGCCAAGAGTTGCTTGTTGGAGATTTTTTTATATGTTACAAAACTATGGGCCAGTAGATAAAACTGATCCATGCTTTGGTTTCACTCCCTCCCTCTGCCTCCTGGGAAACCAGCTGCATCCTCATCAGACCTAGAGCCCTTATGACTGCGGCTTTAAGTTTGCCATTTTCCCTGCCTTTTGCCTTTTAAAACATCTAGTTGGTATTTTTCCAAAGCAACAGAAGAGGGGATTTTCAAATCCATAGGTTAAATGTACCTTTTTAACTGAGACAAAAACTTCTTAGTCTTGTCTGTGATTTTATTGAGGCTGGCCTACCCATGGGGACAGTGAAATGGTACCATCAGTACCCATCAGACACTGTTGCTTGGGCAAGCTCTTGGGAGGTGCTTGCTCTTTTGCCATTGAACAGTGCCTCAACATTGCTGCTTTAATTCACATGCAGAGCTGATGCCTGCAAAACATGCAGCAAGCCAGAAATAATCACTGCAGCCTTTCCTTTGAAATCAGAGATGCTAAATGTGGGAAGATCCAGTGCCAGAGCTCTGCTTCCAAACCCCTGCAGTCCAACGCGGTGGCCATAGACACAACTATCCGCACGCAGAGGACGCAGCTGAGGTGCCGAGGGACCCACGTATACAGATCTGAGAGTGAAGAAAAGGAGATGCTCGATCCTGGCTTGGTGCTGACGGGAACCAAATGTGGGAGCCATCATGTAGGTACAGTCCTGCCTGTAATGGTTTTGGGGAGGTTCAAGGTATCACTTTTCCATCTGGAAAGTGCTTTGTGGTTATCAAGCCATTCATTGAGCAAAGCAAGAGAAAAATAATTTCTTAGAGGCTTCTGAGGAGTAATGGAAGAATATAAACCAAAGGCCATACCTTAAGTCATTGCCACATGAAGGCCAGGGCCAGTGCTAAATTTGGGATTTGCTAGTTGGTTGAGGTTGTTTTGCTTAGAGGTGACACACAATTAGAAATCAAGACAGATGAGATCTCCTCCACAGACTTGCCACACGGGCATGGTCAAGCTATCAACTTCTGAGTTCTCTGATGTGTGTTAGCTGTGATTCAGGGTAGTGATTAAATGTTTGCTTGGGAACCGGGTTAGCTTCACGGCCTGTTGTCCTGTCCATGGGTCGTGGTTTAAACCCAGCCAGCAATTAAGCACCACGCAGCCGCTCACTCACTTCCCTCCCACCCAGTGGAATGGGGGAGACAATCAGAAGGAAAAAGGTAAAATTTGTGGATTGAGATAAGAACAGTTTAATAGAATAGAAAGGAAGAAACTAATAATGATAATAATAACAATAATAATAAAAAGAGTGGAATATACAAAACAAGTGATGCACAATGCAATTGCTCAGCACTTGCTGACTGATGCCCAGTTAGTTCCCCAGCAGCGATCCCCACCCCAGGCCAGCTCCCCCCAGTTTATATACTGGGCATGACATCACATGGTATGGAATACCCCTTTGGCCAGTTTGGGTCAGCTGCCCTGGCTGTGTCCCCTCCCAACTCCTTGTGCCCCTCCAGCCTTCTTGCTGGCTGGGCGTGAGAAGCTGAAAGAAAAATCCTTGACTTGTTGATAAGTAGTGTTTATACTAACTGAAAACATCAGTGTGTTATCAACATTCTTCTCAAACTGAATCCAAAACGTAACACTATACCAGCTACTAGAAAGAAAATTAACTCTTTCCCAGCCAAAACCAGGACTCCATGGTATTACTTGTATTGCCAAGGTGTCTGGGACCCTGCAAGTCACAAAATAGTAAGGCAGTAATATGGTACATAACCCAAAGAGCTAGAGCTAAGTTTTTGGATCCTTTCTCTGCAGGTTTGCTTTGAGGGACGCTGCCAGAATACATCCATCATCTTCGAGTCTGAAAGCTGTAACAAGAAGTGCCATGGGCATGGAGTAGGTGTCTTCCTTTTCATGTCCATTTCATACTGAAGCAGGATGAGCTGCCATTCATCTGTGGATGGCTGTTCAACTCAGTTCTGATACCATGCTTAGGTTTGCTCCAGACTTCGGCTTCTTGATTATTAATTTGCACATTCCTTTCAAGTTTGATGCATTTTCTGGTCTGTGAGTGTCCCTTTGACATAGGATTTAAGGACGTCCACAGGAGGGATATGAATTGCAATGAATGGAAAACAAGAAGGGGTAATCTTACAGAAAAAACTTCTGGGCCCAGTTTAGATTGAATAAAAAAAAAAAATCAGACTTACTGAGGGAAAAACAGTAAAAAGTCATGTTTAGAACAGTTTATCCCAAACTGTGCTCTGCTGTGCCCCCAGGGGATGGAAAGAAAAGGCTGGTGAGAATTTTTTATACCTTTTGTAGACGTTTCTGGCACAAAACATCAGCATCTCTCCATCCCTATAGTCCAGTTAGGCAATGGAGAGGAGTGATAAATGCAGCAGTGTGTGCCTCCCTGAGCAGCCTGGGAGGCCCCATGATGTACCTGACAAGGAGAGGGACTCAACCCGCTCTCTCATTCCCAGTCTGCTTCCTCTCTTACAGTCTGTGAAGCTGTAGGAAATAGTTGTCAGCTATTCCACAGAATCAAATTAAATGTTACAATTAGCACAGGACATCCCTAATCAGAGGGATCAGCCCCCCTCCAGGGGCTGCCTAGACAATAAAACAAATAGCAATGGGCGAAGCAAAAAGAAACCTTCACTGGATGGAAGTCCTTCAATTTTGAGATAAGAACAAGAGAAAGGAACTTTTAAATGCTGCTTTTGTCCTGAATCCAGGTTAGTGGCGCTTCAGCCACTTGTCTTTTGGAGAAAGGGACAATTTCTGAGGAAATAAAAGGCACTGTCACTCCTGAAAAGAAAATATTTCCCCGCACTTAACTCCCTATTTATGCCAATAAGAGTTTCTTCTGTAGTGCTTTATCCAGCAAGGGCTTCATTTTTTTTAGCTTGCAGATTCTTTAGGAGCTGGCACTAAAGTCTCTGAGTCTTCCTGCTCCAGGTCTGCAATAACAACAAGAACTGCCACTGCAACCAGGGGTGGGCCCCCCCGTTTTGCAACAAGCAGGGGAGGGGAGGAAGCTTGGACAGTGGTCCCCCCATGCCTGAAGGTGAGTGGGTCCAACTCTGCTGTGGTGGCACTTCAGAAGGACTTGAGTTAGATGGGGAGCAGAGAGTTTTCCATTTAACTAACTCTACTTTCTTGCCCTCAGGCCCTTCAGCAGCTGTGATAACTCTCGCAGTCCTGGCTCCCATTCTCCTTCTCATTGGAATCATGTTTTTATTCTATTATCTGAAATGCTGGAATAGATTTGCCATCTGTTCTCTAAAGAAGACCCCACAGTTCAGGTAAATTGTCAGCGGTGTGCCTTGTCTGCTTGCATCCACCCCCTTTCAGTGTCAGGACAGAAGAGAAATTGCAAAGGCTGTGAGGAATATAACTAAATGGGTTTGTTGGTATAGTCCGTATTTGCTTCTCATTTTTTTACTTCAGTTAAACCATAATGGAAAATACAGCAAAGAAATAGGAGAAAACATATCAAGTAAATAACACTCTTTTCTTTCTCTCATTTTCAGTGACACCTCTGGAAATGGGCATGCAAACCCTGCCTTCAAGTTGAAAACCCCCCAGGAGCAGAGGAGGGTAAGGGCAAGGTCACCTTCCACCTCCCTCGGGGGAGATGCAGTTGCCCTAAGATGTGGGATGTGGTTCCAGCTCACAGTGCGATTGGGTAGTGGTTTTATCAAAGGATCCCATGCAAAAATAGACAGACATCACCCATGGCTGAAAGTCAGTGGGAGCTGTATGTAGTATCTATTTCTAGTGATTTCCTTAAAGGCAAGAGCTGGGATTTAACCAGGCCTGTGTGGCTGCTTGTCTCGCCTGATAGATCCTCTTCTGTCACATCCCCCTCTCAGAACTACAGAAATTGCAAACCCTGGGTTTATTTGCAAGTCACTTACAATGTTAATGCCTGAGTTACTCTGTTCTCTTGATTCCTATTTCTGCCTTGTGATCCCAAATTGTCCCAATCTACCTAATCAACGCCTACTAGACATATACAACGCATACTGGTGTTGCAGGCAATATTTTCTACTATGTGGTTCATAGACCTCATATAGATCCTCAAAAGCGTAGCAGAGAGTAAAAAGGTGGTTTGAAGTGAAAATACCTAACTCCGGGGATTTCTGGGTCTTCTGCACAGGTGATTGGCTTCCCTGAAATCCCATCAAAACCTCCTCCCCAGCAAGCTCCAGGGCTCCGAATAAACACGCAGCAGCCACCCGCCTTCTCCACCGGTTACAGCTGCGGCGTGGGGCAGCCCGCTGGGCCAGCGCAGCCGGCACCTGCAAAGGACGCTGCCCGGCGGACACCCCCGAGCAGGCCAGCACCTCCTGCTCCCAAACCCCCCCTCTCTCAGGTACGGAGTCGTCCCGCTGTCCTGCGGATGCCGTTTGATGGGAAGTTTGTTCTGAGTGAGGCTGGTGAAGCCTCTCTAACCCTTGGTTAGGAGTTACCGTGCTTGTTAGTGCGTGCTCCATCTCGCCACAGGACAATTACTGGTGGTTTTCCTTCCTTCGTAGTGCAGCTGACAATGACTGTGCTGGATGCCAGCAGGCACCATTACTCTTAATTCAGGTCCCCTGATACCTCTGACCTCGACCTGAAGTCAGGTAGCTTGGATCACAAAGCAGCATTCACCTTACCAAGGTCATCTAAACATTTTTTAGCTGCAAATCAGATAGATAATTTGCCAGGAATAAAAGGACTGTGGATTTTTCCCTGAGCAAACCTAGCGTAGCTCCTCTTACCATTTGCATGTATTTTATCTCCTGGAAACAAGCCCTTCTGAGATTACCAGTCAGTGACAAGTCTGAGGTTCAGTACGGAGTACAGAATCTCCATTCCTTGGGAAGATCCCCCAGGTATCTTGCATTTGGCCATTCCTGGACTAAAGCCTTGGCAGCCTCAAAAAATTTTTGATGTGGAGCAGAAATGGGACCTTTAGCATGTTGCCTAGGAAACATTAGGCTTAACCCAGACTGACCCCATCTTGTGTGAGCATCCTAGCCATGAGGTTATTTTGAGGGTTATAAGGAAAGGGTATTGATTTACTTCTTTTGCTGGCAATTTTGTTCTGAGCTTAGTACGGACCCCACATTCTTATGGGAAAGATAGCAAATCATTCAGACGGACTTAGGTCCATTTTACCAAAATATTTCCCTACTAGCTTTATCAGGTTATGTCTAACAAAGAAGCAAAGGGCTCAGTTACAGGGGATAGCAGGAGGCTGGCTCCCAGGCAGTCTCTCTCTGAAAGATATAGAGGAAAACAAACCCAAAATATTTTAGTGAATGGGATTTGTTTCTAGCTCTGTTGTTCCTGTGAACAGCCGGCACTTCAGCAGGAAAGAAAACTAAAACAAAAGCAGGAAGCTGACTGTAGTCAATAAGGAATAGGTATCCTTCCCAGCTGGTTGTTGACAAGTTCCCCACAATCTCCATTGTGTTCCCTCCTCAATGCATCCAGTCTCTTTATCTCAGTCAGACCTACTAGATGGAACACTTTTTCTAGGATTTCCAAAAGAAACTTTGCCATTTCTCAGTTGGAGGAGTGACACAAAATGTAGAAGGTACAGGGGAAATCATTAATTTCACTGTTTGCTAGTGTCAGCGTCCTTCCTAGACATTTGTAGTATCTGCCAGATTTGGTCTCTTGCTATTCCTACAGGAGCTCTTTGGACCCGGCAGTCGGTGGGATTTAGTCTGCCTTGTCCTTCCTGCAGTCACAGGGCAGGGTCCTTGGAGAGCGATAGATCCCCAAGCATCGGCTGATGTGGCTGTCGAGCATCACATTTATGCATAGTCTAAGGAGACTGCAGGGTTTTTGGGTGCCCTCCAAGTTGTGAGTGCAGCTGTGTTTATTAAATCAACACCTGTAAGCCAGCGACAGCACAGAGACTAAGCAACAGCAGGCAGTTAGATCTTGTGTGGGTAACTTCTCCCCAGGGGCATGCTTTACACTAAAAGTCATTAGACAAATGGAAAATATAATGCTCTGAGTATCCTATTAGGGACAGCTGTGCGCACAAACAAAGTAATAACTGATTGTAGGTGGGTACAGGGCTGTGTGTGTTTGTATGGGCACATGTACATAGGGTTTACAGGCATTGTATGGGCAATCATATAGTGAGTGCATGTGTGTGAAAACCAACCTTAAGTGCATCAATAATGTGGCTAATTAAAAGGCTCTGGAACATAGCTTCCCTATTGCCTGCAAAATTCAAGGCTTAAAACTTCTGGATGATCTAGTAGCCAGAATATGACATGCTTTTAGCCTGCAGCTCCATTTAGGAGGCAGAGCAAGGTAACCCTGTTACCCTGTTTGGTTGTCCTCAGCTTGACGCCAGCTGCCCAGCAGTTTAAGGCCATCTGGTCTTCATGAAACTGGATAGGTGAAAAACTCGTACATGTTGAAAACCACTAAGCACCTGCATAATACAATAAGCCATAGCGGCAGCCACCTGCGCTCCCTCTTTGCTTCAGAGAGGGAGAGGTCTTTGCCAGCATGGTTTTACCCGTGTCCCTTCAGTCCTTTGTCTCAGGCAGAGACACACAGGCTGAGTTGTGATGGGGACTTCTGCCCAGTCTGTAAGGTTTCTCCTGGTTTTCATTATGCAGCCATTAGATGGTAATATCCCTGGGGTAAACTCCAAACCAGAGACCTCAAGGTGGGCAGCTGCATACCCAGTCTGCTGTCTCAGACCTACAAAAAAGAAAAAAAACCCCAAAGGTCCGGAGGACCTGTGGCCATACGCAGAAGTTCAGGCCATGTAAAGTGAATGCAAATATTATCTCTGTTTTCAGGCTGGGCATGTGTCCAGGCTGAGAATTGAAAATCGTTTCTTTCTTGCATAGGATATTTCTAGGCCCCAGCCACCCCAAAGAGCTTTGCCAGCTAATCCCGTCCCAGCCAGACCCAGAGCCCGGCCGGGGAACAGCCCTGCCATCCCGCTGCCTCCTGCACACACCAGGACGCCAGGACGACTGCAGCCTGCTGCAGAGGTAGGCGCTGAGTGTGGTGATGGGAAGCACAGCAGCATCTCCTCACCACTGGGCAATAAAAGTACTCTGAAGGGAGTAACCTTGCTATCGTACTGCAAAACACCCTCATGCACAGCCCCGGCGGGTGGAAATGGAGAGGCTGTTGGGGTGGTTGCCTTTATTGCAGGGTTCTCTGGTTTTACCTGTTCCTTACTAAGCATTTACTGGGTTAAGCAAAACAGTTAATTCAGTCCTCCACTGATAAGTACTTATCTGAGTACTTCCTCAGATAAGACATCGGTGTGAGTGGGGCTGAGCAATGGTGGGGCCAAGCTGTGCGTGCTGGTTAGTGAAGAGCAGCAAAACACGAAGGTCCACACAAGACTTGAGGACCCCAGTAAGGAACAGAAATTCTCTCCAGCCTCTCTAGCCACAGCTAAGGAGGTGCTTTCTCTGAAGGGAGTGTTTCCCAAAATTGTCCTTAATAAGGGACTTCTAGTCACTGAGTTCAGCTCCCTGCAAACCGGACCCCTTAACACAAAACACCTCCACTCCACACACCACAGGTGCTGCCTCTAGCCTGCAATCTACTTGAGGCCAGCTGTGAAAAATGGAGCAAACTGCATGAACTTCACTGTGCTCCTGGTGGTAGGGTTTCCTATGCGATGCATTAGGGTGTGAATGCGTATGAACAGAGACAGGCTTCCCCTGGCCAGCTGTAACATCAGCCGCAGGAGAGGGAGATGGCAGCGTTTGCTCTTTCATCAGTGCTCACTCCTCTCTCTTTTCCCTGTTTTCCATCTCACCCAGAATACTGGCGTCGGGACGGCCGGAGCAGCAAACGTCTTGAAAGTGGGACAGCCGGGCTCCCGTGGGCGCTCATGAAGCAGTCTGTTCCTGGCCTGCTCTGACCTTCACAGGGGACTGGATGCCCTTCATCACCCAAAAAAACATTCACGGCCACAGACACCATCTCGGTTCCTCTCCTCTAGCCTCACCTGTTTCCTACGTGACCCAACAAGCTGCAGTCAGGCTTGGCAGGAGTGCCCCTGGGAACTGCGCTGGTACATGCCAAGCTGAACTCAACCCTCTCTACCGATAGCCTTTTCCATATAGGGATGACTTGTTTATACGGTATTTACATATTATTGTGCAATATCCAACGCAGGGATGGGGTGATTGGGGCTTCACATATTTTTAATCAGCCATTTAAGTGTTACCAGGGTGAACAAGCTGTGAGTGCAGGTGCTGGCCCCGATGGGCTTTCATGTAAGACCCAGCCCTGTTGGTTTCCTCAGCTCATCCACACAGCTGCAGGAGCATACGTTGGTGCTATATAGAAACCGCTGCCCCTTGGGAGAGCGGAAGGCAGCCATTGATAACTTTCTTCAGCTTATTCTCAGTTTACAGTGGGTGGCAAGCGGGGCCACAACAGGGAACAAACCATGGAAATATTCCTGGTTAAAATAATTTGTGGGTCACTGTGGATTTTGATTAGCTTTAATAGGGCAGATTAATTATTTTCCCCATATAGCCATCTTCAGCAAGTGTTGCAACCTGTCTGTCCTCCAGCACTCGCTTGTCTTGCCCCAGTGCTGTAAGACCTGACGGCATCCCCAGCGCGGCCCGTGCGCTCTCGTCCGTGTCATTGGGACACAGCCAAGGTACGACAGGGAAACCCTCTGACCAAGAGAGAGAGCAAATGGCCAGCAGGAAGCTCAGCAAAAGCCAGTGCTGAAACCTCCTCTCCAGCATACGGTACCACGGATCATCAGTAGACACTTTTGCACGTGTCTCCTCAGGCTTCGGTCTGTGGTGAGCAGTAATTCAGCACGGGCTGTCTGCTCCCCGTACTAGTGAGAAACCTAGCTTAAAATTGCCCAGGTGGTAAAATAGCAGAAATATTAATGCAACACATGGTGCTTTTGTAGGGCAGCTCATTTACTCCAGTTTTTTTCTCCAGGACGTGGATGGAGAGAGCTGTCTGTGTGCACTTTAAGCAGCTGATGGTTCTGACCCTGAGGACCTTCCCTTATGAATTTGGGTTTTTTTTCTCCTAATCATTTGGGCTTTTGTATGTTTTTTTCTCAGGATTTTAAATTAAGACCTTTTGTTATGCCAAATTTTTTTCTTTTTTTTTTCCTTGAAATGATTTCCTAGGAGAGCACAGGGAATTCTGGAGCTATGGTTACAACAGTTCTGTTGTGTCTGATTTATTATGGACAAATCCTCAGTGTGATTGCTGCTGCACATGTGAGAAACTATTATTGGCAGAAAGAAAGAGTGTCTTGTCTGATGGTTCTCTTTCCCTAAACTCTACTGATTAAAAAAAAAACCAGATAAAGCCTAAGCACTCATTAAATTTGTAGTTATATGTAGCAGTATATCTGTAGGATGACTTAAACCACACTAGTTTTCACAACTTTACTACCTCTTTCTCCACAAGGAAACAGTACACAGGGTGTGTCTTGAATTTCTGGTTGATTATTCCTTATCTTGATCATTTTGGACCTTTTCTTACCTTCTATATGCCTGGAAAACAAACCAACCTGAAATACTTCTCTGAAATAAGGGATGGCAAGTGAAAGACATAGCTTTCTAATCTTTATATGTCTTTTTCTATAGTTGGGGTGTATTATATTACATATAAACAACCTATATTCAAACAACCCCCAGACTTGTTGTTTCTTGGGGTGCAGCTAATGTGGCTATGTAATGGCATGTTTTACTGCTCACAGCTGGAGCGGTAAGCTGGGCACGTACTGTACATACATTGCAGTAGTACAGATTCAACCACAAAAACTTGATCTTATATCTGAGCCCTTGCTGAAGACAGCAGTACACTTCTGCTACAGCCCCTGATCTTTATCAAATGGCCAACAAAAATCACAAAGAATATTTTCACTGCATTTCATGTGAACATGGGATCAAGCTTTTAGAAAATTCTACCGGAGACACAAATCTCAGAGAAATGGACATGCCCAAAGCCTAATGGAAAACTATTGCTGGAATATCATAAAGTCTCCAAAATGTAGTTTTAAGTAAGTCCTTTTAATTTATGATATGTGTCCAAGTTGAGTGAACAAGAATAGGGGAACTGCAGGAGTAAAAGATGGTAAAATGTGATTTTTTTTTTTAAAAAGATGTTATTTGGGAGAACATGTACCAAAATACATCTCACTTTCTCCTGTGTCCACATATTAATGGTTTACAATAATGCTCTCTGTGTATCTATGCAAATACTTGAAGACTGCAATTCATTGTGCCTTTTGCCTAGTTTTAATAAATTTGTCAGTTGTCATTAACAAATATTCTGTCACTGTGTACTCTTTTGGTTCAAATCTTGATTTTATACGTGGCATTTGTCCAGAGATGGCAGGATAGCTGGGGTAATGGCTTTTATGAAATGCAGTTCTACGCAGTGAGAAGGATGAGTCTCGTTTACAATCTATTTCTGAAATAAAACGCATAAAACATTACACCGATTAGGATGCCAAAACCAATGCCAGTGAATTACTTGGATTATTTTCTGCTACCAAAGGAGGGCGCTGCTGTCTTACTCTCTGCCCCAGATGCTCTTTCTGCTGTAAACTGTCCTTCAGCCCGTTTATCCTTTACAGCTACACCAGTAAGATCAGAGAAGGCATTAAAAACTTTCAGATACAACTGGAAGGGTTGTTTGGGTTGTTTTTTTTTTTTTTAGAAAAAGCCTTTATTTCCCTTTCCACATTCCAAAAAAAAAGGTACTGAAATGTTATTAGAATAAGAGATTGCATATTCCTCTCCACCCCCGCAACCCCAAGTTGCATTTGCTCAGCGATGCTCAGACCCAGGTATAATCAGGTCAGCATCTCAGCATCAGTGTGCGCCGTGGTCCAGGGCTAACCCAGCCAGAGCTGCCTCCAGACTGAGCCAGCTTGGCAAAGCCAGCTTAGGCTTCGCTGCTCCCGGTTTGGGATTTGCTGTGAGAAAAATGAGCTCCAGTCTCCTTGTGCTATAAGACCTAGCAGCAAGATGGGAGAAACGTTTAACTGCGGTAATACCTTCTCTTTTCACCTCCCAGCTCAACATGTTATTTCTCCCATCCCTTCGTCCTCACCGTTGATATACAACCAAGGGGGTTTTGAAGGTGAGCTGTGAGCAAGAGTCCAGGTAACATCCGTACTATATTGAGAAAGATGGAGAGGGGTGAACAGGACCGCTCTGGGATAAACTGCATCCCTACAGCTCTGCAGAGGATCACCCGCTTATGCCTGTTTGGCTTTTAACATGCAGCTCAGACCTCCCTCTAAACAAACAAGTAAACAAAAGAAAGAAAAGCTTCTGGGCTTAAATAATAGCAGGACAGGTCATGGAGCTCAGAGTTGGGGGCCTCTCCAGGGTCAAGACATTTCCTAAGGAAAAAAAATACTTAAAATTTACAGCCACTTGGTCTTTCAGGCTGAAAAGATTTTCACAGACCACAAAAAATCTTGAAGATGGTGGCAGTGTTTCTCCTGACATGGGGTTTACCCTGCCAGAGCTCCCCAGCCTGAGCAGGGGCTGCCCCTTGCTCGGGTGAGGTCTGGATCAAGCCCAACAGCTTCACCACCAACATCAACATAGCCCAGGCACCATAGCTGCTAAGGAAGAAAACCCAAACAAACCACCCACCCATAAAACTAATTAACACTGTACTGCAGGAAAGCTCCTGTACCTCACAAGAAACAAAAGCTGAAAAAGATTTCTCTGCCGTGGTCCTGTAAAAATGCTTCATGGCTTGGGTCCTGCTACTGAGCCTAAGTGAGCATCTATTCCAAAATTCACCATGTTTTGCCCATATTCACCAATATCCTTGTCCCATATCTGCAGAGCAAGTAATTAAACATGGATGAGCGGAGTCTGAATAGCAGGCGTGCACCATTCACTCCTTGTCTCTCACCTCCGTTTGAGATAGTGGCGTGTATTTTAGAGTTCATGCAAGTGTCTAGAAAGGAAAAAAAAAGACAAAAAACACTAATCAATTACTCAGGCAGGGCCTGGAAATAAACACATCAATGGCCACCCCGGGGAAGAAGTGCAAGAGTAAACATTAGCCCTGCCAAGAATAAGAAGGGGCCTCAGATAGGAGCTTTGTCCCAGGAGTATTGTATTTCAAGAGGATTTTCATTTTCAGTGGCTGCATGTATTAAAGCCCAGTGAGGATTAAACATACCCCTTGCTGCCACACCATGATACAGATCCAATCCAAAAGACTTGGCTTGACTCCACCAAGCTTTGGATAAGACACTGTTGGTTTTATTTTCTGCTTTTCCTTTTTCAAATCGCTCACTAGCATCTGGAATATTGACATCAACCCAGTCACCCAACCTCGCACGTAACACGCTAGGTATAGATCATGAATACTTTGGGTTTATCCTCTGGGCCGATGCTGGAGTTGTCCACCTCTATCAGGATGTTCTTGTCATCTCGGGTGACCGGCGCTTGCTCTCCGCTCTGGAGTACTTGTCGTAGATTCCCTAAGCTGACGTCCATGTCTTTGAAGGCATGGAGTAAAAATACCCCCAAAATGATGGTGAGGAAGCCACAAACTGTTCCGATGATGTCAACTACGGTCATGGTGACCCACTCCTTAAAGAGGATGATGGAAGTTGTGATGACGATGGTGGTGAACAGCACATAGTAGATGGGAAACACCAAAGAGGTGTTGAAAATGTCTAGAGACTTGTTGAGGTAGTTAATTTGTGTAGTGATGGATGCCACCAGCGTGATGACTAGGATCCACGTCAATGGGTGCTGCAGCACAGGCCGGCCAGCGAAGAAGCCCTTGATGGCAATACCCAGGCCCTTGACCGAGGACACGGAGAAGGCACCAATAACGGAGCAGATGGTGAGGTAGATGAGGATGTTGCTCTGGCCATAGCGGGGTCCGAGGTAGAAGATCAGGAGGAAGCAGACAGCCAAGAGGATCGCAGCATAAGCGAGGAAACCTGGAAGAGGGAAGGAAGTAACTCAAAACTGAGCAGCGGGCATGGGGAGCAGTACGTGCTGCCCAGCGCCGAGAGAGAAAACGCGACCTCCTGCGTACCTGGCTCTTTCAGCTTAGAAGACATTTCATCCAGAGTGGTGACCTCCTCATCCTCTGGGGCGTGTATCACCATCACGGTGCTGCCCACGAGGCTGAGCATGCAGCCCAGCTTTCCCAGCAGGTTGAGCCGTTCTCCAAGCAAATACGAAGACAGGATGGCACTGCACAGGACAGAAAAATGTCAGCTGGTGCTTTAAAGTACTTTAAAGAAGGAATAGGAGCTAAAATAAGGTAAAGAATGCCTTCATGTGATACAAGGACACAAATTTGGAGTAAATGTGTTGCATTCCAGTGTGTTAATACACAATCACATTGCATCTACTGACAGCTGAACTTGCAGAAATGCAGGTGTGATCTATAGATCACAGTTCATGTACCAGCAAGGTGAAAAAATGCTGAATGTGTTAGCACATCCTCGGAAAAATTTTCAGGGTCTACAGATTCACTCATGAGCTGTTAGGTATTATGAAGCCTTTAGTGCCCAAGTCCTTCAAGGACCAGTGTTACAGCAAAAAAACCCCTAACCTAACAACAAAAGAGTTACATTAATTTTAACTAAATCATCAGAACTATTAAACCCAGAGAAACTCAAGGTACTGGGGCTATAGATACATCTGCAAAAATATCTAGTTATTGTCCATAAAAATTTGGGACAAGACTGGTCCCATTTCACAATAACAGTCCTTCTACAGAACCTTCAGTACCTGGAGTCATGTATTTTGATATGAATCTCCTTTTTTAAAATGAAGAAATAAAATAGGGTTTCAGCCCTTTTGGCAACAGACAGAAGTATAAAAACACAACATCAGAGCACCCTAAAAGCCTAGAAAATAAAAGGCAAACAAAAGACAGTTTAAAAACAAGCCTGATATTTTTGACCCTTTTAGATTTTTAGTATTGTTCGCTACAAGAACAAAACAAAACAAAAAAACCAACCTTGAATTGGCTAGAGAGCTAGAACAAGGGAGGAAGTGACACTGAGATTTGCAATAATTTAACCTGAAGTGTATGTGGCTGCTATCTACATGCAGCATTTCCAGAAGGGCATGCTACTTAATTCAGTGGTTTCCAAATGATCCTCCAAAAGGACAACAACTGTTAGAGCGATTTTTAGAAAACACTGAGACATTTTTTCCTTTAGGCAGAATAAATCATATTAGCATCACTTCAAGTCTTTCTATCTTACAAGACAAACAGGCAAACAAAAAAAGACAAACTATAGACATATAAATCACCTTATGAGCACACTCAGAGCCCCCAGAGGCGTGACAATAGTTGCAGGAGCAAAGGCATAGGCGGCAAAGTTGGCAGCTTCCCCTCCACCCACTGAACAAACACAAGAAAAATAAATACCAGTAAGTTACAGTATACCTTTTGTGTTTTCTCTTGTGGGCTTGCAAACTAGTAAGATGTCAGTTAGAGAGTGGATTTTATTATGGGGGTTTCATGCTGCTGCTAAACAGGACGAGATAGCGGGTGAAAATCTCTCTATTACAAATTAATGCAAGCAGAGCAACATCCCTGGAACCTTGCACCCACACGGAGAAGGGCTGGAGGGTGCCAGGGCTTGGCCGTGTCACAGCTGACCCATATTAACTCATTAAACCCCTATAGCCCAGCCAGACAGCTGCAGTGTGTCTGGGTGATTAATGAGGGGGTGGGCTGTTATGGGAGCTGCTGGGAGGCTGCTCCTTACCTACAACGTGTCTCCTTGGGGCTGTAGTGTTACTCTGGTTGAGCTGTCCTTGTCCCTTGAGCAGTGAGTATTGTGTGTTTGCTTATGGGTTGTGCTCTGGTGGTTGTGCAGTAGGAGCTGCAAGGGCAGGGTGGGGTGGGGACACCTTGAACTGTTGCTGCAGCACTAAGAGCTAGAAAAGGCTGCTCTGAAAAACCCTCTGCTGCTCTTTGGACAGCTGTAGTCCAATTGGAGAAGATACTGTAATGCTGCAGTATGAAAAGGATTTAAGGCTTGCTCTAAGGCAAAGCAAGCTTTGCTCAAGAAAGGAGCTGCTACCAACACCTCCTTGCTATCCCCCTTGTGCTGCAGCAGTAACCTTGCCTGGAGTCCCCAGGCACACAGGGGAGGCTGTTTGCCCTGTGCCTGGTATGCAGAGAGACCAGCCAGCTACCTTATTAAAACCTGGCTTTTCATGCTTTTGATCAGGTAAAACTGAGCTAGCAAGTTCTACCAGCCCTGCAGGAGGACGGTGAGGGCAATCCTGCGTGGCTCACTGTCTCCACTCTCCTTGAGGTACCTCTGATGATGATGGGAGAACTTGCCAGAAAAAAAGGCTTCAAGCCACCAGATGCTGGGCTTGTTCTACACCTGATTCACGGGGACAGACCCTGGAAAAGCTGCAAACCCAGGGAAACAGCTTCTACTTACTGGTTAACAAGCCAGCCCACCAGAGCCAGTCCTTTAGGTAGCCGTGGCCTCCATCTCCTGGGGAAGCAAAGCACACAGGTATGCAGGAGTTAACAACCATGTTCTTTGGAGTAAGAGATGAGAAATGTCCCTTTGGAGAGGGATAAATTGCAAGGGGAAGAGCGTGGCAAAGAAAACAGCCTGGAAGGACAGAATACGCAGGCATGCCATCCTATGTGGAAATTATGTTGAGTCAAGGGATTAGCAGAAACTGGCACTTAGGGCTGGACGATGCGTATACAGTAAAAGTAGTTGTTTAATCCTGGGTGGCAATGGGAATGGCACCCACTGCCCCAAAGCCACAGAGGTTATCGGCCTGGGATGAAGCCTGCACTGCTGCAGTATGGAGCTTGGGGCTGCCCTTCAGCCCTGGGACCTGTGGGCATCCTCGCTGGTTCATCAGGGCACATCAATCCCTAAACCCAGCCATAAAGACCGCAGCTGAGGCCCCGTGGATTCGTCATGTTTCGTCTTGCATGTTCCGCTTGCCTGTTCGCCATGGGATGCTCCTGGAGCAGAGGGATGAAGGATGGCAGGGCCTGCCCTGTGCTGGGTGCCCCCCACCCAAAGGCTTCTCCCTGGGACGCTGCCACCCCGCACCCTGCCTGCGGAGAGCCTGCGCTTCACCTCACGTTGCACCAGCTCGCTGCGGGGTCTCGCGTATGGGCCCTAAGGTAAGGCAATGAGTTTTTCCAAACCCAGCTCAAGTGGGGGTTATAGCTATGAAAGATGAAGGTGGGAAAAACCGGTCGGTTGCTCTGTGCGGACTGTGGTGCTTTAGTTTGTGTTGCTGTACGGTCATGGTGAAGGCTTCCTGCGTCCTGTGCCAGAAGCTATCTGCTCCTTTTGTATGCTGCTTTTTATCATAGGGCCTCAGCCTGAACTGCCAGAAATCCTAATGTTAACTTTATGTGGAACAGCCGTTATGTGACCGAGCGTTTCTGATGAAAAATGATTCCTGGCAGTGGAACAACTCAAAGAAAGAAAATGTGCTTATAAATGAGGGAGAATGGACATACTGTGTTGGGAACTAATCCAGCTCTGGTCTCAACCCACAAGCTGTTAGATGTAAGGAGCTTGAGCCTGCTGACATTGTGAACCCTGATTTTACTGGGTCAGAGACAGCCCATGTTTTTGACAAGTGTGACCTGACCAGAGCTGTCAGTAACAGCAGTGTTTGACCTGCCTTGGAGAAAAGTGATGTGCTCGGATAGCAGGGGTGAAACACCGGGACTGAGAGATTAAAGGGTGAGATAGGGAAAGGGGGAATGATGAGGTGGACAGGAATTTGCTACAATTCAGCCTGTTCTGGTTCCTCAGGTTCAAATGTGACATTTTGCTATTCCTTAGAAATTGCTGTGTTGTTTTGGGTTTTGTTTTGTTGGGTTTTTTTTCTCAAGAACTCTTTTTGTCAGCTGCAATTTTCTGTCATTAATCCCTATTTCCTGGTTAAACACCCTGAAAAATAGGGAGGGGTTTGCTCTTGTTTTACTCTCTTGGCTCTGTTGTGGGAGGAGTTCACAGAGAGAAGGAGGAGAGAGACCACATTTACAATTGAAACAATACCGGTGTTTCATTGTGCAAATATAAGGCAAAAAGCAAACCCATGTGAGTTGAGCAGTTGTATGCAGGCAGCCTAAGGGCAGGGGATGGAGACAGACTGGAGACTGGACTTGGCTCAGGTGCTGTTGGTAGCTTTGCTGCTCACCTGCTGGTTGACTCTGCACAGTTACTTCATTTCATGCCTCTGTGCCCTCAGATGGGGACACAGTAAAATGGGGACAGTGATACTGACTTCCTTTGTAAAATGGTTTAAGAAGCATTTCTAGGCCAGAACTGGGAAGCAGTAGTATTTTAATTATCATTATTTTGTTTTGTAGTTATGCAAGAAGGTCAGCTGCCAGGTAGGACTTACGCTACTGCTAGAGTGAATGTTTGCAATGCTGATGGGATGCGTCCAATTCCACAGTGCAATTCTGCTGTAGGCAGTGCTCCTCCACCATTTCCCATCCATATATATGTGCACATAAACACGTCTCGCCCTAAGAGCTTGATGCTAGAGGAAAGTTATCTACACATTGTTGAGCAACATACCTCAGAAGTATGCTTTCTGAAAACCACAAGCAGAGTTCATACAGATCACAGGCGTGCAGTCCCGCATTAATAAATGGCTCTTGCTAATGCAATTAAAGCACATGGGGCTGCATCCTTGTCTCAGTGATTTGGTGGCAAAGCTGCCTAGTGCATCAATAAGAGCAAGAGTGGGTTCATGGAGCTGTGCTGTTCTGCTCTGGTCTGTGGTGTGGGGATGACTTGCACCTTTGTGCAAAGGGGCACATTTCAAAGAGCTTTCAACGCTCTGCTTCCTCCTGGCCTCGCACTTTCCTGTGCAAGGGCTGTGATGGGCACGTATTGTTCTTTTGGTGGTTTCACATCTGATAACACAGTGCATGTGACTTGCTATTTGCGGTGCAAAGCAAGGGGAATGCTGCTTTTACAGAGCACTGCATTGGAAGGGGTCGGCTAAATTAGCTCCTCGGCTCCAGCAGAGCACTGCTCTGAGTCTCACACACAAAAATACATGCAGAAAAGGTCCGTCTTACATTGCTGGTGGAAGGCTGACGTGTACCCGGAGGTGTTCCCTTGCCATACAAGTGCTGGAGTTTGGATGATGTGTGTGGTTCTGGGAACAGGTGGACCTCCTCCCTCCTGCCCCCCTCCAGACCTCTTACCTGCCCTGGTGCCTCCCTTCTCCACCAGCCGTAGCAGCCCCTTCTTCTTGAGGATGACACTGTTTCCGATGAGGAAGCTGGAGAAGACAGCCAAGCCCAGGCCGATGTAGAACCCATAATTGCTTTCCAGCCGAGTTACCCAGAAGTCATCCGAAGTCCCGTTGTCCTGGACAGAGTCAGCTGGGTCAGCATCGCCGATCACCCGGCACACGACCCGGTGGGAAAGGCACGAAAGGGTGACCAGTGACCCTGTGAGACCACCATGGAGATAAAACAGCAAGTTACTGATATGACTATCAACAGTGCCTCTATTGGTCTTTGGACACAGTCAGATGTCCCTCTGAACAGCCACCTGTGCTGTCACCCTACCAGCACATACCCAGCAACTCTCAAAACCTCAGGACAGCTCTTTACTCGCACGTGGAAATGGCAAGGTGTTAAGTGACAGACTTATGGAGTGCAGTTCAAGCAGCTCGTTGACCCTGTGTCTGCCAGTCTACACACTAAACTGGAAGGCCACAAGGAACACTATAATAATGTAATTTGAATTTCCAAATATCTATGCCAGAGTGTCTCCACCAAACACCAATGTTATGAGTTTGAACCATGCCTTATCAACACTCAACCTTGTTGATTCAAAGGCTTTGGTGCTTTCCAGCCAACTAAGCCTTGCATCTGCCAGCTCCTCTGCAGCTTACAGCTTTGGGTTTAACGTGGAGTAATGCCAGTACTTTGTGTATCTGTTCCAGCTCTGTGTACCCAGCGGTGCCATGGGATTGCTCCTAAGACAACAACAAACTCGCTCAGACCAAACTTTCATCTATATGTTGCTTCTAATGGTTTTATTCTACCTATTTGCAGAGTTCACGAGTGCTCATAAAGCACGCCAAGTCCTGCCAGTGTGGAAGGACTGAAAGCAGACGTGGTTTTCCGCTGTTAACACCAAAAGCACTAAGCCCCTGTGTCTCTAGCCAAGGTGTGTTGCTGTGTGTGGGTGGGAAAACTGCTGAGTTTCTTCCTACCCTCCTGCTCCTACCACACCCAGCTCATCTTCCTATTGCAATCTTTACTCCGAGTGTAGTAAAGACAGTGTGACTGCAACTGTGGGAAACAGAACAGCCAGGTGGAGTGTCACAAAAGTCCCTTTGTAGTAGAAGATTTAATTTTCTGCCTGAACTCATGTAGGAATTATGGAGCAAGTATTTGTGTCTCTGCAGGCAGGGGTATGCAATGGCTAAATTGCTCACAGTACTGCCGGCAGCCTGGGCATGGGTCCCACCTTTTTCCTGAAGCAAGAGCCTGGATTAAATCTTCTGCAGCTGCACCCCATGTCCCCTGCACATGCAGCTGAGGATTTGGATCCCAAATGGATCTGAACTTGTTCTAATGGAAAAAATTCCAGTGACTTTCTAGATGAGTTTCTAGAGGTTCTCTAAGTTTCTTTTATAATGGAAAAACATCCTTGATCGTGGAAGTATTTCCTGGGGAATGGGACTGGACGGGACATCTTGCCTCCTCGGCTGGGTAAAAGTCGCTGCAATGTGCTGCTGAGCACAAGCATAAGGCAGTGGGATGGGGTGATTACCGACTGGATTAAGTAATCTTTAAAGGTAAAAAAAGTGATCCTAGCTTCGCTGTAAGGCTGACAGAGTGCAGCGCTAGCTGCTGGCAGAGCAGGCTGTGTGGGGCTTGTGGATCAAGGGAGTTTTCCCATTCCTATACAGACCTCAAAAAAAAAAAAAAAAAAAAAAAAAAAAAAAAAAAAAAAAGGAAAAGAAACCCCAAACCCAGAAAAAACAGAGCGGCGACAGAGAACAGCCCCAAAGCCGGCTAGGGGGATAAGGCCGAGGGGTGCAGCGGCCGCAGCACCCCCCCATCCCGGGACCCCGTCCCCCCGGGGCCGCTGGGGCGGGCAGGGCTGAGCCCCGGGGCTTGTCCCGCTCCCTCCCCCGCACCGCTGGGCCGGCCCGGGCTGCACCCACCGTTGCTGCAGCTGATGTTCGCCTCCAGCGGCTCCATCTCCTTCGTCCTCCGGACGGCTCAGAGCATCCCGGGGCAGAAGCCGGTCGCCGGCGGGGACTGGGCAGGGCCGGGCCGGGCTCTGCCAGCGTACCTGCCCGCCCGGCTCCTCCTCCGGGACGGGGCCGGCCCGTCGCCGGGCTCGGTGCGGAGGCAGCGGATGCCGGTGGAAGGTTTGCAGGGTCCCCTGGGCGAACAGCCTTCCCCTGCAAGCCTTGTGCCCCAGCCCCGTTGCTGCCGCCCCCCCGCCCCCGGGGCCGCGAACCCAGCCTGCTCGGGGGGAGAGGAGGAGGAGGAGGAGGGTATGGTGGCCGGAGCGAGTGGGTTCAACAGCCTTTGCACAGGTCCTGCCTCAGCCCAGGCAGGGATTTCTCTCCTCTGGAGTGTGTTTTTCTTATGGCAGTGGTTGGGAGAAGGCGCTGCTTACGGTGAGCGGGTTGCGTACGCCGCAAAGCTGTGGGCTTTATACGTGCGCTGAGTACGGTGGAACAGAAATGAAAAGTAAACGAGAAATTAAGATATCTCCTCTTGCTCAAAGAGGCTGTAACTGCAGTTAATATAGCAAGGAAACATCTCAGAAAGCGTCCCGTTGCTTCAAGCATTGGTGTTTGTTATTCTCCGCTTAGTAGTATGGCCGTGTGCAGTAGGACTGAAGGACAATGTTGCGGGGCTGAGAAATGTGTAGAGGTCTAGGGAAGATGGATATATCCTAGTGGAAGTTTTGTGGTGGGTGTGGGGTTCCCTGTACTCACCGAGCAAAGGCATGTTCTCTGCTGATGGTCAGGCCAAATTTCCCTAATGGACTTTCCTGACTTTTGAGTTGTACTGGGAAAGGTCAGGCTCCAGGCAAAGGTGCATTTGAAAAAGAAATATCAACAAAAATTGAGTGTGTAATGACAAGGGCATTCTTGTGCTGTAAAGTGTTGTGCAAAAGGAGATGAGTGATCCAGGACACAATTTCACCACCAGCAGCAGCTGTGATTTAAGACTTAGGTGCCTCTACACTGAATCCCAGCCCTGAGAAAGTCACCTCCAGCCCATGGGCTCTTCCATCACTTCAATTCATTTTACACCCTTTTATTTTGTGACTATTTGGTTGGCAGGTCTCGCTCATCATGACCATGTGGTTCAGCCTGTACTATCGACTGGGGGCTGTAGCTCCCCCATCAACTCCCTGTCCCACTGCAGCCGAAGCCTCTTTTGCTAATATTAGCGTGTGAACATTTCGGAGTGTGTTGCACACCAGCATGTTTTGCCTTCACCCCCACCCTCCTCTGCCGATGTCCTCCCTTCCTGTATTTGTGCTCGGTAGCCGTGGGTACACAAACCTACTGCCAATACAAAAGCCCTTTCCTTGCAGCAGGAGCCATTAGCCAGATTTCACTGTAGGTTAGCAGAGATAAGGAAAACCAATAGTAAAACCAATAGCTTTTCTTCAGCAAGCCCACATTTATAGCTAGAAACGGTATCTGTCGTAAGGCAATGTAAAGATGCAAGATCTGCAGCATCTGAACGCGTCTGAAAATTTGCTTTTTTTTCCCGCCCCATAAAATGTATTACCTGTTACTACAGAAATTGCTCTTAGACCATCAAGCTGCAGCATTGCCAGCACTGCATGGCTCCTTCACTCAGCGCCTGATCCTATCTCTGTACAACTGTTTTCTCCAGCAAATGTAATGTTCAAGTGTTTTGTGAGTCATTTGATTTTAATCAGGTCTGTTCATCAGTCACAGACCTCTGGGTCACTGGCTGGGAGAGACTGTGCCAGCCAAATTCCACATCCTCCCCTTTAACACAGGGGCACTTGATAATCAATCCAAATCATGTGGCAATGGGTTTTGATGTGGGAAATGAAACGTGCTGGTTTGTGAGCAACTTCTGCGGCTGTTACATATTACGTAGGCAAAAGGCACCCTGGGGAAGACAATGATGGTGAGATTTGGCCTTTATTTAGTAAATTTACTCACTGATGCTGGTTACAAGCTGTTAATGCAATGTGTGAATACGAGGCTGATTGCAGAAACCGAGGTGATGGTGGAGTGGGACAAGTGTTTGCTGTGTTTGCAGTGCTGACTGCCTGCGGCTGGCTGGGGGAATTCATGTCCCCTGTCCCCTCGCAGGCTGCTCCGCCTGCTCGCTCTGGTGCTCAAGGGCACTGTGGGGCTCTCCCCTTTGCTGGACTTTCTCCAACACCCCAAGGTCTTGCTAGTAGCTGGGGACTCCTCATGGTGATGTGGTGATCGGCAGTTAAACTGCATCCAAAATAATTTCCAAGCTTTTGTGGGTGAGTGTTGTTGACATCTGTGCAGAGCGCGGTTGCCCGCTGCGCACAAAGAGGTGTTAGGGAGAGAGCAAATTTTTATGGAAGGGATCTGGGGTTAAAATAATTCTTTTGGTCATCGTGCAACCTCATAAATTACTGCCACAGCAGAGGGGCTGGTGCAGTCAAAAGCAAAAGGGCCACAGCTTTACCTTCCCCTGTCAGCTTGATTTCCTAAAGGAAAAGGCTAATGTGGCCCCATACACGTGAGTTTATGTACCCCCCCTTCG
Source organism: Aquila chrysaetos chrysaetos (assembly GCF_900496995.4). NCBI lineage: Eukaryota > Metazoa > Chordata > Aves > Accipitriformes > Accipitridae > Aquila > Aquila chrysaetos. Next base: position 13,282,262 of record NC_044025.1, read on the forward strand.
TAGCCAAAGATATTTGACCCCATGGGCCACTTTGGTCAGATTTGACAAGGGGTGAGATCTCCAAAGAAAAGCTGTTCTCAGTTCTGGGAAGAGAGGAGACATGACAGGGAAGAGGTCCCAAAAGGAGGGGACACCGCCGTGTGAGCTGACTCTATCAGACACCAGGGAAGGAGCATGCCTAGTTGTCACTACCATGGGCGAAGCTTCAATCGGATCTTGCAGTCAACCGCGGGACACAAGTGAGTCACATATTTCTGTCTCTCTGGTGCAGGGGCTGCGGTATATAAAATCACTAAGTCACAGGAGTTGCATTTGATGGATTTAGCAAGGCTGTGTATAGCAATATGGGAGTTAAAATCCAGGTAGGATTGGCATGGAATTGCCTACTACACTCAGTCAAGAGCAAGTTGAGACTGATAACAATAAAGCAGGGATGCAACCAATGCCTCTTTTATTGCTTCATATCCTCATTTTAATGGGAAGTCTGTAATTAAGGGAATTTCAGCTCCAAGCTATGACCTCACTGGTTGATACTCGCATCAGATGTTTCCTTAAAAATACCTCATCAGAAATCAGGGAGTCTCCTTAGCAGCTCATCTTCTAACAATGCAGTTCCTCCTGAAATACTGGTTTCCAGGCCAGAAAACTTGACTAGAATCCAGGGGATAGAGTAAGACAACTTTGCATGCAAATAACCTCTTTAGCAACATCAAAAGGCTTTTCTTTCCCCTGCTCTTCTCTGCTCATCTCTTCTGGTCTGGAAAAAATGATGGAAAAATACTGGGTATCAATTGTCCCGTGTTACAAATAATGGCAGAAGTATCCTGGTGGAAACTTTTGCCCTTGGATGTCTGCTAGGCACAGTTCCTGTGGAAATTTTCAGAATAGGGTTGCAATATTCTGCTATGGCTTTGTATAGTTTGAGGGTTCCAAGGAGCTCTTTCCTTCTTCAAAGAGAGGGTAAATCCTCTTTCTGACAGTGACCTGATTGTGTAGGGGTTAAGGGAATTGCCTGGTGTTCAGATGATTGCAGCACTACATGAAAGGATGCCCCAAGCTTGAAAGACTGGACTTCATTGAGCAGACAGCTTTTAATTCAGCCTATCTCGAGGTAACCCATGTCTGCAGTGGCTGAGGCTGTCATTTCGTACTACAAGAGTTTAGACACCACCACCAACACGGAGAGTTCCCAAGCCCGTCACACCCACGGTGGGTTCCCACACTTGGTGTCCTGCCCTCCTTGTGCCAGTGCACATACCTGTGGGTCTGCGCTATGGAGCAGCTGAGCGTTCCAGGGTCATTATGCCATAAAAAACACACCAACTCGTTTCTCCCAAGGTTGTTAGATTTTTTTTTTTTAATCCAGGTCACTGTGGCCCCATAAACCATGTACGTTTGTAGGAGTGGTGGGTTGGTAATGGATAGGAGGTAGATGGTCAGTGGGCATCAGAGCAGCAGCGGGTGCCATGAGGTGAAGAGACATGTAATCAGCAGATCGTTTGTTTGCAGACTCGTATCTGCCAGGTGTTTGCATCAGAACTCTAAATCAAGCAAAACTAGATGTGAAAGCACTCCTGGCTTGCAGAACGGGTCACAGAAAGGGTCATTTTGTTATGCTTTTGAAAGAAGAAAACAATCATTAATGAACTGTTCTTCCCATTGGTGAAGTGCCTTTAATCTGAAGGTGTAAACATATTTAGAAACATTAGGAAGAAGAAAGATGTGGGCCTGTATCTTTGATGCTGGTCCCTTAGGGTTGGTTTTCCAAAATTCAGTATTGGATGCTGATGCTCAAAGCAACTATTGTTTCTGACTCCAGGTGAGACCATGCAGCCTGTGAGCTCTTGGCACTTCTTAGGGCTCGTGTTAGTACTGGGGTGTCCACGAGACAGCAGCTAAAATTAGTTAAAAAATCTTGATGGAGGAAAGGTTGAAAACCAAACCACCTGCCTAATATCAGTGGCTGAGTCAGGAAGAAAGTCCTCCTGTCCTCTCTGCCATTCCCCATTGCAGAACCATGTTGAAATCAGTAAACATTGGGCAACTTTCAGCCATCAGGCAAATAGTCCTCCACAGCAGTATGTTACACACAAAGCCGCAGGCACATCATGTTTCCCGTGACTCAAAGCACATCGGAAAGATCAACAGAGCTGCGGTCATGGTGTAAAGTTCACTTCCAATTTTATGTGAAGAATCATTGCATTTTTATTCCTCTTAAGCTAGGAAGCTGTTCCCATGAGGAAACCTCGGGAAGAAGCTGTGAAAGGGAACATCAGTTACAGTATTTTGTCTAGAGCTGATGAAGCATAGGTGCTCCCGCTCCCATAGATCCACATCAGTTTTTTCACCCTAATTCCTCACCTCCCAGAAAGTCTTTTCTCCTCAGTTCCCACTGCTCCTTCTGCAGTCAACAACCACAGCTGCTCAGATGCTTTTAACACAAACCTAAGAATGGCTTTAAATGGAAATTTGGAAAAAAATAGCAAGGAGAGGCTCCTGGAATAAAAAGGCCTCTGTTGAGTTGACAAGGCTGTGGTAATGAGAGGAAATTAGCTTTGCTTTGAGTAGGGCCTGTCAAATTCTATTAAAAATAATTATATAATTTTCCCTCCTCTAGTCCTCTTACACTAAAACAAGTTTTCAAATGGAAATTTGTTGTAGAAGGATGTTTTTCCTCACAAATTATAACTTTTTGATAGGAAAATTTGTTTGTTTGGTTTAGTGTTGGCTAAAAAAGCTTCATTTTTTTTTCTTTGGTTTTGACAAAAGCTCAACATTTTTATCAACAAAATGATGCTGTTATCCCTCTTAGCTTTTTCTTTGTGCCAAGTGCAATCGGAGGCTCCCCCCAAATAATAGTTATCACACCAATGATGACACCACAAGGTAAAGTCTGCCCATTTCATGAATGAGCCCAATTTTTATTTCTCTTCATCACAAAAGTCATCCCACATTTGTTGTACACACTGTTGGTTGCTGTGTTACGGGACATATCACCATGTACCAGATGCTTTACTCTTGCAGAAGCATTTCTAATGGAGATGGAAGCTTCTGTTAGCTGAATTTTAGAACAACAGCAAAAAATAATAATACAAAACCAAAATATCATCTTCAGCTGCATAGCAAATATGGATCAAAAATTTAACACCGTATCAGATCACGAGCGTAAATATACCTCACCATAAATAAAATTCATTGTACAAAATAACTTCAAGCAGCTTTTCATACAAATATGGTACATTTGACAAGAGTTTTTGAGAATATTTTCTTGGTTTTTTTACACCTTCAATACTTTTTTCTTTTGTTCTCAAACACACATGAACCTACTGGACTGGAGTAATGCAGGAGAAAAAGGACTAACATGTTGTTCAATGCTAATAAGTGCTGTCAATTTAAAAGGAAAACCACTGAAGTGCTGAGCTTGAACTAGTTTGCTTCCCCTTTCTATTGTATCATTGAAAGTCAAGTGTACCATCACCCAAGAAAGGCATGTGCACTGCCAATAGTCACATTTTATAATGTCAAACCCGGAGGGAACATTAAAATAACCTAGTCTGACTTCATCCATGACACAGGCCATCCTTTTTCCCCTCGGTAATTCCTGTACCGAGCCAACAATTTGTCTTTGAAGTAGACATTCCAAGTGGTGGCTGGTAAATTCCGGGGTGTTTGCAGACTACTTCAGAGTAAGCAGGAAAATGTAGGTAAAAAAGCAAGCCCATAGTGTGTGGACTTAAAGTATCCAGACATGGGTCCACATTTCCCTAGGAAAAAAAATTAGGGGTCTGCAGATTGTAAAGGGCATAAAACTATAGGATTAGAGCTTATCTGCAAGGAAGACACCCAAACTTGGCAGAAAGTCTGCAAGTGTGGAGAATATGCCTGACCCCGTGGCAATCTGTTACTGTTTAGCCCTACTGTTACAAATTTGCTCCTTATTTCCATTAACAATTATGACATTAAAAAAAGAATAGGAAGAAAAAAATTCCATTTTCATGGAGTTCTTTAAAGACCTAAGCCTGGACCTCTCTCTCATACACAGTCAAGGAGGGTTAGAGAACTGAAGCTAAAGAGTATTTGCATCCTTTAGATAATAAAAGGACAGTAACATCAAATCACAGAAATGAAGACCATAAGATTATTCCTAGCTGATATCTCATACTACTTGAGCAACAAGGCAAAACATCTGCATACACTCTACAGTCAAAAACACTTTACAGTTTGTGCATGCACTCTGGACATTTTGCTCAAAACATTTAATCCCTTGGAATCCGAAGGGATTTTACTTTTTTGCCAGCAGATCTGAGGGCAACAAATAGACTTCATCTACCTGTTCTTTCAAGTACATGCAACTGTGTTTTGCAGGGTTTCATAGAATTATTATGGCAAAACTACAGCAAAAGAATGCAAAGTGATCTTCATGTTTAGGTAAAATATCTCATGACTCACTCCAGACCTAAACAGATGAAAACAGGCATTTAAATTCACCTTACTATATCCTATTTTGTCTAGGTAGCTGAGACTGGGCTGTGTGGTACAGTTCATCCTTTTGTAGTAACTTCTTGCTCATGCTGGTTTCTGAGAAGACTCCAACATCCCATGCCATGTCAGACGCAGTAGGACATTTAATTTGTGCTGTGCCCAGAGGTGGCTCTGAGAGCCAGACAGGGACTTGTGCCACTTTTTCAGCAACACTTTCATACCAAAATAACAAGCACTTACTATTTAGGTCAGGAAAAATAGGATCTTGGTTGGATCTATCTTCCTCATATCTTGTTTTCCACAAAAAATAAAGTGCTTGATTCTCCTCTTCCTTTTAAAAATATATATCTGTAGATACCCTCACTCCAGTAGTGTAGAAGTGTTGGAATATGATGGAAAGCCAGAACTGACATCCTTAGTGGAAGAGTAAATAGAGAGCAAGAGCCCTGCAGCGTCGAGTCCCAAATGCTCTTCTGCTGCTCTTCCTCACGACACGGAGGAAACAACTCACCTTGGTGGGCTGGGTCCTTCCCTGCCACTCAAAGATTTCAGCCAGACTTCCTGAGATTTCATTTTACTTTCAATTACTGTGCTGCACAATTTCCTCCCTGCAGTTTAAATGTCTGTCTCGGTAATTAAAGGAAACTCAAGGTGTGAAAATGTCCAGCAGTTTTCACGTGTGGGGTATTTATTGATTATCAAGGGATTAGGTGGTGAGTGTCTGGGAGAATAAATTCATCCCACCCAGCAAGATTTCCTCTTGCTAATAGTAGTGTGCTGGCTGTTGTTTCCTAAGACAAAATACTCCAGCTGAGACATTTCTGCTAATTAATTATATGTTCCCTCTGAGAGAATAAATGCCCAGGCTCTGCCTTTTTAACATCTGTAATAGCATGCAGTTTACAAGGCATGATGAAATGCATGAAAGGAATATATATTATCACATCTGTATACCGTAACAGCAATTACCTGCTGTGACCTGGCTAAAGCTGAGAAATTAAAATATTGCCAGTGATGAGGCTAGCATCATTTTCTCTTGGAGCATGTGGTTTGATCTCCTTTAAATTCAAGCACAAGCTTTTGTATCACTTCAATGACACTACTGAGGGGAAGCAGGGAAGACCATGAGTTATGAAATCCTTGAAGTTCCTGCTGAATTTGTTCTCAGTGTCCAGGGATCTTAGATTAGCTGAGTGAGAAAGAGACTCCAGTGTTCCCTCTGAATACCTTTAAACTTGGAAAATTCTGGGTATTTTTTAATGCTTATCCTGTATTTTACCTCTTCTAAACAATCACATCATTTCTGAGTGATGGGAAGTTTCCTAAACCCTGCTGATAGTCACCATTCTCTGAAGAAAGGTATTTGGTTGCTGTGCCACTAGGAATTTGTCTATAAACAGGGGAAAATAGCATCCCAGAACATACACAAATTACACACCCCAGCTCGCATCCTTGGCCGAAGATCAAAGATCACGTATGTTCAAGGTAACTACACCTGCGTCCTGTCAGGACCAGTGATTATTTCCACCCAAATTAATATGTTCAAGAGCACATTCACACGAATGCAGCCTCTTCCGTAGTCCACAAGAAATCTTGTTTAGTCCATGGAAGATGTGTCTTCGGGGGAGAACCCTTTGCATTAAAATAAGTAGATGTCCCATAGCAGGGAAAAAGCCAGGCCATTTTTCCTTTCCCCAGCTCTCTGAAGTGCTGAGGAGTTATTTGGCGACTACATCATCGCTATTCTGAAACCCACGTGCCAAAGCTCCCTTTAACAGATGCTAGGAAGGCCGACGATGTGGCAGAGAGCACGGAGCTAGCCCCAGCCTGGGGCATGCAGCCATCCAAGACCAGCCCGGCACGGCTCCTCTGCGCCCATCGCTTGATCCTCAGGGTGCTGCCACAGGTGACATCCTGCCTTCATCCCTTCTTCCCCTCAAAGAGTGAATCAGGGGCTTGTCTTCAGACCTTCCTGCTCCGTGGCTGGTGGCACGTGTCATTGGGGGTGTTGATTTGCCCCATTGCTTCTGCGGTGGGAGTGGGCTCCTGGCGCTGTGGAAGCATGGAGCTCTTCCACCAGGACCCCCACGTTTGGGACTGCAATATGGCTTCAGAGTGATGTGTTCGATTGGAGGAATCACAGGGAAAAACCGGACCACTTCATGGAAGAAAAGTACATTTTGCCCCCCCACCCCCACCCACCCCCAAGTCAGAAAGCTACAAGTAAAACCGATCACAGGGATGGTACAGAAGAACATGCACTCAAACAGGGCTGGATGGGAAGATGCATCCTCGTGTGTAGTAGGCATACCCAGTCTTACTTTGTTGCCAGGTCTCATGCCGTCGAGTTTAGCCCTCCCAGCTGTTCTGGGTTCAGTCCCTTCTCCCTTCCCAACCTGTGCGGGGTCAACGTCCACACTAGCAGGTGGTGGCCAGCGACTGGTGGATTGGGGGCTGGAAGCAGCGTACGTGCTCCACCGTGGAACTGTCTGTTTCCACTGACTTCATGTACTTGTTCAGGATGGCAAAAATCTCGTTGTTCAGGATCTGATACTTCCTGATCCTGTCGGCCATCTTCTTCAAGGGCTGGAGGGATGGTGAGGGAGAACAACAGTAAATGAAGAGAGTCTTATATCATCTGACCAGCTAGAAAGTACCAGTACCTTTGCCCTGTTGCTGGAAACCTCTGCTAAAGCAAAGCAGCTATAACACATGTTACAGTTCCACTTAGCACCTCCCAGGGACCGGTGACTCACTTCATTATAGGGTTTGATGACTCAAGACAGAGCATTAACAAGGTCAGTGAGTGGTCTTAAGTTAACCGTTCTAAAGTCTAGACTCCCAGCTGCTTATTGATAAAGCCACTGAGATCACAGGAGGGTTGCTGGAAATACCAGCTTCTCAGCTCCAGCTTCCCAACCCCAGGAAGAAGGGAAAAGCTTTGGGAGAAAAAAGATTCGATTGCCAAGCCAATTAAAACCTTGGCCTCTCTGCTGAGACTGCAGATGGAAATTTCACAGCAAGTGTGTCCAGTTTGAATAAGGTTAACACCAGGCATGGTTGTAATTTATGAATTTGGACAAAGCAAGATAGAAAAGAGAGAAGTGTGCTGGTTCAGGTCCTTTGGGACCTCACCCTTCAACTTACCACGTTCTTTATGATTTCATCCTTCCCGTCCTGCCTCTGCACCTTCAGCAGGTGGTAGCAGAAGTCAAAGAGGTCGAAGCGCCGTTGCTGTCCAAGGAGAACAATGATAGAGCAACCTGCCCAGTTCAGACCATCTCCAAAGCACTGCCTGGAAGGAGGACAGGGTGATGGGGTAGGGAGAGATGACAGGATAGAGTTAGGTAAGAGGAGTCCTACCATGGCACCAGGAACTTTCCTTGGTGAATTCCTAGGGAAATCAGATTTGGTCCTACTCCTAGAAAGTGGGTATACATCTAGAGAAAATGAACTCAGAAGGAGATCTGCAGAATTACACCAGGGCCAGGCTGTGCAGGGTGCATCACAGGGTAAGATGGATGAGGACCTACCCTCTGACTTGGGTTGCTGGCCCATCTACCCATCTCCTTCTGCATGTCACCTTGGGCATGTCCCTTTACATTGCTCTTTTCCCCAGCTCTTCAGATAGAAAGCTCTCTGGGCATCTCTTTATGTCCATGCACAACAAAGCCCTTGCATCAAGGAGCCACATTCCCCCTCCACCTCTAGACCGGCTGAGGCTGTCGCTGCAGCTGAGGACATCCCGGCGCTTGCCAACCCCGCTAGCTCATGAGCGGCACTAAGGGCAGAGCCAGCCGACGGACACTCACTCTGCAGTGAACTCGTTGGTGCCCACGGGGATGCAGTACACGAACTGCATGGCACTCCAGAGCCGGTGGAACTCCACACACTCGTCCACGTGCATGACCCCATTTGTCGGGGGTGGCCCTCGCCAGATCGGGTCCTGCAGGTAGCTCCTAATTCGCGTCAGGATCACCTCGAACATGGACAGCCCGCAGCATAACCGCTCCTTGGTCAGCAAGTCACCCTCCCGGGCGATGGCTATTTGCTGAGGAGGAGGACAACCAAAGAAACAGAAGTGACAATGTAATACAGACGGACCCTCTCGCTGGACTTAATGCTTCCCGCTCTCCCTGGCTCTTTCAAAGTTAACACACATCCCATGCAACGTCCAACCTTACCTCTGATGGCTGGTCCCATGGCACTCTCCACCCGAGAATAGTCATCCCTCAAACGGAAGAAGACTTAATATTGTGCTCAATTATATTTCACCAACCTAAGTATCTTTCGAAATAACTATGTACGTCAGAAAACGAAAGTTGAAGGCAAAGCTCTGATCAGAAATACTGATCCTTAATTCTGCTAGCATGCTGTTCTGTTATATTAGTGCTACTCAGCATTGCCGGATTTAATTTCATGATTTCTGCAGATTATGAAAATAAACCAGGAGAGAACAGGGACATTTTGCTTCCCAGGACATTGCCATCATCTCTTTAAAATGCAGATAGCCTATGGCTTGCTTGATTTCTTTTGTAGTTAGGATTAAAAAGCTCTGAGGAAGATGAGAAGCCACCGGAACCTTAATACTGGAAAACCTGTGGTTTATAAGAAAGTCAAATACTATTTTTTCCAGATGTGGAAGGTTTACATGTGTAGAGAATTTCTGTGACATTCCCACTCAGATTTACATACACAAATATGGAATGGCTCCATTGGATGGAGTTCATTTGGCTTTTACACTAGAGGAAAATTAAAAGAAAATTGACTTCATTTCAGCCCCATTGCTCCCCCAGAGGAAGAAAAAAGGGGGATTTTAAATAAGCAAGCAGGGCCTCCCCCTGGCATGGGAGCACTGACCCCACCGAGCTCCCTGAGTGGGGCTGGGGTGCGAGCATGGAGTTTGCTCGCTGCCCTGATAACCTCTTAGCTGCCCCATTTCTTTCCATTTCCAGCGGCATTACTGACTTCTCTTTGCAGCGCTGCCAAAAATAACACGGGAAATGGGAGCCGAGTGCTGTTAGAGTCGTGCCCGCGGCTGTGGGAAGCGCCGGCTCTGCCGTGCTCACGCGGCTGCCGCGGCACCCTGGCCCCACAGGCAGAGCCTTTTACCCCTCTCACCACTTTGGCAGAGGCATGCAGAGCAAGCGTGACATTTACTGACCCCCTGCCTATCCCAGAGGACTTCCCGGAGCTTTAAGTAGTTTCTAATCATTTGCTCTATTTCCAGCTGTCCCTGTAACGCCTATAAAACCGTCATCCCGATCAGAATCACGATGGGGGCTCAGCATCTCGTACAACGGGCAGGCACGTGTCCTGGCCAGACGTTAAGAACATGAATTATGCTCGGTTTACTTGGGTCATCTTTATTCCACTGTAAAAAAAAAAAAGAATGTGCCTGGACATCCCCTTTCCTGACTATTAGTTTATGCTGGCAGTAACCTGAAGCATTTTTAGTTTGGTGGCTATTGAAATTAGAAGCGTTACCATTCCCACTTGTGCCACAATTTCAAGGACGTTCTGGGAACCTCGGATCAATTAATGTTCAACTAATAGCAAATATCAAGGGAAAGCTGTATTGCTGAGCAGAGGCCAGATTGGATTTGGGATCCCTACATCTGTTAAACACAGGAATAATACCACTGGTTTCATGGCATGCACTTGCATATGTGTGCTTAGCAAGTAAAGATTTATTTTATCCAGCTTCTTTTTATAGCTAAAGGCTGTACACTTTCTCTCCACTCACCTGCTCCAAGCTCTTATGGGTACAGATTAGTATCTGCACACACTAGTCTATGATGGCAAAATGGGGACACAGTAGAAGTCAAGCCATTTCAAATATAAATTAGGTGTTAGCATTACTGTTTGCTAAGATATAGTGATAGAACAGGTACTTTTGAGAACAAACTAGTCCAATGAACTTAGTATACTGTTTCTGAAGAAATCTTAATCTAGAAAGCGATGTATCTGGCTTTCAAAGGATGTAGTGCCACTCAGTTATACACATTCACAGACAGAATTTGGTTCTAAAATTCATCCTATAAGACCACTCTTTGATACGGGACTACTACCGTTGGGTAGATACCTAACATGGTGAAGGCAGCTGGAGAGCTATTAGTCTTGTGGCCAGATCTGCCTCACAGTCTGAGGTCCCACTGATTTCTAAGATCAGGAGAGGAAAGGTACTCTCGAGATAAATTGTCAAAGGATGCCACTGTGCTGGTTCAACTATTCCCTCTGTCTTCAAAAGGAAAGGCTCCCACTACTTCCAGTGAAAAAATCAGACTGACCAAGCACTTCTGAAAATCCTTTACTAAATAGCCCTATGATCAGCATTAAAAGGGAGAGGATTCCTTTAATGAACCACTTTGACCCCCCTGTTCTTTATGAATCACCTATAAAACAGCTGCTTGCGGATTCCCAATGCAAAACAATTATTTACAACAATCAACAACAGTTTTCCCATAGTTGCACAAATCCAGTTGTGCCATACCTCTTTACAGCTTGTTAATTGGCAAGCTTGCAAGAACCATACCCAAAGCCTGCACAGACTGATAGATCCCCACTAACTACAGCAGCCTGTGGCTCAGCCCCTTCACAGCATGTAATTATATGAAATGCATCGGGTCACCTTTAGGGAGAGGCATCTAGCAGGCAACTTCTGATGAGATTCTGGACAACTGCTAAAAGGCACTTATGCATTCTGCAGGAAAAAACCTGTACGGCCTGTGTCCAAAACTGCATTTCCAAAATGCATGTCCAAAACTGCGTAAGGAGCAAGCTTAGAAGCCATGGAGGCACCTATAGAAAGTGACTCTAGTGTTCATTTACATCCGAGTTCAAAAAAGATCTGGTACTCAACTGTACCTGTGTGATGAATATGGGACCAGTTTACAGAAAAATTAATTTTTAGTGGGACATGAAATACCTTTTGTTTTCATCACCATCATAACTATGGCAGGGATAAGCAACAAGTGGACTCTAATAGCAGATTTCAATGATGATTTTGCATGGAAAGAAGGAGAGATAGAAAGACCAACACAAAGACACAAAAACACAGAGGTGAATTCTTTTTCTCGAGTGTCTCCTTTAAAAGGAAGTCAATGGGAAATGAGAGAAGTGTCTACAAAGTAAGACAAAACCCTCAGTTATCCAGCCAATTTCTTTGTTTCATATGATTTCCAATGAAGCAAAGTTCAAAATGTCCTTGATCCATCAGAAAAACAAGAAAAAAAATCAACAACTTTCTGCCTGCCATAGATCTGTCTCCTCGTATAACTGACTGTTCGTTCCATTCCCTCGGCAGTACATTACAGAAAAAGGGTGTTGATTCATTTAATACTTTGAATGATTTTTATCCCATCAACCCCAGTAAGCAGGCAGTGGAAGTTTGGCTATTGATATCAATGGAGCTCAAATTTTGCCCATTACATTGATCAATCTACAGAGACATTTTTAACAGTATTCAATTTCTGCACAAGAGATCTTTTCCAAGCTGAGACCCACCTCAAGAAGACACTTAAATGGAGCCGTAATTTTAAGCATGTGCTGAAGCTCTAAGCATGTGCTAGGAGGGAAACCATTCTCAGATGTATTCTTTGATAGGGATGAGCTTAAAAACAGACCACACTGCAGTCCTAAAATGGGATCCCCAAAAGTGATGGCAATTGATTAAGTCAGGGACAGCCCTACAACATTTCCCCTCAAACCACCCCAGCAATTCTCCATCTTTTTAAAATGGAGAAGAAGAATTTTTCGGAGTTGTTCTTATTCAGAGCTGGCTTCTAGCATGCTTGCCTTACAGGTCCCCACCAGCATTCCAGACTGGAGGCAGCAACACACCATCTCTGGACCCGCTCACAAATTTCCCTTCAAAGTGTCTGCTAGGGCAAGGATTCTGATTTTCTTGTCTGATTGATGTTTTGGCAAAAAAAAAACAAAAAAAAAAAAATTAAAAAAAAAATAGGATCACTTTCCCAAGGCCAAACAGGCCATCTGGGGACTGCTATGAATTTTCAACAGCCATCCCTTTCAATGAAATCCTTACCTGTGGAGTGCCCAGCCTCTCTATTAAGGGAACCAGGTGAAGTGGGGCATACTTGGCTTCGAGACGCTTCATGCGCACCTCCAAGCGTTCTCCTTCTGTCAAGCGAGCAGCAAACAGTGAAATGAGAGGAGGAAGTGGAGACCCGCAATTTCCGCTGAGTTTGCTCAGAGCTGCCCCCCAGCAACCATCCAACGAGACTTTGGATCAGTGAGCCAAACCGACAGCAAATGAGGGAACCAGTGATGCAGAGAAGGGAGGGATGTGCGATTGCAGTCTCAGCAGCAGCTTAATCACACATGTCCAAAAGCATGTCCCTGTTACTGATCACTCCTGTTGAGATGGACATTTCATGCTGTCATTCTCCAAAGAGGCTGTGAAACGGCTTTAAAACCTTAAGGAAACCCCCAAACTGACTAAGGTTTCAGTCTGTAACTAAGCTACAGAAAATGCACCCTTGGTATTTGTTTCCACCTGGCTTTTGGCTGTATCCACTTATCTATTTCGAGGGGGAAGCAGGGCCAGAACTAATCCTCAGCAGAAATGAGAGAGAAACAGCTTCTGGGCAGAGACCTCTGAGTCTGTCCACTGCTTCCCTCTCAGCTTCTTACCTTTGATGTAGACCCTGGGCAAAATATTTTGGAAGGGAGCAGCATGCAGCAAATCACAAACTTCTTCCTGGGACTGAGGCAGGAAGAAAGAAAGATAAAGTAAGTTAAAAAATACCTATAGGGGTTGAGTGTATGGCTCAGGGGCCTGGGCAACACTACAACAATTCATGTCTACGGCACCTATTCAAATCCAACCCAGCTCAGTAGTAAGTCCAACGGTTTGAACCTAAAGGAACTAAAACTGGAAGAAAGACCTCTTAACTTAAGCCAGGAAGTTTCCTTAACTCAAGTAAGTTACTTCCTGCCTGTACAAGGCCAGAGCTATATATTTATTTACTGTCCCACTTACTAGCACTGCCTGTAAGAGGGGATTAAGAACATGGAGGTTTCAGTTTCATCTTACCCTGACGACTTCCTGCTGTTTATTTTTACAGAGTGCCCAGGTGGAAATTACCCTTTGGCTTAGTTATTTTAGGATGTCTATATGTAAAATATACTGATGCATGGCTCTCTTGCAAATAGGTGCATAATACATTGGTCTGAAATTATTTGGTTGTTCATATGGTGTTCTCAGCTGGGGCTATCGGACCAGAATCTCAGTGCTGTAGGCACCAGGGAGAATAATACAGAAGTCCAGAGAGGAATAACATCATGAGATGCCACCTGAGAGAATGCATGCCAATGCACTTGAGAAAAAATAATCCCAAACACAGATGCACAAGGAGGAGAAGCCTAGAAATAGGCAGGTGGAGACTGAGGAGCGATGGCTGACAATACATTGTATACAAAAGTCTGCAATGGGCAACAGCAGCAAGGAAACCAAAGCTGTTTAACACAGAGGCATTGCGTCACAACAAGGCATTAATTTGCTCCTACAAAAGTCTAGTTCTAGGACATGCTTTCTGCTCTGAGCTTATCGTGGAGATTTAGACACACTTGAAAGCAGGTCATGACAGCACAGCAAAAGATACTTGGGGGCCAGATGGAATGACTCGGCTGGGTGTGTTTGGGATGCACGGGTGGATAGCCCACCCTCCAGCCAAGAGGGAGAGGACAGTGTAGCATGGAGCTGCAGGAGGCTGTACTGGCGCATGGATGCTGGGATGAGAGCAAGTTTGTGGGAGTGCAGTTTGTGACACAGTGCTGGAGGGACAGGAACAGCCCAGGGTCCCGCCATGGGCAGAGAGATGCTGATGCTAACGGAGTGTGCCTGTCACCTTGGTTATTTTGTTTGCAAAACACTACTCCTTCCTAGATGAGTATTCTTTCACTGCTGTTTCCCTCTGATAAAGAGAGTATTTTCACCATTTGCAGCCTGCATTCACCTGATATCTGTCCCCTAATTAGTCATGTTTTTAACAAATCTCCTCCCCAAGGCCCATTACCTGAGAGTAAGAATTCTGCTTAGAGATTGAGTCCCAAGCAACCCCTCATTCCTCAAATTTAAACAATAAAAAGGGAGTAGAATGGAGCAGACTGTGCATCTTCACTAGAGCAGTCTCTGCCAGCAAATACCACCAGCCTTAGATCATTCTGACAGCTATGAAGATAACTGCACTGTAAAAGCAATTGCTCCTGCTGCATAAGAGCTCCATTAGAGGGAAAATCTTGTTACGTGATGGCTCTATGCATCTGACATCTTCCAGTGAGTGAGAACCAGTGCCCGCTGCGTGCAAAATGGCTTTATATTCTGAATCTATGTCTGCGTGAAAAAACAGGATCAGAGAGGGACAGACTTTGGCTGGCATGGAAAGTGGGCAGACGTGGACTTTGATGGGCAGCCTTCCTAAAGGGACCCCCAAATTCTCACTGTTGTCTTTTCTTTATTTTCTGCTATTCTAAAATGCCAGTATACTGCTGATGTACAGCTCCTGGGACTGGAGGAACATTTTTGCATTGAAATGAAGGATTTCTAAAAGAAACCACCACGTGTCCCTTAAGTGTCCATTTAAAGATGGGACAGAAAAGGCAAATGCAGTACATCCAGCATAAAATCCAACACTGAGAGCAGCAGAAAGCAGTGACAAAGCCACAAAAGGAACAGAAACTGCCAGGATATAGTTGGCCATTCTATAAAATAAAGCCAAGCTGCTAGGTGATATACATCTCTCTAGTTTTCTTAATCTTACGCAACTACTGCTCACTCAATGTGTTTGATACACCGTTATCAGGAACTAAAAGTCTCTGTCCCGGGGGTTAAAAATGCAAAGGCAAGGGCAGAAATATCCATTTTGAGGACATGGCAGAGATTTTCAGTTTTTCCTGTGCTCTATGGTTGGATAAAACTTGGAATGTTTGAACTTCCTTCTGGTTTTGCTCTAAACAAAACTTTTTGGCTTTGCTTGGAAATCCCATCTTATGCTAGGGAAGTCCTTCTGAAATATTTCTGGAAAAATTCCAACAAACCTGCCAAAACCATTATGACATGAAATACGTATTTTTAATATAAAATTGTGTTATTGAACACTCCTCAGTTGGCTCTAGGCCAAACTATTGAGATAAATTCATTATGAAGAAAATTTATTGTGTGAAAAACTAGAAGCTAAGAAGATGTGTGGCACTCAGCCATAGCCTTTGCCCCATACCAGAAAGGGCATCGCATGAGCGGAGAGGCTGAGAGACTTCTGCACATGCAAAACACTTGTGCAGGGGGCAATAACCGAGTTGTCACTCCAGTTACGTTTTCAGTGAAGTCATAGGAACTATATCAACAGCTCTTCTGAGATTTTCTTCCTGCTGGATTGCTTTATCCTTATTACCATTAGAATCAATCAGGTTTTTTTCGCTGCACTAGCACCCCAAAAGAGCAGAGGGCTCAAATCTGCTTCTCACTGTACAAACATGTACATAAAAAAGTACTGATCCCTGCCCCAGAAAGCTTACAATCTAGAAATAAGCTCCAGTTGGTTTTATTTCTGAGAAGGATGAACAAGGGGTAGCTTTGGGTCCAAGAATTAAATCTAGATCTTCCAGTATTCAGATTCTCCTTCAGCAGTCCCAGATGTCAGTGACCAAGCGCCAATGCACACCATCCCCATGGACATGCCCACAGACCCCAATAACACAGCCCCAGAGAGACCCTGAGCACACGCGAAGCTGGAAAGTAACATTTCCCAAACTCTTCTGCTGGAGAACCCATTTCCACTTATACTCTTGAGCTGGCAATTTCAAGTACGATCTGTTGGTGCAGGGGGTTTTGCCTTACCAAAGCCTGTTCGATAAGAAGGCAGAAGAGAATGGCATTGCCCACTTCTCTGAGGCTCTGGAACACATCGGTCTTCAGCTCTGCATACTCAATGATGTCCTTCAGCTGATGGTGGAAAAACTCCAGGATTCCTTAAAAAACAAGGAAGGACAGTCAGAAAAGCGAGAGCAGAATCACCCTCTGATAACTTGGACAAAAAGACAATCAGTGCGTGATATTTCCTTAATCACAAATTGCAAGTAAATGGATAGATGGAGACTGGCATTGGGGAGAACTAGCACGCAGTGTCTCATCCTGTTTTCAGTAACTCTTGGGAAATAGGGAGTCATTCATATGAAGTCCTTGGATTTCCTCATCAGAGGAAAAAAGATTCAAGACTCTAATGGATGTCTTGGTGCTGGCTCATGTATACCAGCCAGAGTTTCCCCATCCAGCTCAATAGCAGACTGCAGTCATGATGCAAAAAATCTTTGCATCAACTAAGCAGAGCTTTTGAAAAATATCAGTGAACCCACAATAACAAAAGCTTACAAAATCCTGAAAATAAAACAGAAGCTAACAGAAGACATTCCCTTATCAGCCATCTGTGTGCTCAAAGGGAAATTTCCAACAGGAGATTTCCTGGAAAAGTTTCCTATACGAGTTGCAGTGTCAATAGCAAAGCAGCTGAAAGCATGTCTCAGCAAGCCTGGCTGCACGTTGCACTGGCATGTCAGGTGCCAAACCTTGTTTAATTACTAGCGTGTGCCTGAGTAAATGCTGTACCAACACGTGGGCGAGCTCTTGCTCAAGCATCTATCTGTAGCACCCACCTGGAGAGCCATATTCATGTCTCGGCAAGCGGCATATTTTGGGCATTACTTCAATCAGAGTCTTCACGTACTGCAGGATGGTGCCTTGGAGCTGTCAGAGACAAAGGGAGGTTAACGACGGCTTCTCCTGGTGTTGGTTTTGAAAGAGGATGGCTGTGGATGGGTCCACATCCGACAGCACAGGATGAAACTTCAGCTGGAGTCTAAGAAGAACTTACTTAATTTGGATTCCACTCAAATATAAAATTCAGCCCAAGTGTATGGAGTTAAGAGTGCTTTTACAGCTTCCTCCCAAATAATAAATCACAGCTGCATGGATTTTCGACTTCAAAACACAGCTTGCTGTGTTTGCATTGTTTGCGGCCGAAATCCAAACAAGGCGCAGTCTTAGAGCCAGCTGGACTTGTGCTCCTAACCCAAAAAGCATTTCACT
Source organism: Aquila chrysaetos chrysaetos (assembly GCF_900496995.4). Classification (NCBI taxonomy): domain Eukaryota; kingdom Metazoa; phylum Chordata; class Aves; order Accipitriformes; family Accipitridae; genus Aquila; species Aquila chrysaetos. The sequence goes on from NC_044025.1 coordinate 13,299,849, forward strand.
AGAGCTGCTAAAGGAGTCATTCCCCAGCACAGGAAATGCTCCTTCCACCTGAGGAATGATCACTAGATACTCAGAGTTTAAAAAAGAATTTACATGCATGTAGAACAAGTTTCTGCAGATCTGATGTTTTGAACTAATATGGACAAGAGCAAAGTCTATTTCTTAGTTAAAGTGCTTGCTATAATTTGGAGTTATACAGCTGCATCCTGTAGATACAATATACGGGATTATGCACTAAACACTATTTAGCCAAACATAAAATCTTTGTTCTGAATGCTGTCTGATCTCGCACACCAGGTGCAGCATTTTCAACTAAGTGACACAAATGACATTTCCAGTAACTATGGTGCTTTACAGTAGGGAACTGGACATACGCTTGAGATTTTCAGTTTTACATTGCTTTGTTAGACAAGTTCAAAATGACGTCATTGTAGTCAAAACAGAATTTAAATATTTATAATGAATGAAAATCATCTTTCCAGTAAAGCAGGGGTTTTAGTAGAAAAGCATGACCTGAAAAATTATACATTTTTGCACACTCCCTCCCCCCTTGTTAATGCTCGGTATTGTTAGTACCCTTAGGGAGCACATGGGATCATTTCCCTGCAGACATCACATTTCTCTTCTGAAAAAGAAGAGAGAACTAGAAAGCAGATAGGGCTATTGGCAGCCTGGCTTCAGAATACCTGATGGAAATGGACAGTACGGCTTGAATAAGGACTCACCTATAGTAGGAATTTTCCTATAAAGACTTAAAAAGTTGGTTTCATCAGTTTTGCTGCCTGCTCTCTACCTTCCTGCAGCTCTCCAGGGGTATCACAATTGAGACAGAGCGCTCCTGTGCTACTGCTGAGCACGAGCATGTGTCTTGAAGGTCTCCCGGACTGCAGCACAGGCAGCGCTGAGGGACCGTGAGTGCCATGTCCCACTCGACTACTTCCCAGCGGCTTTTAGCAAAGCAGCATGCCAACCCCCCCACCCCCACATGCCGGTGGCTGATCACAGTTAACAAGATGGTGGAAACACTCCCATCATCCCACAGGAATCAGGGGGATTCCTCAACAACAGTGAAAATCAGACCGTTAATACAAGTGTTTCAGTGTGGATCAACGGACATGAAGGTGCCCAGCTGTGAACACCCTGAACCCAAAGCCCAGGCTGACTGTCCAACCTGCGCCTCTCAAGGCATCGAGGTTTCTCCATCGCCAGGGTTAGGCTCAGAATTACCAGACTCTTGACGATCTTCAACAGCTCTTCCATGACCACCGCGATGCCTTGATAGCCAAGAAGCCTGCAGATCGTCTTGAAATGAGGTGGCCCCACAAAATTGCGGTAGGAGCTATAGATGTGACTGTAGGCAATGTTGAGAGGCTGAGAAATTAGAAGCACAGTGACAGTTAGACAGGAGCATTTACCAGACCTGTAAATAATTCTCTTATCACAGTATTATGTTCCATCACTTCAAATAATTTTTAAGGAAGAGAAGGAAATAATAATACCCATGAAAATTTCCATTTCTTCTACTTCTTGTGGCAAAGAGGAGATTGCTTTTCTTCCTACATAGTCAGATATATTCTAATCTCAACACATTGTCATGTCACAAGGTTTGTTATCCTGCTATGTAGCAACACCACTTTCATTTCCAAGGTAATTTACTCTCCCATACATTCCCAATCAAGGATTTCAGGTCACTGGCCCTTTACCTCTTCAAACCCAAATTCTGCTCTACTAAAACAAAAAGCATTCTATACAGGTAAGCAGACAGATTTTTTTTCTATGGGTACTTGCTTTAAATGAGGCTTATTAAGAAAAGGAGGAACTGCAGCATCTGAGCTTAAGGGCAGTCAGAAGAGACACAGGAAAGATCCTTTTTGCATCCTGCAAAGCTCTACACCAGTCTCTGTACTTAACAAGCACACCCATGGGACTGTAAAAAGGGCAAGAATCTAACCCCGGTCTAGAGAGAACAGTACCCAGGGCTCTGGCCCCCCAAAATTTTTAGCAGCAGAAAACAGAAAGTGATTTCCAGGAATGCACTTTATCTGTAGTCTTGGAAATGTGGAAATTGCTGCAATGTTTTATTACTGGAACACTTATAGGATCCATTTGGTGTGAGGGAAACAGAAGCAGGGGGAATTAATTCACTTGTGTGATCTGCAAAAACATACTGAAAATCCGATTTAGCATGCTTGGCTCCGGCTCTGCAATAGAAGTGTTGGCATCATGAGTCAGCCCAGCAGAGAAGGGCTGCAGTCTCTCCCCCACGACATCTATAACTGCAGCCTCAGTAAACAGCAAAAAAGCACATTCTTGAAAAGATTCTGGCACGTAGTGCCCCTTCCAGCAAAACACAGATAAACGCCTGGCTCACGCTTACCAAAAGATCTTTCTTAAACAAGGATAAGAAAACAAATTAAACTGTACCCCAAAGGCACTGTGCAAGGCTGACTTCACTTCTCGTGTGAATGCTGCATCCTCGAGGCACACTGCATCCTCATGCAGCAGGGAGCTTCCTTCCCTGCAGATACTGCAGACCCCACTCTACAGGGATTCCCTTCCCTGCCAGTAATGGAGCCAAGGGAGCAGAGGGACCAATGCCTCGAAGAACTTACAGTGAAAGGGATCAAGTGCTGAAGCGGTAGAACAGGCTAAAATGTTGTCTATCCTCCAACACTGTTGCTCCCAGCAATTGCAATACAGCCAGCTGAAGGCTTCAGTTGTCCTTCAATTCTGACTCACTTCCTCGAGATTTACTTTAACACTTCATTTGAGGTACTAATGAGTTACAAAGTGAAGTCACTTGTTAAGAATTGGAAAAGTATTTTCTTTTGCTCTCAGATACAGAATTTCAGCGGACTGATGTACTGATTGTGCTTTCATAGACTTGTCAGTTGCTTTAATCAATTAATTAATAGTCCCTCATTTTGTTACAGCCCCACTGCTCTGGTCCAGCAGCTTATTGCCTACTATAATTCTTAGGTGCTCTTTGAAAGAGCTAGCAGAAAGAAGACCCAGTTAGAAAGTCCCCTACTTTCTGTGAAATATAATTTCACCACCTGGTCCTGGCAGGTGAAAAAACCTCTTAATACTATTACGTACAGAAAGGCTACCTTGGAGGCTCTGTAGTGCATTCATTCACAACGAGCATGAACTTTCTCTCCCATCAAAACTAAAGAAAATGGCCCTCAGTAAGTATGGGCCAGAATTTAAAAATTATTTAGGCAGACAGAAGCCTACTTTCAAAGCTCCTTGGATGCTAACTCCTGGTAAGAGAATGGTGTTTGAGCATCCTGCTTGGGCTTCTATCTGCATCCTTAGATAACCAAGTCTTTAAAAATCTATTTGGTAGAGACTGATCCAAAGCCACTAGATACGCACACTGACACACGTGAAAAACAGCAATAGTTTATGTTTTGAAAAGTGTGTCTGTTTAAACAGCAGGTAACGCCCAGCCTGGACCATTTGCCAAACAGCCAACACAATCACCCCAGAGGGAAGCCAGTAACCTGCCCGGGCCCCAGCCTGGCCACGCTCCCGCAGCGTTCTGTCGCTGTAGCTTTTGCAATGCATCATTCCAGCCCCGGGCATCCCCAGAAAGTGCCGTGCTGCGGGGGTGATCCGGGCAGCCCCGAGACGGCTCCTCACACCTTCCTTCCATGCCTCCCCGTAGGCTCCTTTACCCTGTTATTTCCCCACGGTTAGCACACCCGTGGCTCGTCCGGACTAGTGGGGGGAAATAGATATCCCCATTTCAGCGGGCTCATGAATCCACACTCATTTCTGGAAGCCTCTTTGCTACTCCACGGCTAGGAGACAGGTCTTCTGTCTGCGCACGTGCCATGGTCCCCTGAGACGGGCTACCACTGGTACCCAGTTGTGGAGCAACTGGTCAGATTTTCCTCGTACGAGGGCTGACGTTTTGCTGTACAGGCAGCGAGTGGCCGGTGCTGCCATGCAGCTGCCCACCTCACAGCACTCTCAGCGGGATAATGGGGCTGGAGAGCAGCTTTCAAGCAGGCTTTTCCCTCAAGTGGGGGTCTCGGCAATAAGCTTGATTGGGAGAAGAGACATTGTAGGATGTGCATTGGCTGCAGAAGAGCAGGATGATTCATCCCTGCCTGTCTGCAAGATGAGGTAGGTTCATCGAGCTCTCCGCAGAGCCGCACAGCGCACTAGCAGCAGACTTGTGTCTAATAATAATACTCTGCCAGCAATTAAAAATATAACTCCATTTAAGGGCGAGATACACAGCTTGGGGTAAAGACTGTGGGATGTAAAAAATGACACCAGTGGGTATTTTAAGACAAAACAGCTGAAGGTACAAGCTGGCTGCATGGCACGGCTCGCTCCCCCGCGCTGCGGTCGCTTCCACCTCCTCAGAGAGCCAGAGCAAAGCCCCGACCTCGCCACCTCTTGGGAGCAGCAGCTGCCGAAGACACTGCGGAGGTTTGCCCCACCTTTGGTTTGGGGCCAAACGGGCAGGTTTTGGCGCCGGGAGGCTGGGAGTGCAGGCAGGCTGGGATGTGCACCGTGGGGTAGAATTCCCAGTGTCCCGCAGAGCCCAGGTGTCCCACCCTGCACCCAGCTCTCAGGGATAGCGATCCGTACTTGGGAGCATGCGCGGAAAACCCCCACGTTGCTTTGGGAGCTCAGGAGATTACTAGGGATGCTCTGGAGCAGATTCAGCAGCAGATGAAGCAAAACAAAACCTAGTTGTCATTTCCATGTCTTTAAGCTTGTTGTTGGCCATCACCCAGACCTGTCTGAGCTCACCTGAGGGAAGGCAGGAAGAGTTTTATCCGATAAAATAGATCAGAGAGAAAGATAATAGATAATACTGCCTGTGCTAGAACCCCCTTGGAAAAATGAAGAGCTAACAAAAGAGGAATATACTTAGAGACAAAAAAGGACTTGCACACAGCCCAAGACTAGTCCAGGCTCCTAGCCAACCTAAGTTCAGTGCGACAGCCGAGATGGTGTCTTAGAAAGTAAAAAACAATTCTGACCAGAATTGTCAGTGGAGGGTCTCTAAGTCAAACAGGCTGAATATGGCCTGGTTCCTTCCCTGCCACAAGCGACCTTCACTCTCCCTATAAAGCTTTTACCATATTCAGCTGTATCAGCTGGTTGCTAAGACTTTCATGCAAAAAAATTACATCTTCCCCAGCTGGGATGGACAGGACACGTACAATGCAGCAGGCATGTTTATATACTGTATTGAGACTGTGTCTGTGTATATTCTGTGTCTCAGCATAATGCCTCACTATACCAACTACTGGTTTTCAGGAACTGTATACACTGCTATTATTTACAACAAGCCAACGGCCATGGCAAGCCAGGTAGCACATCCCACGCAGTTGGTTGGAGGGGATCAGCAGCCCCCGCTGCCAACACCTCCTGCAGCAACCACAGGTCCTTAACGCCTTTGTGCTGTTGCTGCAGACATGGCAGCAGAAAATAGAGCAGCTCCATCCCATTCACACACTGTAACTATTTTTACAAGCGCCAGCAGCATGCGCTGTCCTTCAGGTTACATCTGCCTGCACGCTTGTTAAAAAAGGGGGGTGGGGGGCAAATTCAACCAGGGAAAGGGAAACGGATTTCCAGTGAGTCTGGTGTGACCCTGGGCCCAGCAGTGCCAAGAAAAACAGAAGGACTTATGAAAATACATAAACGAAGCCCAATCTAAAGCATTTACAGTGCTAAGAAGTGGTGAATGAGCAGTAAGTAGCGGGTTGCTGGTAATTTTGCAGCCTCTTTGTCAGAGACTTGGCAACCTGCTGTGTTTTATAAGTGGCTGAATGACAGAAAATGGCTCAGTTTCTGCTGGCCACTGGAGCGTGCCTGCGGTTTGCATCCTATGATGAGGAGTGAGCGGTCCCAGGCAGGGCCACAGCTGGGTCCAGCTGCAGATATGGGGAACACCAGTGCAGGAGCGGTCCTGGCACTGACATGGCTTTGGCATCTTCTCATCGTGGGAAATGAGAATTTCAAGCTCATCACCAGTGTAAACTGGTGCAAGCTTGGTTTTGAGAGCAGGTAATACCAACACCACTGAAAGCTTTGCTGCGGTTTCCTTTGAGCTGGCGGTATTGATCACGGCATGCAGAAAGGTCAGCAGGACCCTTTGCTGGCCTAATACAACTATTTCTGTTTTCCTTGGTTTCCTCTCTTCCTGCTAACACATCTTATTTGTGAACAACTGAAATTTAATTTTGAAGCACCTGTGAACACTGATAAACTCAACAACACAAATGCTGTAAGAAAGTCATTCTCTCATGAAAGCATTACCACCTTGTGTAATCCACCTTTCTGAGGCATGGATTTGTATCCTTAGCTCTTTCCCTGCAGGCAAGGATGTACTTTACTCACAGCATGGGACCAGCTAAGAGCTCTCTTTCCCCCTGCTCTTGTAAGGAGGACCAAGCCATGTAAAAGGCAGAAAGCCACCTGGGAGCACTTTCATTTCCATCACTGCCCATAATTATTTTCCTCTCTGCTCCCAGTTTTCAGCTTGCTGGCAGCTGCAGCTCACTCGCAGAGACAGAAGGGAATACAGATCTTGGAAGACAAACCCAAAACATCCACAACTGCAAAACGTAAATCAAAAGCAAGGGTCACACATATTCCCCAGGACTGTAATAGCCCCTCCTGATGCAGTTTGCATCATCTCATCACTGTTGATATTTAGAAGATCTTTGAAACGTTGCGAGCACCTTTCCAGTAATGACATGGAATGAGTAACTCCGGACCCAGAACCAACATTTCTTCTGGGAAAGTTCCTCTCTCGAACACATTTTGGCTTCAGAGAGCAGCGAGTCAGTTGTTCAGAGCCTCTCCTTACCAGGCCCAGTGCCACGTCTGTCCCCACCCGGCCACAGACTCCAGCTGCTCCCCAAAACACCGCTGGCACTGGCTTTGCCTCTCCCTCCTGCCCTCTCACCAGACTGACAGGGGACATCCCCGAGTTGTCTGTAAGGCAGGGCCATTCAAAGAAGAGCCTGTCTTAATCCCACAGGAGTTCAGCAGGACGTCGAGGTCTTTGAAAACCCAGTTCTGAGTCCCATCACACACCTTAGAAAATATTAAAAAGCTAATGGACATTGCTGCAGCATCAGGGATGAAAATCTAGCTTTGGCTTAAATCAGTAGTTTAAATGTGCAAGAAATGATAGAATTAAAGACAAAACCCCTGAGTGCTAAACTATCAACGTGTACCGCAGGCCAGGATCCCGGATTTCATACCATGTGCCAACGTGTCTCTAACCCCAGACCCTGCTGGGGGGCAGTGATGATCTTGTTGGGGGACGTGGATAGGGGGAAAAAACAAAACCCCAACCAACCCAAACAAGCCAGCAAACAAGACTACCTGACTTGTTTTTTTCCTCCTCGGAGAGACATACTTCTCCCAGGCAGAAGCTTTTAGGGATAACGTTCCCAAATCGCTCGAAGATGCCTGCCCATCCTTTCTTATTGGTTGCTATGGTGAGAGATGACGGAGCCCCAGATGGGTATAATACGAGGCAGCGCGCGGGGAAGGGATTTAGCAGAGGCAGGAGGGAGGCGAGCGGTGGGAAGAGGGGAAGGCGCTGCCCGGCCGTGGCCACACTGCTCACCAGCACCGACTGGCCACCGCGGACCTGCCCGGGGAGGTAAGCGGCTGCCCGCAGCTCGGGGAGGGCTCAGCGATGGGCGCGTGTGCTGTTCTGCTCTTCGTGTAAGAATGGTTAAAACAGTCGTTAGGACGAGCTGAGTCTTGGGTGAATTAAAGCAAAGGTAGTTATAGCAAAAGAGAGAGGAAGAAAAGAAACTGGTTCTATTCATGTAGCTCTTGCTCAGAGCACTCGGCCGGTTGGGAGGGAGAACCCTGCAACAAGGCTCAGCCAGCACTTTGGGGATCTAAGGGAGTGATGTACTGAAGTGATTTGTGGCTGTTGCTGTACAGTAATTTGTTAGTGCTCAGTGTCTTATCTGGGGGAGAGCTTTGTACTTATTATTCATTTATTTGTATTTCCCTAAAGGCATTGATTTTATATTTCACCAACCTTCAGATTTCACATTTAAGATCCTAATATTACAGTGTGAGATGCTGCAGGAACAGAAAGAGTTTGTACTCTATTAAGCAACAAGTAAGGTACAGAAAATGCAGCAACAACTTAAACCAGTGAATTAATCATTATGCAGCTTTTTAAATGGCATTTAGGTGTAAAATCAAAGTATCTGTTGGCAGCTTCACAAGGCAAGTTGGAGCTAGTTTAATGATCAGTTTATGTTAATCACACTCGCAGTATCCTTTCTATTCCATGGGAAACAAAAAAGCTAAAAAAGCTTCCTATGTAGACAACTAGTCAGAAAGAAGACATTTTTAAAAAAACACTAACTAGAGCATAAAGTATGCCCTATGTCCCAGCTGGTTTTTTTAGTTATGAAGCAGGTGATACAGTAGTCTGGGCTCCATCAGGATTAATCTTTTGTAATTTCAACCATTTAAGACCTAGCATCTAATCTAAGCTAGCCAGGCATAGTCCTGAGTTCAATCTAAGGGCCAGTAAAGCTGGTGGAAAGATTTCACTGATGTCAGTGGCCTTTGAGCCTGTACATGAATTGGGAAACAGCCTCTCCCTGCATCTGCTTTCAGGGGCACGATGAACATCGAAGTGCACAACATCACTTACACCAGTGCCACCGTCTCCTGGGCTATGAACAACCCCTGTCCAGAGAACTACTACCATGTCATGTACCGCCCCAACTGGAACAGCGTCTTCGCCGGCTATTTACGCCAAAACTTCCACCGCGAGGAACGAGTTCCTCACCCCCTCAGCTCCCTTGTCCTCCACCGACTCACGCCATCCACCATCTACGTCCTCTGCATCACGTGCAAGAACTCTTACCCCTCTGGCAACCACTGCACCACCTTCCACACTCTGGACAAAACCCCCCTGGTTTTCGGCAGCTCTAAGCATGAACCTACCACCTCCATGTGGATGGTGAGCAGCCTGCTGCTCCTCTGCTTCATTGCCCTCCTGGCCTACGGCTGCCTGCAGTTCTGGTCCGCACGGTGCCAGCGGGCTGCGAGGCTGAAGCATCCCGACACCAGCCCCGAAGAAGTGGGCGAAGGGAGCAGCTCACTGGAGAGGCCACTGAACGACGGACTGAGAGAGGAGCTTCTGGAAGTCCCCATGACCACTGTGCTAATGAGGAGCTCCAGTTTCAGGAGGGAGAGTCCGTATAGCTCCCCCCGCTGCTTTTTTTCCTATAAAACCAGCGACGATAAAAGGGCCATCTTGCCGCAGCACGGCCTTCAGTGAGAGCAAAATAAATGGAGACCCTGCTTAGAGGTTTAGTTCGTGCTGCTATTTCCCAGCTCTTGCCAACAGGACTGTCTGTGCGTCCACGGGGACTGTTTTTCCCAGGGTAGAACATGAGGTGGGGACATTGGTCGCAGGGAGAAAGATTTTTGTCAAGTGACAAAAATATTCCCATTTGCTGAGGGTTTTTTCAAAAGAAAACAAGTCAGCTCTCTGGGAACGGCCACGCTTGGCTGACTGTAGTGTGATTAGCTAATCTGCATCAGTGCTGTAGGTTCACTTCAGAGCCATCAATCAATGTGCACAAGAAATAAACTCCACTCAAGTAGTTTCACACTTGAGTGATCCTCCACTAGCATCACCCCCCAAGCCCTCAAAACGCCTGTATAAACAGTCTTCACAGCCTGACAAAAGCTTTTTGTCAGTATTAAGTAGTCTATATTTGCACATACAACTGTTTTAGTCATTCCCATTTTGAACTACAAATGGGACTCCTGAAATTGTACCTTCCTCAGGGAGGAGCACTGCTTTGGAGCTCCAACTTGGTCTCCTCCACGCGTTTAGATGGATGTGACTTGGTCTCAATGCCAACACCAAGCACGGAGCAGTGTCAGCATCCCCTAACATAGGCATGTTACGGAGAAGAGTATGGGAAAGCAATAGCAAAAGCACACTGAATATGCTTCTTGCATGGCTTTTTGGTTTCACACAGCAACATGACCCTGCACATTTGCACCCGCCATTCTGTTAACGAACTAGTTCTTGCATTTCTTTCTTCCTAAATAAATACTTCCAACACCCACCCCTTCCGGCTGTTTTGGCTCATTTACTGACCTTGGATCCATAGAGGTAATATGGCTGAACATTGGCTGGCTTGTCCCGCTGGGGTTCCTGCGTGAACGGGATTGCTGTCCTCACAAACCTGCGGCAGGCATGGGAGATGGGGAGGAAAGCGGTCAGAGCCCGGTTAATTGTGCTGAGCACAGGTATGGCATGGTCCAGGATGAGCTGCAGTTGCAGACTAATTAGTAATTCATCACCTGAGCTACATGCACTGGAATGCAAATTCCTGCCCCAATCTACTGGTGGTGTAAACCATGTCACTTTAACCTACCAAAGGTGGGGTTTCTTCTCATTTGGGGCAGGAAAGAAACCCATATTGAGCAACTACCACAGCTCTGCTGCTCAGTAAACAAATCCTCTGAATGAAACTAGCTCAGTTGCTTGCTATCACTGTCCAACTTTGTTGCTTGAATGCGTTACTAATATTTTCAAGGCCAAGGGGAGCTGGTGGGCTTTAACTTCATTTTAACTGTAACTGTTGCATCCCATAGACGATGAAAACCTCACTGCAATGCATGTGTATTTTATGTGGCAGGTTTGACATTTTGGAAAGAAAAGCAGGGTCTCCAGGTGCCCCCTGCCTTGCTTTTTCTCCTCACCTGTTGGTGGATCCGTTGTAGCAGTAGTTGGGTAGAAAGTCAAAGTTGAGCTCCCAGAAGACGTGGAGGGTGATGCGCCCATAGGGCGCGGAGACGTTGTGGTTGGCCTCCCGGAACATGGCATCAAAGCTGTCCAAAGTCATGTGCTTGCACAGCAACCTGTGAGTCAGGCGATTTATTTCCAAGAGCCACTCCAGCTCCTGCAGCACATAAAGCAGCAGCAAATGCAACGTATTACCAAGATGACAATAGAAACAGCTGATTTAATTGCCAGGGGAATGATTTTATATCCACACCCACAGAGAACTTTCCAGGTGAGGATATAGCAAATGCTAAAGACATCAATTTAACTCAGTGGCCGAGGCCAATTGCACTTCTACTCAAGGGGTCCTGGTCCAGTATCTCCTAAACCTGCAGGAAGCAAAATTAATTTGTTTCCCACTGAGCACTGGCTGGCTTTCACATCAGAATCCTTCAAAGGTGGAAACTGTTAATTTTACACTACTTGACTCTGATGTTCCTGTAATGTATCAAAGGCAGCAAATCCTGTACACACACAAACAATGTCTCAGCCACCTTCATCCAACAGGGGGAATTAAAGTCAAGATTTCCTTCTCCCAGATCACAGGACTCTCTTATATGATCTCTGCAAAATCTAACTGCTGACTGTCACCTTAAGATTTATGGAGATACTTAATGGTCCAATAATAATGCCATTAAAGCTGCATAAATAGAAATAGTAGAGACTCAGCAGCATAAAGGAGGATACATGACTGGCTGAAACCTATTGTAGGTGGGACTTGAAGTTGACTGTGTATCCATAGCAGTGTATTATTCTCTCTATTCATACTCTCAGTCAGTAACAGTTCTTACCACTATGGATGTCAGGTCCTCACTCTCAAAGCGGCTAATGGCCTGGTCTAACGATTTGTACATCGCTGCTGAGATACGCTGGGTAATGAGCCTGTTCAGGTCAATTGATCTACCCAGCAACTGGGAAAAGAAGAAAAATATTTGCATGTTATATACAGGTGGAGAAAAGACACAAATTAAAACCAAATATCCAAGTCTGCTTAAATGTGAAAGTGGTGATGCAAACACCTTGGCTGACTTTACCATTACTTAAGAGGGAAGGAGGGAAATGTGGAACATAACTCATTTTCCCCTTGGGCCCCATGCCCTGAGTGCGGTGTGTCAGAAACAGGTTCAACCCTTCTCATTCCAGCACTGACCTTGATTGAGCCCAGCACTAGGATGTCAGCCACCAACAAAAGGATAATAGACCAAGAGTTATGAGTACTAGAGTGTACTGCTTGCACTGTACCTGGACATGCCTCTGCTTGAGCAGTGTTTCATAGCGGTTGGATGGTGGGTATGGAATAATCACCCCATAATTCTTACATTCAGCCCGGAAACGCTTGTCCAATAAAACACTGAAAAAGGGAAGCAGTGTCGGGAAAAAAAGAAACATACACTATCAGCTCCTCTCTGGATTTTTTCCAGAGTTGTTTTCATCCTTCCTTTCATCTTGCTCTGAATGCCAAGAAATTTCCCCACACTAATTACTCCGATTTCACTACTAAATCACAGAGCAGTGGTTGTTATCTGGGGACTGCCATGCTGTTGTCCATCATTCTTGGCTTTTATGGCTAAAACATTCCAGAAGATAAAAGACTGTGCTGAAAGTTATCACTAGTGCCAGGTACTGGTGTGCTCCCTCCTTGAAGATCTGCTGTGGGAATATTTGGTTGGTGATGGTGATTGCTCTCCTTCTCTAAGGCCAAATGTGATCTAGAGACAAAACTCCTTGCAGAGTTACACCAAAGACTTGGTTCGCCTTTGGGGCCATGGGAGGAGGACTCTCATTAGAGTTCATCCATGTTCTTTAAATGGTTAGAAGGAAATGTCACAAAGGGCCTATCTCCCCACAAGGGAGCAAGCGATTCTGCAGAAGTCTACAGTCAGTTGGTTTGATGTGTGACCTAAGACACTGAGTACCCTTCTGGCCATTACAAGTCCTGCTGCTTTACGAGGGTGAGGAAAAGTTCATGTTCCTGTTTCTTAGAGATGGGAGGCTTCCACTCCTTATCTGCCTGGTACGCAAACAGAAGTCAAGCAAGGACATGTCTTCAATAGGCTTGGTTTGCTTTTCTGTTGCTCTCACAAATTGTACTCAGACAGCTACTTAGGATGCCAATTATTATTTTTTCACTTTTAGCCATGTCTCTTGCCACCATTAATTCATTTTCCCCATCTACCCTGGTCTGACATGGACAGCCAGCTCTGTGGGACAGGGATGATCTATTTTGTTATGTCTACCTGCAGCAGCTACTCCCTGAGGGGAACCTTTTGGTTAACAGCAATTTGGATGCAGTGATATCATCACTCATCATCAGCAGTCAGGTTCTCCTACCTGCCAGCCATTGCTTTGTAATAGGCAAAGATCTGATCTGCCAGCTTGTACACAAATTGATCAAAGCACAAATTCACCTGGGGGAGAAAAAACAAAGACATCGTGAGGATGTCAGCAGCACAGAGCAGCTTCTTCCTACGCATGCAAGATCAATACAACTCAACACAGAGCTCTAATTTAATACGTACATATATATCACACTATCTAAAAAACATACTGCAGTTCTCACATGCTGAAGGTAAGCAGAAAATTGCAGTTACATCTCTCTCTTATAGTTTCTGCATGTTCTTACAGGTCCTGGTCCCCCATCCTCAATCATCCTTCCCTCTCAGGGATCTCCGGTTTCTCATTTTCCTTTGATGTCCCATAACCCTCTGCCCATCAGACAGCCCCTTCCTTGCCTCCAGTGTTTGACAGCCTTTGGCTTCCACTGTTCCCCATGGGTACAGCTGAGCTGAAGCCCTTAATCAGCAGAGCCTGTAAACTCTCTGGAAATTTTGATCTTTTGAAAGCTTGTCAGTCTGATGGATATTTTTTTCAGGAGATGCCTATAACAAATTTACTGAACTGCTGGGTGGGGCTGTCAAACAGGGCAATGTGACTCCAGTGAGCTCCTTCCATACAATAAAGATGAAGAGAACTTACTTCAGCTTCAATTTCATCGTATAGGAACTGCTTTTTGAACTTGGTCAAGGCATAGTATGCGCTGTCATTATAGAGGTCCAAGGGGTACAGTACGTACCTGAGGGCAAGAAGACAGATCATGTCTTAAATTAACTTTGGAGTATATCAGCATAAATGGCAGCCACTGCATGTGCCCTGCTCGGTGCAAAAAATGGCTTTTCTCTAACTTCAATCCTATCACCTCCATTCACTCCAGCCCCTCAGACACTCCCTCTTGCTCCTTGTGTCCTGCTGGAAGCAGCTAGAACAGATCTGGATTTGAGCTAACCGTGAATTGTTCAATCAACACTTTCTTCTCCTCTGCCCTTAAAAAAGCTTTCATCCTGCCCTCACTCCACAGAGTGCTTTGACACTGGCCGTAAAATGGAAAACAAAATTTTCCTAATGAGGAAGATATTATGAACATAATTATACTTGCAGAACAGCAATTCCTCTCATCGTTTATCATGTATATAAAAAAAAAAAAGTGTTTAGGTGCCTTAGCCAGGGCCCACATCCCTTTGGTTGCACATGCTGTCTGATTGCTGCATGCAGATGATGGTACCACCAAGTTGTGCCCACATCCAAATACAGCAGTTGCCAACTGCTGGTTTATGACACAAAAGTGCCAGTGCCAGGAAGCCGCCCCTGTGCGTCTGCTAAGGAGGTATTCATACAGTACACATTAATGTGACAGCAAGTCAAGAAACATCTATTTTCCCTCCCATGTCAAAAAGACTGTTCATCACCAGCCTACCCTACTCCACAACAAGATCCCAAGCCCCAGCACATGCATGGTCCCAACACAGCTCATCAACTCTTACTCCATCATGGAGGGTTCTTTGGTTTCCAGAATATGGTCCGTGAGGATCCAGGGCATGGACATTTCGATGGGGAACTGGATGCGGCGGCCCATGGTCAGCTCCAGGAAGAACTCTCGAAACCAGAGCTGGGACAGGTCACAGCACTGCTGCAGCGCTTCTGAAATGCAGAGGAGATTCCCCCCGGCGGGAGGGCACCCGTGTTACCCCCACGGGGAAGGCAGCGAGGGAAGTGCACGAGAGGCAGCTGCTGCAGCCTCATATTGGACTGGTTTTGGGTATGGAACATTTTTCTAGGATGTCTCTGTTTTTAAACCCAGACCATGTCCATGCTGTCTGAGCAGTTCGTAATGGAAGAAGAAAGAAGGGATCATTCCTTTTGCTCTAGAGCTCCAGGGAGAACATTTCAATGGCTCAGAGTTACTCAGGAAGATTTCTTTTGTGCCCAGTGGCTCAGAAGTTTGTCTGGGACAGAAAGAAAACTCCAGTCCTAGAAAATAAACTACCACCTGTGGCTATTTGCTGTTGCTGACTCATTCCTGTTCACATAATGATTACTACCTAGAAACATGCCTGAATCAGGCAGAAGTAGGACATCTGGGAAAAATCAAGAAAGATCTTCTGTATAGGTCAATGAGGAACAAAGCTGATCTACCTTTGCCTTTCTGAGCATGCAAGAGTTGGATTCAAGCCTCCCCTTGCCATAACCTCACCACTGATGTTGAGAAGGTGGGTGAAGAAGAAGGACTGCTTGTGGAACTCCTCAATGGCCAAGACTATCGGCCCATCCAAGCTGCTCCTCAGAGTCTTCTTTGAGCCGCTCTTGTCTGCTATGAGGGACTCCAGCATGGTCCGCACCATGTAAAGCTTTGGAAGAAAGTTGACACGCAGTTACCACTCTCCAGTGAGACACCACCACACACAGCCATGGTGCTCTGCAACAAAAAATAACACTTCTCCCAGGTGGCTACTACTCTCTGCACCCATAAGCCACTATCATTCTGAGCTAGAAATAATTACACCCCTAAAAAAGGAGGTTTTGGGAACTATACAACAAATTAGACACCAAAGCAGCCTTTAACACACAACAGTGTGAAGACTTTGTGGAACAGACCATGGAAACCGCTGCTAATCCACATGGCAGGAGACTCCTACATGGCTGTAAGACCATTAATTCCCTACACAGGAGATGGACATTTACATACCTGTGTACTTGATGGTCCTACTGCTCGCCGTGGGACTTTAATATCAAATCCACCTTTAGGATCCTTCTCACCTCTCAGGCAAGGATCATTTGGAGGTTCTCGACCTCCCTCCCAGTCACAGATCGTCTTCCGAATTGCCTGAAGGACACTGGAGTCGGTGAGAGAGGGAAAGTAGTGCTTAAGCTTGATTCTACTTCAGGATGAAAATACTCACTGCTGTGCACGTATGGGAGGAAAAGAATCTGAGGTGGGGACATACACTGTCGTTATTGGGGTAGTCATGCCCAAAAGTTACCTTGCAAAGAACTGCTGGCCAAGGTATGTTGGCTGGTTGTATACCTTGAGGTGTATGCAGGGCCACATGCTTATATAGTAGAAATGTGTTACACAAATAAATACGTGGGCTTTGCATTACATTCAAGAAGAACAGACTGACCTGATCAGAACGTTCTTCTTCTTCCTGACCGCCTGCCTGAGCGGCTCTCGCAGGGTCACCTGGGCAAAGTCCTGCAGGGCTGCATAGATAGTGTTGCGGATGGCTTGGTTAAAGACACTCTCCATCCGGCCCATCAGCACTTGCAGACCTTTGATCATGGCAATTACCTGAAGCAAAAATTAAAACCAGATGTATTTGCTATTTTTCCATTGTATGAAGAGGTCCATAAATCCAACATGAAGAGAATTTGGGACTAAATTAATTCTACTCAAGTAACTTAGGCCCAGTAATTAGGTGGCTAATTTTTTTGATGGTAGCTGCTTTACAGATCAAAGGCAGCCAAGGATAGCATTTACGCCACTAGTTTCTTGCAAATGGCCCCTGTCCCTAGGCAGGCTCTGTTTCCACTCCTGATCTCTTGATATCTTTAATAACGCACAATCCCAGGAAACTGCGCAAGCTCCACACGTGGGTGCAGCTCCGTGGCTTGCACAGACCTGCATCCACCCCAGGGCACAGTCTTCCTTGGACAAGGGTACAGTGACAATTCTCAGGAGGGACTGAGCCACAAAAATGAAGGCAATATTCAAACACCTTGGACTGTGTAAGGCAAAATGAAGGTGTGAGGGCCTTGGCCTCCCACAGCCACAGTCCACAGACAGCTGGACCGACGGTTGATGGGTCATGGGGACTGGCTGAGGATCTCTTGTGTTTGCACAGCACCTGAATGTAGCTCCTGATCTTGCTTCAGATCACACTGCTCTGCAAGCCCACACCTTTTGTTTTTTTCCAGGAGCCCTGAACCCTGTTTTCAGGTCAGGGCTTAATACAGCAATATTAAGAAACCATAAGGATTCATCTGTCTTTCCCCAGCACACAAACACAGCATAAGAAGAGCAAGATCAGGAAAAAGAGAGGAGAATTGCTCTCATCATGCATTGGTGCAGTGTTTTTATCCCAGCAGGATTCCCTAAGAACTTAATTTGCCCCTTAGTTCTGGGCAAATTAAGGGCCACAGGGATGTGGGAACCCTTAATCCCTTAACGTGGGCCACAGGGATGAGGAACCGGCTAAGTATGGTGAGATGCCCTTCCCTCCTCTTCCCCTGGCCTGAGGAACATGGGACAGGAGACGAGCCCTGGCTGGTTCCTACTCTTGTGCAGTTGGCACCCACCTCCACAAAGGCAAACTTCTCTTCACTGGTGTAGTTGTACCGGGTGGCTCTCTCATATTCTTCTGCTGTTCCTGGGCAATCCTTGTTACAGAATTTATCTGTGGGATGAACCAGCTTCCAAGAGTACTAGAAGATGGAAAGAGACACTGTCAACATTGCAATGAGTAAGAAGCCAGGCTGGAAAGACTGAAGGGGGCCCTATGCCAGGAAAATGCTCCCTAGACATTACTAAAGTTGTTTGACACTCCTTTGGGAGCAGAATTAGTGCTTCTTCCTGGCTTTATTATCACCGTACTGAATATTGGTTTTGTTTATTTGGGAGGTTGCCAGTCATATTGGGCTTTTGACATCCATGGACTTGTATTGAGATGTGGTCAAAATTTTCCAAATTAAGATTTTCCATCATCATTTGAATTAGTTTCAGTTGCTCAAGACCCAGACTCATCCCAAACAGCTTTCAGTACTTAACTGAGATGTTCAGGCTAGGAGAACAGTCACCCAGTCCCCCTCTAACATTGGTGGGGACATCTGCAAAGGGCAGTTCAGGTCCAGGGTGAGATGATCAAGCTCTCTTTCTCCATTTGGCACAGAGGGTATTCAGGGTCATTAGCTACCCGATCTTAGTGTGTTTGTTAACAGCTTAAAGTTAGGTGGCTTGAAAGCAAGCTCACCTTTCTAGAGTCTTTGTTACATGCCATGTTAAAATGTTCACGCTCACCTGGAAAGAGGAGGACATTACACAATTACCGCTTCCATGGATGCACTCACCACTTCCATGACGTGGGCACTCCACTTGGACAGCAGCTGCAGTCCCCGTAAAGCGAGATCAAAGAGCTCCCTGTACTCTTCATCTGATTTCTGGCTGTCCAGTCCTGAGCCAGTGACCACCTGGAGAACATCACATCACGTCAGGGCTAGACTCAGGAACTTGCTGCAGAGGCTTCACTGAGCCAAACAGCAGTCACATCTCTCTCTCTCAAATTCCAGCTGGAATGAATTCCTTGTGACCTTACGATCAAGCAAAAATTGAGCAGTGCATGTACTGTCCCTCGGGAAAAGGGGTATAACTCGGCAAGGCTCTTTTTACCCAGGCAGTCCATTTATTTCCTACAGAAAAATGAGTCTGACCTGTCACCTCAGAGCAAATAACTGACTGTTTTCATTCCACTTTCCCATTCCTTTTCAATGGTCTAATACTACTGAAATCCTTCAGAGTCCTTCACTGATTTAAAGTTCAAATAAGCACTTACAAATGCCAAAAAGAAAAGGGCTGAGAATGCTAACAATTCATTAAACTAACACTGATGAATAAAGATCACATATTTGCAGAAAACAGTCACAATGGCATCAGAGAGGGCGCTGACATTCAGTAATGAAAGAACAGAGATGCCCTCGTGAACATTCCTCAAAGCCCTGACCAACAGCTCTGTGTAATAGAAAAGACCCATTTGCAAGTCATGGGTGTTCTGCCACGGGGCTAATAATGAACATTTAGTTGCAAAATTTTTGATGCTTCTTATTTTAAAGAAGCTGTGGCCAAAGAGCAGAAGCTGTTGCAGTAGATCTTCTGGTGCATGTGATTTTGCACCTGCAGGGGCCTTTCATAACTTGCTTTTTACTGCTGGATTGATAAGTGGTTTGTTCCACCTGTTCCCTTCTTCCCTCCTCACTGTACGTCCTTGGCAGGCCATACTCCTGCCATGCTTGTCCTCTCCCAGCCTCGTTTGTCTAACGAGCCTGATTACGGCGACTACCCGCCGAGCTTACCTCGCTGTTGCTGTAGCGAGCGAGCTCTGAGATGAAGCGGATGTGGTCGTCTCGGATCTGGACCATCTGCTCACAGATGTTGTACTGGGGACTTATGCTGCTCTGAGTGCACGTCCACCTGGGCAAAAAAGCAAGGGTTTCAAGGACAGGACATGGGGCTCCACTCAGACACCCCCAGGGACAAAGCCTTGTGCTCAACTGCTCTCTTCATTTCAACATGCTCAAGACATGCCACCTCCAGGGCAAATGTCAGCCTCTGTTGTCTCTCTCATGTCTCCTGGGGTGTGGGGTCTTCCAGAGGTGGTCTCACGCAGCATGATGGGGACGCTTGCCTCACCTTTCAGCCCAAACATCTCTGCTCCATCCACCCTGAAGGCTGCTCTCCGTGTTGGGCTCACCTGCCCCCATGGGCAGAGATGGCTATTTCCCAGGCCACCATTGGACAAGCTTTCAGGGAAGGATGAACTGCAAAGACCTGGCATCATTTGCATCCTTTCTGCTAAACCTAAGGTTAATCATCCCCTTAGAGGTTATCCCTCCAGGTCTGAAATGGCTGGGTCATGCCGCCTCCGCCTGTGAGGAAAGACTCTGCAAGAGGTCAGCAAGGGAATATCCCTTCCACCCTGTTTTTGGTTCTGGCTCACACTATCAGCTCAGTGAACAACCCTGAGTATAAACGATGAGCAGAATATGATTAAATGAACTACATTTTCATTTGCATTGACCCACAGGTACCATGTAACAGTGTAATGATGTCCTAAAAGAAGGCAGCACTCTCCTTCCAAAGGCACAGTCATATGAAGAAATGGTGCAAATCAGGTCTATTTAATTTAACATCTCCTTTTCCCCATTCTGTATCAGCCACAGACATAGAACCAGAACGGCTCCGCCAAAATGCTTTGTGCAAGCAAATGTCTGTCAGTGAGACTCTCATGTCTCTGTCTGTCACCACAATGTAAATGTTCAGATCTTGGCTTTTTCCTCCCTAAATAATTGTCCATCTTAAGACAGATAGTCATCTTTTCCAATCTAGATTGGCTGTACAAAAGGAAGGTGAGAAACCTGCCTCTGATACGGACATAGACACAAAGACATATTCCTACAGTTAACTGTGAGGCACCTGCTGCCAATATTTGTGGTGGTGGAAGGTCCTGGAAGTGCTGGACCATGTCATCCCTTGTGAAATCCATCCTCCCACAGTCCCATCACTCGACTCTTACCCGTTCCAATGTCCTGTGCTCCCCACCAGACAATCGGCAGGTTAGCAGGAATGGCCAGGGCTGCACCAGCCCTCCCTGCCACACACAACCTAGTCCACAGTGCAGAAACAAAGCGCCATGCAGGAAAAACACCAATTAATTCCACTTTCATCGAGACAGGGAGGGAAAGAAAGTGACAAAAACAATATTAGTAAGAAATGGGGATTATATGGAACCACCTTGGCAGAGTTAGTGTCGGTAGTCCCATGCAATTTGCTGGGAAGGCAAGTGAGTGAGGAAGAAACATTGGTTAGTAAGGTACGGCACACAGACCTGGTAAGACAGATTTCAAGACAGACATTAAAATTGTGCACAGGTAAACAGCCCGCGAGCTACCTTGGTTTTGAGATGAGAAAATGAATGCAGCTGACACATGTTTCATTGAAATGTGCTTTCTGAATGATTTGGGATAAAAAGGTGCAAATTTTTAGACAACTTTTCCCTTTTAAATTGAGTTTTCAAAAACATTTTTTAAATTTACATTTTGAAGAATTTTTTTTTTCATTTTGTAAAAATTTTAATCGAAAACCTTTCACTCAGGAAGTTTTGCCACGTTGTTTTCAAATTTCTCATGAATAATTAATCGGCACTTTTCAACCAGCCTTGGGGAGGGCCGTTCCTGGGTGAGCCATGTGGCGGGCAGAAAACCTGGACCCTCTAGGGTGGAAGGGCACGAGCAAACAGAAGCGGAGAGATGACACTGCAGGTTAGTTAGTTCCTGTCCTGCTGAAGAGACAGCTCGGCTAGGCTGCTTCTTGCAGACGCCGGAGAAATCTGACTTCTACACGATACGGTCCCACAGGTGAAAGGCTACTCACTGGTGAAAGCTGGGTTGCCATCAGCCGTTACAGGCTGACACAGCTCAGGTGGGCTTTGCTTACGTGTGGTTGCAAACACCATTCCAAGGATATCCAAACCTAACACCGATTCTTCTAGCAATAATTGAGCACGATGCAAAGCTACAAAGACAAGCGGGGCCTCGCACACAACTGGCGCGATCTGAAACAACGTCTTGCAAATTCATCTGACGGGAGCAGCAAACTGCCTGTGAACCCAGGCTGGGAAGCAGCGCTTTACACCGCCACGCCGCTCTTGAGCTCTCTCATAACGACTCCATTTCTGCCCTTCTCCCACAAAATTCATTCATTTCCAGCGCACCTGAGCCCCCAGTTCAACCCTCGTTCCCGCTGCCCTTCTTCACGAAACCTGCCTGAGCTAGAGGAGACGCCCTGGCTACCGCAAAGGGATCCACTGCGGTGTTCACGCTCTGGAGGATTTTGTCCCCGAGATGAAAACTGTGGATTAAAATCTCTCCAGAGCGGGGACACGCTGCTCGCACTCACACACCTCCGGGCGCGCACACCTCGCAGGCACTCAGCGGCTGCGCCGGACCGCGCCAGCCGCCTTTCCTTCGCCCTGCCTTGCTGCCGGCCGCCGAGCCCCCTCCCAGCCCCTGCCGGCGGGAGCAGGCGTACAGGCATGCCCGCTCCCCTGCCTGCACGCAGCGGGGACGGGGACACGTAGGTTCAGAGCTGGCTGCCCACGCACGCACACGCTCGGGGGCCGGCGAGGACATCTTCCCATGCGGGGACGGGGAGGTACACACGTGCACACAGAGCCGGCACGCCGGGACTCACACCTCACAGGGACACACACGGGTACCCGTGCACAGAGCTCACACGCGCCGGAGAGTTGCGGCTCCCGCGGCTTTCGGGACACACACAGAAGCCAAGAGACATTATGGCAGGCACTCACTTGGATTTGTTCTCCTCATAGTGAGCACTGGTCTTAATGTATCTGGCCAGTTCTATCTGCATATCGCCGAATAAAGGAACCACCTGCAGCTGCTGGAAAAGAAAACAAAAGATGGTTGAAATACGGTGGAGAGAGAGCCCGTGGCCCCAGCGCAACACAAGGGACTACGAAATGGCATCCTGCGTCTCTGAAGCTATGGAAAGTGTCAGGCTGTTAAAACCAAGGTGCAAACCTGGACCCAGGGTCATTTCACACCTGGGAAGCGACCGAAAATGATCACAAGGCTTCTTGTGCCAGGAAAATCGCCCCCTGTGAGTGCTCTGGAGCCCCGGCCTCACCGATACCGGGCTGGTTATGGGCAGAACGGTTCAGTGCTGTACCCAGCCAGAGGAAAGGCTCTTTTTACAACAAAAAGAGAGAACCATATTCCTGAGCAGGGCTTATTGACTCCCACCATAATCCTCCAAGAGAACAGAGGGATGAAAAGCTAGCACGTTGGTATTGTGGCAGCAAGATGCTGCAGCTCCCTTCAGAGGGGAGCTGTAGGCTGCTTTGCTGCCTGGATTCCCAGGGATGTGGCATCTTTCCCCAGGGACTCAGACTGTACTTTGGCACTGCAGCTACTTGTGATGTGTCTTAAAACTTCTCCACAAAGAGAAAGACACAGGCAATATAACATGGCTTTGCTCACCCTTTACGTCTCAGGAGGATTTGGATGGAAAATAAATTCAAAGTGCGCTGAACGTACCTCAAACTCAGACAGGTCCCTGCTTCACTAAGCTTTCAGCTGCAAACAAAATTCAACCAAGGGCTTCCAACATTTCTTCAATAAAATACAAAGCTTCAAATTCACCCAGCTACAAAAGCCTTGCCCCAAAATTCAGGGAAGATGGTGGCAAATTCCCTATCCTATTACCACATGCTTCTCTTCTCAGGCTGACTTGTGCGGAGGATCTGTAATGCTGTCATCAGGGATTCCCAGTGGCGCTTTCACAAAAGGTTTAAATGAAGGGATAGTTCATTTTCACTACTCAAATTCCTGGTCAATCCACTAGAAATTTAATCAGAAGGCAATAAGCAGATGTAGTAAGAGGAGTAGTTGGCCTTTTCTTATTGAGATCTGATAGTCTGGAGTGGTACTTAACTGATTAGGTGAGACCACAGCAGATGTTGGAGAAGAGCAAATGAAAAAAAAGCTGGAAAGGAGAAAGTTATTCCATGCAACGGAAGATATTTTACCTGATTCTCTGATGGCCCACAGCACTTTGCAACGAACAGCAAATCTGTTTGAATGCACCAAGATGACCAAACTCTACAGATTACACTGAGGGCTTGATTTAAACTGAGATTCAGTTGAATTAGTGCTGAACTAGGGAAAACTCAGAAGACTCTGAGGGGTGGCACGATAAATCACGTTTGCAGAGCTGCAGTCCTCAGCAGTCTCCCCAGCGACTGGAGGGTATTCAAACACCTCATTATCGCCCTGTCCGTGAGGTTATGGAGTCTGTCCATAGTACCCTATGCGGGCATTTCAGCCCTGCTCTCAGGGCTGTCTCCAGGAGATGATGCAAATTGGGGTAAATAGGTCCCCACTCACTCAGGGTGAGGATGCAGCAGCTGGTACACCAACCTTTCAGGAAACCAGTTATCTGGGCTCGCCTGTTCCCTCCCCTTGCACAGACTCAGCACATCATCTGTAAACTGCAAGCTGGGGCAGTAAGCAGGGAGGCATCCACTACCCTGTCACCACAGCCGACCTCTTCTTTCAGGCTCCTCAGCAGCTCTCTGGGTAAAGCGGCAGGAAGAATCCGCTCTGCTGAAAGAGTGACGGGGAAGAAGTGCTCTGTGGCCCCCCCAAAATCATCATCTTCTCATTTTCCCTGATGTGGAGCGCATGTTGGTAACAAAACCTAATCTTTCCATCTCAGAAGAAAGATTAATACAGTGGAGGCAAAAGGACTCTGGAAGGACTGCTCAAGCTCAGTAGGTCTAAAAGAAAACTAATTGCTCCATCTGGGAAGTTATTCTGCTATCCTCCTGCTATACTGTTATTCTTTGCTGCCAATACATTTGTCCCTTGCCAGATCCCACCATGCCTCCTAGAGCTGACCTGCCCCAAACCTAAAATGCCTTCTAGACCCAGCCTGTGCACAGAAGCGATGGAAAGGAGGCATCATCTCCCCCTGCGAATGCTGCAGGCGGTGCTGTGCAGGGTCTCAGCCCCCCTCCCCATCTGCCACTGGTGGCCGGTGGCTAACACAGGTTTTGGGGGGAAGCAACAGGGTTATCCCAAACCTTTCTCGTGCTGAGTGGCCCCAGGGCAACGCAGCCTGGCTTCCAGCTGTGGACTAGCCTGTGGCTGGACTCAAGATGCACACGTGCACAGGAAGAAGGAGGCTGAACGGCTGCTTCCCACCCCGTCACTGGGAGCATCCAGTTCTTGCAGGCCTTTACCCAAAACCCGAATCTCAGAGAAGACAAAAATGGTTCATCAAACCACTGGGTGAGCCCTTTGAGGAACTCGCTGAACATCTCCCAGTCCCAGTCGACACAAGCTCCCCAGGAAGCTTTTTCTGTCCTACAGGCAGCACAGTTCATACACAAAATAGGACTGCCAGATCACACGTTGGCTCGCCAGCTGTGTCCCCTGTCCCTCAGCTCAGCAGCTCGCTGAGGGAAAGAGGAGTGCAACCATCACCCGCACAGACCTCAGCAAACCAGCCAGGTTTGCCGGTGGCCTGAAATCACGGTGCTCCTCAGGGGACTGCAAGCCTGCCTCAGAAAGGTGCAAAGAGACAGAAGCGATGTCAGTCTGGCACACCCTTCCCTCGTCCGCAAAACAGATAGCCCACGATCCGTCCCCATCCTTTGCCCCTCGGCAGAAAGCGGGCAGAGTCGCGGAAGGAGCTGGCTGCCCAGCAAGGACACGCAGGGTCCTCGGCTCCCACCGGCTCCCCGGCTCCGGTGCCATCGGAGTAGAGCCAGCTCCAGGCACCGCTCACCCATTCACAGCCTTGCTGGCACCGAGAGCCGGCATCTCACCCGTGCTGCACCTCTGTGCCCATGCACGTTCACAGCAATCCCATTCCTCATCCTTTGGCCTAGATAATTTCTCAACCCTTTGGGTTTTTTTGGACCTGTAAATGATTCCTGCGGTTTGTTTTTTGCCGGCAGCACGTGCAATGGTACGGGTCACTAATTCATTGGTCTCCAATAAACTCTAGCCTCACCCAGACAAGTCACTGACCTTGAAGAATTTGTCTATTTTGCTAAGGTTGATTCTCTTCTTGGCATCCAACTTGTAAATGTTGCTTACATTCCCATCCATGAGATACAGGCCAAATCCCATCACCTGGAGAAGATGGAAAAGCTAGGTTTCATTAGTGTGAAGTCAGCAGCACAAGTCAGAGACAGTTCTCCATCACTTAGCGTGAGGAAAGATCATTTCAGGCTCCTGTACCATCCAACACTCATGAGAAGACTGTATAAAACATGCACATATCTGCAAGGATATGCATGGTAGACAGAGGACACGTGATGGATTGCTTCCATTTTGTGTGCAAAAACACATGACGCTCACTTTGGTAACTTATTCCTCCTCTCTCCCACATAACAACCCAAAACTCTCCTCCACCCAAAGGCAAACATTTACTCCCAGAAAAGAAATGAGAACATTTAAAATTTCTTCTGGATTGATTTTTCCCCTTTAATTCAGTACAAATCATTACAGATGTCCAAACTACCCACATTATCCTTCAAAGAACCATAGTTGACTCATACCATGGTAATGAAGTTCTTACGGTAATAGTGACTGCAATCACTATAATAACTGACTGACAGTAAGGACAAATATACAAAACAAGCAGATACTTTGGCATGTTCATCTTGAGGGCTCTTTGGAGTCAGGAAACCAAACCTAGAAGGATCTGCCTTCTGCAGGGAATTATTGCTGGGAGGGGGCATCAAGAAGAAAATTCAGGGTTGCAAAGTTGGTGGTGATTTTGGCATGTCCTATACAGTTACCCAGGTCAAGCCCATGATCCCACACATCCATGTACAACAGAAAAAACCCTTCCAGCTTTGGAGAGCACAGGGCACCCACCAGTGCTCTCGCCCACCAGCTGGAGACCACCACCACGCATGTGCTTAGTCCCAGGCAGGCAGAGCTGCTGACAACCTTGGGAAGGACTGGGGGCAAAGATAGACATAGAGATGGGGAAGAGCAGAGGAGAGAGGAAGGAAGGTTTTTATATAGGAATATGGGAGAAGGCCAGAAAGGACAGCAGTGGCTCGACAGAGCACTGGGGTGGGACATCTCCGACCAACAGCCACATCCCGTCCGTTCAGCTAAAAGGAAGAGGTGAAAGGGAAGAAGATGGGGGGGTGAGGTATCACAGCAGAAGACACAAAGTAACAGAGATCAGAAGGGAAACACCAAGAGGAGGAAGGCAGCTTTGCTGCTGCACGCAGAGAGCTTTCCGATCTCATAGCAACTCCTGTGTCCAGAGGATACTGGCTCCACAGAGAAGGGATGCATGTAAACCCAAAGGAGGAAAAAAATAAAGAAAATGAAGAGAAACATTGTCCTGGGAGGGAATTTCATTTTACTAAAACAAAAGTGAAACTACGCAAGCACCCAGCCCCATAAGCATAGCCAAATCTCACCTTTAAGAGCATGTGTTTCTCACTGGGAGTGAGATACATCTTGTTTTCATAGTAATCCACACAGATGTTGACAATATCAGCCAGCAATTCCTCATAGCCAGGGATAACCTCTAGTTGTTGGTGCAGACACTGAAATATCAACAGGGGCCACATTATCCACATGGACAGAGGAACAGCAGAAACCAGGGGAGAAACATATTTGAAGGATTAAGAGTAGAATCATAAGAGTTTTCTTCAAACTTCATCTGTGTGCTTTTCTTAAGTTACCTGTAGAAGACTGATCTCATGGTACCACCTGTAAGGAACAACCTTCCTTCTGCAGGACAGCTCTCCCCTTCAGACTGATCACAACAGCCAAACATCAGACAGTGAGATGTAAGGAAAGATGCCTCAGAAGCAGACTTTCTGACTCTCTCCTGTCTCTGTGCAATATTTTACCTAATTAGCAGAAGCTAGAGCCTGTGGAGTGTGGAGGGCCATGGGGTCTGATCTGCAGTCCCCATGCAGTTGCAGAGACGGACTGGATGGATTTCCTGGGGAAAACAGGGAAGAGGTTCTGGCAGAACCTCCCCCTCCAAGAGCTCTTTTAGACCTTCATCTTTGTCTTGACACAGAGACCTTCAAAGCTACCCCGGATGACCCATGAGAAGGAGATATTGCTAGAATTATACAGCCTGACCAAAGGACCATCAGTCAGCGGCAATGACCCAACAACTATTGGGTCTGAACAGTCTGATCTGAAGTGCTGTCAGCCTTGGCAAGATCGTTGCCTCCCTCTATTCACGGAAAGGCTAGGTGGTTCAAGAAAAGGGACCTGCCTGTGTGATGCGGTTGTGGTTTGCCAGGAACATGGAGAGATTCTGGGACTCCTGGATGGACTGGGGGTCTGCCATCTTCCGCAGAAACTGGGCAGCTCTGGAAGGGAGAAATTCAGCGTCACCAAGGATCGCTCACCCAATGTGAGACTCTCACCACCCATCTTCCCTGTTTGACCTGCAGCTGCAACGCAGCAGCCTCAGACCCACCTGCAGCACAGCTCTGCCCTTTCCTTGTTTTACCAAGAGGGAACCGAAACACAACAGGGCTCAGAGATTTGCCTAAACTCACACAGCGAGCCTGCGACAGTGCAGAAACCCAGCCTCCAGCCTCCTGATGTCCACCTGATCTCACTGCTGGGCAGAGCAGGCGCTCCCTTGCAGACCAGGTACAGTCCTGTCCCCGCTCCCGCTGCTTCACCCCCTCTCACCTTTTGTAGGCGGAATGGTCATTTTTGACACTGCACTTCATGTTCTTCAGCTCATCCAGGACAGCAAACATGTTAATGAACTTGCCCAGCGTGAGGAGATAGGCCTCGGAGACGAAGTCCTTCCTCCGCTCAGCGTGGCACAGGCGCTTCACCTCGCTGCAGAACCGCTCGATAGCCTTGCGCTGGAAGACAGCGGGACAGGGTTATCCCAGCAATGGCTCATGCATGGTCATTGCACCACCGTTGGGACCCCCTTCCACCCACCCACCGCCTCCTTCCTTTAACCAAAGCATTTTTCTGCTGGGGATGGAGTCTCCAGGGTCCCTCTCCACTGTCACCATGAAACGAAGCAGCGTTACAAACCACTGTAGACAAACATCCTCAGTGCTGGAGGGATGAAGGGGGCTCGAACCCTCCATTTGTGCTTGCCCCAAGTGCAGTGTGTTCTGCAAAATCAGACTTCAGTTTTTTAGGCGGGGCATGAAGACCTCATAGGACATAAAACCTAAAAATGATGGTGAAACCCAGCTGCAGCCAGTTATAAACACAGGCGGTGACAGGGAGAGGTCCCTGGAGCCCACAGCAGCTCTGTGTTTGCCATGTGGTCATTGCTCCATTGGGATCTAAGCGTATTATTTTGTCAAGTGCCTCAATTGTAGCAACTGCTAAATATAAACTTTGGTGCTCTTTGCCAGCCGACCCCCGAGTTCAGGGGGCTGTGAGCACATCCCTGTTCCTGCTGGCACAGCAGGAGGGTGTCCAGCTGCGTGGTTGCATCCCACCCCAGGCACCAGCCACACCACCAGCCCTCAGCTCTTCCTGGCTTTGCTTCAGAGGGAAGAGCAGAAGAGCAAGCTGTGCTGGTGGAGAAACAGCTCTTCACATCCATCAGCCAACACTCCAGAAAAACAGGAGCCTGTGCCACCCATTAGCATAGTGGGGGCTCTGGTCCCCCATGAACTTCAGCGGCTGAGGTGTGCTCATGCCCTACTTGTATACAAGATTTCAGGGCTGAGCAACAGACACACAGGTTTTCCTTTAGACAGGTCTCAGGTATCTGCTGATGGCTGCAAGGAAAAGACATATCAGGGGGCTCAGGGGCTCTCCAAGCTAGCCTGGCAGGCAAGGAGAGCACAGCTCTGCTTAGAATAAGTTAACACCAAAGTAATTATTTTTGCCTCTTTCCTTGACCACTTACCTGAAAATACATGAACTTCATAAGTTTGGTGACTTCTGGCTCCAGGACTTCCACTGTCTTCTCATAAATCTCCACTCGGTTTGGCTGTTCGTTACATTTCACCTGCGTTGCAAAGACATATCATCCTTGTCAGCATCAGAGTTTCTAACACAGCTGTGGACTGTAACGGCCACCATCTTCTGCTTGTTTCACAGTGAATCCTGTCGCCATCTAAGGACAATTGAGGGACCTGAGAGGGAGCTTGTTCTCAATGCAGGTTACAGCAGAAGGGGCTATTTCTTAGACATGAAATTCTCTACATGCATTATAAACAGGCACAATCCTGACTCTGACAAACGAAAGTCTTCTACTGCATTTGTCTGGGGTAGAACACATGCAACATGGAGTCTGGACTTGCTACACAACATGGGAATGTTATATCATAAAGTTATCTGAGACTTTGTGTTGCAAACTCCCATGGACACACAAGGCACCAGGCTATGGCTCTGCTATAGACTTGCTGGGATAATTTTGGTTCTATTGTCAATCTGTTAAAAATCACTGGGCTTGTATGTGGCTAGCAGCAATGAAGTGAGTCACCTTCATTGGAATCCTAGGAAGCTAAATTTAAGGACTTACTCAGTTGTCATCCATCTCATTTCCAGTTACTTGGAGTCACTACCAAACTGTTAGGGAAAACCCCAACTGTCCAAGGCAATGGATCTTGCTGTCTTCCTCTGGTTTTGTTTCCAGCTGTTGCTCACACAAGGCTGTGATGGGGCTGACAGCTCTGGTGCAAATTTAGTAGCCCAGCAGCTGATGCATGGGGTGCAAGGGGACAAATCAGCCGGCTTGACATGTGGGAAGATGCAAAAGTAGCTTTGCCCTCTCTGTCGTAGGCAATCTAATGTTCCTGCCCTGGTGTTTCATACTGCAGTCAGGCAATATTGATGGCCATGAGGATGCAGCTGGTGGTAGGGAGGAGTGGTGCACATTTAGGTGTAGGCTCTGTTTTTCACCTGTAAAACCACGGTCTCTGATGGAGCACAGGGATGTGTACGTGACCGAGCACCCAGGCTGGGGGGCTGAGAACAGGACCCCCCCAGCCACAGCCATGTGCCCCATGGCAAAGAGCAGGGGTCATTGCAAGATCAAATCTGGTGAATCTGTAAATGAACCCTCTGCTGTGGTGTTGCCTGCTCCTCCATCACACGTGGCACTGACTGCAGCCCCGGGGGGGAGGATGGGGCAAAGAGCAGGGACCCCAAAGCTACGCTCGGAGAGGCACAAACATCACAGGGGCGACCGGGATGGGAGGACACTAAAGTGCCAGAACAGATTATCTGTAGCACTGTCTTGCCATCAGCTCAGCCACAGCCTGCCTTCTGTTAGCGTAGTCAGGAGAGACAATAGCAGCTCAGCATCAAATATAAATGGGAGATAAGCAAATATCCATCAGCAGCAGAAACCTCCCCATGGCTGAGTCTCATCAGCAGAGTATAACCCAAGGGGAACTGAGGTTTGACCTCTCCCGGGGAATCACAAACATGGGCATTGCCAGCCATGTGGAAATATTTTTTCCTGGCTCCACAGAAGCACTGCAAACTCTTTTATCTGTAGGGTTAATGGAAGTGCACTGCACCCACCCCAAAGCATTGTCAGTCAGCATTTTTACAGTGATCCAGCATGTGTTCATGTTGCAGAAGATGAGCTCTAAGCTGGAGTCTGAATCACGATCAGTGGGCTATGTGGGCAATCTTACTCATGCCTGTAGGTGCTTGCAGGATGAAGCCACCAAAATTCAGGACGGAGAGAGAATGACTAGAAAACAGTTGAAGCAGAACTAGCAGCAGAGGAGGAGAATGATTAAACTTGGGGGAGATCAGGATCCTCAGGTATATCAGCAGCAAAAAAGGGCATTTGGGGAAATGTTTCTGGCATATTGAAGCGCTCCTTCATGCATCCTCGCACAACACCCACAATTCTGGGGTGCCCACAGGGGCAGAGAGAGCACCACAGGGTCTGGGCAGCAGTCTGGGATGCTGAAACGTGCCCCAGCTGCCTAATCTGCTCAGTGCAAGTCAGGGAGAGCCTGAATCTGCCACATCTTGAGAATAACCACTGTTTTCATCCCAGGCTGCCTGGGCTCCCTTCTTCACGCAACGCAAGAGTCCCACTCGGCACTGGTACAATTTTTAACTGAGGCTGAAGTTCCTGGTACCATGTAATGGTATGATACCATACAATGGTATCAGGAAAGCGTGATATAAACTAGATCTGATGATTTTACTCTCAACTTCCAAAAGCTAACTGCCTTTGCCTGAAGCAAACTCCGTCCCCCCACAACATGAGAGAGAAAAATATACAAGCGGTGCACCGGGAAGGAAATAATCACGCTGCTTTAATTAAAGCAAAGGCTACCCATTCTCCAGACGGAGAAGTGGATAAAGACCCAAGTGCCAAAAGACAGCACAATCCCAAGTACGGTGCTGGACCAGAGCTGTGCTCAGCTGAGTCCTGTTAGCAGCTGTAGGACAAACAAGCTGGTTCTGCAGGGATGAAATAACGTCAGGTGCGACTGCTTTGGGGAGCGGGAGGGCCTTGTGAAATCAGGAAATGTATATAAGGCAGATGGCTTGTGGTGAGCATGATTGAGCTGAGAGGCACTACTAGGGGGTGTCAGGGATGGAGCTGCTATATACATGAGGGTGCAGAGCAGATGCCCTTTGCTAGGGCAGCAGCATAGATCTGCTTCTGAAATGGCTACCAGCTGCTGAAATTGGTGGTTGAAACTTTGGGGGGAGAAGACAATTTGAAGAGTCAGTGATCTCTCTTTTCAACTTTTAAATCTGCTTCAGTCTTCTCTGCTTTTTTTTGTTCTTCTGTCTCCAGTCCAAACTAACCCACACTGAAGACAAAACCAGCTAGGTGCTCTGGGAACATTCCCGCCTGGGAATGGGTTGAGTACCTGGGGGATGGCTCGTGAGCAGCTCCTCCATGTATAAAGCATCACAGCGTACTCGTGGCCTTCTTCCAGCATTTCATTCTGAAAGAAAGAGAGCATTGCTGGGGTAGGGCACGCACCAAAGGTTCAGCATCGCTGGGGCAGCGCCCGGGGGACTCACCATGCTGGAGTGCACTGTCGCTTGCTCGATGTACCTGGCAATGCCGGTCACAAAGGCATTTCTGTCTTCAAAGTTTGTGTCAAAATTAGCCTATGGGTGAAAGGGAGAGATGGGGATTAAAATACAGCTGGTTGTTTGCTCACCTGATACAGTCCAGCATGGGATGTGTTGGCAAAAAGCAGACTCAGTAAGGCTCCTGGGGCATGGGAGCAGCTTATGAACAATTTGAGGTGCTGCACCTCTAGGTCTGAAGTAGTTTCATACATGCAGCCTGAGATGCTTCTGAATCACACATGTTCATTAGAGGAAACCCTGCAGGTTATATGTGTGAAAACAGGGCAATCAAGACAAACGAGGTGGGGATCAGTTACATGGAATTGCAGCCACACCAGAGAGCAAACCTACAGCAATTATTCTAAGGATTTTAGCTTGCTAACTCAAAGACAGATGCAGCCTCATTAATTTCTATTTGTGCCCTGGCTGCTAGGGGAAGACCACATCCTGTCAGCAGGAATCGCAAAGAATAAACATACAGAAAGGGCAGGGAACGAGATGTCTGGAAAACATAAATATGAAAGTCAGCACTCATCCAGACGCTATTATCAGCACTAGTGTTGCTCTTGCAAGCAGATGCTTTGGAATGAACAGTTGTTTTGGAAGTTCAGCTACTGCTTTGGGTTGGGACAGGGGAGCAAGAAAGTGCAGAGCAGGGCAGGGGATGAAAAAGCAGCTCCTCAGCCTCTCTGCACCGAGTGCCCGTTCACACGCTCTGTGCTGGGGTAATTTCCTCCGCGGAGGCTGGCTGATGGTATCTGCTGGAGGGCAGAGCGTACAGAAGTCCCAGGCGCCCAGAGCTGCTCCTTGCAATGACATTAGCATTGCAGTGACCACGCTCACCTCAATAACTGATTTCCTGAGTAGGAAAGCCGGGAGCACAGATCTGTGGCCACAGAGCTACTCTTCTTCGTGCCTCCAGGACATTGCATGTGACAAGAAAAGCTGAGGCTGCATATGCATTTCTGGCTAGCAGGGGAGAGGGCTACATACAAACCAAGTATGATGATGTAACAGGCTTGGCCAGTATCTCTAGATCTAGTTTAGATGAGGTTTTTTAGGCCAGGCAGTGTGCACATACTCATGGCCCTGAAAGGAGGCTGTGCCATAAGGCTGGACCTTGAGCCCCTCCCAGGACACAAGCCAGCAAAGAGTAAAAATGATTTAAAGAAGAGATAAGCAAAAGCGACATGAAGATTTGCCAGAGAGAGTTGAAATTTGAACAGCCGAGAACTGCCTTTGGGTCTGATAACCCACAGAGATACTAACGCTCCTGAATGAGCCCGCAGTCTGACCTGCTGAAAGAGATACTGTAACTTCAGACCCCTGCATCCACAGCACCGCAATCACTGTACGGGTGTATTTATACCCTGCCACGGGTAAGTCACGAATTCAGGAGTGGCAGGATGGAGAAAGTAACCCCATATTATATTTAACCCTGGGTGTGTGCTGCAGGGCAGGGTGTGGTGTGGTGGCCAAGCAGCCGAGGCATCCCGCTGCGGATCCAAAAGCAGGAGTTTGAGCCTTGCCCTGGGCTCATGCCAAGCTTTGCTTGGTCGGTGCAGCTGCAGCTAAATCTGTGGTTGTTGAAGGCAGAGAAGCGATTGTAGCGACTGTCCTCCCTTGCACGCCATCAGCTCCCCAGACCGGCAGCTCCAGCTGTGCTAGCAGCACAGGCCAGCCAAAGTCAGGCAGAACTTTGGTTTTGACCTACTTAGATGCGTGTACTACCATAAAAAGGAAGCACAGAAATATGTGCATAATGAAACATTGCTGAGAACTTTCTGCTGTTATCACAAATCTTATCTCCTGCTGCTTACCCGTTCATGCACTCTGGTCCTCGTTTTTTAACTTCCCTATGTCTTGCTCATTCTTAAAGATCCCTTTCACCAATCTCTAGTGCTTTCCTTTTAAAGCCTTTGGGAACAGATTTGTGGCTAGATCTGTTTTGAACATTTCCTTAAACATGGTGAACCCAGGATGTTTTCAGCTCGTTCTCACAGCACCATGTGCCCCTGTGCTTTGCATGAGCTACTGGAACAACCCTCCCTGCCCCACCACCTCTGGGAGCTGAAGGTACCTGGTACATGATGGAGGACGGAGGCGGTTCGATGCATGGCTGCTGGTCTGGAAGAGGCAGCTCCTCCAGTAAGTCCACGTTGGACAAGGCATCCTCTAGCGTGACGTGAGTGGTCATGGTTCTGGATGTTCAGTTTCTGCACTAAATCCAAAGGAAAAGAGAGTGTGATAGACAGACAGACGGCAGCCAGAAGACTGAGCGGGAAAGCACCAAAGGACAAAACCGGAACCACGACTGCCTGGCACTGCAGGAGACATGATCCCGGTTTATCTCGTTTTCCTTTTCTTGTGTATTTAACCTACATCTCTGTGTCATCTCTCCTTCCGTGATTCAACATCAGAGTAGATATGCAGAATAAGAGGAACACAACTACCCACCCATGCCCTTCTCTGCTTAACTCTATGCAAACTCTTTAAGACAGAGAACAGCTGGGTGCTGCAGTGCAGCTTTAGCAGCCCCAAGTGAAAGCATGTGCTTCGAAATGCAAAGCGGAGCTATCAAAAATATCTCTCAAAACAGCACAATTAGAAAAGTATGACCGATGCTGACAGTCACATGCTCTCCTTCTCACACACACAAATGGCGCTGGAAACTGTAAACAACAAATTGCATTCTCAAAGGTGAACCGGAAAGGATCGAGTGCTGCACAGGCAGGCTGTGGCACTGCAAGCAGCAAAAAAAGAAGTTGCTGTGAAATTTTTTTCCCTCTTTTTACCACACACATGGTGTGTCCTACCCAGTCATGGCCTGCTGTGGAGCTGCCAACAGTGCCACTTGCACAAGAAATAAAAAGCAAAGGGAAACATTTCTGAAAGCTCACTGGCACTTACCCTAATGTGAACCTCAGGACAGATCTCTATGTCCTTTAGCTCCTTTGCTATTTACCTTTGCTGTAAGAGCACAAGCATAAAGGGACAGCTGCTGTCACCCAGGCTGAGCACTTGTATAATCACAGCCACAGGGCTTCCCCAGTTAATACCTAATCCATGTACAATAGCGGTGGCCGACCTAAAACTTATGTCTCCTAGAAAAACACCCCATTGCATTTAAACACTTGCAGTGAGAGAACTCACTTTGAATATTGACATGTCGTTCAATTAGCAAATCACCCCCACCAGTGCTTTTTTTCCCCACTCGGAGCCTGATTTCGAATGTGAGCCATCAGAGTTTTATCACTGTAATCTGCAAGACAGTAGAGCTCTTTATTACAAGTTGCCATCAAGATACACACACATTTCAATAAAACACCCTGCAACCTTTGCTTTGGTTCAGACAAGCGGACTGAGCTCTTTGCCTGCCTTGTTACAAAGCGTATTTTCCAATCCTTTAATCATCTCTTTGGCTTTTCTCTAAGCTTGATCCAATTTTGCAACTTTTTTGCTGAAGTGTGGACACCGTAGCAGGACACAAGGCTCCAGTGGTGTCTGCACAAGTGCCAGATACAACAGCAATGTAACCAACCTCTCTCCTTGCGTACAATCACACCAGTCCCTTTGGTCGCAACAGCAGCTCCATAGACGCTCATACTCAAGCAATTATCTGCTACAAATCCCTTAGGTCCTTTTTTTATTTTTTTGATGCACTGTTTCCAAGAATATAAGTTTGCTTTTCATTTCCAGCACTGGGAGCATGGAAGGACAATGGCTTTGGGATGTCCACAGATTAGACACACAGGCACCCAGCAAGGACCACGGCCAAGGGGGATGCACGCTGTGTGCAGTCCTGGGGCGGCTTCATGTTGGGTGAAGAAGGACTAGTCTGCTGCTGTGCCTCTTGTCATTGTTGCTGCCTGCACACATAGGCTGTGAGAACACGTATGAGCCTGGTAAAACCCATTTCACATCCACAAATGCTTCCCCAAGGTACCAGGCAGCTGAGAAACAGGCTTGGTTATACCTGCAGCTGAAGCACCATGAAATAAGTGCCTGGGAAAAAAAAATCTCAAGCAGCCCTTTCCCTACACACTCAAATTTCTGTTTCCTTCTTCACCTCTCTTTGCAAAAATGGCTTCCTGTTACAAATGGTAGAAACTGTCAAAGCCAGACATTACATCCTGGCACGCCGCAGGCAGAAGCAGCTTCCTCCCTGCCTGCGAGCACCCTGTGCTGCTCCGCACCAGGTGGGTGGCTCCACTCGCCCGGCCCCACGGACCTCCTCGGCTGCCCATGGCTCTCCACCATCCGCCAGTGCCTCAAGACTCGCTTCTGGGCTCCCAGAAAACACCCCTGGTACTCACACATGCTTCGTTACATAATTCAGGCTTGGGAAGACAAGACCCTTCCATTTTATAGCTTCGAGGATGGTGGCTGTTTATTTGGGCTCTTTTCTCATTTTTCCATAAGTGAAACTCTGTGGCCATTTGTGCAATGTGTTGGCAGACTGCTGTAATCAAAGATGCTTCCCCAATAACCCTGTGACACCCAAATTGCTCAGAAACTCAAGGGACAAAATTGTTGCTGCCGTTTGGGCCACACCAGAAGATACTGTCCCAAATACAGCATCAGGGTCCTGCTGTGCCGGGCAGCACACAAACCTGCAAGACTAAGTCAGTCCCTGCCCCAAAGATCTTGCACTCAAATGGAGCAAGAGAGGCAGTGTGTAGAAATACATGAACAGAAAAGGAAGTGTCAAGCCATAGCGAGCTAGCAGTGCAATCGGCCGTCAGCCCACCCTGTGTGTTGCCATGGCAGAGCAGAGTGCAAGACTCTGGATGCAGATGGAAAAACTACACAGACTTTGTGGGTTTAACAGATGAGTCTTCACGGGGACTCCCAATTTCAGTTCTACGCTTTCTTAAGCCCAACAGCAAAACCAACGGAGGCTACGGGGAAAAGTGTGGTCTGCCAGGACTTCCCCTGGGTCTCATGCCTGTAGCACACTGTGACAGACAGCAACCTCGCAGCCGGAGCGCGTGACGGAGGGGTCATTGGTCCAGGGCTGGCACATCTGGATCCTCACCCCAGATCATCCATGGAGGAGCAGCCTCGAGCGATCCCCCATCTGCCTGTGCCACGGCCCCTCGCCTGCTCCTTGGGGTGGCTGTAGGGCTCTGCTCTCGGATGGGGTCCACTGCCCATCTAGCAGTTAGAGGGGTTGTGCAGTGGTACAAAGGCTGGGGAAGGCTCCGAAGGCATCAGCGATTGCTTGGCCCCATCCATGGGGTGCTGCGTGATGTCTCCCCACCACGGGGGCTGCCCAGGAGAGCCAAATGGGGAAGTCCCCACTGCCACAGACCCACGCCGCCCTCCCTCACCTTCCCACAAAAAGGTTTCTAACACATATGTGCTGGGGCTGCCCCAGCAAATCCAGCTTCATCCTCTCGGTCCATCGACGAGGGGGGCAGCTGGCAGGTAACGTGGCAGCGGCCGAGCAAGCGGCTCCAGCCCAGGGAAGATGGGATCCCTGGGGATGCTCATCAAAAAGTCCTCATTAAGCCTTAACTGCCATCCACCACCTGGGCCTCAGGGCAGGGGCGGCCGTGCTGGTAAGAGGAGGGTCAGCCCATGCTGGTGGTTTTCCGACGGACGTGGCCGTGGGGCTGGGGGCCGCACCACCCGAAAAGCAGCACGGCAACCTGCCCAGGAACGGGGCTTTTCTGCTGCTGTAACACGTGCACAGCGGGGTGAGGCCTTCCCTCGCACAGAGGAAGCATATCCTGCCGGCGTGAACTCAAACACAGCCAGTCTCACAAAACTACTTTCTTCTCCATATCCCGCCGCTGGTCAGAGAGGCCGAAGTCCCTCCGGTCCTACATATTTTGGCATAATCAAACGTGAGCCTGTCAGAAGCCAACCCCAGCCCAGTGAAACCCCAGAGAGGGATGCAGCCACCCGGCTGATTACTTCTTCTGATAATGAGCGTCGGTGCTAATGAGTGCAGTGCTGCTCACACTTTCTGTCCATCTGCTGCAAAAACTTCCCCTCCCCACCCCACATCTCAGCTGCAACCCCTCTGGCCATCTCTTACACCTTCTAAAGCCAAATGGTCACACAGAGGCTTCTAGACACCGCAGGGAGCTGGCCACGTGGGGCTCCCCACCACCCTGAAATGGAAATTAAAGAGTTCCCAACATGGTGACTCTGTTGTGGTAACATCCTGGGGGCCAGATTTAACAGACAGTGTAGGAAGGCTTTGAGAAGGAGCGAGGATGGACATCGCATATGCCTGAACTTGCAGGGCAGGTCCTACCTTCCCCACCAAAATGCTTGCCCAGAAGTATCGGTGCAGTATCTTCCTCTTCGCAGCGAGAGGAACAAAGACGACTTTATTGTTAGAGCAGCTTGGGGGAACAAAGAAAGACTTTTAAAAGCAGGGCCATAATGAATATGTTGCATGCATGTGCGCTTGGCTTCGGAGCTGCACAGCTGAGAGCTCTGGGGAAGTGGCACGGGCTGTTTCAGTTTTTCAGCTCGCCTGCTCCTACAGCAGACATTCACGCTGGAGCTGCAGTAGCTACCAAGAGCAGGAAAGGAGGCAAGAAAAAACAGGAGTTGCCCCAGAGATTGGCAGTAAGACAGGGTCCAAGCCCTGCAAGCCTGGGGTGAGACGAGCAGCAAAATTACTTTTGCTGGGGACATGGCAAGGTAGAGAAGGAGGACAAGCTTCTGGTCACCTACTGAGGATCTGGGATTCTTCTCCAGCTCTGACGCCCAGTCCCTGGGTAACCTGGGAAAGTCACTTAATTTATTTTTGCCCCTGTGATAATGCTTCTCCCTCTTACTCCAAAATAGCATCTAACCAGTGCTCAGGAACCATCCTGGTCCGACAGGTACCCCAGCAGACTGATGTCTCAGGTGCATAAAAGCAGAGTGTTTCTGATACCCACTGCCTCACAGCAAGACAAAGATAAATGCTCCTGGCCACCAACATATTTTTAGTCAAAAGAAGTAACTTCAGGGTGCAAAAGTTTAGTTTGACCCTTGCCTAAAATGCACGGGATTAGTCCCCTGTGTTTTAGGATGCAAATCATCAACCTCTTCTCTCATGCTGCAAGAATTACTTGTAATTGCAACCACCACAGTCAGGAGGTTCTTTGCAGGAGCAAATAAATGCAGCCATGGGTGAGCGAGGCTGGCAGAGCTGGGCTTCTGCCCTACATAGACACAGATGTTAATAACCATGAAATTACCCTTCCCATTAAAAAAGGAAGCCAAAGTGCATGACTCCTGAAGCTGTTTTTCTGTATCTCCACTCTACTTTTTCTGCCATTCCATTAGGGCTGAGTTCTAGGCATTTACACTGCCCTTGTCTCTCAGCAACACAATTATTGTGGAGTTTATTTCTTTTAGAACAACTTCATAATTTTTCTTCTGGTGCCAAAGAAAGAGGGTCAGGGAAGGAGGCAGGTATAGGAAGCTACATTTCCAATATAGTGGAGAAATTTAGAGCAAGTTTACAAGCAACCCCACTGCTGACAGCTAAAGCGCTTCTTGCGAAATTAAATCATACAGGACAGCATTGTTAATAGTTGGCCAATTACTGATCTTCCAAACCCAACCTTCCTATTTTTCATGCAAGGATGGTAATTGTTAGTAACATTATTATCGTGAAATCAGCAGTCTGCTTTGCTCAAGAGACCCTGGTCAGAAAATGGAAGATTTTTTCCATGTTCCTCAGGCTTCATTAATAACAATTAACTGTACAGAGAAAAGGAGAAAAGAATTATCCTTTGCAGGGAATTACCCTAGAATTACATGGCTGTGACAGACACCAAAATACCAGGCTAGTCACCCATCTCAGTGACTAACCCCAGACAACTGTCATCATGCAAAACACGAGGGTGCTTTTTCTTTTGGTACCTGTGCAGGGCAGGAGGGGTGCGGAGGGTTCAGCGACTCAGCCTAATTCTACGAGATCTTTGTGGTCAGGAACCCCCCGTGGAAAGCGGCAGATGGCGAAGGGGGACAAGCTCCGCTGCTGGCAGCGTCCTCTGACAGCACACGCAACCATCACCCTTCCCCCTTCTCCAAAACAACCCCGAGCATGCAGGAAGGTTTTAGCATGTGCCTCTTTTTCTTCTCCTTAATTCCCTCCCGGTCCTTCCAACCCACGGAAATTTCCGGCAGAATCCATCCGTTCCTCCCCAGGTGGGATGCGGCTGGCACCACGCATTTCCAGCGTCCTCGGGTGGAAAAATTCAATACAGAGACGCTACCCGGGGCGCACCTTGCTCCCGAACGGTCTCACGCACGGGAAACCCGGCGGTTTTGGACGGGAAAGGTTCCGCCGACTCCAACC
This sequence comes from Aquila chrysaetos chrysaetos, assembly GCF_900496995.4. Taxonomy (NCBI): domain Eukaryota; kingdom Metazoa; phylum Chordata; class Aves; order Accipitriformes; family Accipitridae; genus Aquila; species Aquila chrysaetos. The sequence goes on from NC_044025.1 coordinate 13,340,675, forward strand.
GACGCCAAAGCCCGAAACCCGCGGGCGCAGCTCCAGCCCATCGCTCCCAGCCCTGCCTCGGACCCCGGCGCTTCCTCCTTCCCCCTCCTCCCCCAGGGACACCATATTTTCACGCCACGGGTGATCCGGGCGCTGGTCGGGAGCCCCCACCGGGACCACCTTCAGCCCGCGGCTCCTCCATCCATCTCCTCCATCGCCCTTCCTCCCTGCGCCAAGCACCGCCGCGACCCCCGCTCGGCTGAGCCCCACCGCCCGCGGCGGGGCCTGCAGCGCCCGCCGGGCCCGGGGCTCGGCCCCTTCCCCCCCCCCCGCCCCGTCCTGGGGGCCTCGGAGCCGGGATGCCGGCGGGGGTGGGAAGGAAGAGAAGGGGATCTGCGCTATTTCCAGCCCCCCCCCCCAAGCCTTGCGGTGGCTGCGGGGAGGCTGAATGCCGCAGGTAGCTCTAAGCATTGTGGGATACATCCCCGCACATCCCGGCCCGCCCGGGCCTCCCGCCCTCCCTCTGCCCCCGGGGCGGCGGCACCTGCCCCGCCGCTACCCCCCCCCCCCCCCTCTCCGCCTATCCCCCCCCCCCGCCGCCCCCGCGGAGCCCGCCCGGGGCGGCCGGGACACACACACACACACACACACACACCCCCCCGGGCTCGGCGGAGGGCGCAGCTCCGCTCAGCCCGGGGAGAAGGACGGGGTCTGTGTGTGTGTGTGTGTGTGGCGGGGGGGTGTAGGATGAGGCCGCGCAGCCCCCGCGCCCACCCCCGCCCCGCTCACCTGGCGCTCGGCGGGGTGGGTGGGATGCTCCGCGCCGCGGGATGCTCCGCTCCGCGCCGCCCGCACAAAGAGCAGGAAATGGCTGCAGCAAGTGCACTTCCGCGGCTCTCCGCCGGCCCCTCCGCACGGCGGCGGCGGCGGCGGCGGCGGGGGGGAGAGCCCCGGCCCCCGCCGCGGGAAGGGGCTGGAGCCGTGCGGGCGGCTCCTCCCCTGGGCAACGGCGGGGGGGATGCGCGCCGGGGGCCGGGGGTTGCATCCTCCCACCGACCGTATCGTACCCCCCCCCCCCCCCCCCGCCGCGGAGGGGCCTCCTGCCGCTCCGCTGAGGGAAGGTTGGGCTGGCGGCAGAGCGGCGCCGGTGAGGAGGGGGAAGGCCGCCAGCCAACACCCCCCCCCCCCCCCCTCCCCGGGCTCGGTACCCGGAGGGGAGAGGGCAGGGGGTGGCTGCCGTAGCCCCCCGGAGGCCTGATGCTGGGTGAAGGCGTTTGGGTCCCTGAGAAGGTAGGACCCGGCTGGGATTCTCCATCTCCCCGCTGCTGAGCTCGCTGGGTCTCAGGAATTCAGCCTCTCTTCCCCTCAGAGGACCCGTGCCACCCGCCGTTAGGTTTTACCTGCCATTTTAACGAAAGCCCTGTTTACAGAATACATAGAAAAGCCTTGGCTCACTGAGCACGTTAGGGACCGAAACCACAAGGCAATGCCTTTGCTCAGAGCTCCAAGCCTCTTCTGAGTCAGCACCGCATCCAAAAGATCTTCCTTTTGGCATTTTTGGCATCTGGCATTTCTTCAGGGACGAGCTTCCAGTCCTTCTGCTCGTGCTTCTTTTTAAAGCTCCAATACAGCTCTTCAGAACTACTGTGAAATCCAAACTGGACCTCTTAACAGCTTTCAGCGGAACATCGCCTCATGGTGATTGATGGCAACCCTGGATGGGGCCTTCATTCATTTTTCTGCAGCCCTCTCGGCTTCTGATGCTGCTGTCTGTCTGTTTGTTGAAAGGCATTGGTGGATACCCAAGGACTGTTGAAAGTCTAGATACAGGCCTAAATACCTTTCCTTGGTGGCCCTGGCAGTGTCCCTTTCCTGAGCATCAGACTATGCAAAAAATGGACTGCCGTCTGGTCCCTCCTGGATTAGAGTGACCGCTCCTGATTCCTTAGGGACTGCTGCTCGGTTGTCCGTGCTAGTGTGGGGCTGACCTTCCTCCCCATGGGTGTATGTTGGCTCTGCAGGGAAGCTTGGACACCAGGTTTACACCGTAGCTCTGTGACTATAAGTTGAATGGATGCCATGGGATGAAGACACCGGGGGCCGCAAACTACAAAAGCAGCAAGACGGTCTTAGGAACTATCTTTGTGTTAATAGACAGGACCACACCTGAAAAAATGTATTAATAGCATCTCTGGGAGTAGACTCTTCTCCTTCCCCTGCATAGTATTTCTTCTATCTCACCTTTGACTGAAACATTTTGTAGCCATCGTTCCTCTTTTTACTATTTATTACTTGTCAGAAAAATTCAGCTAAGTGAGCATTGTTATGCAGATCCAAAAGATTTAACAGCTAATATTGCTCTGAGGCGGTGGGTGAAACAGGGTCAGTTCAAGAAAACTGTGGCAGTAAAAACGGCTGTGGACTTTTTTCTGCACAGTTTAATCTGCTCCCATTATCAGCCAGGCTCAGGGGGATGGGAATTCTATGAATGTTATGATATTATTTTAATTTTCTACTCTGTGTTGTCTCAGCTCGCAGAATAATAGAATGAGCTTCCCTGCATCTGTCCTGCAGATCTCTCTGCAGGCTGGGAAGAACGGCAGTGGAGGGCAGGCCCCATACAGCTACAGGCGCAGGAGTGTGCGCATCAGCTGGTTATGCGTGGAGGGGAGAGATAACGTGATAGTGGGATGAGCTGAACAGAAGAATACACACAAATTTGAAGTGGCTGCCAAGTGAGATTTAGCAGAGCCATTCACCTGAATCCTGCTGTGCTGAGGAGCGCAGCGTTCAGAGAGGACAAAACCAAACATCACATAGAAACACGTTCATTAGAAAAGGTTTCAGGAAATTCTAGATTTTTTCAGGCCTGATTTTAAGGCAGTTATCCACCGGAACAAGTACCGACAACCCTCACTTCCCCAGGGTGACCAACACATGCCCAGGAAAGAGATTTTCATGGCTAATGTTGCTGCACTCCAGCTCCTGCTCTCCACTGAGAAGCATCAGCTGCTCTTTCTAGATGAGGTTACTGCCTGACTGCCTTTTCCTCGCTGGGACGCCAGCCTGGCTGTGCCAGCGCCCGGCCGTAGCAGCAGCAGGTCGGGGACACGCTGGGACAGTGCTCTGGGCCTCGGCTCCGGCCAAATGTGCAACGTAGGCAGAGCCGTGCACCCACTGCCTCTGCGAACCAGCAGGCAAAAGTAGGGACAAGCACGGTCTCCCACCTTCCTGAAATACAGCCAAGCGAAGAGGGTCAAACTGGCAAAGGGATTCTCAATACTTCCTACCCCCGTAAACCCAGCGCATAATCTAACCCCAGAACACAGCCATAGTTCTGGGAAACAGAGATATTTCAGAAAGCCAGAAGAAGCCTGTTTGCTTCTTGGTGGGGAGGATTTGGAGGAAGAGCAAGCTGTACGAGTGCAAGTGCGTGAGGATGTTTTTTGCATTTTTGCTAACATATGGTGAAAGCCATGGTTGGGACTCAGCAATTTTATTATTTGTAAAAATACGTATCGCGTACATAGAAATACTGCAAAAGAAAACTGAACATAAAACATCACAATATTATTTTGTGCAACACCTGGTAGCTAATAAATATTACACTTATCTCATTCAAATATAAATATAATCTCAGAAATATTACTTGGCGGAGCAATAATGCTGCTACTTAATAGCAACCTCCTCAAGCTTGACAGACCCCTGATTCCTCCAAGGATGGAGGGGGCAGCAAGCCAGAAGCTCAACTTTGTGAGCCTGCAGATACCCCTGCCACAGAGTGTCTGTGCTCAGGGAAGAATAATTTCAGAGCATCCTGTGGTTGTATGGATTGTCTAAGTGCAATTGAGAGGGGAGAAAATAGGGTTATGGCCAGCTATCCTCAAATTTAGCTGTAGATGTGCAGTTTAACATGGTTAGGGCTCCTGAAAACTTCACTGGCTAAATGCCAAGTTTAGCATCACCACAATGTGACAACAGGCTAAGTCAGACTAAAGGATGAGAGGGACAAAGAGAAACTTAGCTTAAATTAACTGCAGGCAAGAATTCAAAATCTGTTTATAGATGCTCATATTCCACATATTAGTTCAGACTACTGAGAGATTTTGGCAGCAATCCTGATTTGAAGGTAGCACTCTGATCCTGCATTTAGGATTGACAACCTCTGGTCTGAATGTTAGGATTCCGCTTGCCTGGGAGAGTCATTCTGCATGATATTTGTAGGACTAAACCAAAGAAAATGATTCTAAAATAATGTGGAATCAAAGCAAAGTGGGAAGATGTATAAGGCAGGAACTAATGCCTTGCCCTTATCCATATACCTGAAAATATATTCTGGCTCCTAAAAGCTGCCCTAGAACCATGGGTCTGAAAAATACCAAAAATTAAGCCTCCTTCTATGAAGAAATAGTTTGACACAGGATATGTGAGATCATGGGATTACGTTATTTCCTTGTTCCATTTTTGTTGGCAGACATATTTGAACCTGACTTCTGTAATGATGGGAGAGAGTGCTGCTGGAAGTTTGCACCTCAGAGTTTTTGTAAACTGCTGTCACGTAAGGTTTACTCATGTTCTCACCTGCCCAAACAGAGAAGTATGAAAAATACATACTGCATATGTGCACATATCATCTGTGAGTCTCCTTGACTTCTCTAGTTATGGTTAATGCTTAGCAGAAAGTCCTAATCTTATTTACAAGTTCTGCAGGACACCAACACGCACACTTTTGGTTTTGAGGTCAGTTATGTCAAAACAGTGTCTCTGTCTTCTGGTGAAAATATATATTTTAATTGAAATACCAGGAGATGGATATTGTTTGTACCTTCTTCTGCTGTCACCACGTAATGTGGAACTCCTCGTGCAGTAAGTACCCAGGCAGTCTGTCCATTCACATAGAACTTTTTCTTTGATCAGTCCCTTCGTTCACAGAAGAGATGGCAAAGTCTTTACTTGTGATGATGCATTTACTCTTTGAAGTAGGAGAAAACTCTTCTCATTATCACTGATGCACCGAGCACATATTCTGCATGTTTTCTCCTAGTGGCTACCTTTCTGAGCCCTCTGGCTCCTTCCTTCCAAACACACCACTTCAGGAGTAGGTTCCTGTACCTTTCACAGATAATCAGATCCTGGGATCCCATCTTGTCCTAGACTGAAAACACATAGCACTCTGCACTGCTCAGTCCTCCATACTCCATTAAAAGAAATTGGATGGAGATCATGTATTTATCTTCTGATGTAGAAAGACTGAAGAAAAAAACAATGTAAACTTTCTCTAGACTTCCTCCCTCCAAGAATGTCTCCATTTGCATCAGAGTCCCATTTTCCCACTCGCTACACAATGCAATTTGAGAATTTCAAGACTCTTCAACATGTTGCTTTTTCTCTTCCTTCCTTACAAACTCTCATGCACATGCAGACACCTCTTCAGTTTACCAGGTACCAGAATCCTGTTCCTGTTATGCCACAGTTTCAGAGAAAATCATGCAAAGGGAGAACAAAACCACTTTGAAATATCAGCATCAGAAATGCAGTCACTAAATCCAGCCTGTTCCTGTGTGTCCTAGGCTTATTCCTGTTCAGAGCTTTCAGGTCCAGCCCACTCTGAATTAGAAAGCCACAGAAATGTCTAAATGTTCCTCCTCAGTTAAAGACAGGGTTTTTTTTCCCCAGGGAAGACCTTCATTTGGGTGTTCACAGAACTGGAATAGCAATGTCAGATCTCTTAGTTTTGAGGCTGTATCTTCAGGAGAAACACACTCGCTGGATTGTGTGGTTCAGGACTCTGTGCTCAATTGCTGCTTATGCTTGTAAGATGCAAACCACGCTCTTGGCCAAACCAAAGCCTGTGTCTGTCTAGGCTCTGGAAGACCTGGGGATATCTTGTCTGTCTGGAAGTACCAGCCTCTACCCTCTCCTTCTCCCCAGGCATATGGCAAGTGTCTATGGTGAGAGGATTCCTGTTAATGCTTTGTGTAGGGAAAATCCAGCCATCTGACCTCTCAGGACTCTCTTAGCTTCGCTTAGCAGCTGGTACCATGATTACAGATCAAACTCAGAGATTTCACTCAGGTGATACAGCAGAAGAGAAAAGGACGGCCGGTCATCTTTCCTCTAAGCAGGGAGAGAAGAGAGAGGGAGAACATTAATGTCAGCTTGAGAGGAATGGCAAGGTTAGGAAGGAAAACCTCGTGAAGAATCTGAGCATTAACAAAAATACAATCTATTGTATAGAGAAAATGCCAATGGAAGAATGAGCTTCCTTCTGTGCAATGTTTCTTTTCTACTAGCAGTGAATTTTGCCTAGTGGACACTAAGTACATTTACAAGGTTGGCTGTCATTTTTACCATCACTATTAAAATTCACTATTAAAATCAACAGATCTACAGCTTTCTTAGGAAGCAAACTGTTGAATTGACTTATGTGCACTACATAGACTTTTCAGTGAAGTCAACACACTTTACAGAAACAGCACCTTAAATAAAAGCAAAGAGCCTAGAGTTTGCTCACTAGTGCAGCTGAAAGCTACAGAGTGCTTCACCTCCAGGATTTTATCTTGTGTTAGCATGTGAAGTATATACCTCTCTCTCCTCCTAAAAGCCAAGGGGGAGAGAGCTCTTGTCTTTGGGAACTAGGGCTTTCCCATTACAATACTAACCATCCTCCAGCAGTGGCTCATGACCTCATAAATCGCCTTGGAGGCCAGCTTGGGTTTGTAGAGCCGAAATCCTGCATTGATTTCTTCCACCACTTCTCCATTGGTGCGATTCTCATAGGGGATTTTACCTTCACTGAAGACCTCCCACATCAGCACTCCTAAAACAAACAAATGAGAAAAATTACAAAGAAGCAAATAAAATGCTCAGTAGGCCCATGGCCACCTTCCACCTGCTCTTCTCTGCAGCTCAGCATTGATGTCTGTTACTCGGAAAAGGATTTTCACTTGGATTCTCAGTACAGATCTGAAAAGTCAGGCCCTAACACAGCTGTACAGTTTGAGGATGCCAACTAAGATCTCTGCTGGGCACTGGATTGTGTGGAAGTACCAGTTTGGTCACTGCAAGTTTGACTTCTCTGCATCCTGATAGTGTAGCATGACAGGGATGTCTTTCCCCATGAGTCAGATGAAGTCCAAGTGTGTTATGTGTCAGAAAGCAGTGTTGTATATCTTCTCCCAAACTGTGAAGAAGAGGGAATGCTGGTGCATTTACTCCATCCAGATGTGCAGTCTGGGAAAGAAAACCCGCTTTTTGTCACTCATTCAATTTATCTGTTTTGCTTCCAATTAATCACATACAAGAGAAATGTCACTGATGTTCCCGTCTGCAGTGTGTCCTACAACAGAATCTGCTTATATTTTGGGGAGACTCAGGAGCAAGAAAGCAATATGAACTGCTCCATTCCTGTTAGTCAGCTTAGCCTCAGTACTGGGAACTCCTCGCCTGCAAAACGTCCCAGGTGGTGTGATTTGCTGGGATGAATTCACATGCAGTGACAGTGGAATTTCAAAGGATTGCAGCACATTTTTCCTCTTTTCCTAAACAGCCAAATGTTTTTCTATCATTACTGCTCAGAGCAGTACAGAAATTCATGTGTGGTGAAAGAGACAGGCAAGGACAAAAAGACTGTGGAATACATCGCAGTTGGCCACCACATCAGAGATGCTCTGCAAGTGGAGTGAATACAAGGCATCTGTGTTATTATTAAGTTTAATTTCTTTGGTCACCTAATATGACCGACTTGGTAAATTGTGTTCACATTGTGTTAGAAAAGGGAGACAGACAGATAGATAGAGTGATCTGAAATAAAGTTGTGTAACTCCACAGGCAACTTTGCTAAATAATGCCAACTTTCCAGCTTTGAATTCTTCAAAGAGGAAGATGCATAGAGATTGCAGCTCCTCACCAGTGATATTGGCTCTACTGAAGAATAAGCAAAGCAGCTGTACTCCTGCAGTGTGCAGATTCCTGCACTGGGAATTTCTCATACCCATTTTGTTCTCCTGAACACAGCAGGATTTCAGGCCTGGCAGAAGAGATGAATGGGCTGCAGAGTAGCAGAGCAGAAAGCTTCTCACAGCCATGAGACCATGACATGACAGAGGAATCCTCTTATGCAAACCCCACTGGATGGGGAGATAACAAGTCTGACAGATGTACAACACTGCTGTCTGCACATTTCACAAAGAAGGACTGACCAACACAAACAAAGCCCACCAATATTTCAGCCCTGAAACTGGAGCGAGCCAACTTTACCAGGCTTGGCTTGACTGTAAATCAAACTGAGCACCCCTTTTGGAAGCATCTGGCTCTCAGCGTACAGGCCAGTTTCCAATTTGTGAAGCAGAAGAACATTCTCACCAAAGTAGCATCTCTCCCCATGTCACTGCCACTTTGCTGTGAGGTGTCAGAGATAGCTCCACTGGCAAATGTTGTCCCTTGTTATTACGTGGTGAGTGCTGACAGCCTCCTCCACATGTCAGGGGACACGGAAAGAGGAATGGTGCTCTCTGAAGCATCTGCAGGTTAGGTTCTCGAAGGCAGTTCTGTGGGTCTGAGCACCCAGCTCCCACCGCGCTGCTGGTAACCCACCACAGGAATGCACAACTTCAACCACAGCAGAAGGCAGTAAAGGGGGAGGGAAGCAGAGAATTCACAAGCGCAGACTAGCAAAGGTCATAATCCTGCATTATTTACTGCTAGGCCCAGAGCTGAGTGGCACCCCATTGACTGTGTGCTGTGCGCAGCACACTGCACCGATTCATTCTGCAATACCGTGATTTGCATGCTAGCTGGAGATGGGCCAGATACATTAGCGTGCCAGATCAACAGGCCAGGGGGTAGCCTTTGTTATCTCCAGTGCCAATGACTTTGGGGAAAAACATATACAACGGTTTTCTTATCTACGAGGGTCCAGAAGGGAGACCAAAGAACAGACGCAAATCATAAAACAATGCATTGGGGGGCAGGAAACGAGGTGAGAAAATGTGAGCAGTGAAATAATATTTGCAGATTGGCATAAAGCAAATGGAGTCAGCAGAGCAAACTTGGAAAGACAGAGGGTTTGAGTGAAGCATCAGTGCCTGGGACTGACATGCAGAGAGATGGAGTGCCTAAATGTCTCTCCATTCCTTTCCTTATACAATCGTAACAGTGACTCTCTAACTTTTTCTTGGGCACTCCTGCTATATCAGCATGAAATAGAGTTTATTATTTGGTATTATATAGCATTGCACAGGTATAATACATTAAATTGATGGTACTTGCACTGTTCCAAAGTATCTAGGTAGTTTACTACTCTTTCCTTCTTTCACTTAAATGATTTAGGCTTGCTTTCCTAAGCCATTATTCAGGCAAAACACCCTTGGAGCCCAGAGGATGTAGTGTTTAGGAGAGTTTACTTGAGAACTGAGCCCCTAGGTTTTCTGAGTGGTGTTTGTTGAATTTTTTCCATTCTGACAAGAGGTTCTTACCAAATGACCAAACGTCAGATTTGGTGCTATAGTTGCTGTAGGAGAAAACCTCTGGAGCAGACCACTTGACTGGAAACTTGGTACCTGTGGAGCTGGTATACTGATCATCAAGGACAATCCTGGAAAAGGAAAAGAAGGGAGCGTGCTGAGTAACCCTCCGCATCCCATGACAGCCCTGCAGGGAGGGTGTGCAGCCTCGGTGGCATTACCTCGACATCCCAAAGTCAGACACTTTGACCACGTGGGATTCCCCCACCAGGCAGTTCCTAGCGGCCTGCAAGAAAAGAAGGTGCAAAGGCAGAAGGTCAGAGCTGAAAGACTATCGCAGCCGCTCAGTTGCTTTTCTCCTGGCAGAGCAGATAGTGCTTGAAAAAAGGAGAATCAAAGTGACATCGTACCATACAAAGAGGGCAAAAACTTCAGGTTCTCGTGCCTTCCGTACATTTTATGGCCAGCATGTTCCTGCTGCCACAAAAGCTGTTCAACCATCAGTCTGACTTGCAGGCCCTTGTTGCCCAGAAAGGGCAGAGAAAGACCCTGAAATACCCACAGCTACTCACAGTCCTTGCTCCCCTAACAAAACAGCAGCAGTGACTGATGCAGCTTGATTGAACACCATGTAATTAAAAGTATTTTATCAGCAATGCATGTTTATACATATGTTAGAATAGGTCTTTTTGGCATCTTTGCTGATTTTAGGCGTGAAGAGTGGGCAGTACCAGGAACTGTGGGAGCAGGGGCTCTCGGGGAGTGAAAGAGTCCGCTCAGAAAAAGAGACAAACTTTATGTCCTCATTTCTTCTCTCCCAAACACAATTAAGGGAAATAGATTAATTAGCGCTCCGGGGGATGTTTTTTTTTCCTAAAATATTAATGCTGCTTCTGCAATAAGGGGAGATACTGAATCCCCTGTCAACAGATAGGCAGGAGGAGTGTGAAAGCTGAAATTAAGGAAGGGAGAGAGCACAGGGAAAAGCCCAGCTGGAGCAGAGAAAAAGTCTATGTGGGACCAACATACCAGGTCTCTGTGGATGACAGAGTTTTGTTCCAGATAAGCCATTCCCTCGCACACATCTTGGCACATCCCCAGCAGGGTTTCCTTTGAAAAACTGCCCCGCTGGCTCCTGAGGTAGTCGGACAAGCAGCCGTTCTCCATGAACTCAAACACCAGGCTTATGGGAGCATTCTCAAAGCACACGCCATAAAGCTGGACTAGCTTGGGGTGAGACAGCTTCCTGTGGGATAGGGAGGGAAGATGCAAAAGAGGCTGAAATAGGCTCAGTGCCTTCTATCCTTATATATGGCCACCTATGTCGCCCTGCTGCACGCCTCTCTCTGCAAAGGCCAACCATGAAAGCAGAAAGAAGAAAATGTGTAGACCAAGTCTAACGTCAAGTAGCACTAAGTATCATCCCATTTTAATGGTAATGGTCACCAAAAGACTCTTCTGCATGGAAAATCATCCAATCAAACAAAAATAAAATCCATTTCTGTCTATTTTGAAGGGAGGCAAATGTAAAAAATACAAAGTCAATAAAACCAAAGAGAAATATTTTCAGTTGTGCAAAGCAAAAAAAATTTGCATGTAAGGTTTTTTCAATAAAATTTTCCTCAAATTTTAAGAGATTTCTCCATCTAATTACTTTTGACAAAAACCACTTTGCTCTCCAAAACACACCATCAATTAACCCTGCCTTCCAGAACAGCAGAGATCTCCGAGACCATTCTGGATATTGATAGAGTTAGAAGCACAGTAATTCACCTACACTTTGAATTGCCTTCCTTTGTAACCACCAGAGCTCACTGGTCTCTCTATACACTATTTAGATACATAGTAGATAATCCAAGTTTTAATCCCCCATTCATAATGCTGAACATTATCACAACACTTTGGTTCAGTCTTATGAATCCTACAGGGTCTGATTTTCTTGGTCAATCTACTACTTACATCAAGACTTTAGCTTCCTCGATGAAATCCTCTTCTGACATTGCTCCTTCACGAATGGTCTTTATGGCTACTTTTGTCTTCTCCAGCAAGTAGCCAAGGTAGACCACCCCAAACTGACCACTGCCGATTTCCTGTACACGGGTGAGCTCAGAGTGGTTAATGACCAATTTTCCTGTTGATTGTAAGGGAGAAAGAGTGAGGATCTAGCAGTAGAGTGTCAAACAAAAAACTTTTGTGGGTTAAACATTGAGACAGGACTTGAAGTGAGACTTTCTGGCTCTCCCTCAAATTGTCTGTCTGACCTTTGGTAGCTCATTTGACTAGTCCATGCTGCAGGTCATGTTCAAGAGTAGGAACAACAACATCCCCTTTCTTTCCCCATTTGTCTTGTCTATCCAGTTCTTCAGGGAGGATTGTTTCTACCATGCATATGTACACTACTGAGCACAACATGGTTCTAAGCTTCTTTGATGTCTCCAAGACAAAGATGATATGAGAAAAATTCTGTAGAGAGCAATACGCAGATGGAGGCATCTTTCAGGAGGGACTCAGCTTTCATAAAGTTATGCTATGCTCCCACTCTCATCACCTTTTTTCAGCATTCATTTCAGTATTTAATGTTGACTTCATTGAGACCCTGGGGTTCTCATCACCTCCCTCAAGGCACTACATGATCAGTTCATTCAGTTATTAATGGTAATGACAAAGATGATAATCTAGTGAATAGTGCAGTGTAAAGATCTGAAGAAAGCTATTTATTGTGGTGATAGTCACATGAATATTCATCAACATCCATGGGAATATTCAAGATCACCCAGCTAACCAGTGAGGAGTGTGATTCCCGTACAGTCATGAGAGTACCGTACCATAGCTCAGCCCTGCAGTGATTGGGGCCTTTTTTCTCCACGAAGAGACTGCATACCGCAAACGAGTGACAAGACCTGAATAACAGAGGAAAAGGATGGGTTCCAGTTATTGTCACAGTCATGGGAAGTGGGGCTATTGCTACCCCAGAAGGCAGTCTGGATACTGGAAGCTGATTTATTGTACTGAGTTCTCAGCTCCACTTGAGGGCATCTGAACCTCTATTCAGACTGATTTCCTGGCTGCTAGAAGGAAGCCAATTTTAAGCAGTTTCAGCTTATTTCCTGTTTTCACTATGTCAGCAAATGTGAGCTGTGAGTCTCTGTTAACTTAGATGAAATTCCAAATTATATCTTTTATTTGTAGGGTATTTTTGAAGCCCGGGATTTCCCTCGGTACTCCTGGACTCTAGGGATGGGAGTCTTTGGTGTCTCCCATGTCTGGCTAGGGTTCCTGGCCATGTCCCTAACTTTGTGTCAGATCAAGTCCCAGGGATATATTGCCTCCTGGGCAAGAAGGCCCTGCAGGGTAATTCAAACAGGTAGCTTGGTCTGGCAGTGGTGACACACTCCCATGGGCTCCCAGGAATGAAAGGGCTCTCTATAGTAAGTCATTACGACATCTGTGTTGGTCATAGTCAGCCTTAGAAGGACAACCAGAATGAAGACGTAATGCTGGAAAGGGGCCTGAGATGGTTGTTTTCCTGCCATCCAAGTGCCAGGATAAGTGGAAGAAAAGGTGATGCCATTTAACATTTCATTGTAAGGACAGAGGGTTTGGAAGCCTGCCTTCATTCAAAATAGTCACCTAGCTGCATGGTAAAACAGCAGCTTCCCTGGTCAGCATCAGCCTTCACTCACCTCCTGCATTGTGCTGGTGATAGTTGATGAGTTCAGGGATGCAGTCAAACACATGCTTTTCTGCCAAGTAATATCGCTTGGGAAAGTCAGTTGTCTCATTGATGTGATAATGCTTTATAACAGGATTGTTATCCGTGCTGAAAAAGAGGAGGTTTTCTTTGAGGAAAACTAGGTTGCAGCAAAAAGACAGGAATTTGGGGTATAAATGGAAGAGTAGCAAGTGAGCAAAGGGGACAATCTTCCCTATGCAGAATGAATGGGAGAGGACCAAGTAGTGAGCTGCAATTGCTAACGAAAGCTGTGTATGTGTATCTTCTTCCTCTCACTCATAGATGGTCTCATCTCTAGAAAGGTTGAGGTTTCCCGATAAGGTTGGGTACCAAGTTTCTCTGCCTCTTCTTTCTGAAACAAAACTTTCTGCCCCAGCACTGAAACCCTTTCACTAGTCTTGTATTACCCACCTCTGATGGGTCCAGCATATAGTCCATGTTCATCCTACTGACACTTCAGTTGAGGGGACAATTTCATTGAAATTACAACCCCAGCTAAGGGACTATTTATAGGCATATATTTAGATGCAGGGAGAAGTGGAGCCTTTAATATGCTTTGCGAATGGCAGCTAACTCTTCTGCCTTTTTTGGAAGTGTTTTCCTCTATCATTTTCATGAGCCTTCTGCTCTGTCTTTATAACGCCAAAACAGCTACAGAGATTACACTCTCGTAGAAGCCATTTCATTGATGTAATTGATGTGAAAAGCTGCTGAGCTCAGCTGTACCTTAATGCTTTGGTGAAAACGGAGACTGTGTACATGCCAGGCTGCCTCGAATCTCTCACCATGAAGGCACCTTCCCTACCCTGTAACAGGAGCAAAGGAGAGAAAACTGGTTAGAAACATAATGGAAAAAAAGAAGTGGGCTGGGGGCAAAGCTCTGCTTGTTTCAGCCCTGTCTATGCTCAGTCACGAGGATGTGCTAAACATGTAGGAGAAAAAAGAGCCATCAGCCAACTGACAGAACTTGGTCTGTTCCATGCACAGCTCTGATGGCTGCCCAGGGACTGCAGGTACACCCGGCTGGTCTCTCTCGGGTGCTATGTATTTTTAGTTCAGTTTCCTGAGGAAATGAGACTTATGTGCTCGTACTGAGTATGTGTGGGTGTGGGCACATGAGCATGTGTCTGTCTGTCCCTCCGAGCCTCTCCTCTAGAAATTCTGAACCCATTGATTGCTTTCAACCCTATCTGACGGAATACTGGTGGTATCAATTTCCAACAAGTTCAATGAAATGGGCAGCTGTGGAAAGGCAAACCACTTTGAGTGCCCTCCATCAAGAAAGCAGCTACAGAACAAGAGTACAATTTTCTCAACACCAGAGACTCCATATGGGAGTGTATGAAAGATGATTTACCAAAGTACCACACATGCGAAAAGCTTGGCCCAGATCCTGCCCTTTCATAGGTACTCTAGTCATCCAGTATCTAAACATAAACATGTAGGAAAGCAGGCTTCCTCCCCTCTGGCACTCACAGAACAATTTTCCTGTTTAATTTTTCACTGTAATTGTTTTCTATTCATCTGAATGCTAAAATGTATCATAGGCCATAATCCTGAAGGGCCAGGCACTAATGGATCAGATGGCAGAGGAGAAGATTTAACATCACAGTTTGGATGTAATATGCTGTGCTGACCTATATATTGATAATAAAACCAGCATTTTATTTCTGTTTGCAGATAAAGATGCTTTTCATCTGGCATCCCAAGTGCCTGATTATTTTATTCCTTCCTTTGCTTTACATGGTAGATTTCCTCCATTTTATATGTCCTCTATCCACCCCACAACACTTGGTACAAACCTAATCCACCAAGTGCACTCTGCCTCGGCCTCCTTCCCACCTCCCCTGCGGACTGATTCAGCTCCAGCTCAACACAGAGGCTGAGACTGCTACTGCATCCCCTGCGTATGAACTGCTGGCTTTCAACGTGCAGCTCTGCCCAGGTGAGACCAGGCCACTGAGCTATAAACCTTCCAGGGCTGTCTCTTCAATCTGTGTCTGTACAACATGTACCATATCCACAGTATACAATATCTAGCACAGGGAAGCCTAAAAAGGGTTTCCAGACGCTGCTGTAGAAGCATCTATATCATGCACAGTGAGGGCTCTCATCTCCTTGGCAGTGTGGGTTTGCTTGCACGGGTAGGCAAGTATTGGAGACAGCATCCTGCCTGAGTTACTTTAAGCTCTGTTCTTGCCCTTCCCTCCCACTTGACAGCAAACCTGCCCAAAGATCATTTGTGAGCTTGGCCACATGTTTGGGGGGAGCTTTGGGGGCTGTGAGGTTTTGAACCAGAAGGCTCTGCAGCCACACAGGGGTAGTTGCCACAGAAAAGTTGCACTGGTAGGACCAAAAGGAAAAATAAGATCACTAAACCATGCGTGGACACGTCCCGTAGGAGTTTATAGGAACCGAAAGAATTTTTAAAGGTGCACAAAAATGCTTTTATTTCCATAAAATACTATCATTCCAAGAAACAACACTTTATTCGGGTGTCCTCTTAGTGTAAGAGCTGATTTAAAAACTAAGGTTGTGTTTGTGTGGAAAATTTGAACAAGAGGTGTATTCTTTCTATTTTCACTACAGTCTTCACTGGAAAAGTCTGGCTCAACTGAAAAATTAAAGATGCATGCTGACATGCACACACACACACACAAAACTAAAAAAAAAACCACCTAAACTCATACTCCTGGCTTTCACCCAAAACATTTCATCATGAGATTGGTTAGATTTTTCAGAGAACTACTGGCATCTGCGGGCCTCCTGCAGAGACAGAAAAGATGAGCTAAAATCACAGTTTTTGGTCAACAGTGTTTGAAACAGTGTTTTCCATCAGCCCCAGCTATTGGGTGTGTTTGTCCAAAGAAGGATGGCACAGGTCTCTGCCCACGCTCGGCTACCATGGAGGTAAGGGGGGCTGCTAGTGGTCCTTTATCTTGCACCGCACACCAAGAGCAGCCGAGGACAGCAACGCAGCAGGAACCCAGTGTTCAGCTCTCTCTTACACAAAGCAGCCCTTGCAGGCTTCTCCTCATTTGTCATTCATTAATTATTATTGCCCGTCCATCCCACACGTAACACTGGTTTACCTCATCTCTGAGGAGTGTTTCTGCTTTGCTTCTGCTGATGTTCTTATTGTACCATCTGAAAACATCAAAAGATTCCAAGTCAGTGTTTCTGCTGAAAAGCCTCTGAATCGAGTGTCCCCAGTGCTAGCAATGACACATTATGTGGGGTAGGGACATTTGAGGCTTGTAGCTTCTAAAACAAATCTAAGGCACTTAGAGGTACAAGAAAAACATAGGCAAAACTTACTCATATATTTGCAGATTCTCAGGTGATTTTTCCGCCAGGTAGCTACTTGGCACGTAGCCTTCATGCCTGTTAAAATGCGACACGGCGTGAGTGTGCTAGACAGACAGGATTTTCTCTGCATCTGTGGGAGTCAGGCCCGAAAGATTTGCCTGCTCTTTGCATGATAGAAATGTTGGTTGTTATGTATTTAGTAGGGTTACTGGAGAAGGGAACAACTGATTGCACCTCTAAACTTGGAGAGTTTTGCAATTTTCATGATTTTTTTCTTCCATGTGTATGACAGCGAATATCAGCCCGAGCTAAGGACTGTTTATTTTTTTAAATTAACTTTCAGATCCTTTTTCTTCAGCTGCCTGGATACAAGCAATATCAAAGGGAAGAAAGTTACCGTAAATAACCTTCCATCACTCTTTTCCTGTATGTCAGAGGATGCTTCACAAAAGTTATATTAAAGGCCAGCATATATGTTAATGGAAAAACAAACTGGATTTAGAAAGGATTTGTAAATTGGCTGTTGAAAAGGGACTTACCCATTCTTATCTTGAATCAGCCACCAATGTTCCTCAGAGCTGTCAATCACATAATATTCCTCATTATATTGTAACGTCAGCTCTTGCGGATTCTGGGCTTCATAGTCATATATGGCCATGACTACGGCTTCCTTTGGGTCTAGCAACAATTTCTGCACAAATTAGGAAAAAGGCTCATCATATTCATATTCATAAAAACCAATGGCATGCTCTCTGAAATGATATTTCCCTGGCAGCACTGGTGTCCTCTGAGTTCAAAAGCCTCAAAGCTAGGAAAGCACCCCAAGGCATCTAGTGGGGTATGGTGGCAACATGAGAATTTCCAGCACTTTCAAATAATGAATTTCATATAAAAATTTTAGTTGCACAGAAAATACTTATCTACTCCTTCTTAGGGCAGGGTTTCTTCTGTCTGATCTATTCTTCACAGATGTTTCCTAAACTCCTCTTAAAAGCTTCCAATGATAAAATCTCCATGGCCTCCCTGGAGGGACTGTCCCAATGCCCTCCAGTAAGTCAGCCAGCCCTAACAACCACCCTGCTTCTCCCTTCTTATTAAATAAGCCAATGACATTTTGTCCCATCCACAAGTGGGTTTGGAAAATCACTTCTCTGTTCCTCTTCCCAGCAGCTTTTCTCATATCCCTCCTACTCCCCCAGTTTCCCTTTCTGTAGACTGAAAAAAACCACAGTTGAAGCTTCACTTACCATTGGAAAGCTATTTGTGAAACCAAGCTGTCTTTGCAGGACTGAACCTAGCTCTAGTGGGATGCTGCTGATTTACAACTTATGAAAAAATATGGAAAAGGTAAGAGAAAAGCCCGGGGAATATTATCACAGGTGATATTCTAGGTCACTGCACCGTGGTGAACCTTAATGAGGATATATTCACCACTGCTAGTTAAACACACACGACACTAAGGACAGCTTAGCATGCCTCACTGCACTCACCCAGTTATCTTCAGGAGTGGGAGGAAGAGGCTTCTTTGAGGCTGAAATGAAATCAAGAAAGATAATTTGAAGTAGATCTGGAGAAAACTAGGGGAGAAACCATCAAGGTAATGAACTGATAAAGGTGATACAAAAAACAGTGAATAGCAAGCTTTGGTCTTTCAGAGTAAGACATGCCAACAGCCTGCACCTACACAGTGACTCTTAGCCGCACAGCATGGGTTTGAAATGGGGTACAGATTACTTAAGGCCGTATATGCATGAATGCATATATCTCAAGAAAGTTGTTATTATGGCTTATTGACTGACCACAGCTGATCAAGTTCCTAGTTCGCCATCTCATTCCACAGACAGCACCAAGCATCACACAGAGGAAAGTGTTAATTCAAAACAAAGAATGCCATATACAGTAAAAGATAAGCCTGAATATACCAAGAAGGCAGCAACATGTCTCCTGATGGAAATGTAACATGATATTCTTTGATGTTCTGTACGAGACAGATTCAATCCTTTATTTTTGCTAGGAGTAAATATTTTCAAGGTCAGAACGGTCTTAACAAATCCCATACCATTTTTGGTGGGGTCATACTCCACACAGCCAGGTGCCATCTTCTCTGTCTGAGCACAGCATCTCCACCTGCCATCTATCCAAAAATCTGGATGACACTTTGAAACCAAACTGTTGTTGCTTCTGGTTTCTGGAAAATGTTAGCGGAAGAAAAAGGAGGGGGAAAATGAATTTATTTGCATTCACATCAGCTCTGAAACACATCTAGAACTGAATGGAAATAATCTGCACTTCAAAGAAGCTTCTTATTCTTTTCAAACCAAGCTTTGGTGAATATTATCAGCCCTCTCCATTAATGTTTTCCTTTCTCTCGAAAGGAGTGAATGCCTCCATCGATGTGGAGGAACAGCCTTCCTGCTGGTGATGGAGCCTGTACCTCTCTGCTGCAGGAGAACAGAATCCTACCAAAGTGACTCTCTCTTTAAATTGATAAACACCAAAACCACAGAAAGAATGTCTCATAAAAACAAATAAAACCTGGCAGGCCATATACTGATGATTCCCACGAAAGGCTACAGCTCTACACTATGTATATATGTAGGACACAGACTCTTGCTGCTTTGGCTTGGTGTTCAAAAGGGGCTGTACAAGCTGGCAGTCACCAGCAATAAACATTTTTTGCACATGTAAATACCAGTCTTGAATGTCTGCGTGAGTGATTAAAGGTACTTCTTTTTGAAGCTCAGGCTCTCTATCTGTAATAGTAATTTTCCTAAAAAGAACAAAAAATTTCTGCTGGCTGTTTTAAAGAGACTATTCAAATTGTCCAAAGGAGGGGACAGTCTCAAAAAGTTGAATGAGAAGAGGTGATAAAGTAGGAGCTTAGAGCAGGTGCACTCCAGAAGGAGAATAACTGGTTGCAAGAGTAAGTGCATGAACTTAATAGTATCTCTATCAGGCACAATGTTTTCAGAGTGAACAATACAGCAGGTTGTGTTATAAAACAGGAAAAAGCTATGATGGAAGCCTAGTGTAATTTTCATGTAACTAAGTAACACCTTCCTTATGTCAAGTATTATGCTTTGTTTCTGCCTGCAGTGGTTAGTTATTGTGCCTTTACTTCAGAATCATTGCAGCGAACCACAGCACAATTCAGGAGGTGAACAGGAAATGAAAGCTACCCACAAAAATGTTTCTTAATAGTCATGATTCTCTAACAAGGTTGTCATCTAAACAAAAAATCTATTAATAAGAGATGAAAAATCTTCTATGCAGAAAAGATTTATTTCTTAAAAAAATTAGCCATAGAAAAATCCCCATTTCTTCCTGAATAAGAAACCTCAAATTACAGTAACTTATTAACAGTTTATCCTAGAAAGAGGCAAATAAAGCATTCCATGTCCAAATTGTCCATTGCTGCTGAAAACACACTCACCATATTTACAAGCAATTTGATTTTATAACCTCATTCCCCACTACCACTTTGCATGCTTAGATATAAGACATTGACTCCTCTTGCACATTCTCTCTGCATTATAGCTTGTGAGAAAACTGGTCCGGGATAAGTAACTTCAACAATTACGTGGGCACAGGGGTTTTATTACCTTCCTTCAGCGTAAAGACCCATCTCTGCCGGCTCTCACGATTGGGTGCAAACACGTAGAGTATGTAGTTATCGTGGACAATCTGGAGAGGGGAGTAAAGAAGGGAGCCAGCCGTTAGAAGCAATCCCGGATAGGCTGGGCACGATGGCGTCACTGAAGGAAACACGAAGCAGCCTTCATACCAACAAGTTGCATGCAAAATGATGATTTGGGGAAGCGGAGTAACAGGGTCTGTTCAGAAGCATCTCTTAACCTCATTGACTTTTGATTATTTAAAACAGAGCAGAAATCCTGACCAAGAAAGTATTCTAGACAAGCAGTATTTTAGATCAATTTTATGCTGTTAAGAAATGCCCATGAAATCAACAGAGATGTAGCAATTTCAATCTGCAGAGGATTCAGGCCATTACTCACTGACTGCACTTCATCCTTCTAAAGCATCTCTGGGGAAATAGCATCTGTTTCTTAGCAGTTTCTTGCAAGATACCTTCACTTGAGATCTAAGAGCCAAACTTAGCTTTTCTTGTGTCAGTATAAATCTCGGGCAACTCCCTGGAGATTATTTGGATTACTATTATTCTTCAAAGTTTTTAATAGTTTTCAATAGGATTATAGAGGGGAAATAAGAAGCTGGAGCAGATGAACAATGAGCAATCAAGATGCTGTTTTCATCAACTTGGCCTTAATGACAAACAAACGAAGGAAGAGAAATACAGAATATTTGTGAAGTTTCAGAGCAGGGAGTAAAATCATCACAAGAACCAAAATGACTCAGAAACTGAATCGGATGACTACATTTGGGCCTAAAATTTGATGTAATGCATAATCTGTATTTCTCTTCCGATATTTATCTCAACAACTTAATTCCAAATGGGACCTGGTCTCTTTGATGCACAGGTGCTTTGAAAAACTTTGACCACTGTCTTTAAACAGAGGTTTCTACAAGAAAGCAGCTGGTTTTATAAGTTTCTCCAGGGGTGTAGATGAGGCAATGTTGATTATTGTTTAAAGAACAGGAAATATTTGCTATCTCTTGGCCTGAAGCCCTTGCAGGCACACACAGACAACCGTGTGACTCAGTTGCTTTGCATGCTATGGAGAGATAAATTATAACCTCTTTTACAAAAAATAGAAATAGGGGAGGAATAATTCCCACTTATTTAAAGCCACTCCTGTTGATATTATTGTTATGTCTGTATAATGTTTTGACAATCTAAGGCAGATTTTGAAATATGCAGTAAGCAGATCTCCAGAAGATGTAGCCATGAACATGCACAACTGCACAAAATCACTCATTTTATGCCTCTCTGCAAGGGGCTCACTTGCCAGATGACCCACACAAAACCAAAAAGCCACTGGTAGTTCCACAGAAGATTTACAGCTGGGTGCAGCTCAGATATTTTTAAAAAAACCCAGACAATATCATTTTACAAAATACCACAAAACTGACCGTGGGACAAAATTCAGATGTGCTACAAGCAGGACCGATTACCACGACCTCAGCGGAACACTGTGCGTCATGACTGGTCCCCTGTTACCATCCCACCAGTACTGGCCACTACCTTCACTTTATTTTGCTGTTCCTACAAGCATTGGAGATATGGAGATACAGATTTGAAAATTCAGACCAAAGCCAAACAGATCTGAGCATTTGTTCCTTCTCTAGTCCATGTTCACTCAAGTTATGAGCAGCTGAACTTCCCCCAGTTAGGCAGCTCCTACCCAGCCCCAGTTAAGAGCTTTCCTGTCGGGCTGCTCATCGAGAGCTGTTTGCAGCATACCACAGCATCTGCTCCTGCTCCCAAATGCCCATAAACAAGGCTGTAACACTCTGATCGTCTGGTTTCTTGAGTGCTCATTACGCACCGACATAGCAACATTTTGTAATATTCTAGGACAATTTTTATGATCCTGGCTGGGGACCACCCCAAGCTGGAGGGAGGGTTTCCTGACCCAACCTAGCTTGGGAAATTATTTCCTCTCCCTTCTCATGTCTCTGCAAGGTAACATATTCCAGGGCTCAGATTAGAGTTACTGTTCAAATGAAGATTTAGTGAAAACTCTACAAGCTACTTCATGATTTGTCAGAATGACAGTACCAACCCAAGCCTCCAAACTGATGCTGGTTTTGAGATAACAAGAACAGCAAAAAAAAAAAAAAAAAAAAGAAATCTTGCTTTCTGGTTGGTTTTTTTTCTTTTTATAACGTTATCTTTTTTAACGTTATTGTGTACATGTGTCACAATCATTAGCTTTGATCTGCAAATCTGAGTCCAGATGATTCACTCTTTTAAAGCCATCTGTGAACAAAGCTGGCCCTGTATTCACTGAAATCCATACACCACAAATATTAAGAAAAGTACTGTCACCAATACGGTAAAATTCTGACAAATGCCAGCACAGGGAATAACATAATAAACTGGGAATTCTTGTTGCAATAACTGAGCAAATACTCTGTGGCATTTATGTTTACATGGCAATGTAAATATATCCCGTAGGTATTAATAAACACTAGACAATGTGTTCCTCATCCTAGAGCTACCACTGTCTACCTCTTGGTCGTTAAGCCATCTCATCACTAAAAGCCCTCTCTGCTCTCGTCTGGAGCAGTCTCCCTAAAGCATCACATTCACTCACCAGTTTCTGGTGCAAAGGCCACTGAATGTATTTAGTTTCAGCATCACACAGGTAAATTGGCCAAAACCCTGGGTGGATTCCCCGTGTGACAGATGGGCTTTCTCTGAATATGAATTGGTGCGATAGCTGAATATTGTGTTAAACATGGGATAGGACTAGAAGATCTAATGATCCTTTCCAATTTAAAACCAATGAGTGGAAGAGTTTATGGATTTTATAATAACACTCAGCCTCTGATTCCCCAGTTCATTTCAAACCTCGATCTGCTTTTTCTTCCTTTGTTGTTATTCACCCTGGTGTTGGGTTCATTAACGACTGCACTGTGAGGGAGAATTTTCTTGAAATACAAAATTAAGTGATATCTGTATCAGTATGGTCAACAGACAGACTCACCTGGAAAGGATATTTATACTGACAGGGAATGATGATGTCACTTTTCACAATTTCCACACATTTAATCCTGGAAAGTTCCACAGAACCCTTCAAAGTCCTTTTCTTCTAAAAGACAGAGAAAAGCACTTGGTAAATGCTAATGATTGTGGATTAAGTGAATAATTAGACAAGATTGTTGAGTCCATGGGAGATTTAATTTTAATGGAGCAGAAGAAAATTAACTGATTATGTAAGACATTTGAAAGTATAAAGAATCATTCTCATATATGGCAGCTTTATATGGATTGCATATACACATACACATATTTCAACTCAGCACATGGATTCTTAGAGAAGCAATCAAAATGTTTCATTGAAATTCAGGTGTTATTTTTTTCTTCCAACAAAATGAAATGCTCTTTTAACCAAAAAGAACTATCTTCATGAAACGTTCAGTTTAATAACACTCCTGTTTCATACTGAAAACCTATAAAACAATAAGTATTTTATTAAAAAATATGTGGGTACTGAGAATTTCAAAACTATGCATTTTATCTAAAATGTAACATTTTTACTGCATCTATTTTCTAAGAAAAAACTCACTTCTCTGGTTTTCTTCTGTCTGGGTTTTTAGCTAAGAAAAAATAACAGGAAACTTTGAAATAAATAATATCCTCAAAAGCTTGCTGACAAAACTTTTTTTCTGGCAGCTTCTGCTGCGTTATTATCCATCATACACGAGATACATAGATAACAGTATGAGCAGTTAGGAAAAGGTAGGAAGAGAACAGACATCCAAGTATCCAAACTGCCTCGGCGTACCCTATTTGCTACCGAATCCTCGCCCCGTAGCTCCTTGTCGAGTGGCACTCAGCTTTTGCAAGAGACGGGTGAGGCAGATGCCGGCTCAGGGCAGGTGGGAGCTAAACTAAGGCTTGGTATCTGGTGCACGCTTCTGAAGGATTCACTACAAATGCATTCGCTCTTTGGAGGCAAACTGGTTTCCTGTTTTGATTCGTTTCAGTAGGGATTAAACAGTAGCTGTCTCCTAGCTCAGCTTTGTGACAACGTGACGGAAATCGGTGAGATTTAAGAACCCCCCAAAACACTGCAAAAGCTTCTGTTTTTCAAACACAAGCGCCTGTCAACGGGAGAGAGCGTGAACTTCAGCGACTGTGTTGTACCTGTCACGGGTTATCACTCAGAGACACAGCAAGACTTTGGCAACCTTCTCGCCCTCCCTCAGACCCCAACCCTTCGTGTCCTTCACCCTCCGGCTCCCTCTTGCCCCTTGCTCCCTACATCACCGTGACCCTGCAGCTCTGCCCTGCCGGCAGCGGCCATCCCCACCGCTGTGCTGACCCTCACTGCTGCTCTGTTGCTACCTTTCATCGTCACGTTTAGCCTAAACCAGGGAAGCAGCTGATGCCACTGGAGGTGGGGTGAGGTTTGCCACAGTGTGCTGTCAAACAGCCTCAAAACAGAGAGGCCCCAGGGCTCCTCAAACCTCATTCTTGCACAACTGGCTATTTTGCCTTTGTATACTTGGGCTTGAGGAAAGAGAGGGAAATTATTACAGTGTGGTCTCACATTGCTCCTGCTGGACTTTGCTGGTGTATTTAACTTTTGTATTTGTATTTGCTTGCACTTTAACCAGTGCCTCTGGATTTACTGCCAGGACTGTCTCCTGTAGACAACATCTGCCTATGTAGCTCTATGAGGTGGACTGGGATTTTTGTGGATCAATAAACCCAAGGCCGTAAAGCACCCCCAAATGTAAATACCAATTAACTATTGAGAGTATTGCCAAGCCTTAGAAGGCCTTACTGCACCCCATTTTCACCATCTATTTTCTCTCATTCTTGTCTATTCAATTCTTTCTTCCAGACTTGGCTTCCTCTGTCTCTTCTCCACAACCTCCTCTATCATTTGTTCTGCCCCTGGGACCTCCCTTTTGATGAGACACAAAGCCATTTATTTCCTATAAAAACCTTCAATTTTGCTAGCATTGAACCCTCCTTCATCTTATTCCTTTGAAGTCCCAGGGCTTAACCACATGCACTCCTCCTCTGAGGCTTCAGGAAGCAATGCCATGCCAGTCACACGCTCTGCTCTTTCACTGCAGACTGGTTTTTGTTGATACCTTTCTGGACTCTGCTGAAAGACAAGGTCCAGCCTTCTCAAGGAGCTTTGTGCAGGGATTCTGCAGCTCTCATCACCTACTGTGCTCCTTTTAATCACATAATTCAGCAGCGGAAGCTCCTCATAATCTCATGTTGCAGTGCAACGTCAGGGTGCGTCTCACAGCCAGTGCATTGCCCTGCAGATCCTCCACAGATGGGACTTTGTTGATAGAAAGCAATTACAGTCCTGTAGCAGCACAAACAACTGGAATTACCACTCACAAACCAGGCATTACTCAGAAACTGGGCTGGAAACTAAACATATCCCTGCTTTTGTGATGTTTCACTGCACTTTAATCCAACAAAAGCAACTGGGCCATTTGGAAGGGAGCAGAGAGGAAAAGCCTCTTAAAAATGGTCTCCAAAAAACCTCAGAGACTTATTCCTAAAAAGGCAAGACAAAATATGCTGACAGATCTCCATTTGTTGTTTTCAGTCTGCCCAGAGTATAGTTAAGTAGATGTTTTAGCTGGTTGGTCAGAAAAAACATCAGTGGTCTTACTGCATAATGTGTGTGGAAAGATAACCAAGGCATGCTGCTGTCCCACAAGGAGTACAGTGTGCTGCAGACCAGTCCGTCCTATTCTATTTCTTTTGCTCTGTTTTTTGCAATATGGCAATTCCAGGAAGGAGAGCTAACAGCTCTGAACGGAGCCAAGTGCATCACAAGCCCAACACGTTACTGTCTTCATCTTTGGTATTTCACCTCCTCTTGCCACACAGCTCCAGCAGCTCTTTCACTGATTAATCCTTTAGTTTGTGTCTACTGCATAAACTAGATGACCACAATGGTCCCCATTTGCCTTAGATACTAGGACAATTGACTACGGTACAATTGAGATAGCCCTGCCCTGCAACACAAGGCGGCATCTCACCATGCTTGCTTGGGGAACGAGCCACCTGGCATTTATCACGTGCTAAGACTACACAACCACCAACACTCCTACTCACCCACGCCACGGCAGCTTTGCCACCCAACAAAATGAATCAATTTTCACCAGCCCATGGTCCGGGGCAGGGGAAGGAGCGGGGATGCGGAGCCCATGGCGAGCCGGCGGCGAGCCGGCAGCAGCGGCTGCAGGTGACAGCTCTGCGCCGTGAGCACGCTTCCTGACCGCGGCTCTGCACCCTCAGGCTTTGCGAATGTCTAAGATCTTGTAAGATATGGGGCTGTGCAGTCTGAGGAATTCGCTACTTTCTGGCTAACACTTTGCTGTTGCTATTTGTGAAGCCCATTCATCAAATGTGCTGCCAAAGGTCCCTCGGTGGATGCTTAAAGGTTTTGCTGAACCCCACTGTATTTATCAAACGGACCTGGCAAAAAATGTAGCCACTGGTGCTGGAAGCAGAGGGAAGGGAGGGAGGCCAAATGCCAGGGAGAGGTAAAGCAGGGGTAGGCAGAGCCTTATCTCAGGGAGCACAGGAGGAGAGAGCAGGCAGCATTTTCTGGCAGGCAGAAAGGCAGCACGCCATGTTTCATAAAGCCGGCTCAGTTCAAAAGTGGTATATGAACTTGTATCTTGTTTCTTTTGTGCTGTGAGGGGAAAACCAAGCAATTAAGATTCATGCGGCCCCAAACTCCTCGGCAGCGGTCACTACCAAGGGCTCTCCATGCCGCAGCTGGGCTTTCCTTGCCCTGCGTCACTGGGCGTTAGCGTTCACCTCTCTATCTCCCTGGACCTCATCCCCATCGCCCGCGCGTCCCTTCCTTTGCAATGCCGGCTGCTCCTCCCAGCCCAGCCAGGCACCTCACAGCAGAAAGGAGCAGAGACCCCCCTGTAGCCCCGCTGTGTCCCCCCTTGGATATGGAGCCCTTCCTCCCACCACAAGGTCCATCCATGAGCCCATGTTTGCCCACTGCTCCCCAGTTGCAGCTGGATATTTTCTCTCGGTAGAAGGGTAGGGGAAAGCTAATTTATAGCTGCGGTGAAGCAAGATAGGAAATTCCAGTCCTCTGTAAGCTCAGCCGCAAAAACATTTCCATCAATAAAAGCGTTTAATGATCTTCTCTGTAGCGTCAGGGGTTTTTTTTTAAGAATCTGAGCCAAACTTCATTCCCTGTTTTCACTTACTGTCTTGACTAGAAGGAACTATTCTTAATTGGTGGTTAAGTAGATGAGGGGTCTTTGCCTTGGGCGTTGGCATGACCCGCTTGCTCTGTGTCACCTGCTCCGGCTGCGCTCAGTGTGCAGCCTGGACAGAGGCAGAAGCCGATTTGGGGGTTTCTTACTCTGTGGGCTTGAGGTGGTGAAATTAAAGCAGGTTATTTTTTTCAATGCTATATACAGTCTCTCAGGAACAGGCAGGGAAAAAAAAGCAAAAAAGCAAAAACTTTAACTTCTGCACACCACTAGAATAAAGTGCATGTAAGTGTGAAAAGAGGCTTGCATGCACACTGAAGTATTTTTAGAGTGGCAACGAGAGACTGCTGTGCTCGTGAGAGCAGTGCCTTCAACATCTGCTGCAGGCACTGGCCTTAAGAGGACTAATGTACCTCTGCAGAGGGCTTATACTTGCACGGTGAATGCTCTCTAGACCCCTATCTACAGCTCTTACTAGTAACAACAATTAGTAATGACAATAATAAGACTTAACCATATCATACTACTCTCACCTGTAGCTTTGTCGTGCTGGTTTCTAAACTATGGTACATGTGCACCATGGTGATGGGGAGGTCAAAACAGGCTCAGGTGAGGGCGTGAGCTAGTTTCAGGGAGCAGAGGCAATGCAGCTGCCCTAGGGCAGTACTTGAATGCAGGCTGAACTTCACGTGTGCCTTTTAGTAGGGTTTTTTCATGAAAATCAATTCCCTTTCTAAAATTTGGAAATACGGTGCTCAGCTTCCATCTGTGTTGTTGTCTTTTGGCTGCACTTCCATATCGAAAAGTGGATTTATTGAACTTCAGTGCTGTAAATTCAACCTGGGGTCTTCACACTTTTTTGCCCTTCATGTATGTTATCACATCATGAAGACTATGGAGTCTAAGTTGGTCCATCAAGCATGCCTACGCAACCCCGCTGCTTTTAAGAACAGAAACACCTGCGCTGTTGATACACAGGCACAAACAGGACAGAAAAAAGAGCAGAAATCGTTTCCACTCAGCTGATTAGGGCTAAGAGTGAACAGAAGCAAAACCAGAGAGGGCTCTTGTGTTCCCAGAGCCCACAGCTGTGGCTGAATGCCCACAGGGGTGGATGTCTTAAGTAACAAAGTGACAATTTTACGATGTTGCTATTAAGAGCACAGTAATCAATTCTAAATATTCCCCCAGCTATGAAGAGCAAAGGGACACGGTCACAGCTGGGTATCGGAGTGGGCTGCTCCTGGCTCAGCACACATTCTTGGGTAGCACCTGAGAGCAATGAGCTCAAGCTGACACAAAATGAGAAAAACCCAACAAATCCTACCATAAAAATGCCCATCTTCAGAATAATTCAGGCTGATTTCAAAATGATTGAAAAAATTATTCAAAGCTGAAGAGTCTTTCTCTCATAGAGCTGTCTCTGAGATGAAAAAGGTTAAATAACATTTAAGTTTGTACGGTCAGATCCTTCAAGACATTCCCTATTGGCTTCCAGGAAAACATTCGAGGCTATTTTTGTAGTTTTACTCTAAATGGCAGGTACTGACCACTCCTAGAGACAGGCCACTTGGCTCACAGAGCTCTGGTGTAATCTATGATCACAGTTTTCTACTCTCATGTGCTTAAATTAAGCTTTAGGAATAATATAGGAACACATATCCATTGCTTGCTCTGATTTCTCTCCACATAACTCCATATGAAAATATTTACCATAGCCATACAGTGTTAAATCTCTACTTGAGCTATTAAAATGTCATTTTATGGATGATATGAGTGCATGGCTTCAAGGCAAGAGGCACCATTACCGGTCTAACCACTGGTAGGTAATAAATGGGTCAACGAACAGACCACTCCAACAGACCTGTCTGTCTCTTTGCAGACAGATTAGTATCAACATGCAGCAGAACCGTTGTGCAAGGTGTTACACCTTGCAATGGCAGAGAGCTCAATTGGCTTGGTGAACTTCATCTTTTTAAATTAGTGACATGTTGCTGCCTTTCAAGTATGATTTTCTTCAGGCCTTGCTGAGCTTCTAAAATAATTTGGAAAGGAATTTCTTGGTTTGCTGACCTGCCCAAATTCTGCTTATGCCTATGGTGTTGCAGAGTCTCCAGTTTATTTGCTACTTTGGGTCTCTCATAGTCATGTGTTGGTGCTGAGATAGCAATTAAGAAGAACACAGAAAAAAGTAACTAGGAGCTTATGAGGTATCACTGGAACAACATGGACTTATTTTTAATGGTAATTCCCCTGCTACAGTAATTTTCCACTGACCAAAAGACTTGAGTATGAACTTGAACCTCCTTGAACACTGTGTTGATACAATTATTTTCTAGCCCTTATCATATCCCTTATCTATGCATTGCGTATGTGCTGTTTTTATCATTAATAGTTAGGATATTAAGAACTGTTGATTGCCAGATTGATAGAAATTTTGCCTGAACCCTAGCATCGTTAAGTATTTTGGGAGTTCTCTCTCTTATTAGGAACACCGATAGTTTGAGGTTTTATGGGAAATAAATCAATTTAAACAATTTTAAAATGAAATTTGAAACCTAAATTGAGAAATTTGAATTTTGAAAGAAAGTTGTAAGGGATTTTGCATTTCCTGCCAATACTAAGTACTCCAAAGGAGAATCGGAAAGAGGTGATAATTGATAATACTAGGATTTTCAGTAGAGCTCTGACTGTTGCATTATGCTTTAATACCTCCAATATACCCCATTATATTTGACATTTAAATTCCTAAACGTAGCTGTTTGGTTTACATGTCTGTCATGACTATTTTGTCCTCCTTCTTGAATTAAAAGAAATAATAATTTGTTTTACAGTTTTTTTCACATCTAAAGAACATGAAGGTGTTCTAGAGGTGGGCATACCCTGGATGCAGACTGCACTGAACTGTGCTGAATGACAAAATCAACTGCAATCAGTGCCTAAGATGCCTCCATTCATCTAAGCAGTAGAGACAGAGAAGCACACCCAGGAGTCTGGGGAGGCAGCTGGAGGGCTGTGTCTGCTTCACTGCTGTCACTCATCCATGGGCGCTCCACTGCAGACCCTGGTCGCTGCCATACCTGACTAAAGCAGTTGCAGCCACTAACTTCTTTTTGCCATCCTTTTTCGTTCTTAAAGATATAAAAGAAAACATGGGTTGAAGATTTTGCCGCATCCTTAATGTTCTCCGACAAAAGAAAGATCTGAGCTTTGTAATTTGAAGAAAATGGAAGTGTCTAACGTTTGCTGGGAAGACAATACTCAGAAGTAATTTTTAAAAATTCTTGAAAGATTAAAGAACAATAAATACCTAGGCAAAGATCTAGTAGGAGCAGAACTGGTATGTGCAGAAAGTGTAAAAAGAAAATTATTATAATCAAATTCTGGAAGATAAAATTAGTTATTCCAGCAAAAAGGAGCTATTTTTATTACCAGACTCTACCACATATTTGTAGAGTTAGAAAGGCCATAGATACCAGACACAGAACAACACGCATTTTGTTTAAAGGAATCTTGTCTAGACAGTATCACCACCCTGAATCATGCCGCAGAAGTCGTGAATGAGAACTACAATAGATGGGAACTTTGTAAGTATCCAGAAAAACATTCGATAAGATGCATCGGAACAGGTTGCCCAAAGATGTGAAATCTCTGTCCTTGGCTTTCAAGCAGTGGCTAGTCAATGCTACAGCTGACTTGTTCTAGTATTGGCGATAGTCCCGCTCCAGTGTTGATGTAATGGTGGCCCTGTGCACGAAGTCAGACTAAATGAATTTAAGAAGTACCCTCTAGCCAGTTTTACCATAATTCTGTGATTTCACAATAGAAATGAGGCTCATTGTGGCAAACAATATGAACTTAATCCTCCCTTAACTCCAATAATACAATTTGGATTATTAAAAAATCCATTTTAAATTTACAGAGGTGTACTAAAGGATTCATTTAATATCAGGCACAGGTTTGTACCTTGTCTCCATCTTATTTAAGGTTGTATTGATTTTATTACATAAAAGTTCATTGAAACAGGTGTGAAGTAGACAGATGCCAAGCCTGATTTCTTTGTGGGAGATACGTGTATTATTAATAAATTAGTTGGAGATATGCATCAGAAGACAGATGGTATTGAAAATTCTGGCAAGCAAACAGAACTTGTTAATAAATATATGACAAGTTATGAAGAATGACGTATCTACTCAGATATGCATTTATTTGGAAGATAGTCTTTAAAATCATAATTAAATTCACTTTAGATGAGGATTATAGCTTCATGAATGTTAAGGTATTCAGAATACACAAAGCAATGAGAAATG
Organism: Aquila chrysaetos chrysaetos; assembly: GCF_900496995.4. Taxonomy (NCBI): domain Eukaryota; kingdom Metazoa; phylum Chordata; class Aves; order Accipitriformes; family Accipitridae; genus Aquila; species Aquila chrysaetos. The sequence goes on from NC_044025.1 coordinate 13,372,345, forward strand.
CTATGAACGGTCACTAATTAACAGGAACACCAAAACAGAGAAGAAAAGTTTTAGTCTGTTTACATTAGAGTCTGGGGGAAAAAAACCAAGTCTTTCCAGGGCAGGATGGATAAGTTGGATCCTGTGTAGAATAATAAAGGTAAAATGGACTGCCGGATGGAGGAACAAAGTGCTGCTTTTGTTACTGTGGGTAGCTGGACTGCTGCAAGTAACCCAATGTGTAGATAATGCATCAGAAGCAGCTAAAGAATTTTTAGGATGCTGATAAAAGGCTTTTCAGCCAAGTTTATTCCTTTGTTCTCCTGGAACAAGAGACTGAAAGCAAATCTCAAAACACACTAAAGTCCCATCCTTATATCTGAATATCAAAGATCTGAATGAAAGAGCCCAGGACAAGGCTGGCTCATGCTATGTGACCTCTTGAGCATCTGACCAGTGTAGGAAGAATAGTGCTGATGTAAATGAAAAGGGAACTCAGTCCTTTTCTGTGTGCACCTTTCATTGCTGCCTTTAAAAGCTGGACTAGTAATAGCCCATGACTGCATGAAGATATAAAATTTAAAAATATTTATGTGCCTGAACTTCCCAGGTGTTAGGTGCAACTTTCCCAGCCCTGAAATGATTCTCAGAATGCCTGTATAGGGCAAGATGCCTGTTTTTGAAGAGAGAAAAGTGTGGCACGGGGACATGGAGTGCTTCTCCATAGTTGATACAGACAGACCCAAGCACTCTCCGCAGGTCTGAGCCATGCCAAGATGAGCAGCTCTGAAGCAGAGATCGTGTAATGGTAATGGTACCACATTAGTGTGGTACTAGCCTAGAAGACGGTGGCCTATTCACTAAGTGTGGCATCAGCCTCAGACATCTTTGCCACTTTTAGACTACAGACAGCTTGAAATGCAGGGAGAGATGCTCGTTTCTGCTTGTCCCCATCTAGGTAGGGATGTGACATGCCAAAGACTATGAAAGAACCTCTACTTAGTGTCTGAAATAGTAAACTACCTCTCTTCACTCTCATGTCTGCTAACCTGAAGGATTTACCAAAGACCGTAAGCCATTAGGCGGATGGCGTATAGGTAACTCACCAGTTTAAGTCTGTTTGCTAAGTAAGGATATGTAAAACTCTGTCCTAGACACCTCTCCAAAGGGATTCATTTGTCTGTTTCTTCTGCAGTACTGCAGGTCTACTGAGAGTATCACATAGTGTCTTCACTGTCAGTTATTCTGCTGAGGATCAAACTCATTGAAATAGCTAAAATGATGACTCCCATGTGCTCTTTACTCACATGCACAGTAGCTATGAAATCAGACCCTGGAAATGAAGAATTTTTGCCCGTGGAATTGATTTGCATGTTATAATAAAGGCATTTCTGATGTATTTTAGTAGAGACGGGGGTTGAATACATGTGCCTGTTATCAGGGCTTTGCTTTATGTTAAGACAGCCCTGCATTGTGCACTGTGTAATGAATTCCAGAAAACACAGCTTCTTATTGTTGTCAGTTATTGGGGGCTCATTCTCCTAATGAGATATGTAAATATCTTTCATTAACATTAATGGCAAGTGTGTGCTTGGCCCCTGAGGAGAACAGTGCTTTCTGTCTAGCTACGGCTGTTACGATGAAAATGCTATTACAGTTATTGCAAAAATTTGCCTTTATGGTGTCAGTTGTCTGGACAGCTTTTGGTATCATTTACAGAATTATCCCTGTATCTCTTTGACCTGTTTATTTCCTTGCTTCAGACTGCTACAGTAAATGTTTAAACATCTTTTTATACCCACAGCATCAGAATGCAAAGAAAGGGCCTAGGTGCTAAACTGTTAAATACAGGCAAAACGTATAAGCCTGGGCTTAATGCCTAAGCGTATGCTTTACTTTAAGCCACCCAATTGAAATACGTGGGACTTCTCAAACCATTAAGCAGTTCACTAATTGTTTTAGCTGACTTTATGCACAGGCTGTTTTTACTGACTGACTGGGGACCAGAGAGGTAGATACTGTATAGTATTGAACGCCAAGTACAGTAAGCCACTGGACAGGTTGGTAAGGGCTTCTTAAAGAAACTCATTGAAAACTCTTATAGAAAACATCCACAGAGATTTCCCTTGAAAAATAGATACTTCAAAAGCCCAGACGGTTGCTGGCCCCGTATATATGGTGCAGTACAAATGCCTGAGGATACTCCCCATCACTGCAGCCAGCTGGCAGAGAACAGCGACGTCCCTACTGCTCTGCCCTAAACCTCCAGAACAGGGGGACCATATGCAAACTGCCTGCTGGCAATGGGGACAGTCTGTGCTAACCCCTGCAAGTCCCACAAATTATCTAAGAGAGTCCCCGCAGAGCAGAGCCAAACCTGTGCCAGGGCCTGCGCTACAGAATGAGCACGACAGACCACTGATTTCAATGCCTGCACACGCTCCCTGGTCCTGGTTCAATCACGGTGATGGGCATAGCCCATGTGTTGGGCGGGTACCGTAATTTTCCCTTCACTAGCTGTGAACTCAATTTCTGGGGGTTCACTCCATTCTCAGCACAAAATAAGATGGTGCTTGCATGGGCTGCCCTAAGCTTTCCCCTCCAGACCAGCAATGGCCTGACCACGCAGAGGTCTCATCGGGATGGTCTGTTTTGGGGGATGATTACTGAAGAGGCTGAGGATTGTTTCTGGGAGTATTTCACAGGACAAACTCTTTTCTCCCAATTTCGTATGAAGTTGTTCTATTCATGCAACAACCTGATTTTGACAGTTTGTGTCAGAAAAAAATCAGTGTTTCATGGAAAATAAGCCCTGTAATTACCCACCGTCCCTCAAATGTGTATAGGGCCTGAAGTTACATGTGTGTTTACATATACATGTCTACACATATATAATATGTGCATGTTTAAAATACATAATATATAACATAAAGTAGATAATATATCAAACCTTTCTCTCACCTAATTGACCTTTAGGGAGACTAGGGGTGAAAATTTCCAGGACACTCACATAGCATATGAAATCTATGCCCCACTGAAAGTCACCGAGTCAGATTTTCCAAACTATTTCAGTGTCTAAAGATGCTGACACAACAGACACCTTCTGTCATTCCGCAAAAGTATCTAGGCAAAGTGTATGTTGAATTCATCTCAAGTCCACCAAGAGTCAAAAAGCACCAAAGAAAACTAGTTGTGAAGATTTCTCTAAATACCTACAGCAGAATCACTTAGATGCTTTTGAAAATTTAACCCAGAATAATTAAGTGGGATAGTTATAATGGAATTTAAAATATTAAAATAATGGCATTTGGAAGATAGTTTGGAGAGCAGACAAAGAGAGTCTCAACCCAAATATAGACACAGTATGCAGCAATAAATATTATCCTATTTAAATATGGAGGTAAGATAAACATGGACTATAAAATAAAAGCAAGAAAAACATTTTGGTGGGCATATTTGAGAGAAATAACTTGCAAGCAAAATTGACAACCCTTAAAGCTGGTGTCCAACCTCAAGTAGGTTATGATAAAATACAAGGGCACATCATACTTCGCTTTTCTTGTTGGGTTCAGTTTTAACTTAATTTCCCACAACTGAGCCAGATCAGATGGTCTGAAGTTGCCAGTGCTGGATAGCAAGGCAGCATGATCCCCAGTTCTGCTCTGCATACAGTAACAGTGCCTAAATATAATAGATTAACAGCATGTTCAGTGACTGTTGGAAAACAAGCAATATTATTTACAACTGTAATGAGGCTCAGCAAACATCCAGCTAAATAGAAGAAGGAAATAATTCTCACTTCACTAGAACACTTAGCACAATGGGGTGCCCATATTGACTTCTAATTTTTTTCATACTTAGCTAATCAGGGAAATGCAAGCTTGGGGAAACAATGCCTAGTCTGAGCATGGATGTCATCATCGCATCCCTTCTGAAGCTAACTCCGAAGACTAGACATTTTACACATGGCAGCTGAATTTATTTTAAAATGCAAGACTGGTCTCCTACCAGCCATCAGTCTGCTGCCCTGAAGAAAAGACTGAGTGACTGAAGATCTGTGGATGACTTTTTTCACAGATGTAATTGAGGTACACTTGAGATCTTCACAATACGCCACTCCAGGCCACCCCTGTACTCATGTGAACTGCCAGGCACATGCTCAGACAGCTGTTACACACACCGGTTATAACAGCCCATGCTAAATTCCTACAACAAAACTACATCCTTTCTATAAAATAGCAGGGTGGTCTTATTCCTCCATGCACACCAAATGTCCACTGACCAGAGCTCTAAATGACCCGTTTGACCACTCCGCAATTTTCAGTGAATGGTGCTGTAGTAAGGACCAGAAATGTTAATAAAATTTAACAAAGATCATCTTTCCCTCCATTAGCATCCTTCCCTTCCTTTAACAAATTTCATCCTTGCCTCCGTTACTCTATTATGAGAGAGAAAATGGCTGACATACCCCATGGCGATGTTCATAGTAAGCCAACTTGGATTTGGTTAAGACGAAGAAGCGCACTTTAAAGTTGGAGGGTGAAGTCCTTCTCTTCTGCTGGGATTTTTTGATCAGCAGTTCCTCCAGGAGCACACAGTTATTCATGGCTGAGCCAAAAATGGTCGTCTCCTGGGACATGGGATGCCTGCCCTAAGCACCGAGTGCCTGTCCAAGAAAGCGACACAAGAAGGAAGACAGTTAATTTAAAAAAAAAAAAAAAAAGTCTGTTCAAAAGGCAGCGTAGGTGCTTTGAGCTTTATCTTCCCATCTACAGCAAAGCTTCCTTTCTGTCAAACCATAACCACATCCTCTCTGAAGTCATAAAACGAACAGCACATGTTGAAATATACGCTAAGGTAAATGTTGTGGAAAAAATAACACTTGAGGGACATTCAGTAGATGTGAGTCAATGATTAAGGATTAATTAAAAAGAGGTGTGGCATGATTAAGCATCTGTCTCCTACTCGCCCATTTAGTAAATACAGTTATAAATGCACACACCGAACATGGATGTATAGGATGAGTGTCTCTCCTGTTCTTTTAGAAATAGGTCATGCATCCATATTTCTTTTTCGAAGGAGTGGTGCTTTCCCATTTAGAGTATGTAACAGTTGATTGTGTGTCTCAGAGATTTCATAGAACTTATTTTGAGGAATTTTCCCAAATAACATGAAAGTTCCTACTATGTAAGCAAAGTAAATTATATCCAGGATATGCTTGTATAAGGAATGATAAATGTTTGCAGTCGTTAGATATTTAAACTGAAAACACATGGTTACAGTAACTGATAACTAATTAATTATCATTGGTTACTATTTACTGATTACTGACTGCTTCAGGTGCAGTCTAATGAGTCTGTGGCTGGATGTTCCAGGAGGCACAGGCACAACATGCCCTCTGCGGATGCAATCAAGACCAGTGTAATCAGTAGTGAAGTGAGCACAAACATCAAACCAAGCACAACTGGTTTCCTCGGGACTTCAGGGCACCATTCAGGGAAGTCTGCACCAGGCTAAATATAGAAATTAAAAAAAATTAGTATGTACCTAATGCACTCAGTACAACAGCACTGTTATATTTTAAAACAAATGCAATTTGGTTTTCGCTGCTTTTCCATTTTTAATATTTTGTTTATTTTTTACTAGTGATGTATAAGTGTATTGCTTATGCTACTGAGGATTGGAGCGATGGAGTCTGGTAGAATGTGGGGAAACTGCAAGATAAGTATTTTCATTAATTAGGTATTTCCGAAAATTATTTCAATCTAAATAATTTACCAGTGCTGACTTTTGGCTTTAGTTCAACGTAGCATTAGGGTATAAGGAGACAGGTCCCTATTGCTGATATATTTTTAGAGTTGTTTTCAAGCTCCAGTGAAGATGCTTCATTATTTTAAATTCAGTTCACGAGAAAAAAAAAGCTGAACAAATATCAAAATTGCAAACTCTGTTTAAATGAAGACTTGGATTTTATAGGGCAGTTCATAGACAGACTTGTGAACCGTATTTCTCAACAGAATGTATTGGTTATCCGTCCCCAAAGAAGAGGTGGCATATCCCTTCCCTGCTCTTTTTTGTTATATTGTTTAGGCAGCATGTTCCAGGGATCATGAAATGTTCCTTATCAATTTTGTTCAATGCTAATTGAGAACCTGCTTTTGCCATAAAAATACAATTTAAAGATAGCACTTGACATACAGATCTGTAAGAGAATTTGCTAAAGGCAATCCAGTATCATGGAACAGAAACAAGGACAAACAGAAGCTGTTGTGCAGTTGATCCCTACGTATATCTCTCTATATGTGGTGGTCTTGCTGAAGACGAGATGCAGCATAGAGTGCGCAAGTCTAGCGCAGTTGTGTTTCATTTCTTGGCAGAGTGACTGAGTTCCAAGGAACTCCTGTGGTTGAACAAGAAAGATGACACAAGCCTGTGATCTCCTGAAAAATACTTACTGCTACCAAGGGGGATTTCATATCTATTTGTAGATTAGAATCAATACTCGGGCCAAATTTCCCAATTCTTCTACAAAACAGTTCGTCTCATACAATGCACATATATAAAAAATTCAGTCTGCTGTGAGTTTTCTAAAGTCACACTCTGTGTAAACAGCAGCTATTCGGATATTTCCAGACCTTGTTTAAGTGCTTGCACCTCTAAAATATAGGACCACTTTTGCGTGCATGTAACTTTCCTCATGCTTGAGAATTTGCTGGTTTAAACTATGCTCCGAGACCCTTTCTTGTAATTAATGAACCAGAACATAGGCAGTAGAGTGCCCCAACAAACTGTATGGACTTCACTCTGCTAGCACAGTGAATTCCCCCCCAAAAGCTGTTGATCTTAATAGCATTTGCTTGATTTGTGTCAAACAAACCACAGTTTGTAATGTCATTGCATTTTTTGCTATGAACACTTATTTAGGATTATGTTATTCCTTCTAGTCTCTTCTTTGCACTAATCGTAGTGTGTTAAGGACTTTCGGAAAAGTCTTTGTAGCTTGGGCCAAGGGGGTTGCAGTCTGTTGGCAGAGATGTACATGTTGTCTTCTCAGAAAATTGAATATAAATAGAAATGCAAGGGTGTGACACTACAGCTCTGCAGAAAAAGCAAGGCATACAGGACAGCAAAGAGATGAGACACCAACACGTAGACCTCTGAGGGCAGCAATGCTGCTGGAGGTGAGAGGATGTGGGGGGAGAAGAGATTCAGCAAGGGAGGCAAGTAGTGGGGGGAGAGCTAAGAAATTCTTTGAATGTAGTGACTGGCAGCTTGATTTCTTCATGAGATAAGAGATGAGTTAGCGGAGGGACATGAAGAGGGGAGCAGTGTGATCAAATGTTCAGATAGGGGGCTTGGCAACTGCACTTCATCTGGCGTAAACGTGGCGTGATGCGATGCGCTGTAGGAGGTCTGACGGGAAGATGCCGTGAGGGTCAAGGCAAGAGAGAAACGTGGGAGAACTGGACAGGCTGAGCTGTTGTGAAAGAGAAGGTACCGATTTGATACAATGCATGTAGAAGGAAAGACGCACATAGGTCTAAGAACATAATCACAGATTTTTGGCCTGGAGTAATAAAGAATCTGGTAGTTACATCAGAACTAGCAGGATTTAACAGGCGAGATCAGCCATTCTGAGTTTTCCATGGCGAGTTCAAGGTGATGATGGGCCAGATATTAGACAGGGACAAAAATAAGAATGACTGTAAGGAAGGAAACAAGTCAACAGAGCCAGATTCAAGTGTCATTGACATAGACACAGGAGCTGATTTCAGTGACAGCTGCTAACTATTCCTGTTTTACAATATCTTTATCAACTGATAACTCTTCACTGCTGAACTGGGGAGGAAGGTAGGGACTGACATATTTTTGTATCCACTCTTGCCACAGATCTACCCCTTCATGTTCCTTTTTCACTTTAATCCTGAACTCCATGTGTAGCAAACACGCAAATATTTGAGTGTAGCAAGCCAAAACCAGAATATGAATGCTCTCTAACTCTAACGAGTATATAACCAGGTTGACATGTATATACAAAAACATATGGTCTAAGAATTGCATTTATATTTAATTATACATTTATGAGAGAGTAACCTGTTTATGTGTATTTGAATTTTATTTAATTTCAAAGATCATGATTTCTTGTCCATTTTTTAATTAAAATTCTTCGTGGCTTTTAAGACATGAACTGCAGACATAAAACATATGTCATCATCCACCTGGGTGACTAATAGGTTATAATCCTTTTAAATAAAGCCTCAGTCATTTAAGGGCTTCAGGACCCTTCTACAGTAAAGCATGAGTGATATATATATATAAATACAGTTAGGTAGAAATACACCAATTGTCCAGGGCCGAGTTGACTGCAGAGCTGGAAGATGTGAGGACAAGTCTGTAGAGCTCTATACACAAACTACGTAGCCTTCCTGAAAGGGCTCCTTGGGTGAGCTGGAATATCCCGCTAACACAGGTATCTCATTTCTGGAACCTGACCTTGTATGACGGTGCAGTGGTACATTGAACGTACGAGCACACTCCTTTTGTTCAAGGCTTTTGGCACCGCTATATATTGCATGGTACAGAAATTCTGTATCCTTAATAGAAAGGAATTAAATATAACTGTCTTAAGTATCTTAAAACCATTGTAAGTCTATCCTTTAAGATGAGGAGACAAAGCCTGATGAATTTTTTAGGTATCCTGCATCTTCTCTGCTGAGGTGCCTTTATAAAACCTGCTACCATGTATCCTTTGACACTTTTCCATCCATATGCAAGAAACTCTGAAATATTTTAAATGTTTCAGATTTAAGTTTGAGCTGCTGTGTGCACTAAATTCTCCTCTGTGCTGGGCAAGTTGAGGTTACAGATAGACTTATCAAATGTGGCCTTAGTGGGCTCCTTTTTTTTTTTCTTTTAATCACCTTCGTTCTTCCCTTGCTACCTCCTGCAAACTGCTCTATTTCTGCTCTGAAAAATGTTATTTCAGGGATTGGATTTTTTCTTAGGGGATTTACCCAGATTATGCAGTTCACACTTTTATTACTGCAGACTGTGGAAATCTCCCCACCCGCACATCCTGCTCTGATACCAATGCTTATGTCCTGAAGGCGGCAGAGAAATTTATAAAGTTAAATATAGATAGGTTTAATTTTTGTAAAAAAACAGACCGGAAGGCTGCCACTATATCTTCACTCTTCACATAAAACGACCTGTATACTTCTATCGTGTAATATTTGGGCCAGGTTTACTGCCTGGGTGCCAGCTCTTCCTTTTCACCAGCTGCTCAATATGATGATTATCATTCAACTTCCAAGCTTCCAGAATTCAACCCATTTTGCTACTTTGCATTTTTAGAGTGTGAGAAACTCTATTTAGGTTACTCAGCTGTCTTGCTTCTTTGGCAGTTCATTATCACCCTAATAAACATGTCTCCAGTAGACCCAAAGAACAAGACAGAAAGCTGCAGAAAAAGGGAAGAATTAGCCTGGTCTTTACGAGCCAGATGCATCCAGCTTTCCTCTAGGTCTTACAACTGCACCTTTGAATCTGCTCACACTGATCCCAGTGACCAAGGGAGTTGCTCTTGTAGAACCAGAGCAAGATTCTCCTGTGAACTGTTCGGGAAAGTAGATGCCTTGTTCTGAGCATCTGCTAGGAGGATGTAGTGAATTATCCACGATTTGAATGCCTGAAGCGAATCACTCCCAGGCTTACTGATGTTGGCAGTAACATAGAGAACATGTTTTATACGGGTGAACTTGCACAGGGTTAGGACAGGCTCTTCTGTGACAAAGGTACAAATAATACTTTGCTCAGCTGTTCTCTAGGGCAAAAATGCAGAAAGGAAAACCTAGTTTCATCGGGTCATACCCAAACTGGGAATTTGTTCCAGCTCCTTTTATTAGTGCCTGCCTATCATGGTTCCTGTCTGTTACTATTTCCTTCTGAAGACAAAGGCATGACTTACACTGCTGGCAAAACTGCAGTGCTGAAAATCCCGCAGTTTATTCTGGCAATATGACACGTTTGTAGCTACCCAGGTTGCTGATGGCTGGGTAGGGATTACTTCTTCATGCCATGCAGATGCATTTTTTGAGACATCTTCATTTACGAGTTAGAACAGGCAGTCACCACAGGTGTGTGACCAAGTAAAGACCCAGCATTAATGTCTGGCTTAAAAATCAGGTAGGGGGGTTGCTTCCAGAAACAACATTAAGACTATGAGCATAGGAAAGAGTGTTGGCTGATTCTATCAACATGTGCCTGGATTTTGAGCCATGTCAATTTATTAACCAGTAGTGAGATACTTGTTTCATTGCTAAATAACCATGCAGGCTCTGTGCTGAGGTTTGAATCTGTTTGAATCCGGTAATAGGTTGTATAGCAAGAAACAGTTCAACTGTCATGTGCATTGAAGATTGGTGTGCCCCAGTTTTTACATGACAGGAACATTAAACTTCTTTCCTGCATTAGCAGACACACCAATAGGCTGCAGCTGATATTTTAGTCTGGGGAGTCAGAGAGAACAGGCAGCACAGTACTGCACTGCAAATTCATTAATTCCCAAAGCCACAGCAGGAGACAGGGAGATGGGAATTAACTGCAGCAGATGGAGACATAAAGCTTGCTTAAGTCCCCTTCACCCCCAACAGTCTCCTTTTCTTTTCCCCTCCTCCCTGGTATATCCTGCAACAAAGCCTATAACAGTCACCAAAAAAGGAAATTCCTGAGCTCATTGCTTAACTAGGCTGTAAGATGTAACACTCAACCTAAACCCAACAAAAGACTGGAACTGAGTTTCATTTTGGGGTTATTTTTCAGACAACGTGGGAAAAAAACACCACACTTTTATTTACTCTTTAGAGTGCAATAGCAATCAAAAATGGAAGAAATATATTGTAGCACAGAAGAGAGCAGCGCTGTTCTAAGACCATGCATGGGGTTTGTATTTACTGTGCTTGTACAATGCTTGGATTCAAATTCTGCTAAAATAACTTAGCATACTGCAATGGCACACACTGTACACACTGCTGCTGAATTAACAGAACTGGAATGCCTGATAATGAAACATGCCAATTTGCCTAAAATTAGTTATGAAGAAAAACAACATAAACTTAACTAAAGCAATAAATTAAAATGCTGTGTCCTTGATGTGGAGAATATCATTGTACTGATTCACCATCTGCTGAAGGGGTGTCCAGGTTCATTCCCACAGTTTGGAGATGCTGTAGGAATTGTGCTGTATTATCAGTGGTAGGCTTGTACTGGATAGCATTCTTATTTCAGAAAAGAGCTGAAATGCAGCAGAAAGCAAATTGTAAAGTGCTACGCATGACACTCAGCATCATTCTTAATTTCTCATTTGGAACCACTGTAAAGAGAAATGTTAGCAGCTCCCCATAGGCTGGAAAGGGTCATCCATGGGTCTTCTGAGAATCAGCCATGCTACCAAGAATGAGACTGAAACCCATTTGTCTTCTTTCACTAGTTGACGTTGTATCCCCTCTGTCTCGGCCACTACATACAGACTGGAAAGATGACTCAAGAACATCACAGAGATCAGGTAAAAAACAAGTGCTTGGCCCTCCACTGTCTTCTACTTTTTGAAGTCACAGCATTTTACATCCTTGCTGCACAGTTCACTGAGTCCAAGGCACTAGAGAATTAAGCTCAGCTCCTGTTGAAAGAATGTGAAATCAAAGTCTGGAAAGTCCAATAAAACCAAAGGTGTGTTAGTACCTCCTACTACATGGGTTTTCTTGTGCCTCTCTGGAGGTGGTGCTTTTTATTCCTTGCCTATCTTTCAGGTTATGATGTAATAAGATGATTTGAGACAAGCTAAGAGCTTGCTGCCACAGAAACAAGGAGAACCATTCCCCTCACCATTTCCCTGACCTCCTCCCTTCCTTCTGCCTATGCGCCCTCCTCTCTTAAAAGCTGACCCTGATGCTCACAGGATACACAGCACAGTGAGTTGATTTAACTCACCAGAAGAGCTGAAAACTTAATCCAGAAAAATTACCAAAATGTTTTCTGTGGGGTTTGTAGTTGCATCAGTTTGCTTTGCAATCCAATGCCTGACGGTGATGGTACGAAGTAGTGAGAAGAAAGGACTCCACAGCCAGAAGTTGGGGGCTGGAGGAGCAGTGAAGGAAGAAAAGAGAGCGGAACCAGGAGGAAAGAGTAGGGCAGGAGGGTGAAGGAATGAGACCTCCCTTTCCAAAGCAGAAATGTGGCACGGAACTGCATCCATGCAGTATGGAACTGCATCCTTGCCTGTGTTTGAAAACCATGCTCTCAGTTCCATATTTATGTGCCTTGCTAAGATCTGCATCTCCATTCTGGAGTACTTTCGCTTCTTTGTATGCATTGAAGTAGTACTTAGAAACAAGCACCATGTTAAAAAAAAAAAAAAAAAAAAGAAAAGAAAAGATAAGCCATCTTGGATCCCCCTGGCTGATAGTACACGATTTTCTGCTCTGAACTGTTTAGATTCTCAACTGACAAGATCACCAGCTGATGAAAGAAGCAATGTGGTAAAGTATTTTGATTTTATGAATGAAGATTAAAGGTCTCTTAAATCTTCCTGCTGATCCCAAAGGACATTGTGGCTTAATATGGAGAGTTTGAATGACTGGTTCATGTCAAAGAGCAAGGCTGTGGCTCTTTGAGTCCCAGAGTCCCAGTTCAATGCCTGCACCCAAAGCACTCCTTCACTCTGTGGAGATCGTAAGTTCCATAGCCGTGGTAGGAAAGCGGTGACTGGTAGCAACCTTTTAAACTTTTTAATTCTTTAACTTGTTTGGTTTTTTAAGTCTTGATTGTCAAAATAATTAAAGCATAGAATATTTATATTAGAATCAAGTTACCTTTTGTGCCTTCCAGTTTTCTTAAAGGTGACTCTTACTAACAGATTGTGTACTGGGACAGCTCCTACATTTCAAAGGGATGGTTGGCCCAGGTCCAGTGCTGAAATGCTGAAAACGGAACACAACATGGGCAAACCACCTTATCCTGTTACATTTTTTTCTGCACTGTGCTGCCCACCGTGCCTGCTCATTAGGGTATTTCTGCACAAAGAATAAGAGCTTTCTATACCCAGGCTCCTGGGTCTGAGCAAGCTATTCACATTTGTGACATTTCAGTCCGTATGGATATGTTCCTGAAAAGAACACTAGACTAATTCACATCTTGGGGCACCACAAAATCCTTCATCTAAGGACCTTTGTCTCACTTTTTAAGTAGAAGTAATGGCATCAAGGGCAGAAAACGTGAACATACTGCTTCAGATATCAGATGGCATCAGATCTGTCAGTCTAGAGACTAGTGACAAATACAGATTATGCCCAGATGAATTTAGTGTCAATTTTCCCTAAATCAAAGTTGTAAGTCATTACTAAATGGCAAGAAATGTTTGAAAACACAGTGTAGGCCATATCCATATATACATATACATGGATAAATTCTAAACTACAATCATACTGATGACATCAATCTGTATGAATACAGAGAAAAGGACAAACCTTTAACTCAGACTAAGTAATGAAGAGATAATGAGACTAAGAGACAATGTAATAATTAGCAACATCATGTAAAATGTGTGAATACTGTACTGCACTGTCAGAGAACAACGGCATCGAACTTCATAATGGGAAAGACTTCTTCAGCAAGTTCACTGAAGTTCCTTCCTATGTGACAGACCCTTGCTACATAATCTGAGAACAACTGCCTCAAAGGGGGGTTGTTTCCTCCCAAAAATATACTTTGCTTACAAAAGAAAATAGATCAGCCTATTTTGCAGCCAGGGTTGCGCTCATTGTCAGTTGTAGAGTGTTGTTTGGTTTGGAGTACTTAAATATATATTCAGATGTTCAGTAAAATGTGAGCAGTAAATTTTTTTCAGGTTTTCTAGTCAATTAAACCTAACTATTCTGGTGTTCCTTTGCACTGTTTTAGAAATAATTAAAAGATCCAAAGTAGTTATCGCTCAATCAAAACTTTTTTTTGGTGAAATGATCAATCTTGAAAAGTGAAATCTGCAAAAATGATACTGCGTGTGCACGCAACGCGTCCCGTCAGCCAAAGGCCACTGCTGCCATCTGCTGAGGAAGAGAGAAAACGGGACGTAAATGGCCAAGCGTCAAGAATCCTTTCCCGCTGGCCATTTCAGGGAGAAATTCCTGGAGAGGTGATGCCAGCAAGCCCAGCTCCCCCTGATCCACAAGGTGAAAAACTTAAATCCACCATTTATTCTTCAACTCCTCATAAAACAAAACTGAGAGAAAAAAAACGGAGCCCGGCTGTTTGTTACAGTCTTTATGTGGTCAGGTTTAGTGTATTCAGCTGAAGGAACGACGCAAACACGTTCCAGGGTAACGTCTTCATTTCACGGCCGGGGTAATGCCCGCATTTCTGATGCGTGGAAGCACGACATACCACAGGATCACCACACCCCGCATCTCTGCGTAATTCGGCGGCTAACGCCTAGGAATCGTGTTGGCCGATCCCGATCCGAGTACGTTCCTTCGAAGCAGTCCGTGCTTCCCAGCAGCAGGGACACTCCGACCCAAACGCCTGCCTCCAAGCGCGGGGCCGAACTCTCCGGCCCCAGCCCGGCCAATGCCAGGCCGCTCGCTCCCGCCCCCCACAGGCCTCTGGCCTCGCCGCCTCAGGAGCGGCTTCTGGTGAGGGGGCCCCGCACCCCTGGGGAGACCCCCAACAGCGGTGGGGATGCGGCCCCCCAAGTCCCGCCTGGGCTGCCTGCTGCCACGTCCGGGGACAGGGCAGCCCCTGGCCGGGCGACCGCCGCCATAACGCTCCCTCCGCCCTCCTCACTCCGCCACGGCCCGGCCCGCCCCGCGGTGCTCGGCACCGCCTCCCGAGGGAACCCTCTGCGGTGAGTGGAGCGAGCTTCTGACCGGTGTTCGGGAGGGCCAATCAGAGCGTGCCGCCCTGCCGACGGCGAGCCAATGGAGAGGAAGGGAAGCTGGGGGCTGGCCGGAAGCGGGGCGCCGGCGGTTGCGCTGAGGGGAGCTCGGCGGGGAGGTGAGGAGCGGCGGCTCCCCGCGGATCGCGGGCTCCCGGCGGGGCCGTCCCCTTCGCCGGGTACGTGGTCAGTCGCCGATGGGGTCTCGCCGTAGCGAGACCCCGGCTCTTCTCGCTTCAGCAGCGGCCTGGAGAGCCCCGCGGCGCGGCTCGGGCCTTCCCAGAGCCTGGCCCGGCCCGGCCTGGCCCGGGGCAGGGCGTTGGCGGCGGCTGTGGAGCCGCGGCGCGGGGCCGCGTCCTCCCCTGAGGGCGGTGCTTGCCCGCCGCCGGGCTGCGCGGTTTCTTCTCTGGCAGGGTGTGGTGTTAGCGGGCCAGGCCTCAGCTAGGAAAGGCGTCTGCCCTCTCTTCTTGTGGCTGCTCTGTTCACAGGCTGGTCTTGCGTGGTTCGAGAAGTGAATGCTTTATGTGTTTCTAGTGAAGTTAATCCTGCTAAAAGTATAGCTCAGTGGAAAGCTAACATGGATTCATTCGGGAGTTTCCTGTATTCTACACATTAAGATGGCTTTCTTCTGGCTTATCTTCTCACAGCCAGCTCTCTTGTATTGCCCTTGTTTCTATTTATACGATAAGGTTGTCATGCAAATTGTTTAACATATCTTTCTTGGGACATTCCCTAGGTATTTTCGTCTGGCAAAAATGGGTGAACCTCAGCAAGTGAGTGCCCTTCCTCCGCCTCCAATGCAATATATAAAAGAATACACTGATGAAAACATCCGGAAAGGCCTGGCTCCAAAGCCACCTCCACCTGTGAAAGACAGTTATATGATGTTTGGTAATCAGTTTCAATGTGATGATCTGATTATTCGACCCTTGGAGAGCCAGGGTATTGAACGGCTACATCCTATGCAGTTTGATCACAAGAAGGAATTAAGAAAACTTAATATGTCTATCCTGGTCAACTTTTTGGACCTCTTGGATATCTTGATAAGGAGTCCAGGGAGTATAAAGCGAGAGGAGAAACTGGAAGACTTGAAACTGCTTTTTGTTCATGTCCATCATCTTATAAATGAGTATCGCCCTCACCAAGCTAGGGAGACGCTGAGAGTCATGATGGAGGTGCAGAAACGTCAGCGTTTGGAAACGGCAGAGCGATTTCAGAAGCACTTAGAGCGAGTTGTAGAGATGATTCAGAACTGCCTGGCTTCCTTGCCTGATGATCTGCCTCATTCAGAGGGAGGACTGAGAGTGAAAACAGAAGCAATGGATGCTGATGATGGCAGCAACTGTATTGGACAGAGCGAAAAGCAGAGAGAGCGTTCTGGTGGCAAGAGAGACCAGGTTTTAGACAAAGATGCAGCAATGTGTAGCATTATTGATGAAATGACATGAAGAAAACACTTTTTTTTTTTTTTTTTTTTTAGCTCACCATAGTGAGAGGCAGAATGAAATCTGAGGGTATATGTTGTATTTTGCTTTGCTGTAGTACAAGCACACAAAGCATTTATTGTACACCTGTTGGAGGTTGTGAGTGACTAGGCAGATGAAAATGTTTAATATTTTGTGAGCTGTGTGTTTATTGGTAGAAACAAAAGAGCATACTTTTTGTTAAATGTATCATGTGAGGTGGTAGCCACAGATTAAAGTTAGTTTTTTCTGTTGTACCTTCGTTTGTCACTTTCTGCTTTTTTCGGGTATGCTTTGTTTATGTTTTTGTTTTGGTTTGGTTTTTAAATTGCTTTATAGTGTGGAAGCAAGGGATCTGACTGAGAGGAATTGTAGCTGACAGTTCCTCCATTTCAAATAAGTGCTAGTTGTTTACAATTTCAGTGGGTCCTTTCAGGAATGTGTAACGCAATAGTAAAAATAAAATTAGTGTAAAGTCTGCATAATGCATTCCCTTCTAGTTTTGTAATAATAAAACTGTACTAAAGAGAACCTAAAAATTCCTTTATCACAGATTTAATACGGTGTAATTTGCCTTACAGAGAAACGCTGCCAGGAGTCTCAACAACTAAATGAATTAAAACTATTTGGATTTTAATTTCCTTAGATGTAAATCATAACCAGTCTTGACTTTACAAAAATGCCTACTTTTTCCTTTTTTTTTTTTTTTTTTTAATATAGATGCTTAGACTAACTTATATTTCCTGCATAGTTAATATAGATGCATGAAGTGAATCATTTTGCAGTGCAGATGGTTTGTATTTGCCTTTTAGGTTGGTTCTGTGCCCAGCTGAGCATTTTTCTCAGGAAGGAGAGTCTGATTGGATAATTAGCCTTTATACTAATTGAGAACTTCTAAGTTTGGAAGAACCTGCAAGTATTCCATCAAGTGGAAGCCATATCAATCATGTTTAAAGAACGTTTGAGTTGTTTCAGTCCCCCATAGCAAAAGGAAAAGAGTGATTTGATAGTGAAGAAGTGGCTTCTTTGCCCCTCCTGTCAGGGAAATCCTACTTCCATCTTTTTGCCATGTAACACTGTAGTATGTATGTTTTCCAAAGTATGTGGAGCAGCTAAAAAACAGGTAAACCTTATGAGTGAGGGAACTTGTACTAACTCTGTTTTTTAACTGTGATTTAACAAGCTGTATCTCTGTGTCACTTGATAGTTCTGTCTTCAGAAATGTTGCTTAAAGGGGCAGGCAAAAGTATTTAGCTGTTGGGTGGTGGGGATTGAGCTCGGTGCAGATAAAGATGAACTGAAGTGAGTTTGACTCATTGGAGGACATCATCTGCTTTTTTAAGTGACATAAGTAACAATAAAGAAGGAGAAAAGGAGAAACTTTTCTTTTTTTTTTAGAAATGTGTAAATAATTTTACAAAGTTAACACTTTTGTCCTTTATTCAACCACCACTGTTTCCTTCTTTCTCCCCGGACTAGATCTAAATTATATTGCTTGTAGGTAACTAAAATAGTTGCAAGTGAGCAGAATTAATTTGGTATCTATTTTGCAAATGTTGTTTCATGTGGAAGATATGAAGAAACATTTAGTGCCTCTAGGATAAGAGAGGTTGTGCACTGTGGAGCTACAGTTTGTCAAGGACGTTTTAACTTTGCCATTCAAAAAAAAACTGTCGTAGATGCTCAATGGTTTTTTGTTAATTTTTGTCTAATTTTTATGCTTTTAATAAAGTCATAGGCCTGGGTACTACAGCTTCAAAATACTGCATAGTTAATATACTGCGTCCTAGCAGCATCTAACAATTGCAATGAACTTTTTTTGAAACCATTGAGGTAAATGGGGATCATGTCATTTAAAAAGTAATTAAGGCTGCTTTCACTTTCCAAAAAGTTTCACAAATAATTTGTTTATTCTAGGTTATTTTTTTTTCTGTGTTTAAGGCAAACCCTTAGAAAGCTGTGGGAGGCTTCCTGGGCTTTTTTCAGCCAAAACATTGACTTTTTCCTCTGTTGTCAGGTCAAAACAGTGATAGTTTTCCCTTTTTCTGTTACAGCTTTGCTTTTAGGAAAAACAATGGACTGTAGCTGCAGTGAAGGCAGTGGGTGGCACTGCAGTGAAGGCAGTGGGTGGCATATGCCTGTTAGTCTAGGGAAATGGGCATTTCACATTTCATAGGATGATGTGACTCACTGACTAGCAAATTTGATTATAAATGTTGTCTTCTCTAGTGTGTTAATTCACCTGTTCCTAATGATGAGATCTTTTCTTACCTCAGCAAGTCCTGATTTTATTTTTGGATGTAATGACATTTGAAGTATTCTACCCCTGAAATGTTAATGTATACAATATGTGTTGGATTATATATGCCTTATGAAACTTGATGAGACAAAGTTAACATCGGGTATTAAGCAGCATTTTGTTGGATGTTTTCCTAATTAAAAAAAAAAAAAGGGGGGAGAAGGAAAAGAAAAAAGCCCAGCCCTTCTGTTACACTATCTGAACAAGCACAGGGATAACAGAAGTACAGTTACTCAAAAAGTTCCAAAAGTTTCTTGATACAGAGAAGCCAAGTGTGTCACCAGTGGACAAAAGGGGAAAGCTTGTAGTTCTGATCATCTAAGGGGAAAAGAAGAAAAGCTATTTAATGATATAGTTTTAAAATAGTGCAAGGAAGAGATATTTCCAGCAATGCTTTAATCTTATTTCAATATTTAATGTTTTGGTTTGGTTTTATTTTCACAAAGTGTGATCTGACTGTATGCTCCGAGTCAAGAAGAAACATGCAGCTACTTTAAGGGCTGCATGAAAAAGGTGATGTTGGCACCTGTTCTACCAAAATGGTGCTTGCTTCTTGCACAAATAAAAAACAGGAACTTGGGAAACAGGCATGTAGAAACTCAGAAATTATATCAAGGCATTCCTTAGGGTCTGTCTTTGAGATGAAAACTAAAGCAAGTGGGTTATCTGTTGCCCCGTAGCTCTCACATTCTCTCACTGTGTGACCAGTACAGCTTTCCTGGGGATACAGCCAGCAGACAGCACCTGAATTACTGTAGGCTATTGTATGAATGAAGCAACCTGGATGAAGTGAGTAGAATGGGCTCAGGCAGAGCTCTGGGATAACAGTTTCCGTATTTTCTTATCCTGTGTATTTATTTCAGAGCTCAGACATGGCCCATGCAGAGGAGGAATCCATGTAGATTCATGCACACTGCACTTTATTGCAGGTAACTGGCAGGAGGGACGTGTCCTGGTCTGCTGGTGGTTTGTCGCATGCTGAACCACCCAGAGGAGTTCATCAGCCGGTGCTGTGCGCTGTCGTGGCACAGCTGTGGTGAATGTGGTCATCTGCCTTGTGCCAGAGCCAGGTGGCCCTGCCTTTTCCATTTGTGCAGAGCAGTTTCAGGATCCTGCTGTTAATGATCAGAATTGTTCCCATAGCAGCTATCTGCAGTTTCCTCTTTTCCCAGAAATAAGAGGAGCAAAGAAACAGCATTTTCTTAAGAGTCCTGCTTCTAGCAACTGCATGTAAAAATCCCCCTTTATCCCTCTTTCTCTCAGTTCTCTCCTACGAGTATGTTGCTAGTGTTTGTCTGTCTTTAGCCTACTTTAATCCCTTGTTTTTCCTCCTTTTCACTTAAAGAAACTGTCACTGCTCTCATGTAAGGTAGTCAGTGTGAGACAGCTCTGTTGGTTCTGATTCTAGCCTAATAGATGTTTTGGGGCATGTTTTTGGAAGCATTTCTGCTCTTTCAGTTATTGATAAAAAGTAACTCCTTAGAACTTAATTTTGTCTGTGTAAAACAGTGTGAGGTAGATTAGTTGCTTCAGCAAAGAACATTTGTTGGTCCTAGATCAAATACACTCGATCACAGCTGCAGTTCTAGTCCAAACAATATAAAAAGACAAGATGTCCTCAAGAAGAGTTGGGTAATCCAGGGACAGGGAGGGTGGCCAGGGAACACCATTTCTCCAAAGCTGTATTTCAGCAACATTTTGTCAAAGTGAGCCTTGAGCCTGGAATGGCATGGTTTCCATACTACTTTTAAAGTGACCTCTGTATTCTGTATGTTTTACTTGATATTGCAAAAGCCCAGATGCATACAAAATTTTTAAAGAGTCAAGATGAAAAAACACTGCAACTCTTATTAGTCTACAACTGTGTAACAGTAGGACAGCTTTCCAACACTACCAAATTATAGCCTACAAAGAAAATGGCATTTGCCTAAAGATGCTCTGAGTTGCTTCCAAGTATTTGAACCAGAAACTTACGATTAAATGCTTGAGTTCTTCCTAGGAATCTGTCGTTTTGCCAAGTCCTTTCCGTTTACCACAGTCTGTTACATATCCTTTGTAATCTCTTATCCAAATTCTGTCTACTATGGCAAAAACAGGTGTGGGGAGCAGCATGGGGCAAGGGATTACAGATATGTCAGCTCGGTGGCGCTGACAACAGTTTCATCTACTGTAATAAGGAGATCTGGAAAAAATGAGAAGTAGATTTCTGAAGTACTGCTAAGTATTTTAGCCTTTTAGTCAAACCACAGTCAGCAAGAGTTCAGCTGTGTACACTGCCAGCAGCAGCGCTTGGCTGCGCTGCTAGAGACTAGCAGACTAACCACAGGAAAAGCAATCCGGATTAGACTAAAGGCCATTCTCAGCTGCGTCTAAAGATGGTCTACTAAGAGGTAAAACCAGAAGTTTACGGAGAAGATAAGTTTTCTTGAATGTAGGTGCCCGAAGGGTGAACAGGAGTGTTGTTCCTCATCTTCAGCCACAATGTCTTCTTACTTCTGCATGAACTGGATTCTTCTGATCCTCTTTACAGGTAACTGAGTGGGCCTAAATGAATAGGTGGAGGTGGATGGAGCTAACATGCATCAATGTTTCTGAGGGTTGCAGAGAGAGATATTTTACATTACAACAGGAAGAGTGCCTACATGGCACAGGAACTGCAGCTTTGTGTTACGAATAGAACTTTGTCACAGTGGCTCAATAGTATGGTCTTATCTCCTTTTTAAAACAAAATCACATTGAGGGTATGATGGTTTTAAATATGCTGATTCTTGGGCTGTCTGCTAGTCTTATTAGTGAATGATCTTTTGCGGTTTTTTAGATAATGAAGATCTGAGATGAGCACTTTAAATCATTTTAGAAAAGATGTAAACCAAGGATATTTCACTTCAACATGCTTTGTGAAGATGAATGCTTAGGAAGACACGGAAAAGGTCAACTGTGGCTCCTGGTGTTTTTTAGCCAATGGGAAATTTTATTGGGACAAATTGGTAATTTCTCCTTTTTTATTCTGAGAAAGCAGTGCTCCTAGGAAAATATTGTTAAAGGCAATAGCACTGTAAACAACAGGTTGCAGAGTGGTACTAGTATAGGCAGATAGACATTAAAAATTTGGTGGTAGAATATGTTCAGTAGAAAGAAAGGGTTATTGCAGATATTATTTCTTCTAGTTCTTTATAAAGCCTTTTATGATGCGATTCATTTAGAGCTTGCTTTTTTATATTAAATAAAATACATTCTTTTCAGAGATTAGTTTCTAGTATGCTGTTGTGGCAAAGTTTCTGAATGAAGACTTATTTTTAACTATAATAGCTTAGGTTGGGAAAATGACTGAGCTGAGCTGGGGAGAACAGCTTTTTCACAAGGGACAATTGCAATCAAGCCGTACAGTTGGCGGACCTGCCTCGGGGAGCTCCCTTCCTAATTATAGAGTGGGCTAGACTTTTAATAGAGATAATTTGTTGCCTGTACTTGCTGCAGAGAATTCTATCCCTGAAATGTTAATGTGGATAGATCGAAATATTTACACGTGTGGTCCCACGTTACTGAATTTGATAAGAAATGTGTAGTGGTAAGTATATGGCAAACAGTTTTCTTTGAAGTACAAGCAGACAGAATGTGCACCTCAGGAGCCCCACTGTGTATGTAACCTGTTAGAAGAAGGTGGTTACATGATGGCTATGACTGGACCACCAGAGCACAAACCATTTTGGCTGGCACTTAATACAGCTTTTATTAAAACCCTCCTAAAGGGAATATTGACTGGAGTGGTCTGAATACAGCAAAAGAAACTATCTCACTGTGACGAATGGGCTACTGGCTGCTGGGTCTCGCTGTTTTGACTTGAATAGCGTGACACAGCCTTCTGGAAACATGAAAAATGACTTTTAATGGGAACCTAACAAGTTAGGAACTGCATAAGAATGAGGGAAGAAAATAAGGTTGTGAAAAAAGAGGGTATAAAATTTCTCAAAAAGCTCTGAAAAATCTCTTCTGATAAGAGTAGGCAAAATCTGTCATTAGGCAAGAAAAAAGGAAACGTGTTCAGCAGTGATCATTCTGATGAAACCTGTGATTTAGTGGCTTTTCACTGAAAGGGAGGAAGTTTCCCACAATGGTTATAATGAAAGTCAATGTCTTACTGTTCCCCTGTGCGTGGCTTGGATTAAATCTGAACTAAGGGAAAAAATAAAGAGCTAACAGACCGGATATGGCTAAAGAGAAGCCACCAAGTTGTGCAAATCCAAATTCTGTTCTCTCTTCACCTCTCTGCCTACATGCAGAGACTGCAGAAAGTGTGCTTTATTTCTTTCTCTGGCTAGAGACACATTCTGAACAAATCACTGGCCCGATCATTATCCCTCACTTCATCAGTCCTGCTGGGATTCACATCTATTTGTGGAAAACCTGATCCAGCAATGCCTGGTGGTGTTTGCAAGGTGGCAGGTATCGGGTCGCGCAAGATGTGCTTGCACGCACTGTGCTCAACACTGACGTTTGTCTTTTTGTCCACAGGCCCCACAGTATCGGGATCACTTGTGAAAGGAAGGGTTGGCCAGAATATCACTGTGCCCTGCTTTTACACTGTTAAGAGGATACAAGACATTACATCAATGTGCTGGGGTCGTGACAGATGCCCTGTTTCAAAATGTTATCGGACCATTATCTGGACAGATGGATGGAAGGTGACAGAGCGGTACAACAGCAGGTATATGTTGAAAGGGAACCTGCCAATGGGCGACGTGTCCCTCACGATCGTGAGCGCCGAGGAAGCAGACAGTGGGATATACTGCTGCCGCGTGGAGATCGCAGGGTGGTTCAATGATCAGACAAGTAATCACGAGGTTGTGATAGAGAAAGGTGAGTGCAGAGGTGCTCTCTCGTGTCAGTACTATCGTGGTAAACCTGCTGCTGAGTCTGGATTTCAAAGCTTGTGGTGGAAATGATTTCTATAATCATCCATAGGACTGATCTTTAGGACTTTGCAGGTCTGCTATTAGTGCTGTTTAAATTAAGCTGTCTTTGGCATTGTTGTAATCCCAGTGCAATCACTGCAATTAAAAAAGGACATGGTGCTTTGTTTCATGGTGTCCAGCACTACTGCGCTTTCTTAGAAGCACTATTTGAAGAATTTGAGAGAAAGGGCAGCATAGGGTACTTAATTCATAGAAAGTGTTATACTTGACCCTTTTCATAGAAAACAGTGCTTCATTTTCCCTGCTTGATTCCAGAGGAAAGTCCAGGGACACAAAATTAGTATAGATGATTTTTTTTAATCAACTCTTCCTTTGATTTTTACTTTTTCGCTTGTTCATAAAAAGCATGATAATATATGGAACAAGTGGCTGACAGATGTACTTGTGTGGCTGATACTAGCAAAGTTTTATTATAGAAACGCTTTCTCTTTTTCACTACATAAATGTGCACTAAGGTTAATTATAACGTATGTTGGTTTTGTTTTATTTTTTTAACATCAGCTAGGATCTCTACTGCAAGTCCTCACACTTACACCTCTGAACAGACATCAGGTAACTTTTATCCAAGTATTAATCTCAATAGCATATATAGGTTATATTGCAAATGGGGATCTTAGGAAGGAAATAAAATGATAGATGATAGAAATGTCTTGGCTAAAATTTACTAAACATTACCATAGAACCAGAGATCAGAACTTGGATTTAAATTCTGCCTGACAGTATATAGAGAGCCCAGCAGAAGGAACATGTATACTTGGGAGGAAGTTTGCTTGCAGGTGTTATCCTTAAGTAGATTTTTTATTGGTGCTTAAAGTATTGTTTTTTTCTTGTGGCTGTTGTTTTTGTATGTTGTTTTGTTTGTGGTATAAAATCTCACCTTGTCTTCAGGAAATGCATCCCATGAATAGTAGAACACAAACTTTTAGGAGTTGGTTGTGCCCACTACTTAATAAATTTATTTGTTGCTCTATAACATAGAACTGTTTTACTGGGCTAGCTCAAAAGTGCATCTGATTCAGGATACTATCTCAGTAGCAGTCAATAGCAGATGATTAAGGATGGTGGTAGAAATGGGGCAGTAATTTTGTGATACAGTGCCAAAGTATTCATCTACCCTGGTATGATTTGTGTCTTGGAGGCTGCCCACATCCTCTGTAGCCTATGCATATGTAATAATGTGAGGCCCTTCATTGTAGCGGAAGGGACAGTCAACAACTATTCTTCACTTGGTTTCTCCATTCCACTCACAAGTTTATAGACTTCTATTGTATACCCACTCAGCTGCATCTTTCTCAGTCTGAAAAAGATAACTTTAATTTCCAGGGCACAAGAGAGAGCTCATAGTGTAACAATAGCTTATTCTCCAGATTTTGAAAGAAAAGTCAGGGATGCCATTTGTATTTCTCCCTCCATTTCAGATATATCCAGTTAAGCAACTCTAAAATGTTACCACAGTTGCATTTCCTTTTTGGAAGAAGAAGTGAAAACTTTCTCAGACTGTTTCTGTTCTAGTTGCAAATAACATAGCTTCCAATCTTAGAACTCATGGGTTTTCTTAACCCTGTGACGTCTTCCTTTGCTGCTGGTGGAGTAACTTTTCAGATTACAAGTTAATATGTGCATGTTCACACAGAGGGAGACTGCAAAAGGCAGGTGGTCATGTGCCTCTGATGTAGAAGTACTCCAGCATCTCCAATGGAAGAGAACAGTGAAGCAAATGATCCTGTCCTCTTCAAAGTAAAGCTTCTGGGAGAAGGGTAACAATTTAAAACATCAAAGGAACCAGCTGGGGTTGTCATAATGTGAACAGGAGATTTTGTTTTCAGAAGGGTTGTATATCATCTGACAACACATGGAGAAACTGAGACTGATGATATGGAAGACATAAGTTTGTACGTTGGAAGTTTAAATATTGCAAAAAGCTTTGCTCTGGGAAATTACCTCAAAATATGCTGCAGGTCCTTACACAAATATATCGCATTTTGGTCAGTCTGTTTATTGTATAGCTGTTTGGGACTTTAAAAGTTATCACTTTCTTTCTCCAATTCTGCACCACTTGCACTTTCAAGGCCCTGAGCTAACCTTAATCGGTTTTCATCAGATAACCGAAGTTTGCATTAAGCATCCACTGCTGCTGCTTTGCTCCAAAACCAGATGCCTGCCTTGGTAACTCCTTCCTTCTAGGCCCTGTGTTGATATAGCAGCAAGAGCTAAGTGTTTCCTGGAAGGAATTCAAAGCTCTGAAAAGGGCAGCAGAGGCTGCAATATTTAGAGTTTTGTGCTGAAGGTACCAACCTCTTTATGATATGCAGAGCTGAGACTCCTGATAGAGAGATACTTAAGTTTGACGGTCCCAAGTCAGCAGTACAAAGTCCTCTCTGTCAAGGCAGAATGGTTCTCTGTGCAAGTGATGTGTTTGTCTTGCCTTTGCTCAGCTCAAGGGAGCACCAGTGAATCATCCTTTACCACCACAAGAACGTGGCCGTCGGTTTCTGCTTCGGAAGCTCCTCAGACTGTAAGCATCTCGGTTGTGCTGTAGCATACCTACACAAAGTGGATAGACCTGAGAGGTTATTGGGTCATCCCTACAGTTCACTTGTACTGCTTTAGTTTGATCGCAAAAGAATATTTTTTTTGTGGTCTGCATGTTTAGTGCTTATGAAAGAATGCTTATGTGCTCATTATTAAAGAGGGGCGGGGGGGAACCTGCTTTACATGCATAAAGTACTTCCTACTAATGCAGGAAGAGCGTTAGCAACATCTGTGTTGCCTTTCAGGCCTCTGGTCCCTGCTCAAGCACCTCAGACTGCTCGGATGTAACTGCAAATGTGCAGGTACGGCAGGATAAGGGGAAGAGTTGAAACTGGACCACCCGACAGCACGGGGATGCTCTGCGCTCCCCGTGCAATGCGCTTCAAACAGGCAGCTCTGTGTCTGTTCTGCCGAGTCCTCCAGCACATATTGCAGGGTGACAGGCAGCAACATCACCCAGATTTTGTCAGGAAGACAAGACAGCCAAGCTAGCCTTTCGCAAGGCCTGCTGTGACGTACTACAAGGCAGTACGTGCTGTGAGCTTCCGTACTGCTGCATGTGCAGAATGCAAGTCAAGGACCATACTGCGCTTCAGCATCTTTCCAGGCCTGAGTTCCTAATGAGAGGTTAGATGTCCCATGGCTGACTTCAGAAAGAGGTTTTGGCTAAATAAAGACCACTGCAAGGAGGAGGCGTGTTTACTTATTGGTATAAAGCCTTGAATAACTACTGCATAAGCTGACAAAAAGGTGGGAGGGTGTGACATCAGGAGATACTTTAATCATAAAAAAAAAAATATTCACCAAATAGTATTAAACCTGAACAAATGGGATTTGCAATAACTTCAGGTTCTTTGACAATCTCAAAGTAATGTGTTTAACAGCATGGTTCATACAACTGTTGCAGTGATTCTGCTTGCAGCTAGTCCTGTATCTCAAATTAGGCTCTTGCTCTCAAGTGTACTTTTACTGCAGGCTTGCGAAACACACAAATTTGCCTTTTGGTACCGTGTGGGCTTCTTGCTCTCAGTGCCACTAATGCTCATCTGTTTTGTTTTTGACAGAATGTGTCTGTATCATTTCCCAGTCAGCAGTATTCAGAAAATGGGCTATACATTGGGATTGGTTTATGTGCAGTACTTCTAGCCATCCTTATTTTGGCTCTGTTCCTCGCTAGACGTAAGTACTTTTCATGGGTGGTTATTCAAGGATTGGTCATGTACGTCTAATCACAGCTGTGCCAGATGCCACATGTCTTCTGCTTCAGGGAAGCGAGCTAAGGTCCCTGGATGGCCTCACTCTGTGCCCTGCGCTCGGGTTGCTTGCTCAGCTCTCCCCCTTAGCCTTGGGGGCACAGAATGGCAAGGCGCGAATGTGGTCTCGTCATTTTTTGTCTCGGACTCCTTAGCAACCAGTCGACCTGGGGTCTGGTGAGGAGATGTGTGATACAAGCCCGCCTCTCCTGCCCCACTCATTTCCTCCTACCCAGTCCTCAGTTGCCATGTCGTCCCTGTCCTTCCCAATGATAACGGGAGGGGCACTGGTTTCATATAACTGTATGCAATATTTTTTCTATGTGCCAGACTTTCTGCATAGAGCCTTTTGGTCAGACCAAGACGTATGAATTAGATCTCATGGAAATAATGGGGATTTCCTATATACTGAAAACATTTGTTTAAAGTTCCTTTATTTAGTTTCTTACACTTGAATTTTCTTTTTGAACCCACTACTTTACTTGCTTCTGATGGTTTAAACAAAATCATGTTTTCTCTCTTTTTTTCTTTATTTTCATTCTTGATGGTCCTTAGAATATTTATACAATACGAAGAAGACGGGTGACTTTGCAAAGTAAGTATTCTGTTTATGCTTTAGCTAATAGGACAAACTAGGTTGCAGAAAGAAAGTGTTGCCAGAATGCTTCAGCACATACTTTGACTTTTTTTAAAAATTCAAGTTAATAGGAAACATTGCAAAAAGAAATTAATAAATCCTGCTACTTATTAGTTAGTAAGCAAAAATGAGTATAACTGTCAGGTCATTGCATTGCGGAGCATGCAAACTTCAAGTGTGAGTTGTCTCGTAAGTGGAAAAATGATTCATTATCAGTCATGTTTAAGTGTTTTAGCATATTTTATATTTTTCCAGTGAGCTGGTTGGTTTAGCTATCTGCTCGTCTGTGTTTCCATTGTCAGTTTTTTGTTTAACAGCATGGTTTTTACTCTTTTCTGCAGCTTTGTTGCATTTTGGAGGCCAGAAGCCGCAGGGAACCATAGTGCCCTGGAAGATGAGATCCATGCAGAGGAAAACATTTATATAATACACTAAGGACTATATGCATGCTTGCCTTTGTCATCGCTGGGACATTAAATAGTTTGCAAAATGTTAGCTGCTCCCTCTGCTCAGCAGATAAATGTGACTGGACTACTGAAGCATTATTCACATCATTCTAATAAAACAAATAAAAGCTACACTTCTAATTAAAAACTTTTATCAGCCTGTTCCAGAAACAGAAACCCTACTGGCTTGAATGGAAATTTCCAGAATTCACTTATCAAACCCTAAAGAAAGTTACCATTATATTTATTATCTGCTTCAAATTGTCTCTTCCTTTTTGGAAAAAAAGAGGAAGTGTCAGAATAGCTACTCAATCTCTAAAGGAAAACCACACAAGTTTTTAAAAAACTTGACTTTACTGTGTATTATATCTGCCAGCTACAAAAGAGTCCATGCCATCAGAGGGCAGAAGCAATCTCACAGCTGCCATCACAAAGATGACACATGGAAAAACTTGGTAGTGTTAGTATTTCAATATATATTTAGTGGAATTTTCATTAAGGTTGGGTAAAACCAGTCCTAGTAACAGCTCAGTAATGCACTGTATTAATTGCTCTCCACCCACAGTTAAATCTGGAGGAGCTATTGATGCTCAACCTGTCATGGGACGTCCTCAGAGCTTACAGGATCAGTACTTCAATGTGCAGAATATTCACAGCTTGTTTTCAGAGAACCATGACTAAGTGCATTTTCCTTTGCAAAATATGTCATCTTTTTTCTTTGTGGCTTTCTCCTCGGGCATGCCTATGCTTTGAGAAGTCCTCAGCGTGGAAGGTCTTACTTCCAGGCCTTTAAAACAACTGAACAAAAAATATCTACTTTGCAAAGTTAATTAAATTCTCACTTTTCTTAGCTTGTGGAAAAGTCATGGACATTGCACACAATATTGGCTGAAAGTTTGCCCTGCCTTTACACCCCTCTAGATACCAAATGACTCACATGTCTCATGCTGAATTTGTTTGATGGCTTTTAGCTCATAAATGTAGTTTATGTAGGAGTATCTGTGGCCTAGTGCCTTTCCTCCATTGCTCCTCAGTTAGACCTGGGTCTCAGCTTTTATTCTCTGCAACACTAAACTTTGGTTTACTTAAAGAAATGGAGGCAGCCCCGTGAGGATGAATCAATTCTTTATGCATAGTTGAGCAATAGACACAACATGCCCAAATCAGCTTTAAGTGGAAGGCTAATTTTCCCCAATTGTTCTTAAGAGTGCATTTTTAAACAGAGGCTGGGGAATTCCTGAAAGAGCAGAAAAGTAGTACAAGCAGGAGAGAGACCAACTCTTAGCAAATATTGGTCAGTACAAATTTTGCCCTGAAGCTCATCCCAAGCAGCAATGTGGAACACCTAGAGGAGACGTTGCTGCCACAGGGAAGACTTGCAGATTTACCGCAAACTTTCTATCATTGAGTTCATAATTTTCGAGGGAGTCATGTGAAGAACAAAGCTGTATTATCCAATGAGGCGTAAAGGAGCAATAATAAAATCAGTAGGTATTTCCGTTAACAGCTGAGACACTTGGGACCACAGTCTGGTTGTGCTTTAAGGGGAGCTGGGGTCAGTGGAGCAGTTACCCATCCTTCCCCCAGCTGGTAGAGATGGGAGGGCTTGAGCAGTTTGGGGAGGGGAGTGTTTTCCCCCAGGAGTCCTGGAGAGCCTGCTAAGGTGGGATACTGCTGGTGAGTGTGCTTGCAAAGGCTCACAAAGGAGGGAAAGGCTCCTCGTCCTGTTGAGGAAGGAAGAAATGGAAAGCAAGTTGGGATAGGTGACCCTGGCGTGCTGTGTGTTTTCGCTTGTGCTGTGTGTTGTCTTGGGGCTGTCTGTCGGAGCAGACCTAAACGGTTGAAAACGTGGAGGTGAATTCATGGCTGGCTGAAGAGCTCGGTGTGGGAGCACAGGTATTAGGTGGTCACTGATCCCTAGGCCAGGAAAGGCAGTGGAGGAAACCAGCTCTGCTGTTTTCTGTGTTCATGTCACGTGTTGACTTGTGGAAGGTACCGAAACTAGTAAGAACCTGCTAGGGTTAGACTGTATCTTTGTATTTAACTATTAATAGCAATTACTAAATTAAAATGACTGACCACACTGCAGACACTGCTTGCTTTCTGCCTGGCTTAGCATGTGGCTGCTGTGGGTTCTAGTCCATGACCAGAGCTGGAGGAAGTCTGATCTGGTCTCTGAACTAGATCTCAGAAAACATCTTCAGCAGTTTCTACTTTCTGGAATTTTACCAAATCAGTCTCTACTGGAATCAGAGTTAGACAAGTGTGGGGTTTCCAGAATTACCTGATTCCAGCCACTCATGCTCTTAAGGAGTTTGAAGACCATCCTTGAAGACTGCTAATCATTAAAACTGCTTGCCCATAAGGATTTTTTTCTTAATATTACAGACTAATTCTTATATCAGGGAGTTTTCATGCAAAATAAGGTTCTAGAATATCTGATAACCAGAATCTCGATTAAAGTTTCCTTTCTGCAGTGCAGTTAGTTGGTAAACAGACTCTGCAAAGGTTGTGTGGAACAAGAACTTTGTCTTGGATATGCAGTATAATACATGCAAATACATGCAGGCAGAAGCTCCCTGTACTTTTTCATTACTTCCACTTATGTCAGTGGATCTTGGAAGAGGCATTTCAAAATGAGCCCCAGAGATGTGCAGGTGGTACTTGGAGCCTGTTCACCCATTAAGAGATTATCCAGCTGCACGCAAACTGGCAGCACATTGAGCGTGATATGGCTAACTAACAAGCTGCAAACTGATTTTTTTTTGAGACAGCTCTCTGCCTTTCCTTTTCTGCCTGCAAGGAGCCACTAGATAGCAGTACAGAAGCAGAAAGCAAACTACATTTTTCTGGTTCTTCCCAGCACACTTGGATTTTGGGTGATGTTTCTCAATTCACTGTGCTGCATTTAGCTCAGTCTTGCTAAAGAAGCAAAGCTTACATGATGCTGTGTTCATTCTCTTCCTTCCCTAGTCACCTGCGACATACTGACCAATTCTGTTTTGACAAGCTTCATGGAAATTGGTAGCTGGATAAAGATCCAAATTTGTGCCCCAGGTGGGATTCAGCTGCTCCTTGCACTGGCATCAGCTGGGCATGGGCTTGAAGCCATTGCTTACTAGTGAGCGATGAGAGACAAAGGAGAAACTGGGATCATTGCAGGGAAAAAGTCTTCAGGATATTGGACACATCAGGTTTCATTAGTTCTGTTCACAGAACAGCTGGGGCTGTGTGTACTTGGCATTGTATGAACTGTACCTGGTAGAATACAGCAAATTAGATATTTTACTGATTGCTGGTTAACCTCCCTTATAATGTTGACAATAAGACGCTGCTGTATTGTTGCGTCTATCCTCAGTGGTTGCTGTTTATGCTGCACTGAAGCATGTGAAGGTACAGATCAGCACTGCGGCATCACTGATTCAGAATAAACTCAGAATAGTTCTCTGAGCTTCGCGCCGCTTGAATCTGCCACTAAGTTGGGTACAGGAGCATCAGTTGGCTACATGCCGGTGAAAGAACCAGGCACCCTGGCTTTGCTGGAGCCTGGTCTATTGGGGATCTACTTCTTGCTAGTGTAACATAGTGGTGGTGTGATGGATGAGGATGCTGATGAGAGCTAGCCTCCTACTCCAATGTACTGCTGAGTCCAACACGACTGCAAGCACAAGAGCCCTCTGATGCTGTGTTGGGGGGGATATCGAACAACTAATCCCTCTCCAACCTTCCTGTGCTACCCAAGATTTTGTAGACCTCTTCCTGGTAGGTTATCTCTTTTCCAGGCTAACTCATCCTGGACTACCATCTAATCCTCCTGTGGAAGCTCTTCCATACTTTCCACCATTCTTTTTGCCCTTCCTGGAATCCTTTTTGGATTTAACATATGCTTTGAGGGGACTAGAACTATACATAGGATCCAAGGTAGATTTGTACAGTGGTGTATTGCTGTCTTCTGCTTTGTTTCCTATTGCTTTATTAATAACTGCTAAAATTTGATTGGCCTTTTTTAATGCTACCGAGCAGAGGGGTGACATTTTCATGGGCTTGACTACTCAGGATAAGCCCAAAATCTCCTCTCTGAGGGGGTAATGACTGGTTAAAGCCCATCATTTTATCATTTGAACTTGGAATTTTTTCTCCCCTTTGCACACAGTTTTGTCTGCCTGCAATTCTTCATTCCTGACCTTAATGCCCTGAATTACTTTTGCTTTATTACTCATCTTTTCCAGAGAAGAACTTTCAGAGAACTTCTTTATCAATTGGCCAGAAGAGTAAAAAATAAGTCAGAAAGATTAAAAAGTATTTCTTGGAGTTGATGTTGCAGATTTTTGGGAAGGATTTTTTTTTTTTTCAGGAAAACATTTGTGAGTGTCTCTGCAAGGCTTCTTTATGAATAGAAAATATGAATCTGGTGAAAGAAAGGGGGAGGGTCTTCAAGCAGAAGGCAGAATCAGGGGAAATGAAGGGATTAAGAAAATGTAAGTGAAGACAAAGTCAGAGGTGGAGACTAAGCCAAATACTTAGGAGTGTAAGAGCACAGAGCTTGCTCTTGCTGCTCAGCACCACAGAGCAGTAATGGGCCTTAAGGGTTCCATGGAGAGGCAAAACAAACAGTACATTGAAATCTCTGGTGATAGTACCATGCTGAGCATCTTGGAAGAGGAAGAAGAATGGGATAGGATAGAATGGGATAGGATAGACTAGTTCAGTTGGAAGGGACCCACAATGATCACCTAGTCCAACTGCCTGGCCACTGGGCTGACCAAAAGTTAAAGCATGTTATTAAGGGCATTGTCCAAATGTCTCTTAAGCACTGACAGGCTTGGGGCATCGACTACTTCTCTGGGAAGCCTGTTCCAGTGTTTGACCACCCTCTCGGTAAAGAAATGCTTCCAAATGTCCAGTCTAAACCTCCCCTGGTGCAGCTTTGAACCATTCCCATATGTCCTATCGCTGGATACCAGGGAGAAGGGATCAGCACGTCCCTTTCCACGTCCACTTCTCAGGAAGCTGTAGAGAGCAATGAGGTCGCCCCTCAGCTGCCTTTTCTCCAAACTAGACAAACTCAGAGTTCTCAGCCGCTCCTCGTCGGACATGCCTTCCAGCCCTTTCACCAGCTTTGTTGCCCGCCTCTGGACACGTTCAAGGACCTTAATATCCTTCTTAAATTGCGGGGCCCAGAACTGCACACAGTGCTCAAAGTGAGGCCGCACCATTGCCAAATACAGCAGGAGAATCACCTCTTTTCACTGGCTTCTATCCGGAAGTGTAGGAAAGAAGCAGTTGTGGTACATAAACCCTGGAAATGGAGAAACGAGACTTCAGTGGCGCTCACTCAGCATCTCTGGAAAGCGTAAGATCGAGTTTTCTCTCCTTCCACTCGCTGGCCCAGAGTGTCCATCAGCTAAAATGTCCCATTTTGTGCTGTTTCACTGGATTACGATACAGATCTTTATAGGTGAGTCTTCACCTGCTTTTTGTGTGCTTGCTCAGAAAACAAAAATTTTATAAAATTAAGAACAGCTACGCTTGTTTTGTGAAAATAAAACAGTGAACAAGGTCATAATTGTATACAGAACTTCAAAAGTTTTCTTAACTTACTGAGTTAATACTGATCAAGAATTTTTTTTTTTTTTTTTTCTTTTTAAAAATGTATGTGGTTTCCTCTGTGTATGGGCTTGGTTAATTCTCTTGTCCCCACAAATTAACTAATTTCTTTACTACCGTTAAATGTGTACTTTTGGCTTTGCTTCTTCATCTGTCTCTCTACCACACTGCAGTGCTGACAGCCCAAGCTAGGGAATTGAAATATTGAGAGAGTAATGAATGTATGTATATACATGATAAAGAAAAGATTTTCTGAAACTCTGAGGGCTGTCTGCTGCTATAAATTGAGTATGGAAAAGCACAGCTGGAGATTCTTCTCCTTTTACTCCCAAATGTTCAGCTCAGCCATCTAAAATCTGAATTCTAAGAGAGATAGAAGTCAAAGAAGAGTAACTTGGGAGACTGGGTCTTGCAAGCATGGTTGGCGTCGGCTACATTTCTGCATGCGCATTTAGGTATCAGCAATGCAGTTTCCAAATTGCCTGAGGTGGCTCAGGAATGTGGGTTCACCCACTTTCAGTGGGGCATGAGTTCCTAATGGGAGCTGTGCTTTTAAATCACTTAAGCATTTCAGGAAATTCTGTCTCAGGTGGCTAAATATTAATTGGCTAACCTCTGCCAGGATGAAATATTATGTATAACATCTACAGCAACTGCAGTGTTCTTAAATTGGTCTGAAAAGTAGGGGAAAAGTTTGCTCAGTGGCGAGATACACTGAGGGACAAGAGGTGATCCATGCCCTGTTCAGGCAAGGTAACACAACCTCCACGGTGTCTGCTGCACAAGTGGAGCTTTGCCAGCACTTTGCTGTATTTTTTGTCTTTTGGCAATCTCAGCAGAAGAAACAGGAGGTCTCTTTCCTTGCCATATCTTCAGCCTCAAAATAAATTGGAGGTACTTGCCTCCACTTGGTCTTATTTTCAAAAACTTTCTTATATGCAGAGCTACTGAAGGGTGAGACTGGCTGTTTTGTTACCTTCTCTTTACCTTGGCTCGGTGCTGAGAATGGGTAGTCTTGAGGCTCAGGAAACCAGCAGAGTGGGCAGTTAAATGCATCTTTTCTGTTTATCAGTCATTTTCTCTGCAATTTCATCAGTACAGAAGCTTCAAGAAGAAGTAAAAAAAAAATAAATAGGATTGATAGGGAAAAGATACCAAGTATCTTCTAGAAGAAGGAAAATTATTCCAGAAATAGATCAAGAAAAAAAAAATTCTTTTTCGGCCAGCTTTCTTTGCTGGAGGATGTATGTCTTTGTCCATCCAATGACCAGTCTACAGGAGAGAAGACCACTACAACAGCAACTATTGGAGTTACTGCTTAATACCAACTGTCACTGAGGGTTGGTTCAAGAGAGAGTATATATAAATAGGTGTATATCTGCATGATCTGAACAATTATGAATAGCTCTTTCTATTTTGGAAGATATATTAAACATCTGGAGTCCATTTCTCCCTCATTTGGACTAAGGATTTGGAGTGGCAAACCTCACTGACTTCAGTGGGACTACCCAGGCATAGCTGATGCTCAGGGTGCCTTGGGTCAAATCTGGATGCTTAATCTGCCACGGACAAGGGTAGGATTCCTCTCACAGTAAGACTAGCACAATATAACAGTCTCAGGAACCTCTTAATTTCAAAGACATGTTCATTCAGTGCTATTTACTATTTCTTTTGGAAAATGTATCTGTGGAAGAGGCTGCAACTGAGAAGGAAGTTATTTAGTCCTTGCAGAAGTTCATACTGTTGAATCAAGGCTGTTGTGGTATTGAAGCTTTCCATACCAACCTACAGGGCAGGCAGTTGTTAGCAACATTAGCTTCACATAAATTAAAAGAGGATTTGAAACTGCAAAACCTATAACTTTCTAGCACAATACTGGTGGGAAACTGCACTGGAGACAATCTGGTGCCTTTTGTCTTCTGTCTTCTTCCTTCTATTATTTATTTATTTATTTAATAAGTTCAGAGCTCTGCTTCTTTCGAAGAGAAAAGCAGGTAAATTTTCATTTGTTAAAGGATTGCTTAATGAAGCTGCTTTTGTGCTGTGCAGGACTGGGATGAAATAAGATCAGAAGATGAGCCCCTTTTGCCTCAAGCAGCAGTGACCTTAACTCCAGCAACAGTTCAAGCTGGTCGTGGTTTTGCACATATCTTTGTTGGGGTGACTTGAAAATATGTGTTAACCTGCTCAGTGACTAATGCCCTGCTCCCCTAGGGATACTTTCAAGGTCAACTGGATGAACCATTTTGTTCTGTCGTCACAGAAAGAGGCTGTTTTCGCTGTTAGTTTTGCTGTAACAAGGCAAATGAACCTACCCTTTTCAAGGACTAAAACAAGCAGCCATCTTGCAAAGCCTTATCCTGTATTCAGGAATTCATTTTTTGGCACATTTCTACCTTCATTTCACTGCAAAAGCTTCTGCCCTTCACACCATATTGCATGTTGTTTTGTCTGCCTCTACTCTTTTAGCATTTGGAGCTGTGGAAACCTGAACGAGTTGGCTTACCTTGCCAATGGGATAAGCAATAATGAAGCTGAAATGTCATCCCAATAACAAGTCATGAGGCAGCCTGCCACAGACTAAAACCTCACCTGGGGAATAGTCCATTAAAGACAAAACAAAAGAGACATGGACACAGTTGGAAGCATCTGTTTGCTATCTGGGAGTCATGCCAAAAAGAAAAGGCATTCAAACAGCTGGCAAAATAGAAATGTTTGGCAAGCCAGGGCCAAAGCTGGTGATAATAACAGCAACTGCTGTAAGTCCTCTTTGGGGTAAGCAAGCTGGCCATGAGATGTCAGATCTGCAGGATGATCCTCTTGCTGCAGCAGAGAACCAGATCTGGATGCTCCCCAGGTCCCTGAGTTCCTGCTCCACCATATGTAAATGATAACATGGGGAAAAAAGGCAACAACGTAGGAGGACCGACACAGACTAGATGAATGGAAACCAGAAAAGATTTGTTCCTGTATGGGAACCTTTTTTTGTATAGTGCCTTTCATGAAGAAGAAATCCCTTTTAGGGCAACCTGGGAACTGCATAGGCAGTTAAAAGGGAAAAGTATGTAGCAAAGATTCAAACCAGATGCTAAGGTGGGTGTTGGCTGTAAACACCAAGTAAAGCTGGTTATCAAGAGTAAGAGCACAAGGACAGCATGCATATGCTCTTTTTAACATCAGTATAAAGCTAGCAGTTAAAACATCTATGTATACAGTGCTCTGCAAAGTAAGTGGGATAGTTGGCAGGACTTGCTCAGAAACAGAAAAAGCAGTGCCCTTTCTGAGAACAGGTTCCCATAGACAGATCCCACTGCTCTGCCAGCTTAATTAGCCCCTAATTTCATACATGAATAGGTATTTTGGACCCTGCTATTGAGACTGTCAGTGAAAGGAAACTGTGACAGCATTTCCGTTTTAAAGGAGATGATGGTGAACTGAGAAAACCAGATGTATTTCACACCAGGTTTCTGAACAACTTTCAAACGGTCTCTTAGGAGAGGAGATGGGATGGGAGCGGAGTTCCCAAACTCCGTTTGCAGAAGTCTATTCCGCACTTGGGCTGCCAGTGACAGACCTCAGCTTTGCTCACCACATCTTTGATGTGAGCGGTGTATTTTGTGAGCAGCCCTCCAGCAGCAAGGCAATGTCTGCGTGCTCCTGGCCGTCACCTGTAGTGCCCCGGCCGTTAGCTGCACCAGGCTTCAGGAGAAGGCACAGAGGATCGGTAACTGTGCCCTGCCTGCAGGCGGGAATGTTTCTTTTCCTGCCTCATTGTGTTGCATAGGTAGAGTCACGCATCGGAGAGACGGCCAACACTCATCTTTCCTTGTTCTTCCTCGACAGTGCACACCGCATCCGAAGCCGTCGTTAGAGGAGTAATAGGGCAACCTGTTCAGTTGCCTTGCTTCTACCAGGTGTCACGACAGAAGGACATCTCCGATATGTGCTGGGGCAGAGGTCCCTGCCCAAATTCAAAGTGCAGTAATAAAATTTTGCACACCACTGGGAATAGGGTGACGTTCAGAAAATCTCAGAGATACAGTCTCCGGGGCTATATTTCCTATGGAGATGTGTCTCTCACGATTGGGAAAGTGAAGGCAGAGGATGCAGGTACCTACTGCTGCCGCGTAGAGATCCCAGGCTGGTTCAATGACATCAAACGGAACATGCGGCTGGAGGTGGTCAGAGGTGAGTTTGGGGGCCTTCATGATACAGCCAGCAGGGAGAAACCTCTCACTGGATAGGAGTTGAAAATTGGAGTCTACATGTGCTTTCTTTGTTTGTTTGCTTTGGCAGAAAGTGTTTTTCCTAAATTATGTGGTTTTCAAGGGTGGTCTGCAACCAGTTGCCAATTTGAATCACATTCAATGAGCAGTTTTGAAGAGAAAATAGTAACTTTTACCCTATTTTTGCCTTTCAAATGAAATATTTAATTTCTCATTGTGTATCTACATTTGATGTTTTAAAAGATGATGGAATTAAAAAAGGGGTTTGTCATTTGAAGAGCCCTTGGAATGAAATTCAGTTTTTCATTTGGGGTGAGCCCCAATGCCAAAAAGGCTTTAATTTGGTTCACATCATAAGGAGACCCACATGTTTAGAAATTTTGTCTCAGAGCGTTAAAGGACTTTTTCCCCTTCCTTACTTTATCCTGCAGCTCAGCAAAATAATAGGGTCTTACAAAGTCGAGAAGAGGCTGAAAAGCATTACAAAGCACAGAAAAAATGATGGTACCCACCCTCCACACTGCAGAAAGATAATTTTTTTTTTTTACTTTTAGAGGGTGTTCAGGAATGCAATTGGTGCTGATGTACACAGCACTCTTGTATGCTTGTTGTAAGCTATGTAACGGGGCCGGGGGGGAATGCTGCAATCCCATGTCTATCCCTGAGTTTGAGGGCAACAGAGTTCATAAACAAGGACCGGTTGAAAAGATTAGCAAGAAGCTGGTAGCTGAAAATCGAGCCATTTTATTTATTTTATTTTTAGGAGGACATTGGAAAGCAAAATCACAAAGTTTGCAAGTTTTGGGGTTCTACCACACAAGGTTTTGGCCCTTCCATTTCTGTAAGAGGGTCAAGGAGGGGTTGTTTGCAACCTACTGAAAAAAAAGAAAAGCAAATCTGTAAATCTGGGGATTACTCTAGCTGGGGTGTGTTTTCTGCTAATTAAACAACCTTTTTAAATAGCAACTCTCCCACCTTCATTCTTAGTATTTTAGCAGCTAGGTAATTTTCATTCATTTCTGTGTTGGCTTTACTTAGGGTCAGTTGTGAACGCTCTGATCTAGCTTTTCTCTTGGCTATGTTTTTTTCCATGCAGCCCCTCCAGTGATGACAACCACCACGAGAAAGGCTCCCGTTTCCCCCAAACGTTTTAGGAAAACAACTCTTGCTCCCCAAGCAACCTCTGATCATCAAACAACAGCAGAGACTGCTGTCCTCCTGACAACCACCGTCCCCGAAGCAACAACTGCAACCACCGATAATCAAGCAACAGCAGAGACTGCTGTCCTCCTGACAACCACCGTCCCCGAAGCAACAACTGCAACCTCTGATCATCAAACAACAGCAGAGACTGCTGTCCTCCTGACAACCACCGTCCCCGAAGCAACAACTGCAACCACCGAGTCTCCAGCAGTAATTACACTGGAGACCGTTGCTCCCCCAACATTTGCTGTCACAGAAAATTATACTATTCCAGCAACTGTGGTGACAACCAGTGCTCTCCCAGATTTTCCAACTGGTTTCCAAGAAGCTGATATGAGGACTGAAGATGACGATGTGTTCTGCACAGCAGAGTCTGTCCCTCTTCCTGGAGGCACAAAGGGTAACCAGCACCAATCCTTTCCTTTTTCTGTGTAGCAGAGATGGTTTGTGTTAGCCTGACTCTGGCATCACAGAGACTCTCCAGATACTTATATTTGTATCTGGGAAGTTTTCTCTGAGATGCCTATAGGTCTGTCTTAGTAGGTTTAAGGAAACACAGGTCAAATGTTGTGGATGATGCCAAACCGGGGTGAATGGCCAAGATAACAGAGGGTCAGGCTTGCATTTAGAGGAGTTTTAACAGGCTGGAGAAATAATGTGACAGAAACCTCATGATGTACAACGGAAATAAATGCAAAGTCCTGCACCTGGGATGGAGTAAGAGAGATTCACTCAACTATGCACTGATTTTTTTTCTTGATTTGGGAAAGACAATTGAAATGGTCTGCTGAAAAGGTTAGTTTAGAGCATGTTCTGCATGAGCAATCAAGTCAGTGAGAATTCAAAACATGCTTAAAATTGAGTACTTACATTGTCATCCCATATGAAGGCTGCTGTTATTATTAATATTTAGTTGATCAGTGACCTATTATTATCCTAACCATTCCTAGGTTACTACTTATCCACATCAGTAACTTATTTTCCACAGATTGATGTCTGCACACAAGGCTGGTTTTTGTACATTTTGGGGGTCTTCTATCACTTGGAGTTCTTTCTGACCTGAACCTCTGAGGACAGCTTTTCTGTATCACCTCCTGTCTTCCAGCCCTAACCATGTGCCCCAGTTAAACTTGGCAACAATTAATTACATCCACAGCTGAACAGTTAAAACATGTAAACACTGGCCATGCTAGTAAAGTACATCAGTTATCTGGGTAGGATGAGCTGCAGACATGAAAACCGAGGTGCAGATTTTCACCTCTTAGTTGCAGATGCAGAATTGTGCAAGCAATTCTGAATGCCATATGAAGACCCTCCTAATCAGTGATCTTTATAAGCATTACTTTTTACTTTGTTTTAGTGACTACCAAATTGCCAAGTACACTTCCGACTGCAGAGGGAACTAAAAGTGCTCACACTTCTCTCATGGTGGAAGACGTGCCAACTGCAGGTGAGTAGGATAATGTTGCGAGGTCAGAAGTTGCACGTTCAAAGAAA
The DNA here is from genome assembly GCF_900496995.4 of Aquila chrysaetos chrysaetos. NCBI lineage: Eukaryota > Metazoa > Chordata > Aves > Accipitriformes > Accipitridae > Aquila > Aquila chrysaetos. Next base: position 13,413,386 of record NC_044025.1, read on the forward strand.
TGAAGAAGTTGTCAGAAGCAAAAGGATTGCCCATTCTTCAGAGTGTACTGATAGCTATTAATTGCATCTGGAAGTAAGAGGTGTCTGGGGTCCACACAGAAATTGTTTGAGATCAGGATGTAACAACAGCTGAGAAAAACATGTTTTTAAGCCTCTAAAGGAAGTAGACTTTGAGTTACTCACTACTGTTGAGTATCTCAGGTCTGCGAGAAGTTGAGAACTGGTCTTTGTCACCACCCAAGCTGAATCCTCAGATATCTGATTTGTCATCACTGTGAGTTCATTGAGCTTTCCATTTTAAATCCTCCCTGAGTGTTGTGAGCCTTGAACCTCACTGAGTATATTCAGCCAGATGTGGCTGCAGGCTCAGATCTCCAGTGCCTAGCATGTGTCCTTGGTCATGATGGAAAGCAGCAGGCAATTACCACAAATATCAGCCAGTTCTTCAAGAGAGAAGGAACTGGTATACAAAATTCTACCATGTCTGAGAAATGAACAAACTTACATGAAGTTCACACTTTATGTCTCTCAGTCAAGTATAAAAGTAGAATGGCTCAAGTTACTCAATTGTGATAGCCTGCCCACCAGATGCCCTCAAAGGAGGACTTGAAAAAAGGAAAGCTAAAATTCAAGGATGACATGTCATATTTGGCTGTTAAGAGAGTCCTTTTAGTTTCAAGTAGTGCCAAGAATGTCTTCATTCTTAAAAACACAGTATTTAGATTTTTGCAGGTCTTCTTTTGCTAGACCTAGAGACTTACAACAGAAATAGAGTTTAGGAAACTGTTGCTTTATGCCCTGGAGAGGGCTCACGGAAGAGACTAAACCAGATTAAACTGGTCTCTTGAGCATTTGTGAGGGTTTCTCACCCCTGTCTAACTTGTCATCTTTCTGATATAGTTCTGGATAATGCCTATATTCTGCCATTATAAACAGAAAGTTTTCCAAAGGGTCTTACCTCTGGGATTCTGGGGGCAACTTAAGTTGCGATTGTGGGGTAGAAAGAGCTATCACAAAAGCAATAACAGCAGAAAAATATACTGTGCTTATGTGAGTCATGTACACTCCCACCCATGCAAAAACTTGTGTCATGCTATTTCTGAGAGCCAAACCGTCATAATGTGTGAAAATATTGCAGCATAATTGAGCACTGTCTAGTAAGAGCCATAAGCCAAGTTAAGTTCTTGACTCAGTCTCCTTTTACTCTGTGAAATAATGCACTAAATGGACCAACTTCAGCCTTATTGTAATGTAAGGGAAGGCTAATTTGCTGCTGAAGTCTGTGTTGATGTTAGCACAGTGGCTGGGAAAGAAATCTATGGTTGAGAGAGCCCTCCATCTCCAAGCACAATTCTTGCCAGATAGGTTGGGTTAGCTGGGGTGGTTGGTTCCTGCTGATCAGGCTCTGATTTAGTTTCTCTTCTGCCTTCACCTGCTTTTCCCCAGCAACAACCCCTCCGGCAGCAACCACGCTTCAGACCCCAGAGAGAACCCTTGCTCCTTCAGGTATGGAAAGTAAGAAGCAATAGTCGATCCCATCAGCCAGGCTGTGGCATGCTTCCAGAAAGTTTAATTTTGACTTGTGGGACATGTATGTTGGAGGGAGATATGCACTTCTTGTGTATTTGGGGGTAGTTCTGCTGAACTTCCCTTCCCTGCCCTGCCCTGCCCTTCCCCATAAAACAGGCACACAGCAACATGCAATGTTCACGTATCCCTGGGATTTTTAGCACTTGCTAGAGTTTTATTATCTATATTTGTTTAGCTGTAGTGCTTATTAGCCATAATCTCTTTTCTACTTTAGTGCAAATTTCTAGCTACAGTTGCATGTGTATGAGTTACCTGTGCCCTGTCCATGTCTTTGTTAAAATGCAAGCACATTATTTGGTACGTGGAGACAAATCAACTCAGCTCTCATAGAGAGCTGAACAGAACTGAGGAATTTGGGGGAGATTAGGTTATTCACTGGATAACATACTCTGAAAAGTTAAAAGTAGAAAAAAAGCAATTTTTTTTCTCTAATGGGATTATTTGTGACCATCTGTTCACCCCCATCAGCATGTGACATTCTGGGTGTCTCATGCATATAAAGTTTCCTTTGGCTGTGGTCTTCAGCACCTCAAGCGTGTTATGTAGAGATGCCTCGACAACTGACTCATCTGGTCCTTGGCACATTTTGCTCAGATGGAGGCTCCATGGTTGTTCTCTTGTTAAACCTCTGAAAGCACTACTCATCACAGTCTTTCTATACATTAGGGCATGACCTAAGGCATAGGAGCTTTCCTGTCACAGGATGCAAGCTGAGGTTTTGATTCACTAAACTGAGTGACTCCTCTGTTTTTAAGATGCTGCTAAACATTGGGCGCCTCCTGTGACAGATCAAGTGCTCCAAACACTTAAATATTTCAGTACTTTGTAGCAAGAGGTCACGATGAGCTAAGGCCCAAGCCTAGAGTAACTTTTTGTGACTTTAAATTCACTAGCAAAAGTAAGAGAGTAGGATCATAGAATAACAGCAGAAAAGTTTGCTGCAAGGGTTCTTGAGCATTCATTTAATTCACCCCTATTTCCAAAGCTTAGAAGGCTAGAACTGAATTATTCTTAATATCCCTAGATAGAAAAAAAATGCATTATCTTCACAGAGCTTTCCTAAAACTGTGGTAAGTTATCTGAATGTAAGGAAGTTCCCTGTGGTTTTCAGTACTAACGCAGCCTGCAAAAACTGCGATCACACTTAAGTCTGACCACAGTTAAACTGAGGCAGTTCCTCCACTTAGACTTGTACCTTGTTTACTACCTCTGCTCTCTATGACATCTTATCATGCTTACAGAATTGAAAACTCTTTCACAGCAGACTGGTTTCTACTGTCTTGCTTTCATGGGCTCTCCCTGGGAAGCCTCCTCACTCCTTGATGAAGACTGACATTTCCCAATGACTGCCTGACAGACCATTTGTGGCGGAAACAGATTGTTCCCTTTTGGTTGCAAGGTGCTTTTTTTCTCCTACTCAGGGCCAGACTTTGCCCTCCTCATTCCCTGAGAGTTCATTACTCCTTGACTAAAGCAGTGACAACCACAGTGGCCCTCACTCCTTCAGGTGACTGTGCCAGTAATAATTTCAATCTCTTTTATTTCAGCAAGTTCAGACGGCAATGCTGAGAAACATGATGTTAACAGAGATAAGGTAAAACTTCCTCTAAGTTTCAAGAAGCCAGAAGGACATGCTAGTGATTTTCAATATATTCATACTAAAGGGACAGTGTTTGCAAACAGTAGCTTGAACTTTTGTTTAGAAGCTCAGGAACCATCTAGTTATCTTTCCAGTGGATAGAGCCAAAGTCTGTGACCATCCCATCCGGCTTGGACACTTCAGAAAAACCTCATCCCCCTGACACCCCTGTAGGAGAGGCAAAGGTAGCATCCTCGGGGTGTGGCCAGGCAAAAGGCAACTTAGGAGGGTTGTTATGCTTCCCTGTCTCTAATTAAGAGAAGGATGAGGGTGACTAAGCTCCTACTTTAGACATCTTATTAAGAAGTTCATGTTAAGCGGGACAAATCTAGGCTCAAATGCTTCAGAGGAAGATTTATTAAATACTTAACGTAATTCATGTTGTGTATCATGATCAACCTGATGTGTCTTCTCCATACTTTGTACTCGCAAGCTCAGAAAAGCATTGTGAGCTCCAGCCCAGTGCAGATATTTCAGAGCTCTTAGCCGCTAGGGCAACGCACTCCTGCGTGAATAGGTCTGAAGTAAACATGCTTCTAAAGCCTTTTCAGTTTTTCTTTTCTCCCCTCCAGTTTCCCAGCTATGCCATTATTATTGCCTGTCTCCTAGTGGTGTCCATTCTTTTCATATTGATGCTCTCGTTGTTGTTTTGGAAACGTAAGTATCCCTAAGCACATAATTGATTATCGTTTCTAATGCTGGCCTAGTGCAGATGTCCTTCTGTATCGCTGGTTAATCTTCTGGTAAATCTGCCATGGCCCTGTGACAGTACTCTGTTCATTTTATGGGGGTTGCTGTCCTTACTCCAGGACTGTGTCACCACGAGGAGACCAGGGAGCATGAGTTGGTGGGGATGCAGCAGGAGGAAGCCTGTGCAAAGAACCTGTTCACTCACTTGTTGCAGGTCTGGCTCATCTTGTTGGCTCTTGCTTTATAGTAAAGTGGTCCCATAGATTCCTGGAATTGCTCCTGACAGACATAGGTGTAACTTAAATCAGAATGAGATCCTCTCTTTTCTGCTTAGCCCACAGAAATTTTGCAACTTACTATCGTTGCTTCTGAACTCATTTGACTGATTCATTAGAATTGCAGATTCCTTTTTGCCATTGTGACATTAATACTATTTTGCTTCTAGGTAAACACACAAAGAAGTTTATAATAAAAAGGTAATTAATTTTGTAATTTCTTTTAAAAGTTCCAGTGTAATTTTTCTTAGAGGCAGGAAGGTATTGGCCACTGATTCTAATGGGTGTAGTATTGGCTTGTGGTGCTGACTACCCAAGTTGTATTATGAGCAAGCTTCAGATAACTTCACCCTAGAAAATCAAACAGTGGTTCATGGATACTGCTGCTATGTACTGATGAACAGACATCCAGAGCACTGGAGAACTTCAGCAATTGGTACTTACTGTTATGTAGTAACCCCAGCTTAAGGAAGTACCTAATCTGCTTTATTCTTTGATCAAATACCAGAGCATGACCCTGGTGGGGTTATTTTAAAGAAATGAAGAGACAAATGGTTATGATGATCAACTGACAAAATGATTGCTCAGAAAGGGATCAGGGATTTATGGACAGTCCTCCATGGAGTGGTAATTCATGCCAATACACAAAGAATGGGCCCCATGAAGGGCACACTGCAGCAGTGTGGCAAACCAAGCTTTCCACCACTAGATAAATCTTGCAGCTCTCATGGGGCCACTGCACCTTCTCACACACTTTTTGGGTCATGCTGAAGTATCTGAGGTGATCACTGAGGTGATATAGGAAAGGATTTTTCATATAGGATGAAATAGGAAAGTATGGTGAGTCACTCTGTGCAGGTGGTACTGATAAATTCATGTCTTCTGGCTTATCTTCAAAAAAGGATTTTCTCTAGACAAACCACAGGATAGTCCAGTGAAGTATCATCCCTTTGCCAAAGACCAATAATTTTTTCAATGGTAGGTGGTCTCCCACTGCATACCCCACCTAGGAGATAAGGCTTGGGGGCCAAGGAGGGACTCTTTTCTAATCCCATGGTGGTTATCCTACAGCTGTCATTATGAGATCTGAACAGCCTTTTCCTATCCATTAGAAGAATGTAAGCAAGGTAAATACTTCAGTGGTGCAATGCCTACTTCTTACACCAGACAAGTCAGTGGACTCAGTAGCTTCTGGTCTCCATTTCAATGGGAATTTGTTGATGTGACAAATAAAAGAAAGGATGCTCTGAAGCAGCAATGTGCTTTTGCCCCATCCATAGTGATCTATGCTTCTCACTACAGCCTTGGACGAGCGGAAGACCTTGAAAAAGTTTTTAGTGGCACTGAAGGAGAAAACAGCATTTTTTCCCTATGAAGATCTCCTACATCATCTGTAGATGCCATGGAAAATGAAAAGGGCCTGTTTCATGCTGCATTGAGAGATGCTTATGAGCCCTCAAAATACCAATGGGTGTAAACCAAAGGCCAAAGCTTCGACTGTGAAAATTTAAAATCTTTGTGCAAATTTTGCCATGTCACCTTTAAAATGCAGTGCATGAAGAAGCTTCTTTGAGAAGGTGCTTTATGCATTATTCATAGGTGTTTCTGGCATCTGCCTTCTTACTAATACCATGTTACAGAACTGAATCTGCTTTCCTCCATTTTTACTAATGCACTTCCTTGAATACAACTTATACTGTGAGGAACAGAAAAGAGAAGAAAACATGGAATGCTGCCTAACTTCAAATTGCCAAAAAAAAAGAAAAGAAAAAAATCAGCAAATACAGTTCTTATTGCTTTTATATAATCAAGAGAAAAATTAAGCCACAAGAAGGCTGTGAGTATAAATCAAAAATGCAGATTACTTAAGGAGTACCAATGCTGCCTGTGATTCAGCATGTTAGAATGACCCTTGGAGACTATGTTAATAAACTTTGTAATTTACCACTAGCAATTGTATTTTTTATGCCACATCCTAAGGCATTTGAACAGGAGTTAGTTATTCCCCAGGTGTTGAAATGACTGGTGTGCTGTCTCAGCTCTCCAGAGAAGTACTGCAGCATTTCCAGAGGCGGGAAAATTCCCAGAAGACCAACCTGTAGGGAAATTTTTCTATCCTGTTCCCACAAACCCCCAAACCACTCATTTGTAAATCCATGTCTCCCCCAATGATGTGCATAAGGGATCCCCAGTCGTTTGTTTGGAGTTGCCTTTTTGTCCTCACGACAACGACGTGCAAAACCCAGCAGCTCTCGTGGTGGAGTCTGCTTGGCAACACAGACCTGCACCATCCAGCCCCAGGGTGCTCCATTTAGGCCCCCAGCACCCAGTCACAGGTTAGCATAGTGCTGGCTGGCTGGGTTTTGTGTGGGTGAGACTGGGCTGCCCAGTCCCACCAGTGCTGCCCATTTATCTTTTAGAGAAGCTGCAGGTGAGAAGCACAACACAGAGCGCAGCCACATCTTGGAAACTTGGCCGTCCCTCCAGGTGCCCATGGGAGGTGGGTGAAGCCACCTCAGTGTTTCTGAGTAGCATAGGCAAAACCCCTGTGATTTCCATGGAAAGGCTCTGGGGACACTAAAAACAGTGAAGAAGAGATGAAGGGTGGCATTCACCTGCTGCTGCTTCTGGTGGGACAGAAGGGCTGTGGGGGAGAACATCGCTGCTGCTGGGGACAGAATTTGTCCCCAGTCCTTCTCCGCAGCAACAAGCTGCCCCCACACTCCTACCCCATCTTCAGGGGCACTGCCAGGACCTGCCATCCCTGTTCCCAGGACTTTGGCGTCACAGAGCTGGCAAGCAGGCTGTGGCTGTTTAGCTGCTCAGACGTATCCCCGTGTTGTGCTTAGGGCTGGCCCTGAGGATGGGGATGGTTTGGACACTGGGGACTGCATGGGCATGTGTGTGGTTAGCATGGGGGGGGCAGCTCAGCTCCACGCTGTGGACCTTGGCTTGGCCCTGGGCTGCCTGAGCAGGAGACAGGGCTGCCGGCAGCACAGAGCAGTCCAGGGAAGTCCGAAATCCTCCCTGTTATCCTCAAGCCCTGTAAATGCTGCCATAGTGATAGCTCTGCAGCACTAACCTTGTCTTCTACTCAGCTGGGAAAACTGGAGCCTTCGAGTGGCTGCGGGGCGGATCAGCAATGCATGGCAGAGCAAAGCCCATCATTTCGTCGTGCTAATTGCACCCTTTCTGAGGGGGCTTTTGGTTGTGTTTCAGCTGGCTTGAGATTTAGGCTTTAAAAACTAGACTGAGTTGGTAACCAGCCTGGGGGCATTAGTGAAGTGGGACTGGCCATGGAGGCTGGGGGATCATCTATGGGGTACGCTGCAGAACTTTTGTGTATCTCACTGGGGTCCTCACCAACTCTGCTGCAGTGACGATGGGAACGGCACGGTAGAAGGTTCAAATCCACAACACTGTTATCTCCATGGCCTGGAGTTCAGCAGTCCCTGCTACGGCAACTCCGGGCAACGACAACTTGAAGTAAGAGCACATTGTGGGAATAGCAGTTGATCAGAAGACAACATTGTGTGGCAGCTCTGGACTTCCCTGCTAGTCATGCTCAGGGCTGCGGTGAGACTTTTTGACTCTACAGCATCTTCTCACATGCCATGAGTTAGGGATGAGCGGGGGAGGTTCCTCTTTGGGGTCCCTCTCAGTCTCGCCTGGGTTCAGCACCCTGGTCCAGGGGCACGGTGGGAGGCAGAAGAGAGTCCCCGAACAGAGGATGTGGGCTGCAGGCTCCCAGGTTGGGTTCGGTCAGCTGAGACCTGCGTCTGTTCCACGCTGGTCAATGTGGCTGCTGCTGTCCCCAACACACAGCACGTGCTGAGCCCGGGGGCCTGGCGCCCGACACAGCTTCTAGGCATGAATCCCACACAAATCTGTAAGGCATAAAAGGGGGAAAAAAAAAAAACCCAAACAGTTTTGATGTACTCCTCATAAAAAAAAACAAACTAACACAACAAACCAACACCTTTTTTTTTTTTTTCTCCCCAAGTAAACCTGCTAATTAAGCCAGCGATATCTTCATTGCAACTTCCAATTGGCAGGGCTGGGCCAATCCTTTTGCTCTTATTAATTAGCTCTGCACTAATGACTTCTTTAGAGCAGGGCTGGCTCTTGCTGGGGAAGGTTCTAGCACATTTGCTGTGGTGCTGGCTGGACTTGCAAGGCCCTGCTTTGGGGAGTTGCACAAGGGCAGAAGAAATCGGAGCCAGCAAAGTGAGTTTGATCTGATCAGCCATGTGGAAATGCAGCCCAGAAATGCCGTAGGGAAGCTGTAAGTGTAACTTATGTCACTGAGCATTTTTATTTATCTTTTTATCCACCCCAATTATTGGGGCTGAGGTTTGGGTTTAGAGTGGTAATTGGAAGCAAGGAATCTGGGAGGCTTGTATTTAAATGAAAATACATCGAAGTAATTTCTGAGGAACTGACCCTGGCTGTCAGTATGTTCAGTGAAAGGTTAAAGGGAGCCTTTTAAAATGTAGCTGGAGGAAAAAGAAATGCTGTTTTCCAAAAGCAACAGAAACCCCAGAATGCAGCTTCTGGGTCTAGTGAAGAAAAAACGGATGAAAGCAGCAGGTTTTTAGAAAGAAAAGACTGTCAGAGAGTACGTCATTGGCATCTGGAAATGTTAGCCTTTATTTTTAAGACACCTTGGGAGGCAAGGAAGAAGTGCACTTGAGTAAAGATAAAGCACTGCAGCCAAGAAAACCCTTTGGTAAGCAGCTTAAAACAATACACAGAGTTTTAGCTGCAAAGCCCTACAGGGGCCAGTGCTTCAGACTGGGAAAACTTTGACAAAAGGCAACCTGGCCCCTGGCAGCTGCTGTGAGGCTCATGCTGTCGTGTTGTGGGACGCAGGTTTCCTCAAGAGTTGCTTTGCTACAACTTGTTGCTACCCATTGAACTTGCTGAAAAGTGTGTTTCCCTGCAAAGTCTGCCCATGTGCACCTTCGCCCTGCCCTTGCTGCCCTCCTGTACCTCCCAGAGAGCTGCCAATGAGCAAAGCCATTTGCTTTAAAGACGCCATGTGTTTCCCCAAAAAACTCCAGTCCCCCTAGACCTTGCCTCCTGCTGTCTCTCACACTGCACTAAGACCTGAAATCATCCAGGTTTAATGCCTCTCCCCAGTGCTCTGAGCTGCTGAAGTTATTGCAGCGTTTATGGGCTTGTGCTGGGAGCCCGTGGCTAGAGCGAAGCAGGTTTTAATTTGTTTGGACTCCACATCAAGCCTAAATGGTGTTATATCTGGGGAGTCTGGCTCTGCTCCGTGGAGCAATGTGGTTAATTAATGAAGGATTTAGCTTTTGGTCCAAGTAATAATTTTCACTGGACCCCAGTACTTTGTGGACAATTGTCTGTATCAAAATGACCGATTAAATTGGGTAAAGGAGATCTGATGTGAAGAGATAATGACTGAACTACCCAATTAGTATGGGTGAGGTACAGAAAAGCAATTAAAAAGGGAGATCTGAATATTTTGGGACATGGGATTGGCTAATGAGAAAACAGGAGGAAATACTGAAAAAAAAGGCAAACGCTGAGTTAGGAATACAAATCCTTTAAAGAGAAACCAGAGGAGTGAATTAAATATCATTTTGAGATTAATGAGACCTCTCTTAATAGACTTTATTGGAGCTGACTGCTCTGATGGTCCCTTTCCATCTCAGCAGCACATTTCATTATGTTTCCAGGTTTGTTTCTTAGCCTTAATGTGCTTTCCTAGGCATTTTTTAAGGTCAATATAAATAAATCTCTGGGTTCCAAAGGTGGAATCTAATTGGAGCTTAAGAAAGAGCAAGCAGAAGGGAAGAATGTGGCTGCGTACATAGGAAATTAGAAATAAGAATAAATAGCATCATGGGACTTGGGGAAAGAACAGAGATAACCGCACAGTGTGAGATGAATGCATGAAAAAGTGGAAAATTTTAGCCTGGTGGAAAGAGGAAATGGGACGTGCTGCCGCAGACATGACAGCAGATGGCAAAATCGAGCTACAGAGACAGAGCAGAGAAACAGCTGGAGAGATTAGAAGAGGCTGTAAAGGTGATGCAGATTTGCTGCCACCGAGCAGAATAAATGCAGCCTCCTCCAGTCGCGATGGAGGTCCTAGCTGGGAGCTCGGCTCATGGCTGGCTCCAAGGCATGCTTTCGGCACGCTTGGCCTGGGCTCCGGTTTCTGAGTCCTCCTGCAAGTCTTAGTAAATGCCGGAGGCCATGGTGGCTATGCGCTTTTTGGTTTCCTCTTCCCACTGATGTCTAACCCCAGCTGGGACCAGCGTGGCTTTGGTTTCTCTTGCTATTTTAAAACACAAAATCCAAGACTCAGCACCTCCTGCAATCACACCGCGGCAGCAGTGACCTGGTAAAAGAAACGCCAACCTCTAACCATCGCGATGTTCATCTCGGCATCCACTCCCTCCTGCTATCAAGCTCGTGAGAAAGGGTGGTGGTCTTGGCAAGGGGCCCTCCACATGATCACTTTGGGGAGTGCTCAGAACTAAGAGAAACACCGAGATTAGAGTGGGGCTTCCTACAGACAACCCTTTGGTAGGAAGGCTCATCTCCTTACCCCGTGGTAACCTCAGCTTAAGAGTTCCCAATGGTTTGAAGCTGAGATAGGAGGCCCCAAGGACACTGGGAAGATGGATGCAAACTGGAGTGTGCAAAAACCATTGGAAGGATTAGGGAGAAAGGTGTTGGGAAATGATCTTTGCTATAAGTTCATTGACTTTAGTCTTTCAAGCACTGAGCCTTCTCCAAGGGGAGGGGAAATCCACCACTTCCCAAAATGCTAATAAGGAAAGAAGATACACATTGTCGTGCTATTTCAAAAATGCAGTTGGTTTTTTTTTTTTAATATCTGGAAAAAAGGAAAGGGTTGTGGTTGTGGGTTTGGTGTGGTTTTTTTTTTTAATACTTAAGAAAAGAGGCATAGGGTAGGTAATCCAAACCAGGGAATAAGTCCTGTATATAGTTATGTTTTCTAAACCAAAAAAATACTAAGGCCTGGCTCTCCTCTCTCATGTACTGGTGTGTGCTCTGTAGTTCTACTGATGTTAGTGAACCTTGAATCCTTGAAGGTAACCCCTTTTCATGCTTAAATGTACATCTAATGAAGATTCATGGCTTCAGAGTTGCTCTCAAGCACCAGAGCTGGTGTCATTCTTAACTAAGCCATCCAGTAGTTAATAAACATCACACAATCATCTGCATATTTAATGCAGGGCAGAGAATTTTATGGAGAAATCTATAGCTTTTAATCCAGTGATGAATCATTTATGGGATTTTGGATTATTCACTTTGCACTGAATTAAGTTGTCTCTCTCTCTCTCACCACGTGAGACCCCCTGACATGGTCTGTGTCGCAGACCAGGCTGCACAGTGATGTATGTTGCTGGGATGAATTATTTATTGGATGTTTTAGATCACTTGCCCAGCGGTGAACTAAGCCTGTTAATTTTAAATCTGTTCATATCCATTCCTAAGTACACATAAAGGATTTTATGTACATGTAATCCATCTCTCCTTCTTCCTCCCTCTCCCTCCAGTGCACTAGTGAATTATCCATGAAGTTTGGGTTGGGTTAGTTTTGGATGCAAACTTTCCCTTAGGGGATGCAGTGACAGCATCCTGGCATCAGGGACTGTTTGTCCAAGCCATTTTTGGACCTGCTGTGCAGAAGGTGTTTTTGTGAGCCCTTCAGCTCTCAGTTGTGTCCTACTTTTAAAACTGTGGAACTGAAATTATTGTGATTTCTTAGCTTGTAATGCACATGGTATAAACCTCCTAAGCCCAAGGGAGATGTGCAGAGAACTTATCAATGGACCTAGTACAGTGAGTACGGAAACTCCCATAGGCTGTAATGATCAAACACTGATTTCTTTTTTTTTTTTTTTCCCCTTCTTTTTTTTTTTTTCACTTCAACCTGCAAGCCTCAGCCCATGCTGGGGCAGAGCTCTTTCCCAGGGCTTTCCTGTGAGCTCTGCTTCAAGGACAAGGGGAAATCAGTCTCTCAATGGAGTGGTGAGTCAATGCTGCTTTTGAATTCTGCTTGGTGTTTTATGCCCTTGGTCCATTATCTAATGGAGAACATGATGAGGTAATTATGGAAATACACAAATTGCAACCTCATGAATACCAAAGAAATTCATGATGATCCATGCTAAAAGAATGCATAAAAATGCAAATCATTTCTAAATGGGGAGCAGTAAATCTTGTTAATATTAATAACTTGGAGCATTTAATTGCATCAGGTCTGGATGAATTCTAACCAAAGCCCTCTGAAGAGAGGTTTTTAAGACTCTGTCCTGTGAACTGTGTACCATGAGGTCAAGGGGAGCTCTAACTTGGAGCCACTTGGTGTATGGTTACCTTTGGCTCCCTCCATAGTTGAGGGAGGGAGGATGGGACTGGTCCAGAAGGTGATCCAGCCCACCCTAGGGAAGGTGGAAGATGCTGTTTTGTGGGAGAACTTCAGAACTCTGTTGGGCATTGCTAACTCTGTGCAAGACCCTGGACCCATATCACAGGGACTCACAGTATGAGACTTTGTGTCTGTTGTGTGGCTTTGACAGTACAGTTAGGTTAAATAGCACTTTTTGGGGAAATGTCCTGGGTGTATAAAACCTCATTGCCTTGTCAGACATGCAGGCTCTGTCCTAGCAGGACCAGTGCTGGTGAGCATGACTATCTCTGAAGCTAGTAAGAATGGATTGTCTCTGAGGTGGTATGAGGTCTCCATCTTCTTCTCTAGGACAGGATGTCTGTGTCATTCTAGCTTTTTAAAAGTAGTTTTTGCCCATTTGCATTATTAATAGTTAAGAGTACGCAGTAGGCTACCAAGTAAAGAGCTCTAGTAAAGTGCATCATGTTGTCTCTGCAGAAAGCTAATTTATCAGCTGTGGGCAAATATGTCATCAACCTGCTGAGTTATGCCAGTTTTCTCAGTCTACCAGCACTTCTGACAAGCTTGTTCCACGTTCCTCTAGTGTTTATGGTCATGCTCTGGACACCATCAGCATCGCTGATCTGAGCATCTCCACAGGCTCTGTGGTGGCTGTATCACAGCTGTCCTGGTTTCAGCTGGGATAGAGTTAATTGTCTTCCTAGTAGCTGGTATAGTGCTATGTTTTTGAGTTTGGTATGAGAAGAAAGTTGATAACGCTGATGTTTTCAGTTGTTGTTAAGTAATGTTTAGTCTAAAGTCAAGGATTTTTCAGTTTCTGATGCCCAGCCAGCAAGAAGGCTGGAGGGGCACAAGAGGTTGGGAGGGGACACAGCCAGGACAGCTGACCCAAACTGGCCAAAGGGGTATTCCATACCATGTGATGTCACATCCAGTATATAAACTGGGGGGAGTGGGGGGATCGCCCCTCGGGGACTAACTGGGTGTCGATTGGCGAGTGGTGAGCGATTGCATTGTGCATCACTTGTATATTCTAATCCTTTTATTGTTACTATTGTAATTTTATTTGTGTTATTATTAACCTTATTAGTTTCTTCCTTTCTGTTCTATTAAACCATTCTTATCTCAACACACGAGTTTTAATTCTTTTCCCGATTTTCTCCCCCATCCCATGGGGTTAGAGGGAAGTGAGTCAGCAGCTGCATGGTGCTTAGTTGCTGGCTGGGGTTAAACCATGACAACAGCACGGAGGAGATAGTAGAGAACTGGAACCTGCAGAGGACTTGGAACTTGCAGAAGGCCATTAAATGAATGAGTCATCAAACTGGAATGAGAGGCCATTGACTGTGAATTTCAGTGCTGTTTCTGACCAACCTGATCCCTTCTCCTCTCCCTAGGTTGCTCAGTTTACAAAACTGGGGAATGTGTCCATCCTTCCTGAGGGGCTTACTAGTACCATAACTGCATCTTACGCATGGGTATGGGGAGGACAAAGGCCACAGCTGAGTGAGCTGGGGATATATATAGGTGATGACTAAGTGCCTCTGCTTTCCCTGGGAGCCTGCCCTTCTGTGGTTGCCTCCTTCAGACAGACTTCACGGGGAACAAAACCCCTCCAGTGCTGAAGAGGAACGGAGCTGGTTTATTAAGTTTGTTGAGAGATGGCCAGTGTGGATGTATGGATTACAAAGCCCAGGGAGGTCCTGTGACAGCAGTGTCACTGGAATGGTTTAAACCAATTTTAATACTGGAAGCAAGATGCTGGGAAGCTATAGGGCTGCCCTTTCTGTAGCATAAGCACTGCTTGGCCAGTTCTTCTGTGGGCTAACGACAGGGCTGGGATTTGTCTTCAGGCTTCTCTCTGGGTTTTGTCATATCACATCACATCTGGTCGCGGGTTGCCGGAGGTGCTCCCAGCAGCATTCTGGGCAGGAAAGGGAGAAGAAAATTCAGTTGTGTTCAGATTTGTGCCTTTTTTGGTGCTGTTGTTTTGATACCTCTGGCCAGGTGTGTGGGGCTTTTGTTAGGAGTCTGCTGAGTTGGGTTCCCCCTAGATAACCACTCACTGAAGCTTTCCCAAGCCATTAACAAACTTTTTGTTTGTCTCTTTTCCTTTAAGCTTCGCCAGGCTTGTCAGTGGCTGGGTGTTTGGTAGGGTTCACATTTATCAGCTTGTTCTTCCCTCTTTAGTTCATTCATTTCCTGTCTATAGCTGAGTTATTCTACAAAAGAAATTAATTTTATAATACAAAGATACTGGATGGCACTTTCAGACATGATGCCTGCAGCTTCATAAAACCTGATGAAGGAGAGAGGAATATTCCAAGAGAAAACGAGGAAAGGTCATGATTTATTGCTTATAAACAGCTCCCTGGATCTTATTATCTTTGCTGTGTAGAAGCCTGGAGATCTAGATTGGGCTTTATAATTCACATCGAAATTCATTGTATCACATATCTCCTGTAAAGCCACATTTTTGAATGATACGGCAAACCCTATTAAACAGGTACTCATTAAACTACAACACCTTATAAATTCTTCCTGAGTTTTGTTGACAGTACACATCAAACACAAACCATTAAGTGCTTTTCATTTTCCTGGTAGTGTGCAATCATAATGCATTACATGACAAAATAATGTGTTTACATGACAGATTTAATGCTTGATCTGCTGCATGAAATGCTTCTGAGCACCAGAAGATAAGAGAAAAATGTAACATTATACTTCCAAGTGTCTATTAATTCTTAACTAATAATAAATTACAGGGGGATGCTGATAGAAATGGATGAGAGAGGCACATGCACATGGGAGGAATTCATGAGGATCAGTGACACAGCAATGAATACTAAATGCAGACATCATAACTAGAGCTAAAATGAAGCATTTCTGTGTTGGCAAGAGCGCTCCTAGAGCCTGTGGGCTTGCTGCTGCTCCATGGGTGTGTGTTTCTTCTTTTGTGTCCTGACAGCCTGCACTGGCTTGTAGTGAAGGTCATGTTAGACTTACCTTCACTTGTCTCTCCCTCCAATGTGGTGCCAGCAAGCAGTCCCAGCTCGCCCTGTCCTGGGAATTGGCCAGGCACGTGGCCAGCATTGAAACTGAACACCAACTCTGGGGACATGAGGCTGCCCTACGCTGCCCTGGCAGAGCTTCCTACCAGTCCTTAGTGTTACCCTGGGGCTGAAAGGGTTACCCACTTGTCCCCTTTAAACCTTGTAAGCAGCAAGGCTTGCTATAGCGAGTTGTTTTTCTTTATAAATTGTCAGCCTGTGCCTAGCCTGACAGCTGAGGGAGCACCATGGGATGACTCTGCGGACCAGGGAGCAGCTCTGTGGACCTTGCAGCTCCACAGCAAGCCCCTGCATGGATGTCCAGGGATGATGGGTTCATTGATGGACAAGGGCAATCACCAATCCTCCTGGGCTGGGGAGAGCCAAACACAAGTCAACCCTCGCTTGCAAGAGTTTGCTTGCAAACTGTCTCCTACCAGCAAAAGAAATTAACCAAGCTTCTGTTTTTTCCAGCCAAAAGGCCCCCCACTTTTTTTTTCCTCCTTGGCTCCTCTAACTGGGAACTGGTCCATCCCTGCACCTCCTGTGCTGATCCATGCACCCTGTGCACAGCGCTGGGCACGTAGCTTCCCACACTTATCCTGCATGTCCCAGCCACTCCAGCCCATGCACCTCCAAATCAAAGCCCAAGGGAAGGTTTGCTTCCATGTGAATGAAGTGTTGTGTTTGAGCAATGATTTCATGCTTTGGTTTGGGTAGTGCTTCCTACTTGTCTTCAAAACAGAGCACAGACAAATTTAGTCTCAAGGCATCCTGTGCCAAATTTCATTTTTTTATTCGAAAACTTCTAAGGAAACTGTTTTTACTTTTGCTGTTTGTTTGTTTTCATCAAAAATGGTTGCTAGTTTTGGAGTTTCTTTACAAAAAACTGTCCTTCAACAGATCTCATTTCTCCATAGTGCTACTAATCCACTGCCAACCCTTTCACTCCATGCAACTCTACTATAATCCATGACTTAGTTGACTTCCAGCCCCAGCAGCTAACTGTCAGGGCCTTGAATTTGGAATTTCAAGAGTGACATTCAGCCACTTCACAAGTTTAGAGTGTGAGGGCAGCTGTGTCTATTAATCTTTAAAAAGAACCCAAATCTCTGTTTTTTATTACAAGTGGGAGCTAAGAAGGAATTGGTATGTGGGAAAACAATGCTGTAATAATGACATACAATCAAAGGGAGGGTAATAAACCTGCTAGTTCTCTATATTTACTGGGGGAGTTTGCTGGGGAGCAGGAGCTGAGGCTTGTTTTAACTACAGACAGCTTTCTCCTTTCAGTTTTTATGGCTTTCTCAATCACTTTGCTCATCTGCTGCTGGAGGCTTTTATTTGCTGATAAGGGCTGTTAACCAGTTGGAAAGTCAGACCAATGAAGTTATGTAACATGCAGTGAACAGTTTTTGGCAGGTTAGAGCCACGGTGCCGGAGGAATGAGGGAGATGGGAGGGCTCCTGCCCCTCCTGTTGGAAAGGGAAATGTCCTGAGGAGGAGACAAATTGCATTTTTATATATATATATATAAAAGATATATATATATAAAAAATATAAACAAAATATATTTATTTTATATATACAAATATATAAAAATATATTAAAATATATAAATAAAATATATATAAACTGCAATTTGTCCCCCCTCAGGAGGGGACATATATATAAGTACATAGGTGTATATATACACATACCTATATCTGTCCCTGCTCCTTGGCATCTGCTGGTGCTGATGGGACAATTTGTTCCGCTTCCTTATTGTTCCCTCTTTTTCAGAGAATTTTCTAAGGTTTCCTTTAATGGAGAAATTAATAACGAATGCCAATTTGCAATGGGAGGGGTGCTCAGACTGCCTTGCCCCAATGTGGTGTTGTGAGCAGCATCTCTTTGTGAGGAAATGACCAGTTGAACTCCAAGAAGTCTTGGAGGTACATTAAAAGGTGCTTCCAAAGTGACTTCATAGTACCTTTCCTTATCTGGGAGCAAACAATAATAGAAATGGAAAAAATACCTGATTTGAACATTGCAGTTTTCCTTTGAGCAGTCTTCAGAGTTGTGGCTCTGCAAGCCTGGATGCAGGGACTAGTGCTATGGCTGCAGCATTTTCTTTTCTAGCAAAAGAGTTTCTAGGAGCAGAGCATCAGATATGTGTAGGCTTCCCTGTGTGTCCATGAGTGCTTTGAAAAATCCCAGGCTTGGCTGAGAATTCAGATTTTCTTGCTTATAAGCTGTGTCTAGCAATGTGATCTTATTTCATGGCATTTTGCCCCCAAGACAGTATTTCTAACCTCCGGAGTTCTGCGTATGATGCTACTGCAAAATTCAAGAGGAGAGTGCTATTAGTTTGAGTTCTTAAAGAGATATTCAGCAAGGAAAGCTGGAGTGTAAGAAAGACACAAGGTGTTATGATCCATGGTGAACCTGGCTTTTTTGGTTTGGGATTGGAAGTGTATTCTATACAGGTTTTTTTGCAAAGGCAACAGTGATTCTGGGTGTGCTTCGTTTTGCTTCCTCAGCCATTATTTATTTATTCTTATATGCCCCTTTTTGAGAGAATTAAAAATTAATCTGGAATGTCACCTCTGGAAGGTCATGTATTATAGATATAAAAAAAAAACCTTTATAGTTTTTAAAGTTAAAAAAAAAACCCAAGCAAAAAACTTTTCCCAATATCTAGCTACAATCTTTCAGGTCCTTCTTGCAAATTGCTAGCATAATTCAGTCAACCTGAGTGCACTTTTAGTGGTTTCTCCAACTTTACAATTTTTAAAAGGTTTCTAATTCGCTTTAGCTCATTTCGTGTCCCCAGGGTTGTGGATTCTCTTTAAACCCTGTTTTTCTCACCAACTGTTTGGAGGTCTCAATTACTGGAGTACAGCAATATCTAGTTTTCAAAGAATTTCCTGGAAAAGCAGGCATCCTTTTCAAATCTCACCTCCATTTGGTCATCACTTGACAAATGAGGAGCATCAGATTTTACAGAAGCATTTCAGTTCCCCTTCTTTCTTTCGGAATCTTTTTGTCCTGAAACAAATTGGAAACATTCAGTAGTACCTTCTTGTAAAGTCTCACCTCTCAGATTGTGTATGATAGAAAGGCATCTACCTACCTACCTCCTACTTTCAGTCTTGAGAAATTTCCATCTACCCACAAAGAAATATGATGTCAAAACTGATGACTCTGTTTGGAAGTAGTCCACTGTAATGTGACAACTCCTCTTCCCTGGAGCAGCCTGTAGCCTGGGAGAAACACTGCTGACTGCAACAACCAATCCACTTGATTTTCCTTTTCCTCTCTGGAAACAGCTTTTTCAAAGCCCTCTGCAGTCAGGGAGCCTGAAAGAATAGTTTTAAAAGGTCTAGGGCAGGATTTACTCTTTGCATTAGTCGACAGACTGCTACTTCAGTGTAGAGCAGTTAATTGAAAATGGGGAAGGAAAGGCTGTTAAAAGGTGAGTATCATGTGAATCTTGGCTCAAAGTAGTAAAGCCCAGCTTTCAAGCTAGTTTCTTCCCTGTTTCTTTCTTGAAAGAGGTGCAAGTTCAAGGGATAGAGCTCTGAGGGTTTCTGGATGGTCATAAAGCTGCTTGGTAATGATGGAACATCTCCTGCTGCAGAGTGAGCGCAAGCGCTCGCTGTGAAAGCCCGATGGGGCTGTGACCGAATGCTCCTTAGAGTAACTGATTTCCTCTGTTTCTATAAGCGTATGAGTATAAACTTCCCAAATTGCTATTGCATCTGGTCTTTCTCCTCTAGCAGTCTGGATTTTGGGTCCAATGCATCGTGACACGGTCACAGCAGAGCAGGTTGGTGCCCTGACCCCATGCCTTCTGCTACCTCGCAGGCAGTGGTTGCTGCGTTTGCACTTGACAGATTAGCCCAGCTGCTTCATAATTTGGAAGATCACTTTCCAAACTGTTGACTCTTAATTGTGTATAGTATTGGCTCTGAATGTGAACCTCACTTCAGGAAAGGCTGGTATGAATCCTATTAGAAAAAGTATAGCCAACGAGTCTGCCCATATGTATGCTGGCATGTGCAGTGGGTTCCCTTTTCTACCCTCTGCAGGAGGGATTTGAGATCTCCTTGGCTGATGTTACATTTTCTGATGGAGATGCATTAAATATTGATTACTTTTTTTTAGCAGGCTCCACTACTTTCCTGCTGGGGCTATTTATGTAGAACTAGATTTAAACCTCTCATATTTACTCATAAATTGTATTGACCTGGTAAAATCCATGCCATTTTCAGCAAAGTCTGTTCCATTTGGAAATAAGATACAAATCTACTGACTTCAGAAAGCTTTTCTGAAAAACCCTAGTCTGAGGCACAAGTGGAGTCAAAGCAAGGTAGAAACTGCGATCCAAAGTTTTCTGTGCCGCCTCCTCACCCAAGCTGCTACCTGATACCAAAATCTACCAGCGTTGTTTTCCCATGTTAAATTCCCCCAACCATCAGAAAGTTTTACTTCTCAGCACTTCTACTTGTGGGTTAATAAAATCCACAGTCTTAACAGACTCAGTTGCTTTCCTCCTGCTGCACCATCTTTGAACCCCTCCGAGATCCAGAAATGAGGCACGCAGCTGGCTGTCACCTCCAAGGGGCTCAGCCTGTGACTTGCTCCCAAGGTGATACTGCGCCTTGATACTGAGTTTCCTATAAAATGTAATTGCTGCTGCTTTCTTTTAAGACATGACCAGAGGAAGGAGAGGTGTTGAGGGCAAAATCCCTTCTTTATAAAGTAACTTGTGAGTTACAGTGTGTGCTCATGCATTGGAAATCAGGAATTCATCTCCACCCTTCTCCTTCTCCTCAACCCACTTCTCCCAAGACAATGGCCGAGCCAGTGGCTGCTCTGCAGTAGGGACACTTTCCTCCATCATCTGGAGCTAGGATACTGAAAAAAAAAAAAAAAAAAAAAAAAAAAAAAAGATTTGGGTCCCAGTGGTGGCAGAGAGACAGAAAGTACTGTCAGAAAGGAGCAGGATCCAGTGAAAGGGAGACCTGGGCTCTGGACCCTACCCCACCATTGCTTTGCATTTTCCATTCAACACCCATTCAACCAAGTATATAAGCTTTTGGACCAGAAACAAAGTCCTTTTCCCTCTCTGCAAATGTCTTAGCAAGCAGCTTATACCCACAGAGATCCTGTGCCCCTTTTGCCTGTTAAGAAGATTGCAGGTGGATCATCCGTCTGGATGGTTCAGCTTTGGCTGGATCATTTCCAAGGCAGCTACTAATCCCTGTGCAGTGCCCCTTTTCCAGGCCCTTCACTCCAGGATCTGGATCCACTCCAGTAGCCAAGCACCTTTACTCAGCCCCAGAAACTGCCATGCCTAATTTTCAGATGCAGAAGGTACTTTCATCCAGCCCTGAGTGTATGCACACAGGAATAAGTAAGCCACTTGATGAACTGATTAAAGATTTATAGTTCTTAGAGCACATAGCCGTCTTTTGGGGAAAATCCTGGATCAGAAATCCATCTCTGTCCTCACTAATCCACATATTATTCTCTCTCATTACTTTGTATTGATTCATTTCCATTTCATGTTGCAGCGTTGGGTCACCAGTGTGTGTCTGATATTGCAATACATTATTTAGCTGTCTCCTGACTCTCTTTGGTATTTGGTGGCATCTGTTAGCATGGTTGACTCCTCTCTGTCTATTTATTTAATGATCGTACCTTAATTTTTTTTATTAATAATACCAACATCCTACTGGTCCATTAGCTGTTCATATTCTGCCTGAATCCAAAGTTAACTCTTTTGTGCCTTCTCTTTTCTTTCCATTTTACTACCTGCAAAATGCTATCAGGAATCGTTTTTGTGTCCTCCGACTTTCCAAGTGATACAAACCCCATTTATGGTGTCATCCCATGGGAATTCACATAGAGAAATTGGAGAGCAGAGAGCTCTCCTCTGCTTTCACATACCTCTAGGCTGCCACTCAACCACTGGAGCGAAGTACCCAGGATATTTAAGGAGCTTTACAAGAGAATGTGTACCCAGACTGAGTGCCACACAGACCCAGTATAGTAGGACCAGACTTCTGCTATTTTCTCTCTTCATCTATATATTTTTGATGAAACATTTCAAGTCAGGGATTCCCCTCCCTCTAAGCAAGGGAGGGTGGGACCTGATTTCCTGGTTTGGGTTCCTAGGCGTTATTTTAATACAAATAGAAATCCTTTTCTCTTCCCAAAGCCCACCACATCCCAGATACTTGTCTCTAAGAATATGGGAGGAAACCAGCAAGTGGTTCTCATTTTCTCGTGACGAGCAAGTTGCTGCAGCAAACAGCAAGCCCAGTGCTGTGCTCCTGCCCAGGCTGAGTGTAGATGTGGGCTGGCGTTGCTTGCACAGACACGGACGCAGATGAGCGAAGTGTTCTCCAGCTGCCGGCTTGCACAGCCCTTGTCTTTCTCAGTGACTGGTCCCTCTGAAGAGGGACTGCTCCACGTCTCTCTGGGCATGACCCACTTGCTGCCTCTCATCAGTTGTGATGGGCTTTTAATATTTTAAAATGTCAGAGAACATCTATCAGCCCCAGCGGTGACGAAACCTTTCTTCGATGTTCCCAGGCTTGTAAAAGTGGTGTTGCAAGGGACTACAGAGCACCTCTGTTTAGTTTCAAATCTGCTTGTAACAGCTGGGCTGTATCATCTCCCGTGCTCAAAGCAGCACAGCGTGGCAACCCCTCTCAGCAGGCTGCTTTCTCAGTCTCAGCTGCATCCCTTCAGGGTGTCTCTCATCCAACTGGCCCCTCCTGAAATCCATAGCAGATGCAGAGTAACAGTCTCCTCTTGGGATTTCTCATCATTTTCCTTTGCTGGACTGCCTGAGCAACAACAGCAATACCTCTAGCATCGCTCTCCATCAATTAGAAAATGCTGTGAGTTCCCTAAACTATAGCTATTCCTCTCACTTCCTCTGGATTCACAATAATAATAAAAGACAGCTGGACTGTCCTGTGTGACTCCTTCCTTGCTTGGCCAGAACACCCTGTTTCACAAGTTTTGAGGACATGGCAATACCAGGACTTCAGTAACCTGACTTTGCCAACACGTGCCCCATCCCACGACTGGATAGAAAAGAGTCAGCTGTTGGAGAGACTTCACAGCAGCGTTTAGGAGAGGCTTGGCTGCTGGAGATAAGTGTTGCTCAGAAACACCTCTATGGGCTCCCTACGACTGATAATGTGAACACAGAGGACTTGCAGATAATCCACTCAAGTATTTTTAGGAGGACTAAAAGCCATCAAATTTTCAATTCCTTTTATTATTTTCCACCTTATCAACCACATGGGCCTCAGCTAGTATAGTATCCCTAACCAGAATGGAAATGAGGTCCCGTTGTCCAGAGTGCCAATTTCTGCCACCCCCTGTTCCGATTTTGGCTCCCATTCATCCGAGAAGGGCTGCACCCCCAGAGAGTGATGCAGGTGTTGATGCTCGGGGCTGACCTCCCAGCAAATGACATTCCTGTATCCTGGGTTGTGGGTGGCATCTGGTGGATGCCTGTCCCTGCTGCGGTAAGATGAGCTTTGACTCCGTTCTCCCATGAGAAGAGTGGAATCTCGACTAAACTGTCTTCCAGCGATACAGTCAGTTGTGCTTTGGAGATATTGATGAGGGGTGTGGGAACTCAGCCAGGATTAGTCTGAGACCTCTCCTTGTTTCATTTCTGGTTTGGCTGCATCCAGATCACAGCCGTAGTTTCTTACCATGCCTTTCTCCACGCAGCACCAATATTTCTTCCCTGTGAAAAAACTCATTTCCAATGCTGACTGGCTTTGACTTTTTTGATAAACAAAATTGACCTTTAAAATGCCCTATGGACTCTTACTTTTCTAAATCTTAAATTGTTTTGTGCTTCTCTTTTTCCGCTGGTTCAATTTTTTAATATGCTTTCAAAAAAAGCCATCGGCACCAGAGTTGAACCAGCATCCTGGGTTTGTCTCGCCAGTGGCACAGTTGGGAGTAAAACTCACCTTCTTCCTTCTGCTTGCTCCTGTGTGGTTGAGCTGGATATGTCCCCAGTCTTTAATTCAAATATTTCCTGTGATAGAAAATCTATCAGGCACTAATGGAAGATGTTCCCATGGTTAATTACTCTCTTTGGTTTGGGAAAAAAAAAAATAATTAGAAAATGACTCCCCATACTTAGCTTGGATTGATCCAGTTTCAGCTTCCAGCCATTTGGTCTTATCCTGCCCCTGTGTGCCAGATTAAAGAGCTCTTTCTTAATAGAAAATCATGTGGATACTTTAGTGACCTCTTAACCTTCTCGTGGTGAAATCAAATAAAAGGAAGCTCTTTGGTCTCTTACCACAAGGCAAGCTTTCCTGATGGGGGTCAGGGCAGGCCAGCATGGTCCAGGTCAGAGATCACAAAAAAAGAAAATATTTGTGTTCTTGGCCCACTTTCTGGAAACCCAAAATAGATGAACTGTGAGAAGGGATTGGGCACTTAAATACATTTCCTCTCTCCCCTCTTCATGATTCAAATTAACAGAGAACTAATGGATAAAATTAATCAGGTGCTATTTCATCCACCTCCTTCATGAAAAGGCAGGTGAACATTGAACTACATTAAACATTACTTTCTTATGAGCAAATTGAGATTCTATACAAATACAGTTAATTAAAGATTGAGACCAGCCAATTATGTGAATATGTACAAGAATGATTTGAATACGGATGCTACAAGACTGGAGGAAGGAAAAAGGGAACCTGTCTATACCCCTGAAAAGCATTTGAACAGCTTAGTGCTGCATTTCGTATTTAACTTAATAAAGGCGTTTACTGTTAATGAGATGATAAATGCACTGGAAAACACGACTAAGTGATTAAAATAGGAAGTTCTTGAGGTGTAGCACTTGGCAAGGGTGGAGATGGGAAGGAAGTGGGTTACTGGGAGCATCTGATAGGAAGGGCTTTGCTGGGACCCGTGAGACTGGCAGGTAGGCACCCAAAGAGGTGTCTCGTAGTCCCTTTCTTGGCCTCTTTGGCTTCCTGACCTTCCCTCTTTCTTCCTCCTCTTCCTGATGTTGCTGACTGTGTTGCTAATGAGCCCGGACCATGCCGTTGCTCTGTAGGTCTGCAAATATAAATGAAAAGACAATCTGTGCCCAGCGATTTTTCCAACCTATGTGCATTTGCTTGTCCAAAACAACAGTACCAGAGGCTAGGTTAGTAAGTTGGTCACAGAAGCAGAGTCCTGTTGAATAACGGTAGCACAATTTAGCCATTAAATCACAGGAGATTTGGGAGATTCTTGAATTATGCTAGTATAGCCGAGTGAATTTCATGATTTTAGTGATCTCCAAGCAAGGACAAAAAATGCTGCTTTCTGTCTAAAGCCACTTTCTGCAAAAATAAGATACAGTTTCTGGACACAGAAGAATGAATGCATTGTCGTTTCAGATGCTACGTATGGGACTTATATTTGCAAATTTTTTGTTTGTTATAAAACACTGATAGGTTGAATTCAGTGCCTCAATTCCCCTCTGGAACTGACCTCCTGGGAACGGGCTGCTGAAGCATTTAATATTTAGATTGCTGTGAAAACTACCTGCAGCAAAAGCTGCACCAAGAAAATGGGAACATGTTAGGGTTTTGTCGCAGCATACCTTCATTGCCCTTTCAATTCAGGTTAAGGAACGTTAGGCAACGGAACCCTCTCAAATCTCACTTTGCCATTGCAGAGCTGGCAATTCAGTGCACATTGCTGGTGTAGTGAAGGTAGGTTTGGCTCTGCCTTTCCTTTTCTTC
The DNA here is from genome assembly GCF_900496995.4 of Aquila chrysaetos chrysaetos. Classification (NCBI taxonomy): domain Eukaryota; kingdom Metazoa; phylum Chordata; class Aves; order Accipitriformes; family Accipitridae; genus Aquila; species Aquila chrysaetos. The sequence goes on from NC_044025.1 coordinate 13,438,825, forward strand.
CGTGCTGAAGGGATGAAATCTTGCTTTTCTGGGCATAAATCATGTTTGGTTATGGGAGGTTAGGAAGAAACCTCCCTGGAACCGGGTTACCCAGTGATTGACTACTGAGGAGGTTTTGTACCTTTCTTTGAAGTATCTGGCTGTCGTCACACCCTTGCTTGACAGTTGTGAGGGCAAGAAGGCTGTGTTGGCTCATACAATTCAGAAGACTTTAATGCAACAACAGCCACCACTACATTGGAGGAGAGTGCTCCTGAGGAGGGGAGAAGAATCCACTGGGTGATCACAGGAGTGTCTTGCTTGTGCCATAGGCACTAAATCGTAACAGCCAGAAATGGGCTGGAGACCGTCCTCCCTGGAGGATTTAGTCCTTGGCTCAGACCTCCCAGAGGTGGCATGTATGAGCCCACACTGGCAATGCCACGCAGGTTGGGTCAGAGAAAAGCTGAGCTGTGTGTTATGCATACATTTAGACTATGTCACATGCAGGACAGAGGAGAAAATAAGATAATGGTTGTTTTGATTTCAGATGTATAGGCACTGTCTCTGCCAGGGAAGAAAAAAAAGAATCAGTGGAAGGAAAGACAGTGTCTTTTGGTTTGTATCATGCAGAACAGGATAGGGGGTAACACAGGAAAGCTAGGAATGATGACAAAGGAGAAAATGAGGAATAGAGCAGCTCCTTGAAAATATTTGGCCATTAGGTGACACTCTTTTGCTATGTTTCCAACAGCCAGCGATGCAGGTGGACAACACTAGGCAGACACAAACTCTTATTTTGGGTAAGCCAAGTGTAACTGTTTCTTCAGTTTACAGGTTGAATTCACGTGGGAACTTTACAAGAAATTTTCTGATCAAGAACCTTCCACTTCATCCAATTCCTGATTAATTTGATTCTCCACTTTAATGTGATTGAAAATTCAGGAACCAGCTCCCTTGTGTTCAGAATAATAACCACCAATATATTTTGCTTGGTTTAAATCTCTTTAGGTAGGTATTGTGAGATAATTAAATCATCAGCTCCAGGGTGTAACTATTTAATTTGTGCAGAGGGTGGCATTTCAGCACCATGGAAGGCAAAGGAGTCCAAGAAAAATACGTGAATAACAACAAGAAAGAGAGGGACAATCAGGGAGTTATTTTGCTGATATTTCTGGCTGTGCCACTGATCTGTCTAATGACTTTGGTCAAAACAAAGACTCTGAAAGCAGCACAGAGTAACCCCAAAGTCATAGAGATGAGTTTGCCATTTTCTGGCAGCAAAGTCTGTATAAGCGCATCTGTTCCACCTACTTTTCCACTGTCTTCTGCTACTGTAACAAAAGATAAATGCATGCTTGGCCATCCCTTGAAAGAGCAGCATTGACTTCTCAGATTACATCCACATCATTATGACTCAGTTGAGAATGATGGCTTACATGGAAAAAGCAGTAGCATTAATTTTTTTTCAGGAGCATTCGAAAGATTTATAGCAAACTTGCATATTAGTTCTAGGAAAGTAACTAGATTAGTACTAATTAAAGACTATATTTTAGATTTTAAAAACAGTCACTTATGGGTTGCAGATATAAAACTCCCTGATTTTTTGCTCCTGACTAAGTTTTTTTTGTTGTTGCTGCAGTCAGCAAATGGAAAGTTCCTGTTTTCTGCAGTGTACCTTGCTGGGAGGAAAATTGCCAATATAAGAAGTGAAGGAGACTGGTGGGGAAGGCATTATATATTTCTTTTTAATCTTTTTAATATCCATGTATAAGGGGGACAGCGCCTGCAGTGACCCCTCCCCAGGTGATGGAGTGCCTCTGCTCAAGGTCATTTATTTATGCCTGTATTTGTTTGCTCTGGAGCCCACCTATCTTCTTGAATAATTCACAGGCATGCTTGGGCCCAGGAGCCCTCTTTAATGAGTTCGGGAAGCAGCCAGGGCTCAGCGCTGCAATCAGCTTCAGAGTGCTGAAGTGCAGAGCATGGGGCGCCGTATGCCAAGCCAGGGCTCCAACGTCTACCTAAACAATATTGGACTTGAGCAATTTACACTCAGTGAGGACAGGAGGGGGAATAGGCTCCAACAGGAGGCTGCCAGACCCATCCCAGTGGTTCTTCTTCTTCAACCCTTCAAGATAATTAAACTTGATAAGAAGTGAGGGACAGAGATTTAATTTCTGCTGGGAGGGCACTCTGATGCTTCTGTTCTTTTTTGACTCGTTTTCCCTGTCTAGGGCCAGATCCTGTCCTGTTTTGCAGGTTTAACTGAGTCATTGAAGCTGGAGTAAAGTACTGCTCAATGGGAAGTCAGGGTGATCAAACTGGACTTGGAGGAGTCAGTGCAGATAGTTATATTCTGTCTTTACAGGATTAGGAATACGTCTACTTGCTTATCTGCTAAGAGCTTCCCACACAATACTGTTCGTAAACACAAGAGCAAACCCATCTTGTGCTTTCTTTTATGCCAGATTTCTGGTTGTGTGGCAGAGAGAAGTGGGTCTCTCACAGGCTCCTATGGCAGTATCTGTATGCTATGACTCAAGAACAAGAGATGTGAAAAGATCCATGAATACACTTGCTGTAGTAGCCACCAGCCTTCATCCTCCTCATGCTGAGCACCTCCTCTCTGGGAGGAGCCAGCATGGAACAGAATTTACGTGTTTGCTCCAGCCTAGCTGGTGTTCATAAGCTTGCTTACAAGTTTTCAGAGAAAAATCAGCTTTGCAGATATGCTCCACTAATCTGCAATGACTTTGGTGTTGGTTTTTCATTCCATTGGCATACTTGTATTTACTTTTTTGCAACACTAGGTATTTTTTTGCTGTCTTCCTTTCTGCATCTGTGTGAAGTAGGCAAGGCAATTTTCTGTTTGAATTGCTTCTGGGGAAGGCACATTTAAAGCCATACACATGCTTGAAAGGCATGTTAAAGACTTAAAGGGTCATCTTAGGGACCCAGCTGTATACCTCAAGTCCTCCAGTACGTAAAAAAGGGCCATAATCTGGTTGGGTACTTCTGATCTTTCAGGAAAGAAAAGAAAAAAATAGCTTAATTTGCAGTAGGTTTTTTGTTGGCTATTATGGAAAGCTTCCTAACTACAGGTTCATTGGAACAAGCTGAAGGAGGCTTTTTCAGCAGGTTATGCCATCACTTGTCAAATGCTGGTGTATTAGATCCTGCAATAAAAGAAAAAATGGCCTTGATGTCCTCTTGGTTCCCTGTTTCTGACCTGATCTCTCAGATAAGGGTAAGCAAGCATTGCATTATTGACCTCAGTGAGTTTGTAAAGACTTACGTCTGTTTGGCTCTTCTTCTGTGAACCTGAACTAGACTGGTGGTTAGACAAGATTTGTGTCCTCCGCATGTAGTGATCCTGTCTTTCAGTAAGATGGTTTTGCTCCCCTTGTTAGTAGTATGGGCTTAGGTAGGATTGTCAAACCTGGGAAATTATATGGTTTTGGAATACTTGTTCCTATTGCAAAATGAGCTCTAAAGAGCAAGGTTCATGTCCCACAAATCTATATTTTTGGATTATGTTTTTTTGGCCGGTCAGTTGAAACATTTAATCTTTTCCATAACGCAAAATAAATACTGGAATGAAAAGCCATACCACACTGCTGCTAAAGCAGTTGAAGTAAGTGCTCCATCTTGACATTTTCAGAACAGAAGCCAGATGTTACCAAGCTGTTTATGGGATGGCCTGTGTTTTTCTTTAATGAAAAATCATTAGCGAGCAAATATCCACAGAAGGACTGAACTTTAATGAAATGGGATTTTTCTGATAGAAGATGTTTTACAGATACTTACTGTTGCTTTTTTTGGCAGTTAATTGGCATACCCTTTCTGTGCCTATGCCCTTAATTCTGCCTGTGTGATTTGATCAGAGCATCTTCCTCCCAGAAAGACATTGCTCTGCATACTGCTTTATGCCACATCCCCAAGAGCTTTTTGCTGTATGGAGATGCTCTGTTAGGGCTGCCCAACCTTTTGCAAGTGGTGCAATGGAATTTGTGCTGGCCTGTAAATAAAAGTGAGTTGTGTCTTTAGAGATCAGCTGGCTGTAGCCTCAGCGCTACTGGAAAGCTGTCTCTGAGGACCAGTGCAGGAGGTTTGTGATCAGATGCTGGAGCTGGGGTGAACGCCACAGACTATTTCATAGTCGCTGGTTGTGGTAATCGTGTGTAATAGGACATGTGGATTGTCTCTGTGACCATGTCTTGTTGCAAAGCCTGGGGTTAGACATGAGCTGGCTGGGACATGTGGGGAAACTTAGAAGTGCTCTGTACTGTTATACTTCAGAAAAAAGGGGAAAAAAGGCTATATTTCTGTATATGTAAAATCTGGTCAGACTGGTAACTTTTCTCACTGTGGCTGTGTTGTGCTTGTTCTTCTGTGCTACCTATGAGTACAGAGTATAATGGTGATTGTCCATTAATTGCCTGCTGATTGACTGAAAACATGACTAAAGTGTTACTGTGTAAGTCTATTTTCACTAAATTAGAAAGATTAACAGTAGCAAATTGATATTAAACAGAGATTCAGGGCAGTAGCAGCTCCAAGTGCAATCACTGCTTATTCTTCTGAAAGCCCTGGGCAGAAGTTACAGTCCTACAGCCCAGTATGGGAGGACCACTGTTGGGTCTTAACCTTAGCCCTTCTCTGGTTGGGCAACGACAAGTGCTTGATGGAAAAAAGCCACCTGAGACCTAAGGTGACAATGTGAAAAAAAGACGTGATCAGTGGAGGTCCCCAGCGAGCAGGGGGCTGGCAATGGAAACTATTGGAAGGAGGTTTGCTCATTGTCACGCTTGTTTTCACTCCACTGTGAAATTATTCAGAAATGACGGTCTTCGCAGCGTCACCGAGAGCCCATCCTTTCCCCACAGCTGCTGGAGGAAGGGATGATCCAGCTGCAGGGATTGAAGCCCCTGGAAGTCTGCTCACTTGCTGGCTGCGGTGTGCTGCCTACACGAGCACAGCTGGGCACCGGCAAAGCCACTGCTGGTCTGGGCAGGCACGGTCCAAAATCTGCACATACACGGCTGCCTGGAGCTCGCTTTGAATTTGCTGCAAGCATCATAGTCTGCCTTCATTCAGCCAGTGTTTTAGGAAAATAGCAATGCAGAGATTCCCACGTGTAAAAAGCACTGAGCTTGCTATCTTTGCATAGGATGGTTTCTCTGAAAGTCTGATCTATATATGGTCCAAATGAAAATTCTTGCTTGATGCTCAACCTGCAGACGCAGGTCCCTGAGGCTGGAGGGGACCTACGTTTTAGTCTTTCTGCTGCAGGTGGCAGTACTGTTCCTTTTCTTTTAACTCTCCGAAATCTGAAGTGATGAGTTATTTGCTATGGTCCAAAGGGCAGCAGAAAAGCCTGACCAAATTTAACTAAACCAGAAGGGCACAAAAAGGATTTTGAACAAAATGTGAGTGACTTGCTCGCCCTGCCCATCCCTTCTCAATTACTGAGAGCAAATAACTTGCATGTAATGGCTATGGGGGGAGAGGCATGGAGAAGAATCAGAAAAGTCTTTTTGGCAAAAACAGTGAGCTTTGGGCAGAAAAAGCAGATGAGTTCCACAGTGTTTGCACAAACACGGTGTGTGCTCGGCTGGCTTGGGACTTCACAACTAGCCTCACAGCTGACACTGAGCGGCAGCAGTCTGGCACTCAGGGCTCCATGCTGGGGACCCTTTTGGATTTAATGTTCATCCTTTGCACCCTGGCTTGGAGCAGCAGCTCTCCACAGTGCCAGTCCCCCAGAATACATGCCAGCAGGTTTGTCCTGACTTCTCTAAGGACATAAAGAGAATTAGCCCTCTCAGCACCATGGCGATGCTTCCTCTCCTCCAGCCTGATGTGCTGGGGGTGTGATGCAGAAGACCCTCAGGACCCATCACATGGGTGATGGCTATAGGATGGTCAAGATCAGATTCCCCTGGCAGAATATGGACAGCTAGTTTTCTTCCATTTCTTAAAACCCAGGTGAAGCTTTGTTTTTCCTTGTGAACTGTGTGGCGGTAGTGGAAGGGAGGAAACCAATAGAAGTTAGTGGATCAAATGCAATTATCAGGTGGTGCTCAGGTAGGAGGAGTGAGGTGGTGGGACCCCTTCCCATGATCCCCAATAAGTCAGCAAAGGACTGCAGTGTTTGGGGCAGTTCCACCTGCCCCAACTGTCCATCAAACCATAGCGGGTTCAAAAAAGAACAACAAAACTTGAAGACACAAATGTGTGGGGCTGAAGAAGCTAAGGTATTTAGCGGTTTTATCCAAGGGAAGGTTAAGAGGTGACCCAGTCACAGCCTGTAAGTAACAACAGCAGGCAGAATAGTTTTTTAATTGAAGGGAAAGAGTATAAATAAATTTCAAAGGCTGTAAATGGAAGCTACGTAAATCCAAGTGGGAAATAAGGCATGTGAAATGCCATTCAGTTGCTACCCTGGGCAGGTAACAGGAGGGTACAAGCAAGATGTATTTCTTACCTGTGTGCAACACCATGTGCACTAATCTAAAAAGCCCATAAAAATCTTCCTGCAATTTAGCTTGATTCCATGCAGTACAGGAAGAGTAAACAGAGAGGAAAAGTATATGGATTGAGTTGATGGAAATTTACTTTTGACTGATTGAAACTGAGGTGACATAAAGCAGATGGAATTTTTTCTCACCACTGCTAGCTTAAGGAAATGAAATCTTTCATGATGATCCAATTTTTTTATTAATTTTCATATAAAGAACACAAAATATTGTGGCTGTGAAAGAGCTGAATATGAAGCAGAAATAAAATATGTACATAAAACAGGATAACTGACAGCTTTAATACATTTTCAATTTATATGTGAATATAGACACAATTCCCCCCTGCATAAACCAAACACCTAGCCACAGGGTATAACATGGGAAGCATAAAATCAAAGCAATGTGCAGCACTTGAGCTAGAGAAAGGGTGGTAGAGTGTTGGCAGAGAGCAGGTACTGCCCGTTGGCTTGATGGGATGAACATCTCCCTCCTTCCATGCCCATCTCTGTAGCAGGCATCAGACTTGCTCAAGACTTGACAGGCACAAATCTTTGGTCTTTTAGTGCAGTGTCTAACACTTTCTTCAGCAGCAACCCAGCTGTTCTGCTAGAATCAGAGAAATCATCAAGGTTAAGGAGTTGATTGTAATGGCCAGATGTGACAGAAGGCAATTTGAAGGCAAAGCTGGTGCGACCAGACCGTAGCTGTTTCCTAGCAGCTCCCAGATGACCTATAGAGGCTACTTCAAGATTGTTCTAAATTGCACCAGGCTCAAGTCAGATCCTGTGTGACTTCAGGCACACTGGTGCCATAAAGCCACCCTTACCATCTTACTACCCTGTGATGCCTGTACTTCACCCAAAAGTTTTGGCTTGCTTAAAAAAAAAGGAAGGAAAGGAAAGGAGAACAAAAAAAGAAAAAGGAAAGAACATAGACAGAAACACAGAGGAGCAGAATAAGAGAGGGAAGAGATTAAATTTTCTGCACCCACAGCAGTAACCTGTCTGACTCCCAGGATGCCCGGCTGTGCCCAATGCTGCCTTTTTAATTATTGGCATAATCAGGTCGTGTGGCTAATCGGCACCCTGGTGTGGGAGCTCACGCTTGCTCTGATTCACTCCTCTGCCAAGGCTTTTTTGGAATTTGTTTAGCTGCACGACAAAGTGAAACCTCATTAGGAATAAGACCGGCTCTCCATAAAGGATAAGTTCTGACGAGTGGGTCTTTTCTCTTCTGCTTGAGCTACTGAAGGGCTTTTTGAATTAATTTAACATAAGCAGCAACAAAAGCCTCTCAGACAGCTCTGCACTTCCTTCCCCAAATGGCTGTTTATAAGGATTCCACTGTCCTACCCTATGTTTTTCAGCACAAAATTTGCAAATATTTAGCAGATACCACCAGGGCCTGCTGCAGCTGTTCGTCGTTCCTCCAGGATGACTGTCCTTACACAGCAGAGTTGTTGTTGTGTCACAGGGAACCACACGCTTTGCTGTGGCTGCTTCCCTGCTAGAGTGGTTGGGTGGCTGTAACATACTGGGAGAATAAGGTTGTGCTATGCCTGAAGAACAATATCTCCAAGGAAAATGGACTAGGGATTTCCCACAGCTTTTGAGGAACATCCCAGTCTAGACCCTCTCTCTAAATCTGCCCATGGGTTTCCAGCAATGCCTCAATCTAGATCTTTTCTAGGAATTTCCCACAGCTTTCCAGGAATCCCTCCATCCAAAACCTTTCTAGGAAATCCCTAGGAACTTCCTTTCTAGGAACCCCCCACCCCCCCTTAAGCTTTCTAATAATATAACAGTTGCTTTCTAGGAATCCTTGTGTTAGAAGGTTTAGGGCAATTTCCCTGGTTTTCCAGGAATTCCTCAATCTAGAGTCCTCCTAGGAATGCAGGTAGTGCTTTCCAGCAATTCCTTGGGCTAGAATCTGTCTAGGAAGTTTCCTGGTTCTTTCTGTGCAATTTCCTGCTACTTTTTAAGATTTTTTCCAGCTGCTTTTCAGAATTATTTTTGTGACATTGTGTAGGCAATTTTCTCACAGCCTTTCAACATGTGCTTTCTAGGAAAATTCCTATTGCTTTTTGTGACTTCTCCCCATGCTTTCTAGGAATTTTTCTGCTCTTTTCTATGAATTTTCCTGTTGCTTTCTAGGAATTTTTGTACTACTTTCTAGGAATTCAATTGGTGCTTTTCAACTTGGTTGTTTTCTAGAAAATTAAATTAACTAATTAATGCCATTAAAAATTAATCTGTTGTTTTCTAGGGATTTTACTGGTGCTTTCTTGAAATTTTCCCACCACTTTCTAAGAATTTACATGGTGCTTTCCAAGCATTTACCCTTAGATTTCTAGGAATTCACACCAAACTCTCTAAGGAATTCCCTACTGCTTTCTAGGAATTCACACCAAACCCTTTAAGAATTTCCCTACTGCTTTCTAGGAATTTTCTGCTGTGTTGAAGGACTTCATCAGTTGCTCTCCAGAAATTTGGGTGGTGCTTTGGGGGAATTGCCCTATGCTTTCTAGGAATTTTCCCGCTCCTTCCTAGGCATTTTCCTCCTACTTTTTTGGATTTTCCCCACTGCTTTCTAGGCATTTCCCCGCTACTTTCTAGAAGTTTGCTTTGCTGCCTCAATTTATTTTTTCAGGTGAAAACTCTGTAAGCCACTTTCTGCTCTGCTAGCATGTCCTTGCTGTGCTAATGGTCTCCAGATTAACAGCACGTACCATCTGTGACCAGGTAAAACAGACTAATGAGACAGGGCAATGGTGTGGAGAGAAAAATAGGGCAACTCTTACATCTTCACCCATGGTTATCACTTGGTTCTGCTATTGCAATTTCTGCCTGTACTATGTCAAAGCTGAGATTTGAGGAGAAACTTCTATATCTTTAAAAAGTTTATTTTTTCCAGTAGCGTAACACTTAAAGGAGTTTTGCAATTAGAATTGCTAATGTTCAAGTGTGGTAACAGCCAAGCACAATGCAGCCTTTCTGTTTGGAACAGCACTGATGAATTGTTAGGAAAAGGAACTGATTCACTTTACTAAATTAGAACTGATGCCACAGGCACTATGAATGTTAACATCCATGTAATTATGCAAAATATTTGTACTTTTATCTACATTAAGTATGGTACAAGTGTACAAGACACTGAGGCTGTCAGAAAAACACCCACAACTTACCCAAAAGAAAAGTTTCTTATCTATCTCCTTGGTTCCCAGGAAAAAAAAAAAAAATGTAGTGACAGGTTCTACCTAAAAGTCTACTTTTTGTAGTGTATCATTACACATAAAATAAAGCAGAATGCAAGGCCTGGGGTCTCCTGCTTATTAATGGGAAGAGCTGGCCTGCTGTGCTGGGAGCACTGCTCCTTTGGTTGCAGTGTGAACTATGTACCCCAGGGAAAACAGGAGCTCACTGTTTCTCCCTGTGAAATAAGATGTGAAGGTAACCACGAAGTCTGCACAAGGAAATGGAAGAATAAAGTATGACCCAGATAAATGATATAAGGAGAAGTCAGGCACAGCTAACAGTGCCTTTCTTCATACCTCTCACTAAAGCAGAGTTTTGGGTTTGGGTTTTTTTTTAGCCATTTCCAGGTAGTTATCACCCTTTCCTGCAGTGCCAGAGGACAACTGAAGTTGCTCTCAAGACCTCAGAGTAAGGTAAGTCACATATTATGGTGGCCATTGATTAACCTTTTCTGCTTGCCAGCTTGAACTTCTTGTCTCGGTGGTAGGACTTGACACAGGACAAGACAGGTGACAGGCTGTGGAGAGACACCAGCATGTTTTACTCTGACAGACTCTCTCAGGCTGAACTAATTGGAAGGGTAAGCATGGTTAGAAGTGATAGTGTACCTGTTCCACCTGTATTCACATACCTGTGGTGACAACACTGAAATCTTTGCAGGTCTGTAATGCCATTGGATTCATACTTCTCCCTATTTGGGGAAAAAGTTAAATCTTAATAGTTTAAACACTAAATCATCCCACATGTTCAGAGCTGCCAAAGGAATTGTAGAAACAACCCAAAATATGTGATTTCACTTTCAGCTGTTTAAAGTTTTAATCTGAATTTAATTACATTTGGGGAGTGGAGGTGGTGGTGGGGGTGTTACTACAGAACACTAAAGCTTCAGCACTTGCCGATTTGAAGGTGACTTCTCAAAGGAGAAACTTTCTTAAGAAGGGTTTCAAGGTCAGTCGCACTTATTTTTAACCAAAAAGAAGGCTGTTGAAAAGGATTCTGATCAGCAAAACCCTTGATCTTTCACTTTGGTTTCATAGATTCTGTTTGGAAGACTCTGTCACTTTTTCCTGTTCGTTATTTATCTAAGAAGCTTCATGCCTATGCTTGGAGAGATATTTGACCTTTCGATGTTGAAAGTTGTTCAGGTAGCGACTCCTTTAATACAACAAGCACCTTCCTTCATAAGCTGAACCTTGGCTGACATATGTATAAAACCATCACAGTCTGGACAAAACCCCACAGTCCTGGGAGAGATGCTATTTGTTCATCAGGCTTGAGAAGTAAATGACTTTTCATCAATATTAACATGGTTCGGGAAGTCAATACCCAATATGTCTGCTCACACTCCAGGAGGTGGTTTGAAACAGCAGTATATAGAGATGAAATTCCTCCACGGGGTCAGTGGTATAAAAAAAACCTTGGCAGTTTATTCACCTTTCTACTTTTCTGACAGCCAGTGGAGAGAGGTGTTGTTAGTGAATCAAAATGTTTCAGTTAACCTTAAAATATCTCAAGAGCTTTGTACGCTGTGAGGTTCTGAGCTGGATCTCACTGTAGAAAGGGGGTTGCTATTTCCTTGAACACACAATGAGTTTTAATTACTTAGACTGTTATCATCAGCAAAGTAAGTATCAGCACAGTGTCGCCCTGGTCAGGCCAGGTTCTGCCATACTGGCAGAGAGTGAAGGTGAAGAGATGTCTGCTGCTACCTGTGACAGAATCAGGATTTAGCCCTTACATGTTCTGAGTCTGGTGGTGTTTTTTTTTTTAAAAAAAAAAAAAAAGAGAAAGCAAAAATTGGTGATTCTGAAGTGCCAGCCTGTTTTAAGCCAGTAAAGATATATTCCAGCACATTCCTAATCCACCCCACCTCATTCACAAAATCATCAGCTAATCCTTTCTACTGGTTGCGATGATCTACAAAGCTTCAAAGCAGTTTCTTTTTCAGCTAGTACATTAAACAGAATTGGTTCTGCTGTAGATACTTTACCGCTCAGCAGAAGCAGTCATGTTTAAGTGAGAAACTGCAGCAAGTGGGATGTAACTGTAACAGCCATGGAACATCAGCGGTACGTGCTGTCTCCCCTCATGAGTGATGGTCTCAGAGCAGGCGTTCCCGTGGCCGTGGTTGCCGTTAAGGCTCAAGGCTTTGCAAGCATAGCTCATGCTGATGGCAGAATTAACTCTTCTTTTCCCAAGATCCTCTTTATCATCTTATATGCTATATGAGGGTTTATGACATGGGACTACTGACAGGTGCTGCGCCAAAGAGGGCACTGGGAGTCTGGATGTGCGATAGTCAGAGATGGATTGCAAATTAGCTCTGTCACAGCAGGATGTGAGACTGTCCTCTTCCCTGATACTGTCCAGACAACTCATAGCGATCAGGCTGAAGTCCTACCTCCTACGCATAAACAGATTTTAATTTGCTGTTCTGCTGAGAGTCTGACTGGAAAACTGCAAGTGGTTTCTCATCTCAGTCCTAGATGTATATTACCAATATGTGGTTGTGTGTGTCTGTGTGCACATACATGTACAAAGTGCTGGTTTGTCATAGCAAGGCATTTTAACCTTTTCTTAAAAAAACACCAAACCAAAACCCCAACACCCCCCTGCCTCCCAACCCCCATGTCATGGTTTAACCCCAGCCGGCAACCAAGCCCCACACAGCCGCTCGCTCAGTCCCCCCTGGTGGGATGGGGGAGAGAATCAGAAGAATGAAAGTGAGAAAACTTGTGGGTTGAGATAAAGACAGTTTACTAGGTAAAGCAAAAGCCATGCATGCAAGGAAAGAAAACCAAGGAAATCATTCCCCTCTTCCCATGGGCAGGCAGGTGTTCAGCCATCTCCAGGAAAGCCGGGCTCCATCACGCCTAACGGTGACTTGGGAGGACAAACGCCATCACTCCAAACATCCCCCCTTCCTTCTCCTTCCCCCAGCTTCAGATGCTGAGTGTGATGTCGTATGGTCTGGAATATCCCTTGGGTCAGTGGGGGTCAGCTGTCCCGGCTGTGTCCCCTCCCAACGTCTCGTGCCCCCCCAGCCTGCTCGCTGGTGGGGTGGGGTGAGGAGCAGAAAAGCCCTTGGCTCTGGGTAAGCCCTGCTCAGCAGGAACGAAAACATCCCTGTGTTATCAGCACTGTTTTCAGCACAAATCCAAAACGTAGCCCCATACTAGCTGCTAGGAAGAAAATTAACTCTGTCCCAGCCAAAACCAGCTCATCCCAGAGGGAGCATTCATTTTTAGAGAAGAGATAATTCCACCATAGGACCCCATCAATAATGAACTGATGCCTGCTATGCCCTGCGACTAGAAGCATCCTAAGATCAAAAAAATGGTGAGAAATACTGCCTCTCCTACAGGAATCATGTGTCTCACCTTAGCAATGTCCAGGAAGGTGTTTCTGTGGGCTGAATCAGGGTGAAGTCCATGGTTTAAGGAGCTCTGCTGTATCATGTTCCTTCAAGTGATTTGACAACTTCATTTTTTTTGTATAGCCAAGATTGGTAAGTGGTGGTGATTGCTTGACACAGAGCTTTAGCACCTTTAAGTCTTGTCTTCATAGTCACCTTATTTTAAGATGCCGCAGATTACGATCAGATCCACTCCTCACTTGGAGCATTTGGGTGCTGTTTGAGTAAGGGGAAGACAGCAGTGTGTGTCCACCAGCAGATGGGACATAAGCCGGGAGAAAGTCTGGTTGCAGCTGGGTGAGGCACTGCTCTTTAGTCCTGTTACCTCCTTGTTGTTTCATTTTCTGGAAAGCAAGAGCTGAAATGAAATGAGGTGGTTTGCAGCCACTACTTTCAAGCTTGACAAATAACTGCAACTGCTGGTGGGATAGGAGGGTCCACAGTGAAAAGCCTGAAGTGCTGATTATCCCACCCTTAAGCAAGGTATCTGATTTTTAAGCTAGAAGGTCAATACACCAAGATTTAGCTTGGGAACAGTCTCCAAAGTTGTTTAAAATTCTTTCTTACGCTATGACTGGGTGAAATATTTTGTCAGTCATGAAATTTATTCTAAATCCTAGAGAGCTGCAGAGAAAGAAGCAGTTTGTACGTGATCACAAAACAGCAGTTTCTTCAGACTTGTTGCATATTTACAGCTCTCCTTCTCAGGAGTTTTCCTATTTCAATTAGGAGTCAGGATGCATAAGAAAAATACTTTCTCTGTCTCCTACATAGATTTGGGTCAGCACAGGAGAAGCAAGAAATTCAGCTGAGCAGTGGCTAATGCACATAGGAGGTATTTGATTTGTATTGACTATCATAAATAGCTTGAGCTCCCATATGTGATTCAGACGGGAGACTGCCAAACTTCTGTGTCAACATTGCGATGGCAACGATAAAAAAGAAAGGAGGAGAGACTACCACAGAGAGCAAGCTCTGGAAACAATCCTTCACAGTGTGACTTTCTGCGTTGTTAGTCAAAGAGGGAGCAACTAATTGGAGCATTATTTTCCTAACAGAAGCTCACATTTTGCTCTCAGTTACATGTTAGCAGCTACACTAAAGTAATTGGAATAACACCTCCAGCAGAAGAGGTTCAGATACCATGGTGAGGAGTGCTAATAGAGAGACTGGTTAGATAAAGCAGGATGCATAGATGACGGATAGGTTTAGTTAAATGTATTTTACAAGTCAGAAAGATTTTCACGTATGGCTTTCTTTTGAACCAAACACTAAACCAGATAGCTTTAGGAGTCTTCTTCCTAGGGAGGTGTTCATTTGCAGGATTTTTACGTTTGCTGTACTAATGCTTCAGAGATCCAAATTCTGTTTTCTTTAAAGTCAACAGAAATTCTGCAGTTATAAATTGTGATCCCAGTTATGAAATCTTAGTTATTACTGGACATTTAGACAATATACATTTCTACCACATCTACTATATGATTAGAAAGAATTTTCTATGTGATACTTTTAAAGATGGCAGGTCATGAATTTTCGGAGTAGGCTAATGACACCTCGATGCTAGTTCTGAAACACGACTAGAAAATCGGTAGGTAAACCTAAGCAGCATGTCTATAAATGTTTCATTGCTATGAATATTTGCCGAAGATCTCTTCCCTGGGTGCTAACTACAGAGGACAGAAACTGATTTTTAAAATTCCCTTTTATATTTTACCCAGCTAATACTCAAACAAGATTAACAAAACTGTTCTTGACTATGATTTTTCTTTTCTTTTTTTTTCAAAACATCTGGAACTAGCTATTAGGTAGTTTAAATGATTAAGCTTGTGATAATTCTATGACAGGCCAAAGTTGATATGAACTTTATTCTCTGAACTGTAACTTGGGTAAATTACTGGGTGTGGGAGGGAACTGGGCTGACATGCCCAAAGAAGAACTCAAACTGGTTTATATGCAGTAAAGGCAGTCACTGTATGCCTGCCAAAAAATCTAGATAATCCACTCAGAGTGAGACTTAGACAGTATTCCCAAACAGTCTGTGGGAATCTCTCTAGGAAGTTTCAAGGGAGCTGATTTGCACTTCAGACTTCAAGATTTCTTCATTGATCTCCTCTGAAAAAGGTAGCTCAGCCATCTAGGACAACAGCTTCTCCACCTCCTCCCTTCCTTCCTACTCTCAGAACTGATATCTTCCATCCAGTATTTACTCGGCAAGATGTATGCTGGCTGGCAAAGTTTTGCATCTTTCACTAACAGGTTACTTTATAGAGTAGCGCCTACAAAACTGATGCTTGTGAGAGCATTTGCTTACAATTGCTTGTAAAAGTGCTAATTGAGCTGTTCAGCCATTAAAATACCACTTGCACTGAAGTACAACAGTGTGTTGAATTGTGATGGTCTTCAATCACTTTTGTTTAGGAAGCTCCAGAGGAAATAATTAAATGCTTTGGTTTCATATAGCTGAATAGTATATCAAAGCTTCATTCAGTGCAGAAGTACTGATGTACATCCAGAAAATGGAAGTATTCCTATACATAAAAGCAACATGCATGAATTTTTAGAAATCAAAGTTCAGCTTTAAAAGCGGGATTATCCTTTTCTTTTTAGCACCATATGGAAGTTAAAGTCACTGCTTGATGGGTGGTAGCCGACAAGGAAAATTATAGGGTCTGACAGCCGCCTTGCTTAAAGCAGAAGGTCAACTTCCATGGTATCAGGAATCATTCCTTTTATGATTGTTCTGGGTAAATATAGGTTTATTTTATAAGCTTCAGCCAGACTCCAATATAAAAGCCTGTAGATCAGACATGGTGGGAAGCAGATTGTCTCTTCATAGATGTCTCAAAGCTCATTCAATGCAAGACCTCAGCAGAAGATAACTGCTACAGGTCTCTTCTAGGGATGTCACGTGGGCTCTGCTTCATTTCTTCTAGTCCTCAACTTCTGCTTTTCCCAGATTTTGTCTAAGTCTTTTAGGCAAACATCTTCTGCATTACGTAATGCTCAGGTACGTTGCAAATAGAAGAGTTCTGTGTTAACCCCTGCAAGAGGACTGTAAGTGTGCATTTCTCTTAATATGATAGACACTGGAGTAGAACTAGGAAAGGATTCTGTATTCAGGTTATCTGAAGCTTCTTTGTACTAATTATTTCACTATGTGTTAGAGAAGTATCTCCCAAGAAATGTATTAATTCCTAGACTAGAGCTGCAGACAGAGATACTAAATGGCTTATACGGAATTGTTCTAAGCACAAGGTTTCCTGGACCCTAGCCTCATGCATTAGTCTCAACGTCAATCTTCCTCAAATAGTTTGTCTAATTTTATCATAAGACTGAAAATTCACAAATTTGGACCGAGTTCCACTTTGCAGCTAGAAGCCAGAAGTAATAGCACTTTGCTGAATATTAATGTTTCCCCCTACAAGGAAGCTCCTCCAAGCCTGTGCCAGCTAGTGGCTACTCTGATAGACAGAGTGCGAGGTATTGGCATAGGCAAGATGTTTCAGGGCCCTGAATGGAGAAGGTCAGCTCTTTTGTCCTACGTAACCATATGTCAAATGTTAATTCTGCCTTGGAGGTAACTCAGATCTCTCTAAGATCTTGGGCTAGAGCTAGGTAAACTCACTCAGATGAGCCTCACGGTTAGTATCGGTACAACTAGACATTATCTCTCTATGCTGCTCTTCACATTGGTTTCATGTGTAGCCAAGGGGTGGAAGAATGCTGTTTCCACATTAAATTCATGTTACTTGCTTGCCTTTATCATTTTGGAAAGCAACTTTTTGCATCTCAGAGGTGTCTGACCTGATGTCTGCAGAATCTACTGCAGGGAATGTCAAACCAACGTTTCCAAATTTCTGCCAGTTAGAGGGAAAATAATCAGAGGAATGCATCTGTCAGTCTTTTGCCAGCTGAACATCTGGGAAATACAAAGTGGTCCCAGAAAAGTTGGTGCACTGAGGCATTTTAACAGCTATTTGTTAAGCAAACATTGGTAATTAACAGAGAATTTGAGAACATTGCCTATCAGGTTTTCCATGTGCCTGGCATCTCATTACCGAGCGTACAAGCCACAACTGTGTTTGTTACTCAGCGTCAGGCTGAGAGCACGACCTTAGGAGGTGCACCAGGGAGAAACCAGAGGTAGTACAGTAACATTTGAAAAAAAAAGGCAGAACAAAGCAGTCTTGGATGGAGCATCTTTCTGCACCCATGATTTTGGACTCATCTTCCCAGATTATCTTTCTGCTGGGGCAAGTCCCAAGTTTCTTGGAGACAGGAGCTAAACTCAAATTTGTATTCAATCCTCCCCCAAGGACCATACTAAAAATAGCTAGTTTTTCCTACTACTGCTCAGTTGTGCTGTTATTTTCCTTCCTTTGGAATAAGCCAAGTCTGAATGCTGGAGGCCTCCAGCTCTCCTGTTTCTTGAGAAGTCATTGTTATTTCGGGGATAACACTGTTGTTGATGGCTCCTTGCTTCCTCAGTTCTCCCCAACACATGGGCACAGGGAATGCTCTGTCTGGCCAGAAAGGGCAGAGGAATGAGAGCCAGAGATGGAGGCCCTTTTGGTTTGATTGTGCTCCAACATTTCCTTAGTCCTATATGATTTTTGTCTGCTGTGTTTAAGTTTTGACTCTCAGTATTAATAAGGAAAGGAAGGAACTGTCTTTCCACAGAGCCGTTCCATACAATTTATCTTTCTGTGCATGAAAGAAGATGGACTAGCCAGGCAAAATACCAATTCTTATTACAATGGTGATATTTGCTTGTCTTCTAACCCTGCTGTCCCATTTTGACACTGTCTTCACATCTGCCACGCAGCAGCAGATGTCCGGGGCATAGAAGCTTGGCTTCAGTGATAATAGATGATTAACAGTAGTCAGAGCATTTCTTCCAAAGACTCAAAACTTGCTTATCTACAAAGATAAAGACCTGGAGGGCTGGGCCTCCCAGCACTGCCTGTGGCTTTTCCTGTTACAGGATTCAGCCATCTACCTGGGGTTCACTAAACACACGATTTAAGATGACGACTACCACAAGGTGAGCGATAACTTGTGTCAGAAGTGAGTGTCTTGGCACCAGAGTCTTGCTCTAGCTGGACTCCCAGCCTGGGATTTGACTGAGGGCTGGATTTCTTTGCACGAGTGGGAACTACTCCTGGTCCCCAGGAGTCTTGCTCCCTTCTGGGGGGACAGCAGACACCCTCGACTTCCCACCCTCTGCAGGACTGACTGCTGAAGAGGCTGCAAGCCCATCACCTTAGGCTGCATGCATTTGGCTTTAAGTGGAGCATTTGCATAAGGGATGTTTCAGTCTGCTTTAGCCTCTCTCTTTGCACCTAATCAGCCCTCTCATCTTGAGGGAAATCATTGCGGAGAGGTGTCAGGATGTCAGAGGCTTTCTGTGCCAGCTCCCCTGCCCAGCCAAGTCAGAACTAGCTTCTCCTCTCAGGCAGACTGGGACATAATCCATCCCATTTTTCCACAATGACTGTAATCCTAACACTGTTTATTCAAGCATGGCCATGCGACAATTAGAGCCAAGGGCTTTAAACATCCAAATGATGCCATTGGCAGAGCCTGTGCTCCAACGAGCGAACTGCCAGCACCTCCTCTATGATTTGTGCAGCCTTTTCCCAACCAATAACTGAAGCATCTTAGTGTGATCTTGAACCTAAGCAGAAGAAAGGGCTTTTCCAGTCTCACCTCTGACTCCCCCCACTCCTTCAGCACACCTTGTCTCTGGGCTTTTGAATAACTGACATGGCTGAATGGACCTACTTTTTCTTCTGAAGCTTTTAAACTCTCACTCCAGGCAGAACTCCTATCTGAATGCTGGGTGAAGTCCTGAACACAAGCGCCAGAGCCAGAAGAGAAAAAGCTTTAATTCCTCTGGGAATTCCTCTCCGTGCAGCGTGTAAAAAATCCCCCTCCAAATCTGTCTCCTGCTGATGAACAGAAAACCCATCCTGCTCACACTGGCACGGCTGCATCCACCCCCGAGAGGGAGCTACTTCGCAGCCTGCCAGTGGCTGCTTCAGAAGCATATGCCTCTCTTTAGGGACGTGAATGTTCCCACTGAAATCAGACCTAGCCTTGGCACTTCTGGATCAGGAAATACGATTTCATCACTAATTTTTTCAGCTATCTTTTCGCTTGAGCCTTCCTGTTTGAAGGGATTTTTGCTAAGGTTGACAGCTTCCTAAAAGGCTTAAACTGAAACAATATTCCCTGGAAAACGCAAGTTAAAGCTAGTTGTTAGCAGTCTAATGCAGACAGGCCTTTTTCTTGTCCCAACAAGCTTCTAATGCCTGTTAGGTGACCTGTTGTTATATTAAAGACCTGTAGTTCCCTGCTCCGGCTCTGAGTTCTCATTAATCAGAGCGAGGAGCCGTGCAGGGCAGGGATGTCTGCAGGGCAGGGCAGCGCCAGCCCAGAGGTGCTGAGAGTGGGTGCTGCTGCCTGGTGCAAGACGATGCTGGGGGATGTAAGCGCCCGACATCATGGCCTGGTTTGCGCCGAGCAAGAAGTTTGCCTGCTGCTGTTTTGGTGGAGGACGACTGCCTTTCCTGTGCTGGGTTTCTGTGCATTAGGGAATCTGAATCCTGTGTTTAACTTCATCCAAGTTTTGTTTTGTTTTGGTTTTTTTGCAGTGAAAAGTGTCAGCTTTTGAGTCTTTTCTACTGCAAGCAAACTACCTCAGGAGACTCCACATGGCTTCTGGGATTGAGGGAAGCCAGAGAAATTGCCACTAGAGCAATGCACCCTGTTTAATTTCTCGTGGATGTGACAAATTCCAAGAGCGAGAAATCTTGAGGGGCGTAGAAAAATCCAAGGTGGGAAATCACTGCCTAATCGATTTTGCAGTTCAGCAAGGATCATTTAGAATTGGCCATTTATCCAATTGCAACCACAGAGTATTTTACAAGAACATTATATATGACTTGATCTCAGCATAGAGCAAACCCAAATGAGCCGGGACAGTTCCAGTGCCACTCCATCACAATATCCTCCAGGGAGTGTATTCTTTTCTAGATATGACCAAAGAGCAATTGCTTCTAGATTTTCCAGAGTGTTTCTAGATTTGCAGCCTAGGTATTGTCATTATGGCTTTTAACTATTTTGGTCAGGTGCAGATGCCCACGCACCTTGGGCTCCTGTGCAGCGCCACGTGGCTGGCTGATAGTTGGCTGATGTGGACACAATAACTGGTAATTCTCCATTTCTTTGGGAAGGCAGGAGATGAATTTAACGTTTCTGGACTCTTTTTAGATCCTTCTAAGGCAAGAGTCAGGCATGTGCGATGGAGCTTGTTCTTTCCATTCTGTCAACAGTAAAATAACAATATCCTCAAGTCCTAACTGCTCTCATAAATTGAGCAATTGTGGTCAGGTCAGATGCAGTTATTTGCTGGAGTCCATGTCACTTTACAACTGCTTTGCAGTGACTTCTGGTGCATGTCACACCAAAGCCATTACAGCATTAGGTCAGCTCTGCATCTGATGGAGGAACCGCGTTTCTCCATGGTCCCAAGCATGCTGCATTTACCCCTGTTGCATCCAGATTTCTGCTGCAGCCCAGCATGCTATAATATGTGCATTAGAGCTTTCAGCCTACTGCCTGCTGCATGATGGGCTGGTTTGGGCAATGATGTGCTCCTCACCTAAGAATTTTTTATGTGGCGAGATGAAAACATAAAAAGACAGATCCTTCTTTAATATGCAATTAGGGGTCACTTTATATAGGCCATGCAATGTTAATGGAATTTAGCAGCTTATAGATGTTTTTTAATTGCAAATAATTCACTGTAATTTATTGAATGAACTGTTTACCCTGAATTGCCTGCCATCTCCATTTCTGCACCTTCTAAGGCTTATCTTAAAAAGTCCTCCTTGCAGTTCTCATGTAAAGCAGGGATGAAAATATTCTTTTGAGGGCAGTAGCCCTTAGACTATTATTATTATTATTTAATTATTAATTTATTTTTAGCCTTCCTGTTTTGGCCCTGATGGCTGTTTTAGTCTTGTATTTCTCAGGAAGGGAGTAGCCCACATCAACTCTCCTGAGCCAAATTGGCCTACGGTTTGGATTAATCTGGATCCAAACTGTCATTCACATCATGCCAAACTTTGGCCCTTTCATTTTAAGCTGGCTGTTCTGTCTCTTAAAAATGGGAGTGACAATCTATATGTAGACAGAGCACCTACTGATTTCAGTGGGAACTGCTTGAACTTGCCCTAGGGTTGCAGAGCTTTCAAGATTTCTGCTGTCATTTTTTGCTTGTTAGGTGTTACAAAGGTCTTCATGTGTGAGAGGGAAAAAAGTGACAAGCAAGATCCATCACTCACTGCGGGAAGCTGGTGCCCGTGTCCACCTACCTTTCTCACCCCTGGGACACATGGGCCCCACCAGCTTCCATCTGTCTCACCGTGCTCTTACCTCTCTCTGTGATACAAGTTGTATGTGCAATGTCCTTGTCCTGCAAAACTGCAAAACCCCAGGTCTCTCCTTGGCACATCGTGCTCATCAGTTTTATCCCACCCAAGTATTTGATTTGATGGACACCAAGCACATGGCTTCAGGTCCAGAAGTCAATGGAGAAAGCAGAAAGGAAGAAAAATAGGAAAATAATCTCATGACTCTGCTGTTCTCAGCTGCTCTGCCTGGTCTGCTGTCTTCAGGAGGAAAGCATCGACTGCCCTCCCAACAGCCAAAGTCTGAGCAGAGTTCGAACTGCAAAGGTGTCTTAAATGTTTCACCTGGTTTCTAACTTCAGATGATGTCAACTTCTTTAAACTATTATAGCATCTTTCTGCTTTTACCTTCAGTCTTTCTGGTGGAAGACAACACGAAGGGCAGCTTCTCACCTGCTCTGGAGAAATATCGTGGCTTCACCTCATCATTCAGAGCCAACACAGGTGTGAGTCAGACTTAACCGGGGGATGCGATGCTGCTCTTCTTCCCACAAAGAAATGTTGGCTGTCTGGAGAGAGGGTTTCCATTGCAGCACTGCCAAAAAAACCCCATGCCCCTCCTGGCTGGCAGGACTGTGTACTACCGTGCTGGGCTTGGGGACAGGGGCACAGCCAGGGTTAAGGGTAGCTGAGATGCATATACCTTAGAAAAGTGACCATTATAAAAGTCATTGTGGGAAGGAAGCTAAAGCATGCTCAGCGGTACTGTGCTTTAAGGGAAGCAGCAATCTCAGCCACCCCACTGGAACCAGGCAAGACTGGTGTTGCTCCAGAAATGACTAAAAAAAAAAAGATCCGAAAGCATTTATAAATTATTCAAACTGCAGCAGCCAGGAGCTATGTTGGGAAGTGTCTGCTGCTCTATTTGCACAATGTGCCTGTCCTGGTTTTGGCTGGGATAGAGTTAATTTTTTTTCTAGTAGCTGGTAGAGTGTTATGTTTTGGATTCAGTATGAGAAGAATGTTGATAACACACTGATGTTTTCAGTTGTTGCTAAGCAGTGTTTAGACTAAATCAAGGATTTTTCAGCTTCTGATGCCCAGCCAGCGAGAAGACTGGAGGGGCACAAGAAGCTGGGAGGGGACACAGCCAGGACAGCTGACCCAAACTGGCCAAAGGGGTATTCCATACCATGTGATGTCATGCCCAGTATATAAACTGGGGGGAGTTGGCCAGGGGGTGGATCGCTGCTCGGGAACTAACTGGGCATCAGTGGGCAAGTGGTGAGCAATTGCATTGTGCATCACTTGTTTCGTATATTCTAATTCTTTTATTATTATCATTGTAATGTTATTAGTATTAGTATTTTCTTCCTTTCTGTCCTATTAAACTGTCTTTATCTCAACCCATGAATTTTACTTTTTTTTGATTCTCTCCCCCATCCCACTGAGCGGAGGGAGTGAGCGAGCGGCTGCGTGGTGCTTAATTGCTGGCTGGGGTTAAACCATGACAGCCTGGCAATGCCCCAGGAGCTGCAGCAAGCCCAGAACAGCCCAGTCTGGGCCAACCTGCCTGTTCTGCTTTTGGTTTCTCCCAAGCCTGTCCTGCCTATGTTCTCCTGCTAGCTCCCACATCACCTCTGTCCCTGCCCCAGGAGCTACTGAATGCAATTCTCAGCTCTGCCAGGAATCCAGCCAGGTTTGTTTATGCCCACGATCCGTGTTTGCATTCGAGAAATAAGGCACACAGCAGCTGGTTAGCCTGAGAGCATGTCACGCAGCTGCGCGGCCAGCATCAGGACTGGGGCTTGGCTGCAGCCGCACAGTCAAATCAGGGATCTCAACAGAGGAGGAGAAAAAAAGACCCGCAAAAGCATTAATTTAATGTCCTGCTAAAGGCCACTGCTGGTGTGCAGCCCTCAGTGCAGAGCCCATTCCAGCACTGGGCAGGGGCAGCTCCTTTTACAGCCTGGCTATAAAGAATTAATTTAAAAGCAGGATGTGGCCTTTATAACTCCTGATTTCGTTGTTCCCGTCATTAGCCTTTGAGCAGCAGCTCGCTGTTCTAGTGTTTTAGCTTAGCATAAAAAGAGAGCGGTGGGGGAAAGGTGCGGGGCGGTGGGTGACGACTCCTGACGGAGCGGTTACAGCCACAGCAGATGTCTGTAGACCAAAAAGCGCTTGTATCTGTCAGCTGCACTGGATGAACGACGGCATGTGCCAGTGCGGTGTGCAAGTGGGGTCGCAGGGTATGTTGGAATATTAGTACCCCAGGCTGGTGTTTGCTAGGAACTGGATTTTTGTCTTAAACTTTCTTAGCGTGCAACTCATCATGTATACTGCTAAATGTCGTCCTGCCGGAGGAACAGCACGGTCCTGTCCCCTGCCGTCACCCCAGGCTGGGCTGCGCTGCCAGTTTTTGTTTCCTTTGACTGCTAAACTGTTCATTGCAAATTAATTCATAAATAATTCATTGGATGTTGCATTCTGTGCTTAAAAGTTCATCATGTAGGTGGTAGGTTGTGGGTTTTCTTGGAAGTGACAGTGCTTTTCTCCTTTCTTTTTTCTTTGTTAATCATTTGTGCATGCGTATGTGTGCAGAGCTCCCATAGCATTCACAGCCTGATGGTTCCACTATAGATGTTTTAATGTCTTCATAGCAGATGATAGTTACTTTCCAATTTAGTTATTATGGTTCAAGATGATTGTGTTGCAAAAACTCTCTTTTGAAATTGGGGTTTATTGAAATACCCAAATGCTTTTGGGATTTGCTACAACTGACACAAAATAACACATTATTCAGAAATGTCTCTTCTCCCATCCCCATGCATGCACACACACACACACACACACACACTTCTCGATCAGTCAGTTATTATTCCTAAACCTGCTGATACCGGAAAGCAATGAGAAGTTTTTCTACACCATGGTTTGCAAAGGCAGGTTGTGTTTGTTGGGTGGGCATCAAGATAAACGTGGCCCTCTCTGGGACCAATGTCATCTCTAACACTGCTTATTTCAGCCCTGGGGCCTCCTCGTTTTGTTCCCATAAGAGCACTGAAACCCATATAAATATGTCATGTGGGACACACTGGGGTGAAAATCATATCTCGTGCCTCCTGACAGACTTCTTGCCATGGCAGGAAAGGAATGTCTTTCTGTGGAGCATCCTAGGTGCTTGCACGGCTCCGTCCTGCCATGCTGGGAGGAGCGGGGCATTTCCCCATCACCCTGCCCCGGTCCTGAACGCATTGGGGATGCAGCAGATTGCAGCCGTTGAGGCATGGTGCAGCCAACCCCAACTGCAGCAGCTTCCATCAAAACTTCATCCCCCAGGGCAGGAGATGTGGCATCTTGGTTGGACGAAGGAGGGAGGCTCCGGCTAAGAGTGGCAGCCATACAGAGATAACAGCACCACTTTTTGGCATGTGCATGCACTGGTTTTTGTCTTTGTTTGTTTATTGTTAGATCTCCCTCATCTGGCAAAGCAGATGCAAGACCCATATTCAATGAGTAAAATCCCATCTCAGTCATGTTCAACATCCTTCGGCTGGCTTGGAGCTCTCAGCTGCTAAACTCAAGTTGTAGGTAGAGTTTAGGCCAGGTAACGTGGATGTATTTTTTGTTCGAAAAGGTGCTGAAATACCGAGCAGCACTGAGGTCCCCTGCGTACTTGTGGGTTATGCTGTCATTTACAATATTTCTGTTTCCTAGTCTGAGTCAGGCAGTGGCACGGGAATCGGGCTATCGAGGAAGGAGAGGTGGGACCAGGAGCCCCAGGAGGGGTCCAGCCCCGGCAGGAGCCCAGACTGCCGCCAACTCTGCCCCTGCAGCTGCGTGCTGCAGCGGGAGGAGCAGAAAACCAAGCCAAATGAGGTTATTTCAGAGATTTAAAAGGTGTTTTGTGCTACTCCCCTCCCTACACGCACCCACTGAATGGAGCAAAGCAGATGGTCGCATGCATTCCTCAGCGAGGAGGCAGTGGGCTTGTTTTCTGCCTGCATTGCCGTGCTGCTTATGAGACTGAAAACAAAGCCTAGAAGTATGGTAAAAAAAAAAAATGTTCCTGTAGGTGTGAAAGGGAAAATACCACAGCTGATGTTACACAAGCCTAGTTGTATGATGGCCTGAAGCAGAGCTGTTATATGAAAGGCTATTCACAAACCCCAATTTTAAAACACGCAGATCATATCAGTAATGTATATTACAACAGTCCGATAGTGTGAATCAAATACTTAAAGACTACCTACAGTCTGCTTTTTATTCTGAAATGACTGCAAGAAAGAGCCAAGTTCTAGCTGCTGGCCAGACTTCTTGCTTTTTCTCTATTAAATGAGGCCATATAATTTTCCTCTGGGATACATTTGGCACTGGAGCTATTTAGGTCTGAACCTTCATCACTAAATTCAGGAGGATTTTTCTGTTCAGTTTAAGGAGAGAGGAATCAAGGTCACAGCACTGGAGAAAAACTGTTAAAAACAGATCCTTCTCATCACTGATTTCTGGACACTGTTCATAAAAATAAAAATAATCACCCTGATTTAACAACTGAACTTCAGCAGCACCAACTTGTCTGCACTAGACTTAAATGAAAAATACAAAAACCCAGCTGCACATAAAATTTTAAAATGTTGAAGTTGTTATCATTTTACAGAGTATGAAATGGACTCATTTCATCTCAATGATTCTTTTCCGCTTTTGTAATTATTTTTTCTGTTTGGTTCATCTTTTCTGTTTGCTACTTAGGAAAAAAAAAAAGAAACAATTAATTACTTACAGGGGTACAAAGGAAAGAAAGCAAAAATTGGGAAGTACTCCTTAAAAAATGGAAGGCAAGATACCTGGGAGGAAATTACATTTTGATAATTTTCCCAGGAGTCAATTTTGAAAGACAAATCCTGTTTTTAACTACAGCTTCCCAGGCTTTAGAAATGGTTAACATATTGTTGCTACCGAGTACCGCACTTTGCATTTCTAGCATGGGGGCACTGCAAATATGCTGCTGTTAAGGCTGAGTTTCATAACTACTCACTGCTTAAATCACAACACATTTACAGGCAGCTGATGCGGAGTTTGCCTGTACTGGGGAAGGATTTGGCCGCTGCCTGCCGTGGCAGTGCTGGGTGCTGCCCATGCAGCTACGCAGAGCTGCATCTCCTGCGGGTGCTGTGAAGTTCCTGCCAACACGCTTCTTAATGGGGGTTAATTCATGAATTATTTCATTGTCAGTTTGCTAGAAATTCCAAATTCAGGCCAAGAACTGCAGCTGAAGTTCAGCTGAAAGATGTCTTTTTTTTTTTTTTTTAAAAAAAAGGTGCAAACAGTCCAAAACCCAGCAAGCGAGAAGAAGACAGTGCGTGCCCACCGAACAGTACCGAGTGAACTTATTTGAAGCCTGGTAGACAGTAGCGCCTGCAGACTGGTAAACAAGTATCCCTACAGCCTGGATTTTGGCAGTGTCTCATCTGCGAGGACTGGGCTCGAACTCTCTGTGCCCTTGGAAGGCACGCACATCTTTTCAGCCGGATTGAATTCTTGCTATTCGTTCAGATAATGAGCCTCAATCAATGCTCTCATTTACTGACAAAATCCAGGGCGAACAAATTCATATTTAAAACCTAGCTCCTGCAAAATGCCCTCAGAAGTGATTGCCTGGCATGTGTAGAGCCACCCATGAGCATCTGATTAGTTAGCCAATTAAAATAAAACTGATGGATCATTAAAGCAGCCAGAGGTTTTCAAGAGGCTTTCTGTGAGTTGGTCCACACTGCTGGTTTTTTTTTTCTTTTTTTTTAAATTATTATTTTTTTGCAGGCAGACTTGAGCTTGTGCTCCCTACACTGTGTGCAGGTGGGGGCTCGTTCCCAAATGCACGCACCCGGCTCTGGTCTCTTTTGGAAAACCTCGAGTTCCTGCTGGTTTGGAGCACAAGCAGCACCAGATCCCCTACTACAAATGATCCTCTTCGAGAGGTTTATTGTGCTCAGGCAGGACCTCAGTGCCTGCAACATCTCTTGGCCGTGAGTCTCTAATGCTAGGACAAGGGTGAGAAGTTCAACAAAACTGTAAGCAAGATGGTAACAACTCAACTTTCCCCAAAGGGAAGTTTTTTTTGTTTTGCTGACAACA
Source organism: Aquila chrysaetos chrysaetos (assembly GCF_900496995.4). Lineage (NCBI taxonomy): Eukaryota > Metazoa > Chordata > Aves > Accipitriformes > Accipitridae > Aquila > Aquila chrysaetos. The sequence goes on from NC_044025.1 coordinate 13,466,543, forward strand.
GGTTTTCTTCTGACAGCCATCCGCCAAGATCCACGTTCCAGCCTCTACAGCGTTTTTGGCATGAATATACCCAGGGCTTGATGCTGTGAAATGGATCACTAGTGTGATCCAGTCTGGCATATCCTACGGACATACAGAAATACAGACATATTCTACAGACATATCCTATCCATATCCTACAGACATATGAAAGTTTGAGGTCTAATTCATGTTTGCCACGCTCAAACAAACAAAAAACTCTCAACGTCTCTTTCCTTCTTAACAATCATTATTTTATTAATATATTTTACAAGATTGCAGTTGAAATCATTTAAATACAAATTTTTTTTATACAGAAAGTGTAATAAAGTTAAAATAGTTCCTTGTGTAATTCATAGCATTATTGCAATGCTTACAAAATTTTGCATAGAGTGTGCAAGGATTGATGTTATTTGATACAAAAAAGCTTTGTATTTTCCCACACAACCACACACATACATAAATTAAAAAGAAAAAAGCCAAACAAATCTGAATTTCTTAATGAGAACTGTGATAAGACTTTAAATTCATTTTGTCCTGTTTACATGACCAAGGTCATTGGTGGTTATCAGAGTAGAGGTCAGACAAGGTATTTTACCATCACAGATGAAAACTGCTAGAGCATATGGGTCATGCCTTTTATGCTGCTGCTGTAGATGAACTGGTTTTGCTTCAACTCGCACCGAATGTTGTTTTGCTGTTGGGTCTACCTACACAGAGCATTTGTTGGGTTAATATCAACAACTCTATTGCCATTCACGCTCAAGGAAACTGACTCAAATAAGGGGTGGGCAAAAAAAACCCCAAAACCAAAACCCAAAGGGATCTGAGTCAGATCCAGCAGGTCAATCCCTTCTCTGCTCCCAAACTACTACACAGTGCAGATCCAGACCGAGATCTGGGTCGCAGCTCAGGAAAAGCTCCGACCTAGGGAGGAATCCAGGTGTGAATGCTGTCAACTGAGCCCTTCTTCAATAAACATAGTATATGATAATTGCTCGGAACTGCTCTTTATGAGGTTTCTGGCATGCTCTTACTCTGCTGAGCAAGGGCGGGATTCGTTCATCTTCTGTGCTCGCTCCGATAACCCGCAAAAGGGGACAAGAAAGTGAATTCCTCCAGCAGCGCCTGCCCTGTGAAAGCCACTCTGCAAAGAGCGCAGCCCTGCCCTACCCGCAGCAGGAGCTCCCGGCAGAGCCCCGGCGCCTGCCCGGCGAGACCTTCCGCTTCACCCGTTACCCACCAAATCACCAGCCGACCTCCAGCGTGGTCAGTGGTGGTGGCAAGGAATGAAGCTGGAGGAACACGCCTCCATTTTCAGGTAGCGGCTTGAGCTGGCAGCGATGGGAAGACTTGTCACGGCTCCTTATCTGGCGCCCATGTGGTAAGGAAACCCCGGAGGCAGGAGGAGTCCCCTGTCCCACGCTGGCCCCGGGAGCACCCAGGCTGTAGTTTAGACAGGGCAGCCAAACTCTTCCTTTTGATTTCACAAAAGGTGCTAAACCTGTAGGGCCAAACCCTCAGGCTACCAGCGAGTTAAACGGAACCAAATCCTGATTTACACCAGCCACAGAGTCAAATCCCCCGTGCTGTGAAGGGCCCTGTTGCACTGCTCCAGCCCAGGCTCCCAAGGCGGGCATCACGCCTTGCTGCTATTTCTAGTGCAGAGGACCCGGCAATGGGATGGAGATAAACGAGAAAGGGCAAAGCCACCCACCAGCCTCCCCCACCCCGCAGGCTTCCCGAGTGGAGGCAGCATACCGGGGTACCATCCCCGCGGCATCCCCTCGGATGCTGTACGGGTATTACCAGCACAAGGCAGAGGTGGCTTCAAGAGCTACTCGGCTGCGCCTTATGGAGTTACTGCCAATGCTTTCAAGGTGGTCAAAGGCTTGTTAGAACAGCAACCAACAACTACCAGCATTATTTATACGACTCAGACTGCAGATACATATCATCTGTAAAATCATTAATACTGCTGAAGTGTTTCATTATCCATTCTGTCAATAATAGCACTGATACCGAGCGCACAAGCCCGAGGAGGACCCAGATGAAGACAAAATTATCAGGCTCTGGTTTAGCGAAGGAGCTAACTCCCTGCTCTAAGGCAGCTACCCTAGCGAAATCTAGCCGTAGTGTTGGGGGTGGTGGTGTTTGCAGCTAAGTAAGTGTGGGAGAAACTCTAACAGCAACATTTTTTCAACTACAATCCAGCCTTCGATAAAAATAGAACCGCCCACAAATAATTATTCTTTTGCTCTCCAGTGTGAGCCTGCCTCAAGATGTTTCAAGGACTCCGTCATGAGGAAGTTTTTAAAAGACCAAAGAAACTACATTGCTTTAGAAAGTGATAATGCATTTAGCAGTAGCAGGCTTCGGAATGCTTTATCTCCTATCGGCGGTTAAGCCTTTTGAATGGGGCAAAAATGTGAGAGTACAATGCAATTTAAAATTCCTGTTACATGCAAAGATGCACATGACCTATGCTTTGCAATGGGCTATTCCAATAATGGCAAATATGTTAGAAAAAGTGAGACTTTCCGTTTGGGTAGGACCTGATGAAAGGCTCCAAAAAGTCCTTTTTAATCTCAGAAGAAAAGACTGTTTAACTAAGGCTGCATGTTTTTTATCTGAAGCATTTGGTAGCAGGGCACAATGTAAATGTAACACTTTCGCACACATTTATTTCTCCTTCTGATATTTTCTCTTGCTGGCAGAAAGATTCAACCAACTAAATGCAAGACAAACATACAATTACATATCACTTCACAGTGGACATATCCTTCCTATTTTTTAATACTGGTTAAAAACTAAGAAAAGCTCAGTCCATGGAGATGAGTTGCCTCAAAGGAAATCTGGCTTCCTCTGAACAGGCAGCCCATCGCTACCAACTGGTGGCAGAAAATCCCAGCTACCGCGTGGCTTTGAGCTGTAATAAGGTGAGACATTTCCTGGGAGTGACACCAGGGTTAACTTTCCTGCAGGAATTATACTTGTAGCAAATTAATTTTTAAGGGACTCGCACCTCTAGTTTAAAGTGACTTGGATGGGAAATCTCGGTGGTGCCCTATGATTATATTTTCTTCTTCGCCTTGGATAAAAATCCTGCAGCTTTAAATATCCATCTTTTCCTGTATAAAGAAAGTGTGTCGCTTTTCACAAGGGCACAATACAATTCAAGTGGTAGGACAAGAGAGTCTGAAATGCTACAGCCTCAGGGTTGTATGTGCATAACCATGGGCTTCTCAATCACAGCAGACTTAAAAGCTTTCTAAATACAAGCTATTTATTATAATTTCCATCGAAGCCCCAAGCCACTGTGGTTACTGTGGACGGAAACAACACCCTAGCAATCTTGAACAGCCCAAGCTGTAAGTGGTTTCAGTGACAGTAATTCCACTGTGCACCATGAAAGATCAAGGATAATTGCTACCATATTTAGTAAAATGGATGTTATTAATTTAAAGTATAATCGTGTAAACAGATAGAGAAGTTTGCTGCATTACTGTGATTAGGGTGATGTCACTCGTCATTTCTTCCCTTTCCCTCCTACCTGCCTCGTTTAATTCACTCCACTCTTGCTTAAATAATCTCATCAGCGCCACATCAGTGTTTAACTGCGCTCCACTCACAGCTGTGAACTCGGCTACATCAGCTGTGAAAACACAGCCATTGCCATGCAGAATTTACCTGAAAGTCCCCAATTCCACCTTAGTGCCACTGCTACATGCAGGTTTTGCTTTTTGGGGGTATGTGAGAGCAGAGAAGTAATACAATGGGGATTCAGGGGCTGCTGGCCACCTGCATGCAGCCCCCTGTGTGGCAGGACACCAGCTACCCAAATATTACACAGCAATTTCAGAACTGAGGAAAAAGGTTAAAATGGGGAAAATGGAAATGTTGCCAGGATTGCCTTCCTCAACAGCAATGGCAATAAAAAGGCTGGTATTTTCACATTCAAAAAGCACCAATCCAGTGCTTGGCAAAGCTTCGCAGGAACATGCCCTGCGCTTGCTGGGGTGAATTCTGGATGATGACATTTCAAAATTTAAAATGTCAGCCATAAAAAAAAAAGAAAAAAGAGCACAGCCTCTAACTTTTTTTGTTTTTACTGTACGCACTTTTAAAATGAAATCATTATGGCACAGTTACTCTTCTTCACCGAGCAGCTACTGGAGTTCCTGATCTGCTAATGCTCGAGTGCAGGTAAGTGAACAGCCAGTAGCATTTACTCAGTTTATTTATACTTTCAGCCCAGGATGATGTCTTTTAGCGTTCTGGGCTATTTCTTCACATTTCACATTTCAGGTAACCTTGCCCTCTGCACACACTTAAAGATTTTTGACATTATTTCCTTTTCTGCCCATTAACGAAGTGAGAGTCTTCCTGCCATTTTACTCTCTCAAATGCAGCTTTACGATAAACCTGTATTTTTCCTGCCCAGTTCAAAAAAAGCACCATTAAAGTTAACTCATTTCAGGCGTGAGGGCAATCAGAAAAGGGATGAATTTCTGTAAGTCTTTGGTCTTTGTCCCACTCTCTTTTGCAATGTGAAACTTAAAGCCATAACAACAAATAAAAGAAAATTGGCTTTTGTTGTAAACAAGTGTACGTAAGTGTGTGTGTGTGTATATATGTGTGTGCGCATCTTATGACAACAAAAGCTAACTTCCTTTAAGAACATCTGTATTTGCAAACTAGGTATGATGTGAACTAACCTGACATCTTCACAAGTTCACAGGAATCTCTCTTTAACCTTGGAGCAATTTCTGGGGAGGGTTTTTTTATTTAGACATCATTTTGCTATACCGTATATTGCAGATGGTATTTTTAGGCTTATGCCTTAAACTTTTTTGTTTGTGCAATGTGACATTTATGATTAAAGGAGAAAAAAAACCCCTCTTAAAATACAGCTGTTTGACAGCACATGACTGAGATAACCAAATACAAATCACTGTGGCACATGCTTAGTTTTCTAAAAACGTATACCTAGGAGAGGGCTTATACATCGTTACCGGCTTCCCCTTTTGATGACTTCCTTTAGTGTTAACATTTCTCTGTACTCTTAAGCTACCCATTTCACTGACTACTGGGTAACATACTTCAAAAAGTGTAACTGAAAAAAAAACCAACCCCCAAAAAACCACAAAGAAACTTGGGGAATGGATACAGTTGTATAGTCAGTATCAGGATCTCTGCTTTTGCTAATTGCAAAGTCTTTTTGCTCTAGAAAAAACATCCTAACTCACCTATGCCAGCAGAGGGATCATACACTACATACGGATAAGGTACTGGCGTACAGGTGAGCACTGACAGTCATTTTCCTGACTGCTTACTGAAGTGTCGCATTTAAGCAAATTTAAGAAAGTCCTGAAGCCCTATGAAGTTAAGAGTTACAATACATAAACTCATTTCTGAATCCTGCAGCATTCATGGTTGCCTAAGGTGTATTGACATTAGTATCACAGTCCCTCGGTGAGCATTTCAGTGGGGTTTTAGTGCTCACAGCTGCAATGCAGAGCTGCACGCAGTGCCGAGTCAGGGTTCGGTCCCGCAGCCACCCCAAGGGCTGGCAGTGTTTCCACTGCCCTCGGTGCCCTGAACTGTCACCTGTCCAGCTCCTGTCCCAGCTCAGGCCACGAAGTCATCGGCATCTCTTCCACTGAGCTCAGTAGAAATCAATTCACCATCCACCCCAGCTTTGCCTTAGTGTTGGGAGGTAAAACTAAACTCTGGTTTGAGATAAATGCCATGTCCCCCAAAAGCAAATGCTCAATTGAACTAAACTGCAGGCCCGATTCACAAAGAAATACACAAACCCTTCTTCGTTTTTGGCATTTTATCGATGGCAGGTAGAGCATACGCGTGAAATTCCAGCCAGGGAGGCTCTAATTTAAATGGACTCAGGGAGAACCAACCCGTACAGGTACAGCAACTGTGAGGGATTTCTGGGCAAGGCAGGAGGAAAATGGACTCTCGTGCGTTTGTCTTGTCCAACAGGTGAGTCAGTCACTCCGCAACAGCCCCCAACAACAAAGTACGAGATAGCTGGATGTGTCTGCGTGCTGCTTTTTAAACAAAATGCTCTTTTCCCCCCCCTAGGATCTTGGACACGCAGTCCTGTTTGCTCTGGTTTGCCACTCACTGAACAGCAGGGGACTAATCATGTGGCCAACACAAGCGCAGGCAGCATCATCTAAACTGCTGTCTTAAAAGTCAAGTGGGGCTCAGATGATTTACAAGTCTCTATAAGGGTTCAATCTTTCTAGCAACAATTCCTCGTCTTTCAACACAACATATAAGTTTATGCTTAAGATGGAAACAGGATTGTAAAATGCATTGAAGCAACTAGAATTCCTTTGTGTAGACATAATTCAGGTACCCTTTGTTCACCTCAGAGAAGCATCTGCAGGGATGGCACAGATGTGTAAGGTTGTTCCCTAACAGCTCCCCCGTGGAAATTCATACCAAAATAAATCGCTGAATGCCCTTAAGCAGTTTCACGGCCTTCGTGATATGAGAAGGTGATAACCTCATCCAAGACCCCAGCTGAGAAGACCAGCCACTCAAAATTAATTTGCTGGGACGGAAATCCTCAGCAGAGCAGCCAAAGGGTGCGCTGGGATGAGGACTGAGCCACCGGCCTCTTGGGAGCAGAGCATGGAAATGGATGCAGCATCCCTGCTGGGTCAGTCCTTGCCTTTCTCACCGACATTAATACTCTCAGGGACGGAAAAGTTAATGTGACTCGTTTTCTGTACAGGGTACTCTTCCTGCAGCACGTGTCTTCACAACTGCTCAGATGGGATTTGTTTATGAGCTGGGCCGTGCTTGCTATAAGGTTTGTGATTGGTATTAAATGAAACAGGGAAAAAAAAATTCTGCAGTAAATGTAGGACTATGAACGGGACTTCAGTTGTGGTCCCAGAGGTAACGTACACAGTATTTTGCTATATTTAAAATGGTAAAAAAAAAGTCTGTATCACTCTAGGTGCCCCTACAGTCTTAATGCATTTCATTAATATCTGTTTTAATTTGCACAACCAGTTCCCAAGACACCCTCCTGCCCCTCCCCCCCAAATAAACTAGTTTTAATAACAAGATAAATATGATGTGCTTCTCCTTGCTGAGTGCATTGACTTAAGGCATAGGCACAATTCCCCTCTTTGAACAGAGATGGTATAGTCCTGTGTCCCAATACAATTGTTATCCTGGGTGACCCTTTGCATTCAAATGTTGACTCAAGACATAATAATTACAGGAATCATTCATTAACAAATAGTTTGAATTCGTTAATTAATCGGAAAGCATTACTGAAATAAAAATAGATCATTAAATCCTCTTTCAGGAATAAATTTTATGGAAGTGCTGCTTTGTTAGGCAGCAACACATCTAATCTAAACTCCATAGAAATCTTTCCTTTGAGTCCAGTCAGTTTTGGATTAAGCCAGAATTGTTCATTTAAGAAAAAAAATAAAATCAAACCCTGGTACTCTCCAGACCACAAGAAAATATGTGGAAATCTGTAAAAAAGGAATGGGCTAAATTATTTGTAAAGATTTCTGTCAGCTACATTTTATCTTGAAGATTGCTTGAAGAATACCAGCCTTGCTTAGATATCACTAGGGATGGGCACAGATCTGTCATATTTGCACGTGAGGTAATATTTTCAAAAGTATCTCAGTGGCTTAGAAACCTTGCTGTCCTCGTGAGATTTACTGTGACTTGGATACTTTTGCCGTAATTGGTATTTTTTTTTTTCAAGGATTTTTATATGCATGTGGATGCAATTATGGGTCAGAATTCAATGATCTGGGCTTTTCTTGTTATTTTTCAAAACTTGAACAGTGGACGTAACATTACCAGATCAGATTTTGTGTTTTATCCTGCCCGTAAATGACTCTAGACTTTAAAATAAGGAAAAATGCAACCATGAGAAGATTCAACCACTGAGTTTTTGGGGCTCAGATTCTAGAGGAACCAGCATCCAAAACCCTTGCTTTCCAGTAATCTGGCTTTGTCACAATCTTTATAAATCCTTAAAAAAGTCTGTTTCTTTGTCAGCATCTCTGATATTTGCAGTCTCCACCAAATCTAAGTGACCTGGGACTGTGTATCCTGAAAAGAAAGATGACAAAAATTCTGGCATAGCATCTACATTACACACGTAATTTGTGTGAATTTCTCTGTTTCTATGGGTAGAATAGGTAATTTTCTCTGTTTCTGTAGGTATTGATAAGCATTGTCCAAATCTTAAATCTTCACACCTTCACACCAAATCTTTTCAAAGTTAAAGGTGCTAATGGAGAGTGTGTAGGGTGATCCAAGACACCTGTTAACTAAGGAGGTTCAAGATTTTTCTATTTAGTCCAACTTTCACAACTTTTTTCCTTCCAAGAACTGAATGCAATGCCAGTTTTGTTAGCACAGAGATGACTTTAGGTTAGGGTTAGAGCTGATGTGTCACATCTGAATAGCACAAGGCATCCTTGCCCATGCACAGGCAAGTCTCAAACCCCTTCAGAAAAATACACGATTATTCCAGCAAGAAGATCTGGACTTTTCTACTGGCCAAGCGCAATCCATCTCTCCCATCAGGGAGCTGTGCTTCAGGTGAAAATGAAAGAGTGTTAATTTAACCTTAGGTATCTTGGATCACTCTTAGGTGATCAGTACAGCACATCTCGCTGTTTTGTTGGTTTTTTTGGTTTTTTTTTCTTTTTTTTCATGCCACTGATTTAATGGTGCAAAAATAATCAGAGAGGCTTCTCTCCCCTTTGTATGTTGGTGGGTCTACATTGGTTCCAGGGTCTTGCCCAGCCAGCAACCCCAATGCTCTGAGAACATGATCAAAACCAAGGGGTGATCATTAGACTATATTAATACAGAAGGGTCCAGGGGAGCATCAAATCCAATTCAGCAGATTGTACCAGTAAATTTTGGTGTGGGAAAAAGAAATGCTACACAAATGTAACAGGGTCACCCTGGGATTCCTTGTACTGAAACATCATTTTACACAGAGGATATATATATTTTATATATATATTTTTATATATATATTCACACACACGCGCGCGCACACACAAAAAAAGTCTTTGATAGGCTTTCTGTGTTCTAATAAAAATAGTTGGCAGCTGCAATCTGTGAGACCAGAACTGGCTTTTGTGCTGCCTGCGATGCCCCACTGCAAATTGTCTCTCAAAAGCAGACGCTTGTATTTATCTGGCAGGTCGAGCTAGTGCCTGCCTGAGACAGAAATAACCTCCCATTGGGACACACACAGAGCTCGTAGATTTTTTGCCTGGACCCTGCAGAAGAGGAAGATCCTTGAGGCAAGTTAGGTAGTTTGATTTTTGCAGAATTCAACGTTATCTGAAGTCGGAGGTGGGGAAAGAGAGAAAAAGAGAGAGAATTAGTGGAGAGCTGTTATTTTTGATCTTGTGTTTAAAGAAGCTTCCTTCGGACAACTCAGCTGATACACAAACTGGGTAGGCAAGTGTATTAGGATGGGAAGGTCAGATACAAATCTGGGTGAGCATATTATCTGCCTTTATCATGAGCCACCTAAGACCTCCAGTTTGTTTCTGCTAACCTACCCACCGTGTCTTCTTGGTTCATAGCTTCCTCGGCACCTCTGTGTTCGGGTTAACCCAACCAGAGGTACCCCACTGCTAGGTGGGGAGCGTGTATGGTTCACGTCCACACAACGACTCCGCTCCTCCACTGGGACTTCTGGCACTGTGATCCCATTGCCAGTTATGCTTGCAGGCTCACAGCACTGACTTTTATGTATATTTTATGTATACGTGTAACACTTTTATGTATATTAAAAATAACTTAAATGCTGTAACAGACCTGAATTTCTCCTTATAAAACAGAACATAAAAGTGAACATGTGGCAGCTCTTAGACACATGGCAGCTACAGGGGAGTGCTCTAACATCACTGAGAAGAGCACAGTAAGATAACCTGCACACCAGAATATTACAGGGCGACTGACGGTATTTGCTCTTATCTTGCAGTTACAGTAAGAGTCTCCAGTTTTAGTATCCAACCATCTGTTCTCCAGAGACAGGTCAATATATGCATTTTAAAAGCAACTTACTGTTAAAAACATTAAGGCAACTGCTTGCAGTACTGAAATGCCTTGGATTTAAATTGTAGTATTTTAGGTAGGGTTTTCTTTTGTACTTTTGAGATTTTTTTTGTTAACACCTGTGGTCTGGGTTCGGAATGTCTTAAAATGCAAATGTTTAGAAATCACAGGAATTGCAATAAAAATCCCATTGTATTTATTACACCTGACACTAAGACAGGAAAACATTAGCTTCTGTTGGGGCCCTGATGCCGGGAGGTTTGCGTTCAATGGGAAGCTCCTCCTGCCAAGGCTCTCGGTGGGTTCCCCAGCAGGAGCTCCTCAGTCACGTCCTTCGGTGTCTTCCATCGTTGTGGCAGGAGGAGGGGATGAGGACCACGTGCCCATGTATTTTTGAGACACCAGAAGAGGCTTAACTCAACACCTATTTTACTTTTGTTCTGTGTTACCAGTTTTAGTTATTCTCTCTCCCCCTTTGGAAGTTTCCCCAGGGCAACAACCTGTGTCTTCTAATGTTCCCTTTCTTTCCAAAATGAAAACATCAGCTACAAAAGCTTTTCAGATCAATGCCAATGAATTAAGCTCTTCTTATAGTAAAATGTATGATAAAAGATTTAATTATGTTGGCCAAGTAAATCTTGTTTTAAAGTGACAAGGAAACAAAGAATTTAGGAGCACTGTGTATTTTACAGCCACATAAATCTGCTTGAACAACAGATGCTATTATCCAAGCACTTTAAAAATAATGAATCAGCCAGCCTTTGCCACAGAGTGAGTCTCGTTTGCATATGATTTGTTCAATCACTGCTAGCAGAAACTAAGCTAGGAAGGCCTGCTGCACCAGTGCTTTCACACCAGTCTTTCAAATGCAGCATCTCGGTGACTCAGAAGGTTACAAATCTGCAGGCGATCTGTGGCTTGGTTCGTTTTTGCTGCCGCGCTTGACGTCCTTCGCTTACCTCTCCGTCTTTGGACTCCAGCTTGAGCTCTGTCCTGCACGTGGCTTTCAAGCTGCCGGCCTCGGCGTTGATCTCGATGCCTTTTGGAGCCTCCATCACCAGCGCGCGCGTAGGCGACTCCAGTCTGTAACAGAAAGGGGAGTTACAGAGCACGGTGCATTGAATATTCCCGCTCAGTCTCAGGCTGTCGTCTTGCACAGCCTGACTGCCCATTGCACGGCACCTTAGGACCTGCTGATGGTCAGATCCACGCCTGGTTTGGTCAGTGGGAAGAATTCATGCACAATGTGGTAAAACACATCACAAATCCCGTCTGCTAAGATTTCGTATCAACTCTGCTACGCTGGGTCAAGATGCAAGGTGCAATAAGGTTTCCCCCATGATCAGCTTGCTCATATGCAAGTTCAGATTTCTACCTAATCAGTGCTAATGGGGGATATTAGCAAAGCAGTATACCTACACAGAGAGTGCAAGCACTTTTCTTCCTCAAACCACTTTTCAAGTAGGAACAAATTAGTTCTCCTGACTCCCTATAATGTGAGGTCTGGAAGGGTTTAAGGACATAAGGATACCCATGAAAACAACCAGGCTGAAGACCCCCAAATTCCTGGCCTCCAGTCCTACGCTCACATCCCACTGCTCACAGCCATGGCCCCCTCTGCAGTGCTTCAACCCCTCCTAACCATGGATACACCACACAGGGATCTGACAACCCTGTTATAGCACTAACACAGCCAAACCTTTTAGTTCAGGCAATTGGGGTTAATGCTGTAAGATGTGGAAGTGCAAGGTTCAGTCTTCCTTGCTGATTATCCATTCATAGTTCTTGTATTATACTTGTCTCTTCTCTTCTTTATAATACAGGCTCTTATTACTTTCTGTATTGAAAATGATAATAAAAACCAATTCTCCCTCTTTGGGAATATCCTCTTAGTTGATTTTATCACCATTTATTTACTGTACCGTCACAAAATCTAGACTATGATCTCCCCAGGTGAAGCAGGCAGGCGGACTGGAACAGAAAGCCCTCTGCTTAGACTGCTTTGGGCAGGCAGCACTGACAAAACCAAAGCACAGGGCAGCACACAACCACCAAGCTTACTTGGGCAGCTTTTAGGATGTGCTTGCGTTACTGCAGTGGCACTTCAGCTGTTTCTCTGCTCTTCATATGTAATCATTTGTGCAAGTAAGTGTGTTCTTAAATGGACTCCTGCTGGTACTGAGACAACATTACAGGAGACTGAGGGAATTCAGCTGTATTTATTGCAGCCAACAGTTCAATAAAGCAAAGGCAAGGTTCCCTCTGTGTGGCACTTTTCAAGTTACGACCTTCCCTCTTGTTGGTGTCTTCATATTGCTGCTTTTCGAATACCTTTCCCTCAAGACCCCGAACTCATCCATAATTTCCTAGCCGACTCAACTAAATCTACATTTCAGGGAAGAACTGAGGCATACACAGCCCGAGGAATGAGCATGGTCTCATGGTCAGCAGCCTCTGCACAATCTTTCTGAGCTGCTTTTTGTTTGCTCTCTGCAGGGAAGCTACATCTTACATAAACCTTCTTCTGATCCCTCCACTGGTATCACCCCTTGGCTGGTTCCTGTACAAGGAACCTAAGGTTAAGACTAGTGCTACTCCCTTTTTTTTTCCCTGATTGAATTGCAGATTGCATGGAGGAGAAAAAGCTTGCAAAGAATGATTGACATTAAAAGTGCTACCTGGCATATGATTTCCTCTGACCTTCCAATCGCAATAACTGCCTTTCCAATATCTTTTAGAATTTCTTTATGGTAAAAATAACCACAGCGCACAGCCCTAGGGCTCTGGCACATGCGCTCTGGTGGCTTTCATTACGGTGGCTTAACACGCTGTGTGCCCCACATTCTCCCTGGAGATTTCTGCCCAGGGTTACAGTACGCTCTCATCCTTGGTGGTGCAGCTCATAAGCTGGTATCTACCCCGAAAAATGAAGGACAGTCTGCTTGCACTAAGCCCCCAGGACCTGAGCTGCAGTGGCTGGGATGCAAGCACATATACCTTCCTGCTGCCTCCAGTCAAGAGGCAGGATCCTCCAGAGGAGAAGCAGAGAGCTGAGGCCAGTAATGTCTTAAGTCACTGTGGCTAAATTCACCAGAGGATGTGTCCAAACCCCAAGACAGCTGAGCTAATCTCAGGATAAAATAATTCCTAAGAACCATGGCCAGGTGACTCTTCAGCTCTCCAGCATCTTAGTGACTCTTCAATTTCTTTGATGTCTTGGCTGTCTCAGTATATTTGTTCATCTGTTAATCTTGTAGCTCTTCTGCCCACTGAGAAATAAATCTTGTAAGTACAAAACAGCGTTCAGACACCAGAGTGCAAATGCACTCATTTGCAGCAGCAGCAGCTCTCAATTCCTGCCCTGTACCTGAGCAGCCTCCCAGTCCCACACCAGTGCTTTGCTGGAAACGGTGGAGAGCTGGGAAATGAGTGAATGTCTTCCCATGGTGGGGGGGATCAAGAGGGACCTTCTCCTTGCGTATCTTCCCCTGCGCACACAGGTCCCCGTAACATCAAACCAAGTTAAATTCATGCTTTGAACAAGCTACCAGGTACCTGGGAGTCTATCAGATAACATTGTCCCAAAGTTTTATTCTGTTTTCCTATCTAACAAAGTGACCGAGTTGTTCTCCCTCCTCCACCCAATGAAAACCTACAGGCAGGATAACAGCATCTTACAAACAGTGATGAAACCCCACGCAATTAGACACATCCTAATCCCTGCAAAGCTTCTTGCCTCATGGAGGCACAGAGGACCCTCTCGACCACCTCCCAGTAGTCCATGGCGTAAGGTGGGACAAGCACACAACGCTGGGGCTTTGCTGCTGCTCCGTAACCCACCCCGCTCCCCGCAGCACCATGTGTTTTTTAAAGTTAGCTGAGCTGACCCCCACTCTGTCATCCTAAATCACTAGCTCAGACAGCTGCAATCTTGCTGACATGCTGAATTAACCAAACCCCGTTCCTTTAATGTTAAAAATATCTTTTTGAAGCCCAGGGGTTTTTTAAAGAACCTTAAAACTATGGAAATGAGTGCAAGTACTATAACAGCAAAGTGCAGCTCTTCCAATGATGAGAAACTTGGGCTTGCAGCCCACATGGTTTTGTACTTGTGCCGTGGGTTTGGAGTCTGCCTTTCCTCTCTCCTACATGTTCGATATGGTGTAACTCTATCTGTTTGCATGGGACTTTTGTCCCAATTTATGCTACTGTAAATGAGGACAGAAAGGTCTTAATAACATTTTCCTTCGCATTTGAGGGTCATATGATTGTAAGGGATTTAATTTGATTATTTTCCGATATCCTGAATGAATCCCTGAGACACCTGTCTTTAAACCAGGAGCTGAAAAATCTATGCAAAGCCAGAGAAAGCAGTTGAGGAGTTTATGCTCTAGGGGGTTTGAGTAATGTTTACTGAATACTTTCATTTGAAGCAAGTGTTTAAGAGACACTCTGCTTTTAAACCTAATTCTGTCTTCCAGAGCAGAACCAATTTGGAGACTAATAACAAAAGAAAATGATTTAGCAAAGAACAGATAATTTGTTCAAAATCAACATTTGTTTTCCAGTGTGATACTCTGGAGCTTTCAGCAGGATTCACATCTCCTGGTTAGGTGTAAGACCGTACTTACAGCAGTAGGCTGGAAAGGTGGCTGCATGAATATAGATTGTTTCATTATTTGCTCCTGCTCTTGAATTTTCCATCCCAGCAATTGGCACATAAGCCCTTTTTATTGACCATGGGTGCTGCTTATTTTTGTTCCAATATTTCCAGGACCGGATTCTGACCTCTCTCACAGAGCTGGGCAAGCAGAGTTACAGCTTGCTGAATTCAGGACCGAGATAAACTATAGCCATAAAATTGCTCCTGTCCCACCTACAGTCTCCTAGTAGGTGGACGAAGAGACAGTCTCCTGTCTGGGTGATGACCCACAACATGGGAACCTCTCCTATGGATCCCAGGGTGTTATGTAAGTCCCAAATTTTAAAAGAAAAGACACAAGTAACAGGATTTTCAGAACTATCAAAGTACCCAGGTTCCACTCATTACAACGGGTGTTAGGTACTTTTAAAAATCCCATTGAGCACCTAAACGCCATAACAAATCTGACCCTTAATCTCAGTTCTTAGTTCTGCAACAGAGGTAATAGCACTTCCCAACTCCACAGGGAGGATGAAAAGATAAATATATTAGTGGTTGTGAAGTGGTTACATACTGTAATAACGGAGGCCAGGTAAGTACCGTAGCCAAAGATAGATGGCTGGCAGATGGATAACTGATCTTTCCAAAGCTGCAATATTAGGCTCTTCCCTTCATCAAAAATACTGTTAAGTCTTGTTCCTCCCACTGAGCACACTCAGCCTGCATATCAATGTGCAAGATGATGTATGCAGGGGAAGCCTTTCTCCAGCTCACCATGCTTAATGGACAGTGCTAAATGTGCCTCTTAAGCCCTTTTACTCAAACCTATCACCGAAGCATCTCACATTTTAAAGACAGGTGACGGCATGTCTGCATCTCGCAGTGAACCCCTCTCCTACTATCGATGGAAATTCTGTGCTCCTGGGAATCAACGAGGGAGCAAAATTTTCAGTGCCATCCCTGCTTTGCTTTGAAAACTTCAGCAATAATTTAAAGGAGGTCAGCATATGAGTTTGTATTGAGGTTTCAGTGAAAGTCATTCTCTTGGAAAGATCATTACTTACCCAGATTTCTAGTTTTCATTTCCTTCATCATAAACAGTCACATTAATCACTCCAGTACCATGGATGACATTTCCTTCATGTCCCTCTCCTTACCCCCTCCAGGATAATGTGTCGTTTTCCTTACTATTATGAACAGCCTTTTGAATTTGGGGAGAAGAGAGGATATTATAGATGCGAAGGCAGTACCACCAGCAGCTAGGGGCTGCTGACGTGCTTCCAATAAAGTGGACATAATTTCCTTAAAAAAATAAAGTTTAATGCATATAGTTCAGGGGGGGGGAAATATTTGCCCGGGTCCAGCATTGATGCAAACAGGACTTGCAATTCATGGCTGGTACCAAAGGCTGCAGCACAGCAGAGGGATGATCCTCAACATGTGAAAGGAGTTAATGTGAGCTGGGGACCTATTGCTGCCACTTTTAAATTTTTATTACTTTTTTTTTTTAGAAGGAATGGCCTCAAGCTTCAGATTTTCTCGTCCCCAACGGGATTTTTCTGTGTGGGGCACAAACTTTGCTTGCAGCATGGAAATGGAAAGAGAAGTTTACTCTCAGGAGGTGAGTAGCATATGATGCAGCAGTGTGGTAACATGAGTTAATTTAATTTTGCTTAGAAACCTCTGGACTGAGAATATAGCATGTATTACTGCAGCTGTAGCCCATTATTTCTAATGACTTTAATTATTTCTTATGGTATCCATCTGACCAGCTATAAGATTTCACGTTGAGCATAAAATTAGCCAATGTTACCACTGTGCCTGCTTACATCTCATACAATTGGTAAATTATGCTAGCAAGTAAACGTAGAGCTCCATCAATTTGCTGGTAATGAACCAGTATCTCAGGCTGAAATTTGTTTTCAGTTTTAACTCCCTTGTTTCAATGAAATCAATGGGATCACCCATTCACAGAGACTTATCCTTCTGACTCCATTATTTGTGTGTTCTCTTATATACATCTATTCATAGAAGAAAACACAATATTTTTCTCCCTATTAACTGGAAGTTAATTAGCTTTTACAGAATTGCAAAGAAACCATGCTTAATTTCTATTTCTAGAATGCTCTTAAACCTTTTTTCTTCATTTGTCTTATCTTTGCTTGTATTGAAACAGAAAAAGTTTGGAAGAAGGAACAACGGGTTGGGTCTGGACTCACCTGGTGAAAACCTCAACTTATCTTAAGTTCAAGCAATGTCTTGTCATCTCCCAAAGAGCAAAAGGCTCTGCCCTGAGCTCCACCCTTTGTCACTAGATTTCCTTCCTACTGGGAAGTACTGCCATTTCATGAGAACAAAATAAGCTAAAGTATGGCAACAACAGTAAGCCTAATATAAAACAGAAAAGAGAAAAAAACGGGAGCTGGCCTCAGTAGATCAGAGTGAGAGGTCAAAATCAAAAGGTGAAAATGCACAATGTCTGTTTCCAAGATATCATGATTTTGACAAAATATGACACACATGGCACAGTACAAAAGCAGCAAGTACTCTGAGAGCTTACAGAACAGATCATCACTAATAAGAAAATATGTATCCCTGTTATTTATTGCCTAGCATTGACATAAATCTTGTTTTCAATTACATTTTAATGAAGCACACCAATTACTGTTTGAATAGGGACATCTGATTACAGTCACAATCAACAGAAATGAATCATGCTTATGGAAGGTTTCCAGGGTATTTTCTTTAGGAACATTAATTACAGAAGTAAACAAGGATATATTATTATCATGCCATCCAATTGTAAATCCTGCCTATCGCTGTAAATACTGTTTAGTTTGAGAGCGTGTGTCACTATACGGTTTCGAGTGTTTATGCTGCAAATCTAATAAGTGACAATTCCAGTGCAGCCATACTCTGAAACAGATTTTTATGGCTGGTGGTCCAAAGCCTCATGTAATTCCTAATATGATCAAGCGGACAATGAATGAAAATTCTTTCAGCTATCATCCACAAACCATGGTTAATTCCTAAGGAAAATCCAGTTAAATCTGTCAGAGACCTGACAAGAGCAGAGGTCTAATGATGCTTTATTGGAAATTACAGTTTTCTAATTGAGCTAGAGATAAGTCTGGTTCAAATGGCCAGGGGTGCAACAGCTTTGCTTCTCTGTATTTGGGCAACACAGATGCTAAAGAGATTTTGTACAAAGCTGAGGCAAGAGAAAGAGAAAAATGAGATGAGAAAATAATACGAAATACCCTTGTGCTTAACATTGTTCATAAGCTTTAATATTTCCTTCAATAGGGAACCTAGTGAACATGCTGCACGAATAGTCCTGCTTGGACTCTGCAAGTGCTGCAGTCCCTGACGGATGAAGGAACGGGCGAGTGTGCGTGCGTTCGTGGGTACCTGTGTGCTTGCTCCATCCTCCCCTCCTGCTGCGCTGCATCGATCAAGTCCTGACCATTTCTCCCTGCTTCAGCTCTGCTAATTCAATCTCATGCTAATGCCTTAAATCTCATTTTACAACTTTCCTTTTCTCTCTCTTTTTTTTTTTTAAAATAGAGCTCTTACAGCTGCAATACAAAAAGAAGTGCTTAATCACAAGAAGTGTAATAAATCTGCTGCTGGCTTTGCTAACTTCAGCTTAGTGCCAAATGAACCAGTTTATATGTTTTTCACCTAGTTTGAGGTACAGGTACTGTGTTTAGTGAACTTTTTCTAAACAGAGTCCATGCTGAAACAACACTCTCCTGACCATATAATGGGAATATCTTAATGTCTCTTCAGAGACTACAACTCTGGGAGGAGGGCTAATTGAGTAACAGGAGCGGTTTGAAACCATTGCAAAGCAGGTCAAAGCCAGCATTAGGAAGATGCTCAGCTAATATTCAAAGAAGATTTGAGTGGGTCTAGACAAATGAGGAACCAGAGGAGTTTGTAGGTACGGTTCTGGCTTGCAGCACTAAGCAGGTGAGAACCAGCTTTCATTTTCCTCTGAAAAAAATGTCATTCCTCAGCAAAAGGAAAAGTTCGAGCATGCAGTTCCTCCCAGCACGCTGCAAATCCCCTGTTGTAGTCTTCCAGTACACTTTGCACTAGCTGAGGCTTATTCAGAGCACTAAAAAGCAGTAAAACTAGAAAAACATGGACGAATCAAAATACAATTGTAAATTCTTTGTGATTGCCTACAGCATGGGAATTGTTGAAGGAGATGTAATTATGCAAAGTTGTCCTAAATGTTTTAGGGTTTGGGGGGTTTTTTTGGACTTTAAAGTAATTTCTGGAATGGTTTACAAGAAGCCAAATATAGTATTTAGAAGACAAAACCAGAGATCAAACAGAAGATATCAAATTAATCTAGGGAGAAAAATGTACTGTGTAATACTATTGAGATCTAGTTTCATTAAGAACTGGAGAAGTTGTGAAGGGTAGAAATTGTCAAAGAAAAAAGTACGAGATTAATGTTTAATGAAGTGGAGGTACGGCTGAGAAAATTAAAATCATCTGGATAATTAAAAAATTCTGTTGCTTATAAATCAAGGAAGGAAATTATCATAGAAATTGGGAGGTAGTAGAAAATGATGTGTGGTAAATACAGATGTGGTTTAAGAAGATGATGTGTTTAAGTGGCCAGGGAAGGGATTCAGGGATGCAAAATGAATTATTCCTATTTTAAGTGTAGAGATGACTGCAACTTCACTCTCCTCACCCGGTGGGTTGTGAGCAGATTGGTCTTGCTCTGATTCCCTACTGTGCCTGACAGACCCGAGCGGAGAGCTGTCTGCAGGATTACCTCCGTCCTGCGGTGCTCAATCTTTCAGCCTTAATTGATAAGCTGGAACACCCAGAGTCATTACTGTGCCGTGTGGTGGGAAACCTCCACGTAACAGCACCTGGCTGTGGCCAGAAAAAGATGCTGAGTGGCCGGGGGCTGCATCCTGAGCAGGCACAGTGCCACTGTGCACCTCTTGGGAGAGATGTTATCAGCTGGGAGCACGGGCATGATTAATAAAACCATAGCAATTGTAGGTGGGACTGAGACGATTCAGCCCATAGAGTGTTGCCCTGTATGTTAACATCATCTCTGCCAGGAACCAGCCATATGAGACACTATAAAATACAGGAGCAGAGAGTCAGCTTTGGCTGGAGGAAAACCAATGGACAGATGTCCTCTCTCCTGGCATGAGCAGAAGTGGGACAGTAAATGACATTATCATCGAGCAGGCTGAGCTCTAACTAAGCCATAGTGCTGCTATTGATGCCACTAGCTGGAACTTAAGAGCCTGTAATTATTTTTATTACAAAAACCTGACGACCAAATGTCTCTCGTCACAAGTTACATAGTCTGGGTCAAAACTGGTCAAGTAATGGTCTGGAAATTCCTTTGTGGCTGTGTGTGCTAACCAGAGAGCTTGGAGCTCCAGCAAGGCCATGCCTCTGCTCCCGCTGACCACAGCTTCGCTGCACTCCCAGCGTAGCAAAGTAACAGACTCGGTAGTTAAATATGCTCGATCTACTACCTAAACAACCTTTTTTTTGCTTGTCTGTTATACCTCGTTATGTAACTTATTGCAATAAAATAGAACAAATCGAAACAAAATAAAATCCTCCGCCTGTTGGGTGCATTAATGAGCGCACTCATTTCACAAGTGGAGAAAAATAATTACTTTTTATGTTACCATAATTGCCTAAACCACAAATGCATTTTTCAGAAACAAAGGTTGGGCTGGTGTAAGTTTCTAATTACAGGTTGAAAGCTTCTAATTAAAAGGCATAAATTGGAAGAAACCCTTTCAAGCAGAATTACAGAAGAGGCAGCTAAGATTGCGTATTATCTTGACATACTGTCACCAAGCCAGGGAGGAGAAAAAGAAATAGAAACAAAGCGTTGCAGCTCTTCAATGGGGCCACTGACACTGCTTGCTACCTAATGCCTAACGAAGTGCTGCCATCAGGAACACGGAGGAGATGAACACATCACAAAGTAGGTCTGGGGGGCCACCAAATTTCACAGCAAACCTGAGCCACTGGAGTGGGAAGAGGGACAGCTATACTGTAGCCTGGTGGTAACAGCTGAGGCTTAAATGGGCTTTCTCCTGAAGTTTATACTGGCTTCTGGATGGTGGCAGAAGGACAAAAGCCACCTGAGTTGGCCTAAAATTATAAAACCTGATGGAAAGATGGTACTTGAGTCAGCTAAAACTTGCTAGATTAACCCATAAAATATTTGTTAACACAGACGTTATACAGTGCTCTACTTTGGGGTGACTTTCATGTGTGTGTTGACCACCGGATCAGTTTGGGCCAACTCTCTACTACTTTCATGGCTTGCTATTCCACTCCACTTTGGAAGATGACTGCACCATACAAAATTTTTATCTTAATCTTCTGTTTTTCAGGGTGTTAAATAATCCTGATGAGCAGACCAGCATGTCACCACTGACAGAGAAATCACTTTCTTGTGATAACCTAAAGTACTCAAATGACAGGATTACTGGCAGGGGTGCAGTGCTATGCAAATAGTGCACTCATCATCATCAGTAGTTTGCATGCAGTCTTCTACATCAGAACTGCTTTACGGAGAGAAGGAAAGTTGATCTAGATTTCCATTTTTAAGTTCTTTTTGAAGTCTTATCTGTCATGGGATTTTTACCTGCCGTTTGGTCAGACATAAAGGAAAAGGGTCAGGGAGATTAAAATCTCATGTGGATAGTGCACCGGTTCAGCCTACAGTGCTTTCTGCAGTGATGATTTATTTTTTCTCTTCTTCAATGATTTATTCCATTCCTTCTAAAAAGGTTGGACTTAATAGTAAGACACTTACAATGAGAAATATAGAGATAACAAAACTAAAAAGGATTCAAAATGGTAGAATAAAAAACCTGCTGGAAAAAAGGGTGTGTCTGTATGCATCATATACTTGGTGGTGATACCCTTTGGAAACATGTACACACTTGCCTAAGTGGATTTGAAGAGCTTATTTAGCATGACAAATTGGCTACAACCTGATGGCTATTTCTGAAAACCCACTTATAGACCTTCAGACACTCATACTCCTGTGGCATACCCATTCATTGTACAGTCAATTTATAATGATTCCAACGAATTAAATCTTTATTAACAAACCTATTGACTCTGGCTTTGACTTTTTGTCCCCCCTTTTAATTAACTGCAGTAATGAGACAAGCAACAGCCAATATAACAACTGACCAAACATTTTGTTTAAAACCTGCAGTTTATTTCAAGCAGCTTCACAAAAAATGAAGGCTGAATTGCTATTTGCTAAATGTCAATTTTCACACTCTGTTGAACCTTTTCTGAAGCTTGTCAACCACAAATCTGTAGTAATTTTCCCCCCTCTGATCAGAGCTATATAGAGCATATAACAGGTTTTCAGTTACTTTTAATTTTATGCAGAAGATGTACCATTTGCTGTCCGCAGTATACTTCACAAAATGGTAAATACGCATAAATTGTAAATCTAAAGGGATGCATATGCCAAAGTTGTGGCCTCTTTCACAGTCACAATTTACACCTGCAATACAGTATGTCTGCCTGCGTAAGGCCACAGAAATGATCCAAACTCCTCAAATCCAGCCCATTATTATGCAACAATGCTGCACCATCCTCTTTTCAAACGTGCTGGGCTCCTGCTCGGGGTTAGGGAAGTGTTTCACCCTCCAGAGCACTTGTTCACAGCCTTGCTCCCTGATTAAAGGCACAATTCCTGTTTCCAGCTACAATTCCCTGCCCTGCTGCCTGGCAGACACAAAGCAGCCTCACTTAATCACAAGCGCACGCACACTTCCTTGTACAAGCAACTATGACCATGCACAGAGGTGTAGGACTCGGCTCCAGTGAGAAGAAATACCTTTTACAGGGTCAAAACCACTGGCAATCGCTAAATTTGACCTAACTTTTCCCACACTTATTACTACTTGCTAAAGCTGGGATAGCAAAGAGGGATGACAAAAGATGGTGTCTAGGTCAGGATACTACCACTGAATAGGGCGATAACCAGTGTCTAGTCTGATTTCTGGCATAAACCAGCCTGGAAGTCAGTTGCTCATTCCTGTATCAAACCCAGCTGAACTGAAACCTGCCTTTTAACAAGACAGCCAATTTTTAATAAGCATCCACTGACGTAAGATTTCTCTACATCCCTCCTTTTTAGCACTGCTTCGTAACCTATTTTGACAATTTGGAAAATTTTCCTGTGTACAACTTACAATGTGCAATAGAGAATACAAATAAAGGAAAAACGAACACATCTTCTCTGGAGGAACGCCAGGACAAAGCCAAGGAACAGGCAAGACCGCTGAGAACACAGAGAAGGGCCCAGTGCTCCGTTCTGAGCCACTGCCATTTCAGCGCTGAGGAGTTCGGCTGGGAAACGGGAGGGATGGGGAGTATGTGAAGAAGTTAGTCTCAAAGCTCTTTGATAGCCTAGAACTGAAAATCTTAAAGCTATTTGAGATTTCCAACTGATTTCTTGCTTTCAAATATGCAAAGGAAAATACGTTGGGAAATGGTGCAGAGAAGAAAATAAAGGGATTGTGTGGGTGGTGGAGGGAGGAATGGAGCAGAGAGAGAAAGAGATTGGGAAGCAAAAAAACCCCAACTTGCTGAAAAAGAGAGTATAGAGCTGTCTCCAAAGGGACTACTTTAATTCTGGGAATAGGATGTTTTGCAAATTCTTAGCATCAATTTATCTTCAGCTAAAAATGAAACTGTTTTCTGTTTATCTTTTGCATATAATCACTCCTGAGTAAAACATATGTTTTAAGGTAATGTTTGGCAATCTTTCAAGAGAGATATGCTAAATGATATTTTTCTTAACTGAGAGAGAGACTGAGCCTAGTGGTGACAATTTATCATATGCTGGGAGATGAACATATTGGCATGGACCCACCTCTATGTAGGGCAGCAACATCCCTGTCGTGCTCTACCTGGAACTGGTGGGAACTGGGAGCTATGAAGCACTGCTGCTCACAGGTGCTTGTTTCAAGACTTCCCTTGGCTCTGCTTATGCTATTTGATTTGTGCCACTGTGCTGTCGCTGGCATCCATACTGTAGGTTGTTGACCTTGTTTGTTTTAAGGTATCGAAATCTGTTCTCCAGCTCCTTGGGTCAACCACAGCAAAATGAGAAAATGTTCAACATTTCTTGACTTCCATGAGGTTCCTTCCATCCTTCCTTGGGCAAGTCTGCATTCTGACTGTAATAACCTCCCTTATATGACTTTCTAGCAGATAACAAAGGGACAATTACAGCTGCTAATGGAAGAGGTCAAATGGAGGTGAAATGAGATGGATTAAAAAAAAAAATGAACTGATGTCAGAAAAGCCCTCGTACCAGTCAGTGGCATAACCACTTCCTAGAACAGGTTTTTAGCTGGGAATTTCATTTCATTTTACTCTATTTTATTTTGATTTTAAAAAGAGAGGCAGGCAGCTAGGAGGACTGGCTTTGTGGCTGAAGCACTGGAATTCAATTTCCAGCCCTGTGATGAACTGCCTTTGTGTCCACGTGCAAGCGCATTCAGTGCTCCCTGGGTTTACTGCAGTATAGCAGCGGTGGGGATGGCTCAGCACAGCCCAGGAGGAGTAATTCCCCCCAACACAGCAAAGTGATACAGGCAGCTCTTCACTGCTGACTTCTCCTAGTACCCAAGCCAACTCGTCTGAAAACTTTCTCATAGCAGACTGCCACCTCCGCTGCAGAGCACGGCCCTGAGCCATTACCTCCACATGGAACTTCACCAGATGGTCTTGTGTGGTGGGAATGCCCCCAGGTACACAGAGGTAACCCACTGACTTCCCAAGTATTGCCTTTAAAAGAAGTCAATAGAGTTACCTTGGGAACATAACACGGGAAAGGAAATTGGACCTTAAAATCAACCTTAATTCTTTTTTGCATGGCTAAACAAAATAATAACAATGAATAAACATTGCAAGAGAAAAAAATAATTGTGGTTATTTTACGGTCTTCAAAACCAACAACAATCAAAGCTGCAAGGTATAATTTTTTTTTCCTGGAATTCCTTGCTTTTTCTGAACTGCCTGTGCCCTCATGGTACCTCTCAGCAGCCATGTTAACACTATATATTGATTGTCTGCTTGGTAGGTAGAAGAAGGGAAAATAAAACAGGCAAGAACTTAACTCTGTTTAGGTTCCTCCAGTGCATGTGGAATCTGGACAATTTTCTGTGGGTAGCCACCACTGCTAAAACCTTCCCAGGCAAAATTACTACCATGGTCTTCATCTGTGTCAGTAACCAAAGCCACCACCGAGCCAGGCAGGGTGGGAGTTAGGGCATGTTTCTTCCCTTCTCTTTAAAATGCTGGTGTGTTACTGTTCTTCGAAGCAAAAGGTATGAGAGATGTCTTGATTTCTACCATTCTAAGCTGCCACTCTGCCAGGTTTCCAAATGTCCCCTGCTCCCCATTGACAGAGAAGTGCTACATGCTAAGGCTGGCCTGTCACACCCCTAGCACTGGGAACACCAAAATTCAGCATTCCTTCTAATAACCCCATGTCCCAGCAACCAGGAGTGGTTAATTCCAGTTCCAGAATAGTGAATCCAGTCCTCGCTTTGTGGCCCCAAGGAAATGAGGAAATTTGTATCACGTCCACGCACCGTGCTGAGTACCCATGTTCAACACTGGACCTTCCAGTCCAAACCGGTACCACTATCCACTTGCTAACGTTACCCACTGGGATATCACTGCTGGGATAAAACACTGGAATAAGTCAACCTAAGAGATCACTGGTTTTGACATTGAATATCAAGCCTGCCATATAGAGGTCAGAGAATCTACATATCTGTATCAGAGAAATACAGTAGAAAATTTCCTTTGGAGAAATTCCTCAGTAGGGAGGAGGCACTCGAAGCTGGTTATCTCCTGTCCCCCCTTTCCAAGACGGATAAGGAATGTTCTCAACATTAATGACACAGATTTTTTCAATGTTTCCTTTCATTTTTCACGATTAGACTTCAAGGTTGCCCAGATATCAAAATGCAACGATTCAAGTTGTCACCAACATTCACCAAGATTTGGCTGCGATTTAGGAGGGTGAAGAACAACAACCCCCAACCCATGGCTGTACATCAACGTGCCAGGGAAGTGTTTAATATTGCGAGCCCAAAGCTTCAAAATGGAAACTTCTGCGGTTTTTGAGCTGCTGTTCTAAAACGCATTCCATGTCCATGCAACATCCCAGCATGCCAGTTTATTGTGGCAGTGAATATTTGTTTTTCAAAGCAATTTAGAAGTGGTGGAGAGGCAATGGCCTGGGAGTCAACCTGGGTTTTCTCCTGCCTCAGCCCCTGCACTGCTGCACACCACCAGGCTGTGCCTGGTCTCCTTTTGTCTTTTCTTGTTTGCTCGGGACACAGTTAGGTGCAAGGATTATCTCTTTCACTGTCTACACAGCATTATGCACAGTAAGAACTCGTTTCATCTACAGCATTTAGGAACTAATCCTATGTAAGAAAATATTAGCCAAACACGCTCTGGTTACCCAAACTCAATTAGCTGTGAATTGGAAGGGAATATGTTTAAAATAACAGGACCATTAAAAAAGACTGGAGATTTGTAAAGATGTTTACATGCCTGCTGGCCTGTTTTTAAAATTCTGGTGTTGCACCTTCCTGTGCCCATTGCATGTGAAGGAGGTAACTGTATCTTATCTTCAAGTAGTATCTGTTGCTGGATTCTCTGGCCTAAATGATTTTCATTCTTACCTAACATACCACATTAACGCCTAAGGGAAGGAACCTATTTCATCCCCGGACTCAATAAAACACGGACAATGGGATCATGAGTCCCATCACACAGGTCTCTCAATAGAACCCGACTCTGACTTAAACAGGAGGGGAGAGGGAGACAGCTGCCTTTTACAAAACTTGGAAATTGCCAAAGAATTACTTTTCTGTCCCTCACATATTATTAAATTCACTGCAGCTCTTCCCTCCATCTTACCCCAATGATTCCCACAGCCCTCTTTTTTCCTGCGTACTGCTATAGAGCAAGTCACCAGGTATAAACAACATTTGCTGTCACCCTAAAAAGGAACATTTGCAATTTTTAGTTTATAGGTGATGACACTAACGGAGTAGCCAGGGCAAAACCACTGAAACCACACAACCCCCCAGGCCAGTATAAACACACTCTGCCACTTCAAAAGAGTTCAGACAACTCCATCCCAGCAGCATTCGTGGTGGACGAGGTGTGACCTGCCTTTCCGCAGCCTGCAGAGCTGGGAATGCCTGCCCGGGGCTGCAGGGCGCAGCTCCGGCAGCGGGGATGCTGAGAGAAACCTGGGGGCAGGTTTTATCCAGTGATGCTGACTACACTCCTAATATGCTTCTACAGATGACAGTATACAGAGTATCTTTATCTCCTCTAAAGGGTATCTTTTATAAAGCAGTCACATCCTGACAGTCATGCTGCTTTAACTTTACTGCTCTAGTTAGAGGTATAATGTGGGGAGAGCTTAAAGAGATATAACTGGACAGGCCTGTTTTAATTGTTCCCACTAGACCTGTGCTCTGTGACCTTGGACATCTACAGAGCCATAAATATAAGCTTTGATTGCTGTTCCCATAGTGACTGGCAGGAAGAACACACTGGAGGGTGGACTAGGACCACTTCAAGCAGGCAAGCAGCAACTGGAAATGATTAAGTTCAGAAGCTCTGGGGACACTAGTGTCACCGCAGGCCAGCCAACCTGGAAGATAAACATTGCTGGGCACTGCGAAAATGATTTTTCTATTTGCTTTCCACTGAGAGAGTGAACCAGGCACTAGGCTTGGCAAATGAGACCGTGAGCTCTTCTGAGGCAAATTTACCGGTCCTTTCTGCTGCTGGAGATGTCAAAGCTGCTAGCGGGGCTTGTCACATTTGTGCTGTGCACACTTAGTGTTGAGGAACAGGAACAGCAGCCCTTGAGCTCAGTTAGACCTGCAGAGCAGGCACGGCTGATGCACAGAGAACATTTCTACACGGAGCAACACACAACGTGGGAGGCTAAATCACCCCGTGCAAAGTTGCCTGGGCTGTCCCTCTTCCAGTGCCAAAGCCAGCGCAGTTATTTTTATAGTGCTCTGCATTGTCCAACGAGGGCTGTCACAGGGTTTGGTGTGGAAATGGGAGACCTTTGGCATCCCACTCCAAAACGGTAAGGACCTGGTGGATGCACTTGGGAAAAGGAATGCAGCTTGTCCTGTGACTCTGACATCCAGCTCTTGCTCTCACTGTGCTCTGTGCTGTTGTCCTGGTTTCAGCTGCAATAGAGTTAATTTTCTTCTTAGCAGCTGGTACAGTGTGTTTTGGTTTTAGTGTGAGAATAATGTTGATAACACACCGATGTTTTGGTTGTCGCTAAGTAGCGCTTATCCTAAGTTAAGGATTTTTCAGTTTCCCATGCTCTGCCAGCAAGCAGGTGCACAAGAAGCTGGGAGGGAGCATGGCCAGGACAGCTGACCCGAACTAGCCAAAGGGGTATTCCATACCCCAGAATGTCATGTTCAGTATATAAACTGGGGGGAGTCGGCCGGGAGGGGCGGATAACCGCTCGGGCATCGGTCAGCGGGTAGTGAGCAATTGCATTGTGCATCACTTGTCTTTTCTTGGGTTTTATCTTTTTTATTTTATTTTATTTTACTCCTTTTCATTACAATTATTGTTATTATAATATTTTATCATTATTAGTGTTAGTATTACATTTTATTTTACTTCAGTTATTAAATCGTTCTTATCTCAACCCAGAAGTTTTACTTTTTATTCCAATTCTCCTCCCCATCCCACTGGGAGGGGGAAGCAGCAAGCGAGCGGCTGTGTGGTGCTTAGTTGCTGGCTGGGCTTAAACCACGACAGCTGTGAATACATAAATAGAATTCCAATAGCTCTAAACTCTCCTATTTCAATATAAGAAATGGTAGGGTTTCAGGAAAAAAGTTAAAGACACATCCTGGTGGCCTGAGTATATACAAAAGCAGCTCAGGAATATTTATATTAGCAGAATGCACAGCAGGAAAAGCTGAGCTGTGCTAAAGGCAAAGCTGCCAGAGCATTTCTGAGTGACTTGCTCAATAGCACAGCGTGGTGTGCTTGCTGGCTGCCCATCCACACGCAGCTTCATTAACTCCCTGGCGATCAGGGCCTCGCACATCACAGAAGAATGGAATTTACACATGGTCAAATCTAGCGTTGTCCATAGATCACTCAAATTTATAACCTTCAAAACCAGAACAGCCTCACCATCTCCATGAGTATATTAAGGTTTGGAAAACTGCTGTTCAACCATCCAGGATAAATCAGTAATTATTCAGATGGAAAGTAACACTGGATCTTCCTGCCTATACACTTTGTACACTACCCAAAGCCTCTAATTCACATATATTAAACTCTTCAGACTTTGCTATTGTGGTAACTTTAATGCCAAAAGAAAACAGATAAGCCAACGAAAGAAGTACAAGGTATCACTTCTCCCTTACTACATACAGCACTTTCATGTATACGCATAGGTCTGTTAAAAATCCATGGTAATTCTGACATGTTTTGAAGTCAAGATTACATGGTGTTTTATGAGAAGAAACTTAATGACACGCCACAGGGAGAGACCGTACTATTCTTATGTGATAACCAATCATCCCGGTCTCTTCTCTATGCCTCTAGCCTTTCACCGAAAGTAGATCCCATCATTTTTTCAAGTAGTTGAGTCAGATTTGCAAAGTCTGCACATTCTTATAGTAACCACAAGCACTTAACGCATCAGCTATTTTTTTTCTAAGTTTGGTTCTTCTTTTTTTTTTTTTTTAAACCAAGTAGAAAATGCCAGAATTGTCCAACATTTTTTAAAATGACTAGCTCATGACCCTCTGATATTTAAACAGTATGGACCATCATACTCTGAAAAATCAAGCATTACAAAAAATTAATCTCTCAGGTGCTCAGATGTCTTAAGTTACTTTTGGAAATACTGACTAATAATAATTATTGCCTGCTCTGCTTCACTGTTAATCTCTCTTTCAGAAAGTGCACTTCTTGAACTGTAGAAAATGACACTTTTAAGAAGAATTTTGCATTTTTCTGACTGCAGCAAACCATATGGAGAGTGGCTGACGGGTCCTGATGGATAACACATATACTAGCAGCCTCCCAGAATACTTAAATCTGAAAAGAAGGAAGCTCTGCAGAAGTGGCCTGGATAGCTCCATAAATCAATGCCACACTGTTAATTCCTGACAGCTATCAAAAATTAAGGGATGGTCAATTTTAAGGATTGGTCCTACAAAAGTCTTGCAATTGTTCTTTCAAGAGAGCCATAATCTCCATTTGGGGAGCAAGAGAACCATTATATGTAATTATTCAGTGGCTCTGCTGAAATTTCAGCCTAGCTCTTGAAGGCTAATTTTGCTATTCATCACTCTAAGTAAAAGCGCAGCCAAAGATGTCGCTTTTGTTTATATCAAGTTTTTTTTTCTGGAAATTCAAACCAAAAAAAGCATCGCATTTGTTGTAGAATCATTCAGTCCCACTGGCAGGTTAGCCAGTGCTGTAACCTACCACAGCCTGGACTAGGAAAGCCAGACACTAAGGAAATTATATGTGATTTGCTTCACTTAGAAACAGAGTACTGGGATGCAGCTAGAGGAAAGCTTCCTCAAAGAGATGATTACAAAACCAACACTCGCTTTGGTATCACACAGACATTTTGACATACTGCATGAGTCAGAGAAACACTTTTAATTTGGATGTGAGCACCTTTGCCTGCAGAACTCCCATTGCATTGACACCAATTCTCCTTTCAAGTCACATCAGTTCACAAGGTATGATGCAACATCATTGAAAATGTGCATGTATTTATTAGAGGTTACAGCATAAAATATGCAGGCACCTTGAAATATATTTCAGACTGTGACAGCAGGCAGAGTGACTGAATACATGTCAGAGGTTTATGATGAACTCTAAAGTGTCTTCATTTAAGAGGCAGCATCCTTTTTTATAGGCATCCTTTATTGCTTGATTTATTCTTTCTATCTGTAACTAACCTCTAGACTCATAGATTTAGACTCCTGGTGTGATGTTGCTTGAATGCCATGCACCTCTGAGCTCTGCAAAATGTTCTGACAAAGTCATTGCTTGGTCGTCTCTCACTGTTCAGAACAATGCCAATGGATGGAGAGATTAAATGATACCCCACTGCTAACTGAGAACCCATAAAATCAACATATTTAGTGGGCGTTTTAGAAAATTTGTCACATGCTAAGCAGGAAAGAGCAGGAAAGGACTAGGGGAGATTTAGCGTTCCATTTTCCGCTCTCTTTAGCAGTATTGCCCTTGATGTTTTCAGTAAGACCTCTTTTTGCAAAGAATTAAGCACAAACTGATGGTGAGGATGAGGAACTGAGCCTAAGTGAATGGCAAATTACTCTCTTCTTGATACAATCAGTTTGATCCCATATAGCAAGACCTGAGCATTTATGGAAGTACGCAGGGCATAGATGGGCCAAGCCCCACGCTAAGGCAGCTACCAGATCCCTGGGATGAATTCAGGACCCAGCTTGTTTCCACATGTGCAGTTCATGCAAAAACGCATACAGTGTGTTTACAAGAAGACCTCATTAACTTGAAAGGAATTATACAGTAGTGAACAAGGGACATAACGTGCTGTGTAAGGCCATCGTTACCTCATGACTTCATGGGAACTTTTTTTTTAATGAAGGCAAAGCATTGCCTACAGGATTTAGCCTATTAATACTAACACCAAAACTGCATCGGTAATCCCACATTACCAAAGTTTCTTCAAAAAGTATTAGTGAATTAAGCCAGTGCCTGCACTATGATATACACCTAAGGGTTTGGATTTGGCAAGGAGCAGAAATGCATTGCCCAAATCTCCTGGCACCGTACAGCTGGGACTGGCTTTTTCCAGTGTGCTCCCAGCACAGTTCCTTCTGCCCCAGGGGAACAAGAATTGATGATCTGGTACTGAGAGGTTTGGAGGCTTTAGATAGAAATGAACAGCAATTACAAAAGACTTAATTTTTGTATCCTAAAAGGCTCTGTCAGAAATGTAATTTGTAATTAATTAGAAGTGTATAAACCAGATAAAAGCCTGTTAAAGTCAAGTAGTTTTTAACCAAGGGAACTCTGCCTTTCAACTACCAGCTGAAAGCTCAGGACCTTTTCACAAGTTTCTCTGTGCTTTCCAGCTGATCATTCTCGCAGCACGTGTTTCCAAAATGAAATTCTTCAGGTTTTTAAAAAAGTTTCCATCTTTAGACAGAGCTCCTCAGCTGATTCTTGTAAGATATCCTGTTTTTCTAAAGAGACTTTTATTGCAATATGAATTTATTACAAACCATTCCACATGCACACATTTTCAATCATACCTTGTGGGTCATAAGAGAGAGAATTTAATTTCAGAAACCTTAGGAAGCAATAACAATCTTTAACCTCTGGCATTGCACGAGAAGATACTGCATTTTTTTCTATCAAAATGAACAGCTCTAATAACCTTCCATTAATATCCATTTATATTTATTACTTCTTCATTAAAGTTAAGGCACCAAATCCCTAATAAAAAAAAATAAATTGACATTTCACTTTACTTCTTTCTCTGTCTTTTAAAATGTTAATACTTAAGGAAGTGGACAGGACATGACATATTTTTATCACTGCCACACAGTTCAGCACTAGCAGCATAAACCCTTTGTGTCTTGCTTTTCGCCCTTATTATATCAAATATAAGCAGATTTTCACTGGGTTCACTGACAGGGAACATCTCCTTACAGCAGCACATCCCCTCATTATCCAGCCCTCTCAGCTGTTCTCAAGCTCACCAGGAGGCCATTTCCCCTCTGCTTTACAATCTCATTTATGATCCTTGATGGCCTAAGTTTGGGGATTTTTTGGTTTACTTTCTTGCTTGATTCCCCCATGTCACTTTACAACATGTCCTCAGCCAGCCTTCCCACAATCGTCCCTAATGACATGAAACCAGGCAAAGAGGGAGAGAACGTGTTTTTCTTTTTGTATTGTGAAAAGCAAGAGAGAACTCACGAACCAAAGTCAGCTCGACATGAGAAACAGAGAACTGCAGCTGAGTTTCAGCTGGCGAAACAACTGCCAGGAGGGTCCCAAGAGCCCAACACCCATTCGTGTTAGCCTAACCCAGGGAAAAGCTCCTCTCCTTCTGCAGCTACTGCCCACACCCTGGGAGATACGCTCCTTCTCTCTGGAGAACCAAGCTGTATTTCTGAACATGTTTTTCAGGCTTTCTTGGAGCCACTCACCTGCTTTTTTAGCTATTACAGGGTTGCAATCACATTTCTGCTTCCTCATCTCCTGCATGGTCCTGAAACCATATGACACCGTGTGAAACACAGGCTTCTAAGTTTGGCTTCTTCCATCCAAGGACACAATGTCCTTGTGCAGCTCAAGTGAAATATGGCGTTATTTTACTTGCCAGCAAAGCTGTGTGTATGTACTGAGGTATGTATTTATAGCAGCCACCTCTGCTGATGGATGAAATGGTGGCTGCCACTTTGCCTTTCAAACTAGCAATGCTCCACCTTTAATATGGTGCTTTCACGTGCTTGGCCTCAAAAAAATGCTGCTTTTTTCAGTGAGTCACTCCAATGCCAGCTCAGCTGGGAACCTGAGCAGGGGACTGCCAGCTTCAGAAGCGTCAGCAGAATCTGGAAACGAGGCGGTGAAGTCCACAGGCTCTCAATTTTACTAAGACAGAGAAGAGAAAGCGGAACCACCTGCCAGCTTCTGCCTGCGCTGCCGGCACAAGTAGCTTCTGCATTTCCATTTCCTCCCTTCACGGGACATGAGCGTGCACAAGGTGCAAGATGGGTCACCAACCATCTCCAGTCCAACACTGCCGAGCCAACTCACTTCTGAGCCCAGAAAGCGCACGGCAGCACACAGCAAATGCTCACGCACTAATAATATATTACTATTGTTCTAGATGAAGTAGACACCAGGGGAGCACCTACGGGTTGTGTAGCGGTCCCCAAAGAGGGACACAGGTCTGACTGCTGAGTCATGTTTAGAAAGGGGTTCTCATTAGCCACGTGCTGCCTCCGCAGAGCTGAGTCCAAACACCATTTGACAGCAGGGAGTGACATTCCTTTACTATGCACTCAGCAATGCTATTTGGTCGGAAATTATTACTATTCAAAACAGCCAAAGGTGCCACAATAACCCACGGGATAAATCCATCCTGCAAAATATGCAGGTGGAGTAGAGCAGCAGTAGCCACTGCACATTAAAAAGGTAAAATCAATTAAAGTCATGAGGAAACGACATAGCTACTCCTGTTTGGCCTAGAGAAAACAACCCTATTCCACATGAGACATAAATTCAGAATAAAGATTCTGTAGGCACAGTGAATATTTATGATTTCTCTTAGTAAGTCTACAAGATACTGCTTTCAAAAGAAAGGATCCCATTACAGTTATGGACACATTTTTCTCCTCTCTTTAACAGCATTATGCAACAGGTATCAATTTGTAACTACAGTCTAAAGTACAATTAGTGTATTTGTAATAGTGTCCTTTTTAATCACAGTGGACTTGTATAGCTCGAAGTACCTCACTCACGCTAAATAATAAGTATTATTGCTTGATACGGCCAAACCCTCTGGCATCAGCAGACAGCAGTAGGAAACAAAACCCTGAGGACCTCTTCACTTGGGCAGAAAAGCGTCTAAACTGTCCTTCCCTATTTTGTACGAAGTTAATGAGAAGTTCATGTTAAATGCTCGGTTTTAAGGAAGCTGGTTCGTAACTGCTGCTCTTCGTCAGGCAAAACCCCAGATGCGGTTCCCATGCTGGGCTCTGCATGGCTGCGGGCGCGGGGAGCTCTGTTTGCCAGAGGGCTCCCAGGCTTGCGTGCAAACTCTCAGTGGGGAGACAGTCCTTCCTTAAAAGCAGGTACCGAGTGCTGAGTAAGGCAAAGATTTTTATTTTGCCTGCTTTGCTCTTCATTTCAGGTTTTAGAAATGCGAGATACGCAGCTGGAGAGAAGTATAAAGGGATAGAGAGAAATATTAAAGAAAACCATGTATTCTTCTACCCAAAAGCAAACATGGTGCTCAGTGGATTACATTCCTCTCATTTCTTTAAGATAAGAATAGCGTTCAAAGGAAAATCTCCGTCTCTTCTGAGCTATTCAGTCATTTTGAACACGATTACATCCTAAATATCACAGTATTTGCAAAGGATTGGGATCACAGTGATAGGCGGGTAAGGTGCTTTCTTTGCCACCTTTCTATTTACTTCTGTATTTCATGCTCAATATCCTTGGTACAAATAGCTCTATCTCAAGTACAAATGTTATGGTAAAACAATAGTTTTTGAGCCTCTTACAGAGCATTAGAAATGCTGCATCGCAGACCAGCACACCAATGGATTCACAGTGCAGCATCTCCCAACTACCCTACATAACAGCAGCACTAGCCAGGCTCTGCTGCAAGGCAAATGTGTTGCCCAACTTCCACTGAAACAAACGCTGGTTTGCCTGCCCTCCCCTCTGGCTCCTTGTCTAATGACTGCTTTTAGGACACTTACGGCTGCAGTTAGACAATAACCTGCAGATCCTGTTACAGTGGACACCCCAAAAATGGTCCTTAAAGCCTGCAGACCAGGTTTTCCTCCCAGGGCACAAGCAGTAAGGTATGTCACTCTGGAACACGTAGCCCTCCTTAATCATTATCAAAATGTAAATGAAAGGCAACATTTTCTATAAACATCTGCATTCTAGAGGCTAAAGAGTATTTGCATCATTTTCTGTAAGACCTTCCAAAAAATACCACCTCAGGGAGCAGACTAACCTACTAGACAGATACATCATGTTAGATGTGTCACCACATCCTTTTAATCAGTGCATAGTCAATACTCTGTATCATATGAATAACTAATTAGTTTCGCAACTTATTTCCACAGATGACATTGCAAAATCTATCTGAGGAATGTCATCTGCACTTGAGAGAAGGACAAGCATTGTAATTAAGTATTAAGCCATTTCACCAGTGTGAGTCTGCCATGGAGTGTGAAATGGCTATAATTCACATTTTTAAGACCTTGCATTTATTAGCATCTATTTTCTACTCAAGGTTAGTGGTGTGCCATACAGAGAGTTAAAAAAAAGCAAAAAAAGCTCACATTTTTGTTATTCAAATGGATATACATGCATGTCTGACTGTACAGATTGGTCACACCGATAGGGTTTCTCTTAAGTCCCAGAGGACTTCTGGCTCATACACCTTTGTGAACAGCACTCGAAGGTTAGATGAATGCTCTGATTACGGAGCAAGCGACATTCTGCTGTTGAAAGCTAATGACAATCCTGGGCGCAATGCACCTAGGCAGGATACAGATCTTGTATACAAGAAAGATATTCAGTCTGAGATAACAGTCAGGACTGACGATTAATATCTCCCAGAAAAAGGCTTTGTTTGCGTTAGGAAACCCCTACAGAATACATGCAGAGAGAGAATAATGAACCAGGCTATTGTATTCTATTCAGGGCCCAGGGAAAGTGAAATTGGTCTCTGTCTGGAGCCATTGCTCCAGTTGCAATTATGCTACTTAATTATATGCAAAAGAAGAGGAGTCTTGTGTATCCTCCCACCAACCACCAAATGAGAGGGATATTTCCACTGCTCTCTATCCCATAAGCAATGCCATTTGGCATTTCCTTTAGAAATCTGTCCTTTACTTCCCTATTCCCACTCCTGTTTTCACTTGAAGGGCCACGTGGCTCTGGTGGAATATGCATGCTCTGGTGGAATATGCAGGCTCTCGCACCCACGCATTCCTGCAGCACAGGGGACATGAGCACATCTGGAAAGAGCCACGCACCCCACTGCAGGCTGCTCAACCACCAATTCCAACTGCTTTGCCTTTTTTCCCTAGCTCGAGTCTATCTCATTTTTTATTTCAGCAATATACTGTGTTCAAAACACCTTCATGCCAAGCTCCCCTTCCTGCCAAGCCTGCTTTCACCATCCATTAGCCCTCTTTGAAGAGGATCTGCCTGTCTATGGACAGATGCTATTAGCAGCACTGTGAACAGGGCAGGGCCATGATTTATCCAGCCGGGATAAATCAGCAAAGCTCTGTCAACGCCTCTGCCATTTCCCAGGCACGTGCCTCCTGAGCATCTCATCCAAATCTGGGCTTCACCTGCTAAAAGCAGGGAAGGAAAGGACACCAAGAGCTAAATCCCCCTTTTCTGGTGCTGGGTGGGAAAGACATGAAGGTCATTAAAAGAAGATTTGCCGGGGTAAGGAAAGGGAACGGCAACCCCCCTCTCCCCCTTTTTGCAACAGAAATACTTTAACAGATGGAAAGCCCCAGCAATTGACTGCCTTGTAACTCCAAGCCTTATAATACACTGCCCACAAGAAGCCTGTGGAAAGCCTGCCTTTGATTTGGGAGGGCTGTGGCTTGTCCTCTAAAACAGATGAACAGGCAGCAGCTTTGAAGGGATGTCAACAGGAGGAAAGGCTAAAGCAAAGTGGCTGTGAAATCAGTGTGAATTCTGCTCTGAGAAAGTTTCATCCAACAGCAAGCATTTCAGGAAGCTTTAGCTGTTGCAGGAAAATTATTAGATCAGGTGTGGTCTCCTAGATTAAACAATGGAGAGTGATGAGGACCTCTACCATTCAAAAGAAACTCCCTGAAGTCCACTTAAATTAGCTCGAAGTTTAGAAACCAGGAACCTGTTCTCTCATTTTAGTTGCACGCTAATGTGTTGACTTCAGTGGAGATAGTCATATAAATCCAACCCATCTGTGTCATATGAAAATAGTTATATTTGTTACAATGTGGAAAGTAAAGCTCACCCCAAGGCAAAAGTCTGTTGTCTTTTAAGCTGGTAGGACTACCAAAATTATTGGGATTGCACAGGTATAACAGAGAAAAGAACTGCATCCTTTCTGGTAAATTAATTGGAAAATAACACCAGCTAGATACAAGGCTACATTGGCCATTTTTCCCTTGCTGGCACCTCACAGGAATCCCCAAGTGTTTGCTGTAAACTAAACAGTGTTTCAGTATCACACACTAGTCTTTATAAATAACTTCCATTTCTCATCAATTACTTCCTCTTTCATACCATTCATTTTTTGCATTTCCTCTAATTTTTGTTCCCTTAATCTTTATTAATGTAACAGGTTTTAGACAGAAACATTATTTGTGTTCGTACTTATTGAAAATGTCGCTGCTGCCTTGTGAAACACAGCTGAGAGAAACCTTAATTCGGTAAGAATTACTGTTTTGCAAAATGAGTATTGTTACATCAGCTAAGCACTGTATTAAATTGCTTTTTGTTACAATAGGTCTCACTTGGACTATTTGGATAGTTCAGTACTGTACATGGTAAGGTAGAATTGCACTAATAAAATCAAGCTGCAGGTACATTTCATCTGCCATTTGGTACTTTCAGTGCTTCATAATTAACTTTGGTCAAAAATTACCCCTTCAAGCCCAAGGGATTAATTCTTCCTTAACTGTATTTGTGCATTACAGGAAAACGGTTATCCCTTGGTTTCCTGGCCTTGGATGAGCGGTTTACTGCATTTTTAACCTACAATAATTGTGGATGAATTCCAGCTGTGTGCTTGCCCCTCATGGAGTGAATTTCGTGCTGGTTTCTTTTTATTTAACTCTGGGAACAGAAATGCCCTAAACCTGGTTTCCATGTTCCGGGTGCCCCTGCCCAGCACGACCTGGACACTGGGGAGGTACTTAGGCTAGCTCTGAGCCCAGGGACTGGGATGGATGCTGTAACACAGCACCCATCTGGCATACAGCCTCCCAGCTTCCAGCACTTAGCAGTTTAACAACATCCTCCTGGTATTTTTTCTTATATTGGATCACCCACTGTTTAATCCCCTCCCCTCAAATTGTTTCCCTTCTTCCTTACTCATTGGCTAGTCTAGCCTTTATCCCTCACCTCGGAAGAGTGCTGATCTTGTGTTTGTCCGACAACTTCTGTTAGCCTCCTTGGATATATTTGCCTTTTGGAAGAAGATAAATAGAGAAAGGCAGGTGATTCCTGCCAGTGTCAAGGAGAGGCTCTCAAGACAGGCTCTTGACAAGTTACTTGGGTGCTACTAAAATAATCCAGTGAAAAAAGGTCATCTTGAATTCAACTTTTATACAAAGGCAATCACATTACCATATGTCAAAGACACCAGCCTGCATTAAAAAGAGTCAATGCAGATAAGCACAATTATTTCAATGTCCAAACAAATGTCCCAAGCCCTCCCTCTAAACTATTTTGGGATGATATTGAATGGCAATATTAAACATTCCAAGAATTTGAAAATAATTTGAATTTGTTTCCTTTCTTTTTTACTGTTTTTGACCAATTTAGAACCCAATGAACAACTACCAAAACCTTCAAGAGCCTAAAATTACTTTAAATAAGTAAAAACATGGAAATGTTCACAGAAGTATATCAAATAGTTTTTCAACCATCTCTAGTTCTTAGGTCATTATTAAAGAATATTCTAGATCCCATATAGGAAACATGAACCGTTAATAACACCCTGAACTAAACAAGACATTTATGAGCTCTGGCATTCCTACTACAACTGATACTGAATAGGATTGGTTTAGGACACATGAGTCTGCAGCACGAGAGAGCACCTCCTGAGAAGATCAGCAGCAAAGTCCAGACCTGGATCAAACAAACATCGAACTAATTCTTGCAGCTTTGTGATGGGCTTAGCGTGCAGGGAAAAAGTTACGCACATATGGCCACCTGATTTTTCTCCACCTAAACCACTGCAGACAAAAGTGGTTTAAAAAGGGCAATCGGGAAAGAGGATCACACCTTGTCTGTTCTCCAGGATGGCGACCACCTTGTAGAGCAGCCGGTTACTAATAAATGAATTAGGCTACATGAACTGAAGACTGTTGGTCAGCTAAATGGGGACAGAAAGTCTGTTGAGGATGTGTGTGCTGTCACTTGGAGTGTGTCAGTCTTCGTGACACTTGGGCACGACTGAAGGCCTTTGGGAGATGGGAGGAAAAGAAGGAAAGAAACAGAGGTGACTGGCATGATTAGCGTACTGCCTGTCTTGCAGGAGAAATCAGTCTGTTAAGGAGAGGAGAAAGGGAAAGTAGACATAGAGATGGTCTGACTCCCAGTGGTGACAGGAGCACTTGGTCTCCTCTCTTTCTGACAGTGACAGTCGCTGTCACCTTATTTTGAAGTCTCCTAACGAAAAAGTGGGAGTCAGTATGGTACTGAAAAGAGCAAATGGATAAATCACGTAACTAATCGTAACTATTTGGTCTAGGAAGAGTGATGGAGATTGGTGGCACTTGGCGACGGCCTGCAATAGTGCACTTTCCCACCCCAAGAACTTCAGACTAAGGAGGAAAGAAAGTTTGCATGATTTCTCACAGAAAAAGGTCTTTTAGAATCAAGCTAGCTACGGAGTGCATGTTTACAATGCTGTTTTCCTAGCAATGTATGAGAGCTCAGGACCCATACGCTGCCATCTCATTCCGTTCCATTTCACTGCAGCATCTTTTTAAATAGGCCAAAAGGACACCTTACGCACACACTCTGCTATCAAAATAGGAAGGTACCAAAAAATGTCCCCCCCAAGTAAGATTATTTTCTCTCTTCACTCTGTACTGCACCCAAAAGGCACCTTTTTACCTAAGAAGCAGCCAGTGCTCCAACATGTAGGGAGAGAGATGGATGGTTCTTGGTTTGGGGAGGAATAGAGCATTTGCTCTTGGGAAACTTTGCTTTCTCTACACAGTGCTACCATTGGCTCTTTTCTTCTCAGGGTGGTGGAAAAACATT
Source organism: Aquila chrysaetos chrysaetos (assembly GCF_900496995.4). NCBI lineage: Eukaryota > Metazoa > Chordata > Aves > Accipitriformes > Accipitridae > Aquila > Aquila chrysaetos. The sequence goes on from NC_044025.1 coordinate 13,507,158, forward strand.
TATTTTTGCCAAGGTAAAATTTTCAGAAGCACACAAAATGTTTTAGGACCCTGTGGGACTTTTTTTGAAGGTAAATCCTATTCAATGATTTTCCCTTAAAAAAAAAAAGACACCCCCCCTGATTTTTATAGGATTTTTTTCACCCAGTCCACTAATTTCAGATGAAGTCAGTTATCTAACAGCTCTCTACATAAAACAAGTGAACTAACAACACAAATTTAAAGCAGATCAAATATACTGAATCAACCCCTCGGATGGATACTGCCATTAATTCATTTCAATTTCATTTATCTTAATTCTTTTTGGAACAGAAGCATACTTAATCAGATTAAGGCCATTTTAATTCACATTTTCCCCCTCTAATATGACACCCTACACTTATTTGGATTAAATTCCCCTCCCATGTTTAGAAAAGTCCTAAGTAACCACAAACTTAGACCTAAATCTTGCATCTCTTTTTCACTACTGAAAATGGGACCTGGTTTTGTAAGTTACTTAGATGCCAGTGGATATTTTAGCTATGAACTTGCTTTTTTTCTCTTTTTTTTTTTCCCCTGAAAATGTCAGTAAACATGGGCTGTGCCTGAAAGCCTTTGTTACCTGAACCTCACCTACAAATCCACCCACCTGCTGACTGCTTCATTTGCTTGCTCTGCCCGGAGGAATGGAGGGTACGTGTGCTCTGCACCACCGCACCCTGCCCTCCTGGGGCTCCTTCCACCACAGCAGACCCTGGAGCTGCCCTGGCAGGCGCATGTCAGGCTGAGCAAAGGCCCTGTTTCCTCTTTTTTTAAAGGAAGTATACCAAGATTGGGAAAACCACAAGGCAGGGTTACAGTCACTTCACAGAGAAAGAGAACAAATGTTCATAACAAACTGAACCACACCACCACTGCACTTGTTGTCTGACATATGAACCCCTGCGTGCAAAATGCGAACAATTAGAGTGTTTCCAGAGAGAAACTGAAAGATAGAGAGAGACCCAAGGGAAGGCAGCCAGGATATTCTTCATCTTCCGCGGTGATCTAGCTGGGCCATAACTATGCCCGGTATCAGAGCAGAGAGAGTTAATGAGAGGTCCTCTCCCACCTCAGTGCATCTGCAGTAAATCGGCAGCGCTCGTGCACAACTTCAGCTGTCTGAAGGTTGCTTCATCCCCAGCAATTTCCAGGAAAGGAGTTTGCAACCCAAGACCTAAGGACAAGATGTCCTTCTGGAGACTTTTTTTCGCCTTTTCTCTCTCTCTTTTTTTCTAAGGAAGGATAATTAGAGCATTGATGGCAAACCCCTACAGCCCTCTTGGTCAGAAGATATCAGGAGATTCAGTCAATAATTTATTAGGCCATATGATTAGTCTCTTTCCAGAGACTAGTCATCCAAACTAACCTGTAGTGCCACACTTTTTTTTTTTTTTAATAAATATAATGCCCAGCATAAGCTTGAGGGCAAAGCTGGTTCTCAGGAGCTGTGCTGTTTATTGCCTCCTGAAATATTGCTGTCAGCAAGCGGCATCTCTGTGAGTGTCAGCAGTTACATGCATGCACAGCTAGACCCTGTATAGGTCAGGGAGGGTTTGCATTTCTGCAAGACAGATAACGCTGGGGAGCATTATCCTTTTGCCTGCTGCTACTCCCTGTGTTTCAGCCCGGACTCCAGTACCTCCCTGCATAACCAGGAAAAGATTTCTCTATTTTTTTTCAAATGCTGAGCCCAAGGTACGCAGAGCATGTTACAGAGGAGAAACAATGCTCTCATGACCTGTGATTGCCTTGAGCTCGGTCACATTACATGTAAACATGGCAGGTCCCTTCTCTTCCATGGCATCCTCTTGGCGATGCCTTCCAAAGCGAATCCCCAAGCTCTTAAGCAAAAGCAAAAATGATGCCCAGCAGTATGTACAACTCCAACAAGGCGCCACTGAGTTACCGTTAAACCACATTCCAAAGTTTACCTTAGTTCCTTGAAGGGGTCTGCCCTGACATTGGGAGTTTCTATAGATTTAGGGAACACTGTGCCTTCTGCTCCTGAAATCACAAAACAAAACAGAAGACAAATTGTAAACATTATAAGCTGTTATCAGGGGAGTGATTGTCAAATCATACCTAGGTGCAATTTAACCCATCGCCTGACCCCATTTCTCTCTTGTACGCAACCCTTCTGTCCCCAGGAAAAGCCAGATCTTGATCATCTGAAATTGGTTGCCTTGATTACAACTGGGATTTGCCTGCAAACTGCACTTCTGGCTGTAAAAGCAGCTGCTTGCACCCTGGCTGTGGGAAGTGTTTGCTGACCCAACTGATGCAGGGAGCTTGGAAAGGATACCCCCTTGGTAACCAGGCATCTAATCCAGCAATGTCCCTCATTAATGAGCCTGGATGCATGCCATGACATTATTTCTTTTGCTGGGCTCTGAGAGATAGTCAAAGGAGAAAATCAAATTTTGGCTCGATCACTGCAAATGTCTCTCCGGTCAGGCTGTGCTCCTGCCTGGGGAAAAGGAGGGAGATGTCCACCTGATGAAATGCAGCACAAGCAGGCAGCAGACTCTGCTCTAGTCCCAGCCTGGGCACTGGTTTGATGTGTGACCCAGAAGCTATTTAACTTCTGCTCATTTCCCACTTCTCTTAGAGATGGTGGGGAAGGCAGCACTACCCACATTTGCTGACTGGTTTTAGATTGCGAGCTGTGAACTGCTAGGTAATATGAACAGCTTTCCTAAGTTTCAGGCGACTGCAATCCTCTTCCGTGGCCACCTGCATATAGCCCAGGTTGGGCCATTTCACCCAGCCATCCCTGCATTGGGTCCGTAATTTGTGACCGAGCCATGCTGTGTCTCTCTAGAAAGATGAGTTTTCCCTCCCCATATCATTTAAGCCAATTTATCCCCTTTTAAGCCAAAGGCAGCCCATGCCACCCTCTGCTAAGCCTTTCCACTAATTGTTCTAACTTAAAAATGTGCATCTAATCTGAACAGGTCTCACTTCAGCCTTCAGGCACTAAATCTTCTCGTGTCCTCATGTGCCAGCCCATTGGCCCTGCATGAGCAGACTCTCTACCTTCTGTAGATACTGACAGTGACCCAACCACCCCAACCTTCTCTGATTCTCTGAAAAGTTACGGCTTTCTGAATCATTCACTGTGAAGCAGATTTTCTGGACTTCTCATTGCTCTTTTCTGAACCCGTTCCACTTTTAAAATACTCTGTTGGGACACAGGAGTCCCCAAGTGCTGTCACTGATGCTCTTTGCTGCAGAATGTCACGTTCTTGCTCCCACTGAAACTGCCAATTAAAACACAACTAAGAACGGTACTAACTGCCTTACACACAGCAGTGCACTAGAAATTAATGTTCATGTTCTCTAATATATAGCTGCCTACCCGATGAGCAAGTACGACCTGTATTCTTAAATTTAGACCTGTGGTCTTGTGTTCAGACGCATTGTGAACAATTAGTCATTCATTATCTGTAGTCATCACAGCAATTTCAGTGTCAGCATGCAAACAGCACCAGTGGCATTTTTTTAATTCCTTAATTATTACTTTGATAAAGCTATTGGTGCAAACTAGAGATCCTGATGAGACCGTTTACATATACTGTTTGAGATCTCGTAACACGTGCTATTATAATTGTTACCAATGTGCAGTCTGGAAGTCGCCACTATAGAGTAAAAAAAGTTCTGGGATGATGCAAAACATGTTAATGAAACATCCTTCTGTAACTTCTGCTATAAGTGAGAAACACCTGTGGCTTCATTAAGGCTACACTTTCTTTGCATTGAAATAAATTATCTAAGCTGTCCCACGGTGTTAAAGAAAAAGTATCAGAATGAAAATAAGCACTCTAACATTTATTAAAAAAACCCAACTGCTTTTTAACCTAGAGAAAAACAAAGTAATCTCAAAGATGATAAAAGCAGCTTAAAATTTGAAGCTTTATACTTGGGAATTGAAATTGATCCTATGGCACAATACAGATATTTAGCTCTTAACTTTACTATAAGCCTTCATCGTTACAAGTTGTCAAAAGCAGCTGTAACTTGCTTGAAGGTTATTATTATCAGATCTGTCCTCTCTCAACAGTTTCCATATGATTTAAATCTCTGTTTATCCACACAATTGCCTTGGCTATTAGCTTTGCAATGAAACTTAGCAAAAGACACAGCTTGCACATATCTGCATAATAAAACAATGATTTTCCAGAGGAGGAAGATGAAGAAGTGCAGTTGCAGAGGTGCACATGGATATTCTTGTACCCTTTTCACCTGTATTGCTTAAATGGTGACTTTATGCTGGTAATTTTAATTCATTTTTACACACTTTAAGTCAGCTACTTAAGTTATGCAAAGCCCAAAATAATAATCTGCACGTAACCAGAAATGCTTGCAGAAGAAGGAGAAACTTTAGCGTATTTCTAACGACTTGGGGTTTTCCAGGCTTTCATTATTTAACTTAAATGCAGGGAGCAACTTTGGAAACAAAGCCAGCAGAGATTCCAATGCAGTCATTTCAGGAAGGCTGAAAATAAAAAAGCCTGCTATACCTCTCCTCCATCTCCTTGTTTTCCTTTCCCTACACACAGTTCTTAAACCCTCTTTTCCTGTCTTCTTTATTCCCAGATCCATGAAAGAGTCCCTTATGCACTGGGAACAGGAATGAGATTTCCAAACCCTTCTTTGGGTTTGGAATGAGATTTCCAAACCCTATCTGCTTTGATACGAATTAGAAGCGAACGCTACCTTGATAAGGCTTCCTGCCTTGACAGCGTAATTTCTTATTATTCTGTTTTAAGAACACAAGATCTCCCAAAGGGCCGCCTGTCCCTGTCACTGAGTAGGCCATCATCCACGAGGGGATGCTGAGGGACCAGGACTGAGACATCCCTCCCTTGACGCTGGCTGTCAGCAGCTGAGGGACTCCTTGAGCTGGCCGTGTCATCCAGCCACTGGAGAGACACTGATAAGCTTTCCTCAGCTCACCTAATTATCATTTTAAGTGTCCCCATTTCTGTAGCAGAGAGTTCACAGATGAATTAACTACTCTGGAGAAGTTCTTCCTTTGGTTTCAACCTGCTGCCTGATGATTTCACTGGATGTTTGCTCTGCCTTGGACTGTGAAAAACAGTAAATAACCATCCTCTTCTTTTTGTGCTACTGGAAATTCTATAGACCTCAAATGTGCCCACTCCCACCAGCCCTCTCTCTTCTACGCTGAAGAGTCTCGGTCTCTGCCTGGGGGACTGGCAGCTCCCGCAGTGCCTCCTGATCGAAACAATTGCCTTGGACAAATTCAACTACGTTGGATATTGGTGTCAAAGTCTGCCTCTTGGCCACTATGGAAGCCCCTAGCCAGGCTGTGATAGCATCAATGTTGGATGGCGTTGAAAGTGAAGGCATTAGGCTGGAGGAAGTCACCTCATTTAGTGGTTTTACTAAAGGCTTTGGCAAAAAAAAGAAGGAAAGTTTGAGGGAAATGTGCTGTTGACACTGAATTGGATTATTCTGGCTCTGCAGAGGAGAAGGGAGATGTCACAGAGAAACAAATGTTTGACCTCAAGGAGTGGAAGAAAAGAGAGAGGGTGAAATTTAAAAATATGAAGTCCAAGATCATGTGCTTAGAAAGTAGTAAAAATTTCTTCTCCATGTTGGATGCTTCCAGGATAGGAACATCCCTGGATAAAGGCTGAGTGCCACTCATGATTTATGGCAGCAAGAGAGTGCCAAAGGAAAGGCAAACGTGACATTAAACTGAAAGGCAAGAGGCAAGCCTAACAGGAACATGAAAAAATCACAATATTTTAAGAATCGCCAGTGAATCCTTAAAAGCTTACGTAGCCCTCAGCTCATCCCCGGTGAGTAAAGTGTACAGAGAGGAAATACTGTCATGACTGCACTAACAGAAAAAGTCTATCCCACAAAAGAAGACTGGAAGGACTTGGCTTTTTAGCTTAGCAGCATGACGGCTAAGGAAGTATACGAATGCTGTGTATAAATACATTAGGAGGATAAATAACATGAAGGAAAAAGAACTGCTGGCTCTAGGCCAATGTTGGCATGAGAGCAAGTGGCAACAAACTGGTCCCAAATATATCTGGGAAGAAAAGTAAGTGTTTTCTAGCCGAAAGAGGAGCAAAAATGGGAGCAGCTTTTCAGTTAGATGGGACAGACAATCTAACAGATTTGACAAATTCATGACTATAAGACATGGCATCTCAAAACCACGGGACAAGATTTGCAGGACCAGAAAGTGCCTTTTAGTCTTGCACTCCCCTAGTCTTACTTTTACTGTCCTCTACCTGAGGAATGATGGGTTTTGGCAAATGGTATTAATGCACAGCTTCAACAGTTCAAGACTTAGCTGCTACAATGTCCCTTCTCAATCACAGCTGTTATATCCCTCTTCTCCCTTTACTGAGTATAAAGCGAATGTAAATTAAATTTATTATTGTACAACACAGCTTCTGCTTCCTGAATTATCTGTTATTAAAACATTTGCTATCTACAATGAAAAATGCATAATACAAAATTTCTATTTCATTGCAAAGTACTGAAAGTAATTTTTCTCATCTTATGAGACTCTCTGCTGCTGCTAAGGGTAACTTACCTGCAAACAGCCAAAGACAGTTAAGAGAAAACAATCACATAATTTGTATTTAAACATACTATACTGTACATCCCTAGGCAATAAATTATTCTTTCTCACAGTATTATATCAGAGTGACTTCTATTAAAAGCCATACCTACTGATTCCCTCTTCTGACGCTGTGTAATTTACCACCGATAAATGTTCATAAACAGTTTGACTGAAAAATCCATAAAGCCATTTCAGCTTTATTTTAAGTTCCATTTAATGTCCCTCAAAAATGATTTCATCAATGTGTTTCCATTAGCTGGTTCTCTGCCCAATAACTTATTTCCACACAATCAGTCAGGAACTTCTAAAGCATATGACAGGATCTACCTAAAGTGTTTTGAATCACCACAAAGATTCACTCAAAGAATGTTTCTTTTTTTTCCTTTCTAGTGCATAAGGTGTGGGGGCACAAATGTCAAAGACCCCTCTATGTGTTCACTTCATGGAAGAACAAAAATCAAGAGTCCTATGTCAAGGGAATATTTACAGTTCAATTTCAGGGTTTGGGGAATTTTTGTTTGTTTGTTTCTCATCTTTCATTTGAGACTCAGAAGAAAGACTGCATGAGAACAGGTCTGCCAAACAAGAGCTTGTATTTTCTCTGGCACTAGTGGTTTCTTAGAAGCTTACCGCCACATCCAGCAGACGAGCCTTGCAGTTTGGACCACTGCAAGTGAGCTGTTGGAGCGACATCCAGCTTCTGGACCTTCTCTCACCTCCCTCTTTCTATTCTGCACCCACCATAAGAGCCTCCAGTGCCACCAGTCTGTTGCACCTTCTGAACAGCTCCAGCTCTTGCACAGAAAGACGCTGTCCTTTCTTGCTGCAGAGCACGTGCCTGGCACAGCAATCTGTCCTCACTGTTGCCAACATGGAAGCAACAAAAAGAGCCAGTGGGCTGGGCTTTTGGCAATCACCTTGCTCTATCACATGAATCCAAGACAGGATAAAACAAGGTGGCTTTTTTTATCCCAGTTTCACACTGAAACAAAGCAGAAGCATCACGTTGTGCATGTGCACGTTGGCCTGCCGGTCTCCTGTTGAAGAGTGCCTTTTGAAGCCCTCTTCATCCAAATGTGGAGTTGGCTGATCAATTCTTGAGTTTTGTGAGGAAAGACTGGGAGATTACTAACACCCCACCAAGGCAAAGGCTCTGGTGTGAGCTCAACGCTGGCTGGATGCCAGCAACTCCGTAGGGGAGAGAGGAGTTACAAATGCCCCAAGAAGGGAGCAAATCCCAGCTGGAACGTGTATCTTCTTAACCAGCAACAAATCTAACCAGAGGAAAGTGGGCGTCAACAGTTCAGCTTTCTAAGCTGCCTCTTGCTGTCCCTGTGTGCTGCAAAAGTACCTGAGCTGCATGACACTGCCCTGGCACCTTCCCTGGTGCAAAGGCAAGGGTCATCCCCGCTCCCTGTGGCCAGAACTGGGCTCCAGCCATCGTGGTAAGATACTGATCGCATACCGCTCCCTCTGCACAAAACTCGCTCTAGGCTTCTACTCCTATCAGCTGGAAGGGAGAGAAGAAGAGCTCAAATGCAATGTGATGAGAGGTATTTTTAGACTAATGATTGATGCTCCTGCTGTCAAGGGTAGGTGGCAATCAGCTGAACAGCACTTGGGGGTGAACAGAACGCGAAGGAGGGAAATCAGGTTTCCGCTCAGGTGCAGATGCACCTGGTTAGCTATTCCCCACTTTCCTTTTTCTTTTCTTTCTAGACAACACATTTCTTTACCGCTCTGTGTATTCTTTTAGTAATAATTCCAGGCCCACGGTACACCTTTAGTGTTGCATATCACTGCTTTATAATGAAATTGGGGTCTCAGAGCCCTGTGACAAACCTGGTAATTAAGTTGGCTTAAGTGTATCTTTTCTTTAGGGCTCTGCCTTAATGTAGTACTGTGCAAATGAGGGGAGAAGGAGAAGGATTTGCTATGATTTTTTTTTCTAGCTAAAGTCAAGAGGCAATGTATAGTGTGCTGGTGAGCCCCATAAACTACCTCTATTCCCGCCATTATTGATCAGGACACTTTCAGCAATTTGTTCATGAAAACACCTGTCTGACGAGGTTCTCTCCTCTGTAGGTCTCATCAGGGTAATACGTGACAGTCTCAGAAAGGTGTCTGTGCAAACAGATGTCCAGGAAGTAAATCCAATGCAATATAGGCAGAAATGATTTGCGCCTGCTTCTTTTAATTCCTAGCTTTAAAAGCCTTATTCATCCTTAATTTATGTTTTTAAATGGATGAACATAGCAATTGCTGTTGCTCCCCTTGAATCTCATCAAATCTGAAATCAATAAGAGCTCCGTTTCAGGGCCCAACAATAATAGCCTAGCTAGGTTAAGCCAGTGCACTGAACAAAAGCCATAAAGCTTCATTCATGTTTCTTTCTAGGATACTATAGAAATAGTTCATTGCAAAGGTCGGTCTGTCTGCCTACCTTTGTTCTCAAAGTGTTGGGGAGTCGTCCTTTTACGGGTAATCTATGTAATGAAATCATGTGCAGCATCAACAAAGGTGTTTATAATAAAAATGTAATATAAATTATTTAGAATCTTTTAGATGTTGGTCTTGGCACTGTATGCACTTGGGGAGTGAGTAAACCCTTAGGCACTGGGCTGTGGTTGAGTTAGGCCAGACAGGAACTCCTTGTGACTCCAGCACCGCCAGCTCCGCCGGGTGGAGGAGAAGCAGTTGTCTGACTCATAGTCCCAAGAAATAAATGGAGCCTGGTTTTAAGCTAGAAAACTTGCAAACAAGATAAGCCGCAAGCTCTAAGATGAGCACGCGGGTCATTAGTGATGTGTGTGTCTGTAGACACGCGTTGATCTTCAACAGCCTAGCTTCTGTGGTTGAATGTCTGAGAAACATAAAGGGAATAACAGAAAAGAACAGAAGGGCTTGCAGCCAAACTGAGAAAAGACATACGAAGAAAGGTTGCTACAACTTATGCTGACCTCTAGATATTTCCTTCTTGACTAGTTTTGGGGTCCTTCAACACTTTTTCTGCAGCTCAACAATAGCAATGTCATCACTGAATTCCTTTGAAGCTCTTCTTGTCATTCTTGTGCAAAGTTGCAAAGAAACTCAGGAGAGCACCTGAAGTAGGAATACACAGTGGAAATTTATCAAGGAGAATATTATGTGAGCTTCAAACAGATCAGGTTGTGAAGGCTAGGGAAAACACTTAGGAAATAAAATATAAATCTGCCACACTTTTAAACTTGATTTCAGTGTTTGGTAAGTGTACAGTATGTTTCTTTCATAATCCTTGTGACATTTAGTCAATATTAATCTGATGGTGGATGATTCTTCTTTTTCCTTAAACAGGATTAAGGTAACGCAACCTGAACACACATTTCAGCCTGGACTCAAAGCCTATACACTTTACATAAATGCTATCCCTTTTGCCTGGAATGTACGTTGAAGTAAAAGCAAACACAAGGAAAACTTCTTAGTATATCTCCCTCTCGACACGCATTGCTCTCTCCAACAAAAGACAAGTTTAAATCTGGGTGAGTGGATTTTGAAAAAGGAGGGCAACGTTAGCTGAGTTTGCCATTAAAGGAATGGACAACAGTGCCTACACCTATTGCCCCCAAGGCAGCAAAGCAATCGGAAGTATTCATTCAAGAATTGTATGTTTGTTCAAAATCTGGTAATTTTAATTTCTTCCCTTATTCAATGGGAAAAAAACTTTATTTGGAAGAAAGCATCCAGAAATCCCATCCCAGCCCCTCGGGACAAAAACACCCACCCAATTCAACCAAATAATTTTTTTCTATATAGTTTTTAAATTCTGTGTCACTGCTGATTTACAGATTAAATAACTTTTTCACACTGACTTTTACATTGATATGGAAATGGTGCAATTCCTAACTGAGAGCAAAAAAGAATTTTCTTGAGGCTTTAATCACTGATAGGAAACATTTCTTTCTTCCCCACTGCTCCTTAATTTCGTTAAACGTGGTTTTTTTTCAGCACCACAGCTCTACAATGAGCACAAAGAAATTTGATGGAAGTCCATTGCCACGACTGAATGCTACACACAGTGGAGGCTGTTTCCAGTCTTGCTAGTGCCAGTGCTAAAACCTGGTGTCTACACTTGTCAGCGTATTTCCCTACTTTCCTCATTTCATTCTCTGTCCCTTTTCTGCAGGACCAGTGACTACACGACAGCTTGGCAATCGCTCTGGGACTGCATTAGTATTACTGCTTAATTACCTATAGGGAGTGCATAGTGAATATTCATAGCTGCTTCTAAAGAAGTTCATACATCTTCAGCAAAAGATCAAATGCCTGCCCAAGCCTTATGAGCAGCACGGCTGTGGCACACTCTTTTCTCTTGCCGAGAGCACAGAAGGGAGCTGTGGAGCAACTGCTACCTCCAGGTGCCTTTGAAGCAGCCTGGGCAAACAGGAGCTCATTTGCAACCGGATAAACTGGGAAAGGCCTCTGACCCCAGGCTGATGGTACAGAGTTTGCTTCCAGAAGCACAGTGAGGTACCCCAGCAAGGCACCATGGCCACGCTCTGGCAGCACCGAGCCATCTCTGAGTTAGAGGCAACTTCTTCTCTGCTGCCTTTGTAAAGGAAAAGGATCATAGTAGGAAAATGTTTCAATTTGCTAAGAAAAGAGTCTTGTAGCACCATTTCTCCTTTGAAAAAGCTTTGAAAAGTAGCACCATTTCTCCTTTGAAAAAGCTTTGAAAAGTAGCACCATTTCTCCTTTGAAAAGTATGTTTCTCAGGAAAATGTACAAAATCCACAATACAAAGATTCAAGCTTGGCATTTGTCCTCAGGCATAAAGTTGCAGCAGACTCGGTGGTGAGGCCAGAAAGCTCCATTTCATCTCTGGATCAGGCCTGATTTCAACACTTGGCTACAAAAGTTGTTCCCTCTGCCACAAACAAATCAGCAAAATGCCAGTTTGAAATCATAATGGTGCTGTAAAGGGCAACCGTGCATGTCCTGACCCATAAATAATCGCTTCTGAAGATGGGTGCATGCAGCAAAAATGGGTGGTAATTCCTGGAAGTTGTGAAATTTCTAACTTACACCACCCTCTGAAATGACTGGTACCAGTCAAATAGCTTTGTGGATTGTTTTAATGAAATATAACTACTCTTGCACTCATTAAAGTTACTCTGCTGTAAATATTGCAGCAAACACAAGCTAGAAAGCATGTGCCAAGAAGCTACTAAAATTGTAATATTGAGGAAACGTGAGCAGAGTCCTTTAACCAGGCTGGCATTACAGCCACAGTTCTGCAGGGCTCCTCCCAGATCAAGCTAATACAAAGCTCCCTGAAAATGTCTGTAGATGTGAAGCTTTAGAGACAGCTCGGCCAGCTTACACAGACATACTAGTGCACCGCATTCATATTAAATCGTGTTTTCCTCTTGTCCAAAGTGAAGGACACTGCGAATACTTTTTTAACCCTTTCATGGGTAATAAAAGCCACCACTTTGTGTTCTGCAAATACAGAGAAGGTTACCCTTTCTGCCCCCAACAACAGAAAACCCCACCCCAAATCCTCCTATTTAAAAGAGCCTTCTACAAGACAATCATGCATCGATCTCGTTGACTACAAGTTTGGGCTATGTTGCTTTTATCAGTGGTGTTCCTCCACCAAAACCTCTGAAGTCTTTAATATATAGCTTTCATAAATAAAATGCTGGAAATGTGCCTTGGAATTAATTACTCCAAACTTATTAATAAATTTGCAATAACATTTCAACAGCTGATTCCTCTTGTCAGGTGCATTCCCAGGCACCTGGAGAGAAATGAGAACAAAAAACACTCCCAAACTAACATTTCTGAAACTCTAACCTGTGGCCAGCATTTGAATGCTCCACACAGTTCATCACCCAGAGGGAATATGCTACAGTGGCAAAAAGCTGCAAGGTAGAAATAGAGCTACTGGCTAATTATTTGAAGGGAGGGCATGCGAGGGGTTGGCGAGATCAAAGGTACGTTTTAGCCAGCCATGGTGCTGGGGAGGACTGCGGTGTGTGGCGGGTCGGTCACACACCTCCTGCAGAGAAGCTGCTGCTGTCTTTACACTGGGAGATGAAAGGCATCCTACCCTGTAGGGTACACCGTTCGGAAGATCTCGCGATGTCACGGAAAGGTAGAAGGCTAGTTGTCGCCTCCCTATGACATATCAGTAATCCCACCTACCGTTGTTAGTATAAAAGGAATTAACTGCGCAATAAAAGACGGAGTTGGCACTCACACCATGTGTGTTATCTGTCTCTTCCCTGGTCCAGGCCGACCAGTGATCTAATCGCGGCGCCTTGATATGTAGCACTGCTACACTACCCCATTCTAAACACAGCTATTTTAGTTAGGATTTGCCACAGGGAAAGGCTTTAGCCAAATTTTTATCATTAGGCTATATTAGAAGAAAAGCTTCTCCTGTGGTCGTATAAATGTCTAAGTAAGAGGCACGTTTTCCATGGAACCAGAGTGGGAGCAACTTGGGAGGAATCCCTGTACTCTTCTATTACAGAAAAGGGATCCTGAGGTTTTATTATTAATCCTTTCCTTATTGCAAAGCAAAATGGTAATCTTAAGAGTAGTTAAAAAGCGTGGTTGATTTGTAACGGGACAGCATCCAGCCCATGCGATCCTACCTCCCACGCAAACTTTCCTCCACCACTCAAAACCAGGCACTGCGGAAGCCTGTAAGCTGCAGACACACATCTTTTGCGTTTTTATCTCAGCTCACTGCAATGTATGTGGATTCCCATCAATATTTAGTCTTAAAAAAAATTGTTTAAATCCATCATAAATATTAAACACCAGAGTATACTGGCAAGTTTCCCTGAAAACAAACTTCAAAAAATAATCTCCAAAAAAGACATCAAGGCCCTTGGGAGAACTGACACTGGCATGTCATCAGATGTTGTCTTATAAGGCTAAATTAAGTATCTGACCAGAGTTTAATTTCTGTAAAAACTCATGCTAATTTAAATTGCTTTAGATTTAATTAAAAATGCTTTTCTATAGAGATAATAATGTAACTCTGTTAATTAGAATCAAGTGGCATCTAGAGGGCATATTTAAAAACTAATCTGGAGAATAAATAGAGCTAATTAACAGTAAGAATAATGCTTTATGATTGTCTTTTGTTTATAAATGCTATAACGTTCAATATGCTATTAAATGAAATTGGTAATTAATATATATCAAAGTTATTTTTTAATGCTCTTTTAACTAAAGAGTATTTCTTATGCACCATTTTTCAGACGATCCGAACATGTTTCATTTCTGGAGGGAGGGAGGAGGGGAGAAGGGGAACCGCTGTATGACATACCACATACGAATTCAATCAGGACCAGCTCATTCAACTCCTGTAACGCGGACCGTATGTGTTTATGAGCCCACGGGGGCCATCCAGCGAGGCATTAGCGTGCGTCTACGTGGTGTTTGCCAAAGTGCGCTGCTCATGGCGGCAATGGCCAGCGCAGGGAAGGTTTGCATTTCACCCTACGTACGACCCCAGGAGCAGCACCGTGGTGCTGTTTTGCGGGAACAGAAGTGGCAGATTTTGCTTTCAAAATCTAAGCCTTGCAAAAGCAGAGTCATGGTTCTGAGGAATGAGAATGGCTCCGAGGTTTGCTGTAGTATCTTTTAAAAGACCATGAGGTGCTCAAATACTACAGGAGTGGAGGTGTAAAAGAAAGGGGTGCTAACAGTGAGGATGTGCTGCTATCCGATCCCACCACAAGAGTGGAGGAGATGGCTGGGCAACTGCAGGCACTCACAGATAAGCTTGGAAGAAAAAGGGCAGACCAGATTTGACATAAGGCTCAGTTTCTACATGACTTTTTGCAGGCAAACATTAGCGCCTTCTGAGTCATCTGGAGCAATGCAGCTGCTGAGCTCCCAGCTGGCTCTGAGCAAGGCAGAGGGAACTCATGCTTGTGTCTGGAAAAGTTTGTGTAGATGTTATCAGAGTTGACCATGGCCACAGGGCTCAGAGGGCTACCCTTGTCCTCAAACAGAAGTTCCCGTTATCTTCCAATCTCTCCTATGACGACAGGTTTGACTGGATTCACAAAATGAAATGAAATCATTGAAGTACTCTAAATTACATCATGCATGAAAAGCTGAGGGGACCAACATTGTCCTTCTGTGTCCTTTAATGGTTATAAATCAGAATTAACTCCCCAAAATACAAGTAAAATAAAAAGCACTTTCATTTGGTAATCTGTACTACCCATGCTGTGCAATTTTTTGAAGCACCATCAAACGCAGCACATGTCCTACTTGTATTTGGTTTTAATCCATACTTCTGTGTATTCCTCCCTTTTTTTAATGCCTTGCTAATGTTGAAAAATCCTTTAGCTACCCAGAGCAGAGTCCATTTCAAAAACGGAAAGCACCTCTTTTCTCATGACAAGGCTTCAGCATTACTTTGTAGAACAAACTTTCAGAATCAACTTTGAAGAGCGTGCAAAGAAAAAAAGTAATTATCATTAACAAGATTAAAAGCTAGCCACAAGCCCAGTAACTGCTGCTCTAACCTCTGTGAGTTGACTTTCATGCCAGATTGCAGACATACACTTCCTTCTATAACAAGTACGTGTTCAGCAATAACAAGAACAGGTTGAGATTATTTACATAGCGTAGATAGGTGTCAGCAGACACATACCAACAGCACCTGAGATCCCAAGCACCAGAAAAATGATCAAAGGAATTTGTCTGTGTACTACAAGTTGGACTTGCCTCAAGTGCAGACAAAAACACTGGAAGAAATATGAACATATGGTATAACACTTCCCAGCATGGCAAACAGCCATGGCAAACACTTTTGGAGGTAAAATTAGATTGGGGAAGCAAAGCTGGAGAAAAACAAAGCCAAGCATGAACTCTGAAAGCATTTCAGCTCAAGGTCATTGAAAAACTTGCCATTTAACATCACCAGTGGTATCATTCTACCTTTTCTTTTCTGATAGATCTGCATAAGCCGAATAAACCCCGAGAAACACTCAGTTGCAGATAAAAATGAAAGTGCACTACAGTGGTTAGCAGTATTTTTGATGCTGTTTATTCTGGAGACTAAAACAAGGCAGAAACTCAAAATAACTATAAAAAATAATTGCTGTTTCTCCAAAGTACAAATTAAATAAAAAGCAATATTTTTTTAAGTATGTAATCTGAAAAGGAGTACTTGCAACTTGCAAGGTAAGTTTCTGTATTTTTTTTTTTGAAGAACCAATGATATAAATCTCTCTCATTTTAAGGTCTCCAAGAAAACACTTAAAAACTGTTGCCTCCTGACTTCATTTACCCTCCACAAACACTGTACAATTAAATAGCTCTGAAGGGTGCAGTGTGAAGAGAGATTTGTGGGGGAACAGGGATTGTGACAAATGTTCCCCGGCTCTCTAACACTGCAAGAGTTTTGAACGGTCCTTTTCAAACTTTTAAGCTAAAAGAGATACTGTTAAATTTGTGAAGTTCAACATTTATCCGATAAAACTCACCTAACTTTGAACAGCTGGTGACTGAACTAGTCCAGTATGTAAGAACAGTGACCTGCAAGGAGTTACACCTGGCCTGTCTACAAAGAGGAACCATCTAGAATAGCATGACATCAAGTAACAAAAAATGTTGAGGGTTGGATACAAAGTCCCATTCATGATGGTTAGACTCTGAGGCGCTCATTTTAAGCTCCTTTAGATTATACATAATATACTAATAATATGCTATGTAATCTGTAGAACTAATAATAATTAAAAATACTATATATCATTCTAAGCTCCACTGATCTCTCTGTTCTTAGGAGCTTACCAGAGAAGTAAGGAACAATTTGGAGCAAACAGATGCATCCAAATCAAGCCATTAGAAAACAGGTATCAGTGCATCCGCAGAGATCAGTGGCACTGTTATGTGACTAACTGTTAGCAACATTGAGCTACACAGTCTGGTCCTACATGAAAACATTCACGAGCAAATTTTAGACTAACCAAAGAGCACGGATTGAGCTGGAGAGCAAGAGAATTCAAGTTCCTAAGAGGTAATTTCATGTAACTATTAAATACATTTTAAAATTTTACAATTGCCATAACTCTTTCTTCTCTCTAGTTAAAAAAAAAATCCAAACAAACAATAAACAACCCCCACTCCCCAAACCCAAAGTGTATCCCCAGTTTGTATGAGGAACTACCGACGTAAAGCCTAGCAGGCAGGACAGCTGGGGAGGCAGATCCTGCACAGGCAAAAGGAGAGCTCAAGCTGCTCTGTCTGTCTCGAAAGGCAGATGGAAGCGGTGGCACTGGTAAGGTTGGCCTCTCCTCCCGTGCACAGGACACTTCATCCTACCCACAGCATAGCTGAAGATGGCTCAGAGATGCACAACGTGCTCTTGCGTGTGGCTAAGGAAAGATAGCTAATATAAAGGCCACCAAACTCTTCAGAGAATTAATGTGGGGTCCTAATTCATGTCGATTTTTTCACTGCAGGTCTCCTCTTAGGTGTTTGCTTTAGAATGAAGGAGGAGCTGGTGAAAGTGGTGTGATCGAAATCATGAAGCCTGAGGTTTCCCTACGCACAGTGACAGCAGCCATGGAAGCATCCTGAGAGTGATCCCTCCCTGTCCTTCATCCCAGACCCAAGCTGTTCAGTTTCCAAAGCTGGTTTTAAAGCTACTTCACTGAGCCAGACAAACCACTTCCAGGGGAGTCTTTTCTGAAGGGGAAATAATATATTGTGCAAATTAAGAAACCCCTCTGATAGAAACTCCTGGACATTATCTGCTTGGGGAAGATTCAAAGCAATAAAGACAGCAAAAGGCTTTATCTCCAAAAGAAGCTTTCCGCAAGCGTGAAGTCAAGCAAAACTGTACTACAAGTTGAAGAGGCGCATATTAAAACAGTGATTTAGTGAATAATCTTTTACCTAAAACTCTCAATCTCTCTGCTCCAACCACCACTTCGTTGTCATCTGCAGAAAACAGCAATTTTCCAGAGAGGGTTTTCACCTCAAATTTTTGGCTATGTGCTTCCACTGCTTGGGGACCTAGAGGGAAGAAGAGATTTAGCAAACTTTTTAGTGAAAAATGTAAGAAAATCACATAGTAGCTTCGTACATCTAATAAGCTCATCTGCTAAGAGCTCTGCAGATACAACCTGCATCTGACACATCAAACAGGGAGGTGTGTGCTTTTCAGTGGGTGAAATCTCATTAGAAAAGGGCACTGTTTTCTACCCAAATAACCCCTCAACTACGTCTGCTTACGTTTTTGTTAATGCTTATGTATGTCATAAAATCACCATTAAGCTTGGCATAGCTGGGAAATTTTTACAAAGAGACAGATCCACATGTGAAATAGCAATGAATATACCCAGCCATGCTTTGAGAGTGTTGGTGCAGCTGTAAGAGGCATCAAGGGTTCCCGAGTCCATTTTGCTTGGACTGATGCTGTGGTGTAAAAGATTCTTGGTTTCCTGCCTGTTAAATATACCTGGATTAAAATGATACCAGTGTCATGCACAGTCCAATTAAAAAAAAAAAAAAAAGACAAACACCACCACAGGAGCAAATGTTTTCTTTTAGGCCATTTCAACTATGTGCAGGCCAAGACAAGGGCAGGCTCTCCCACATTTCAGAAAGTTTTTTAGATGAGTAAAACTTTCCTTCATAGCTCTTATTTCAATTCTACTGCTTCTCCTGCAGGCTGCTGTGCAACGCAGTGCTGGAAAGCCTCTGGCAATGCGTTTTGTTGTGGAGCCTGATAAACATCAGCTGCCTGAATAACAATTCTGTGCAGGTCTGTGGCTCAATGGCTACAAAGAGCAGGCTCCTCAGTTACCCGACCTAGGCTAAACTTCGGACAAACCACCATCTAACAGCCCTGCACAATTCAGTCCAAGCCACAGCCTCCCTGGAATATGCTACTGCACAAGGCAGGTGATCAGACTTTGCATTAATTCTGGCCATCTTCATGACCAGTCTCATTTCTCAAAAGACAAGAGAAGTAAGACCTGAAAGGCAGTATTTTCTTATAGGCAGTTTCTAACTCCATCTGTACCCATGTTTGCCTGCACGGGTCATCTGTATTGGCATCAGGGCACACAAAGAATCACGTGCACGGTTCGCACTACAGAAAACTGAGGCTATGCCGAGAACCCTGGAAACGCTTAAAAATCTTGCAGCCATTCTGAGAAACTCCAGTACTTTCGAGCTTTAAGTTCAATTTGTATCTTGCTAATTAACTGGCTCCCTCCTCATCGCTGTAGCATGCACTATGTGGGACCACATCTTCACTCTGCTTTGAAACCAAAGGTGCTGCTGAATGCAGAAACGAGCTCAATAACCTGAACATCATGCTGGGAGACATCACTGACTGCGTCCTCCCAAGCTCTCGTGAAATAGAGGTGCTTAAGTGAACCAAATACCCTCTTGAAAATATATGGAGAACCAACAAACTAAACATGTTCATTCTGAATGTGAGAATCAGGGAGCTTGGGGTTGAATTTATTTCCTTCCTCCAGGCAATTTTCACATGTGCTGCTTAAATCATTGTGTACTGAAGCTGCATATTTAATTATTTAATACTGTGACTAGAGGCCAAGATGTTATATAAGCAAACCAAACAACCCAGTCTCAAGTAGAAACAACATGTTTATGGATTACTGGCTCTGCCACACAGCAATACTTCTCCCAGTCCCTAGATAAATCTCAATAAATAAATATCTGTCCTATAGCATATATATATACATATTACATTAGAATATATAATGCATCAGGCTCTTTCAACCCAAATTACACATGCATTCATTCAAAGGCTGCTGTGCGCTGGGGATTTACGAAACACCCATTTCCCCGTGAAACACACTCATGCTTGGGAGCACGAGAGCGTTCGTCATCGGCAGACAGGCACAGAGAGCTCTAAATTGCAAAATGTCCCAACCCAGCCACAGTTAAACTGTGGAGTTCCCAAGATCTCAGGCAAGTTAAAAGTGTCTCAGGAAAAGCCTGTGCCCGTTACAACAGAAATGTCAGCCTGCATATGTTCTTCTTGACCCTGAAGTTGTACAACTAACCTTTCTGTCTCTGGATTGGCTTTCAAATGAAAACGATGGTCTGCTTCGTTATCAGAAAGCACCAGCCAGCTGCCTCTCCAGCATGGCTTTCATGTCTCTAGCTTTGTTTCTACAAAGTGGAGCGAAATTTTCATTTGTACTTCACAAGATACCTGAGCTCCCCTCCTGTGTGCTGTCTAAATCCAACGCAGCATCCCACAACACACCCGCTTTCATCCCTCCTTAATTCTTCCATGCAGCCTTTCCCCCTCCTTACCTGTTACAAGGCGAGTAAGGACTTTAGTCTTCTCGTTGAGGATGTTCACTGTCACATTTCTGGCAGACTGGAAGTACAGTGGGTTGCCCTGGAACGAGACCACGAAAGCAAGCAAGTGAGATGGGGACGGCTGCCTGAGACCAGCCTGCTTGAGACACCCGGAGCTTTGCCTAATGCCTGCTGCTAACGGCCCCAAGCTTGGGCGTGCGGTTGAGGTGCATTAGTTTTTATTGACCAGGATAAAACCATAGTCCACACCTCTGTTTGGCCCAGATAATGTCCCAGAGATAAAACCATAGTCCACACCCCTGTTTGGCCCAGATAATGTCCCAGAGAGTAGTCTTGTTTTAGGGATGGTTAGCTTTATTGCCAGTATAAGCCAACCAACTCGTTATTTTAAAATGTGCAGGCTATACGGGACCTGACCTAAGCTTCTTGAAGGTCACGCTGTTTTGGGAGGGTGCCTGACTGCAGCAGTGCATTTCAGCGTCAACTCTGCAACATTACAGCCAGCTTCAGATGACTCCAATGGGTGACTGTATCTGCCTACCACACAGCCACGTGAGTGAGCCATGCCCGTGGGCTGCGAACGAGAAAACCTTATTAACATGTAGAAAGTGCCTTTGATCTCAAAGCACTTATGAACCATCCCGCACGTACCACTATCACATTCCAGACTGGAATGCCAGCTTGGGACCAGACCCATCCCATCGGCTCTGGAGATACACAGGATATGAAGTCTTTCCCACTCCCCACTTGACCAGAGGTATTTCTATCCATTTTTCACTTTTATGCTTTAAATATACCTCTGAGAGAAGAGCTAGAGCAGCTGTTAACACACAGGAGCCACACAGCTACCTGGCAACATCCATCTCAGGTATTTCTCCCGCAGAGCGAAGCCAAAGAAAACCCACAGAGAAAACCATCTGGCTCCTTCTGCGTGCAAACACATCCAAGACACCCGGGAACTCGTGTTTTCTACAGGCAGCCCCAGTCCACACGGCTGGTTTCTCAGGGGCTATTAGCCACCTACGGCACTAGCACAGGGTGACCCCAACTTAAATAATCCAAGAATCTGATGTGTGAGGTGGAAATTCACTGCCAGTGAATCTCTTCATAATGTCTAAAGCAGGCAGCTGATTAAATTCATCAACTGACTAAGCCATAGGATCGGTAGAGGGGATAACATGGCAAGAAAATCACCAAGGTGTTGAAAATTTTATGTCCGTGTGCTTCCTCCACCATAGTCTTTTTCCAGTGTTTCAAAATCTTTCCATTAGGAATGAATAATCAGGATGGGGTTAGAGGATCGTGTAGGTCAGGTATGTTTTCCTTGCCTCCTGAATTTATAAGGAACATAACTAGTATTTGCATAAATGCCATTTTTCTGGATTATGGCAGAAGGACTAGGTTGTCTGCATATAAAACGTAACAGGAGCACAAGAATGCACTCATGGGAGTCCTGTGATGGACTGGAGCTTCAAGGAACACTTTTAGTGATGGGTAAGCAATTCCTAGCAGTGTCTGCAGAAAACAAACCTCAAAAAACTAAAACAAAACCAGCCCCACACGTGACCAAATATTCAAAATAATTACATTTGTTGCCTTAACTATTTGCGCTGCATGCACCCATGGGATCAGCCCTTCAGCAAAAAAGGGGGAAATGGGATTTATTTGATCACTTATAACTAGACCATTATGGCTACATTCAGACTATTTACAACTAAATAAAAATAATAAAAAGAAAGAATTCTACTTAATCATTTCCAGACCTTGGACAAGTTTCAGAAGCTCTTGGGGTCTGTCTCCTCACACACTAAATGAGGACAAATCATCCTTATACACCTCTGTGATGTGTATGACAGCTTAAGTAATATAGTATATGAAACTGAAATATGATTAATAAGTTAGAAGGAAGGAGCAGTGGTAATGACTGGTAATGATTTTGCTCTTTTTTATTAATTTTTATTTGTGATCTTCTAGAACCTAGAAATTTATGTTGATTACTATTTTATGGTTAACAGCACAGAAAAAAAGATGGCTTCACTTGAATACCCACTTGCTCTGGTATTAATTCTCCACAGCCCTGATTAGGGACCTAATTTGAACACCCCCAGCAACAGCAGTTTACTGCTACATTTTCATCTCGCACTTACGGATGAAGGGTATTTTTAAAGGCAGATAGCTACAATCTGCATACGCTATAGTCAAAGGTGAGACAATAACCACTATAAACATGCCATATAACGCACAGAAAGGTCACGTTTTTCACTTGCACTATTTGACTTTTGTTTATGGAATTATGCAAGTAGCTATAGTGTTTTGAAAAGGCCAGGAAACCTTCTAGTTCAAATTCAGGTAGGAAAAATAATTCAATCCCCACAGCTTTGAAACTCTGTTACTGATCTGCATAACAGGAGATTGCACTACAGAAGTATTACAAGATAAGCCAAGTGGTTAATATAAAAGAGTCACAGAAAAAGTTGCTCTGAAGAAGTCTTACAAGACAAGCTAAGAGCTGGTATCCACCTACGAAAGACTTAAAATACATAATCGGACCTTGAAACGCTCACCCCAGCATAGTCATCTCATTCACTGATTCAGAGCTCAGACTCATGCAGCCTTCAAAAAACTAAATTTCCCTAATGGAAGAGTTATGTTTTTATTGGTCTGCAGGGAAGGAACGTTTCGAGCGCTTAATGCAATGCCTGCTCTCATTTTCATAATTCTTATTCCATTAAGAAATGAAAAAGAGCTGAAAAAATTACTCCTTTTTGCTGAAAAGTCTGCAGATTTTCTGTCCATCATCTTCTGTTTACAAAGGTAACAACACTGACATCTTTTACACACTGAACATTTAAAAAATTCCTCTGTTGCAAGCTTGGTGATGATGTCAGCTTCCTTCAATCACACAGAAAAAAAAATATTAAAGCATTAAAATTTCTTAAAACAGTTAGAAATTATAACTGAAAAGACAAAACCTTTCACTTGTCTTACACTTCCATTTTATCATGACACAAAATTAAGTATTCTGATGCACATAAGCAAGTGGAAATCTAGATCAATATGGCATCATCACCACAATAAAAATAGTTATGTAGTGAAGTCCTATTCTCATAAACTGCCATAAACACTTGATAGACCTAGAGTCAGAATATCAACATGCAATAAATAAGCACATCTGACTAATTATAACACTGTAAGTATGAGAGACACCACATTTCTGAAGTATAATATGCAATAATCCAGTTCTGAATCTTTCCAGATATAAAATATTAAAGAAATAAATATATTTTACTCTTAGGATTGATGCAAAGAAAATGGAATTGAATGGAAAACTGGATTAAGTATTCTTTTGGGTTCACAAAAGTAGGGAAAATAATCTTTTTGTCTACCTGTTTCTCTCCAAAGTGTTCAACCCAATTTTTCAGAGAAGTACATTTGAGATAAAATACATCTGATATCTCCAATCACACAATAACCCAACATCTTTCACTGCCTGCTATCGGATGTACTGAGAAATCTCTTTCTCTGTCATTTGTTCTTCTTCCTCTCATCACAAAAAAGACAACAAGGTTTCCCCGCACCTCTCTTCTAAAAAGCAGATGCTGCTCCCAGCCCACACGCTGCCACTGACTTGCTCTTTATGCTCAGACTCGGCTGTTATGACTTTAACCCCTTTACAACAACCCTCTGTTAACTGTGCTGTGTTAGCAGAGTCCCAGTTTACGTCCATCTTAGCCATCCCATTGCCCTGCACTGAACTACAGCCTTTGATTTAACTTCCTATGCAACTTTGCAAATTAAATCAGTGGTCCAGTGGTCACCTCCTTCCTGACACTATTTTACATTATTGCTTCTTTCCTGTGGTTCCTTTGATGGTTCGGCTGGAGAGACTGATGTAGAGACATCGATGGGAGTAGGATGCATTTTTTTCCCTTCTGCATGTTCTCCTGTTTGCTTCTGATTTATTTCAGGCTTTCTCCTTGCAGGATACCGATGGAGGATCCCACCCTGCTCTGGGCTGCAGCTCCATTTCTGGGGGCAGGTGAGGCTGGGATCTTTTAAGGACTCTTTGGGCTGGTTATCTACTTTCAGCCCACCATGAATCTACTATTAATCTCTGCAGGAAATTCTACATAGTAAATACATCATTCTGCCTCTTACTCCAGCCCCTCATTAGCAGACCCAATGGACTAACAATAATGCAAATGTTTGTAGACACATAAAAGAAGTTGCCACAGCTACTCAATATATTAAAACGTTGGACACATGCTGCAGAATAATGAATGTGAAAAGTGCAAAAATACGTCAAAACAGTACAGCTTGTTTCCTCCCTAAGCAGTGAGGTACCCAGTAAAACACAGAAGACTTCGCAAAAGGTTTTGACTGATTGTTTGCTAGGTTAAACACATGGCAAAACAAGCCCTAACAGCTCACTAGCTGGCTGTCTTTGGCTCACTTTGGAAGAGATGCTAAAAACTCCTAGATCAGAAACTAAAACAGAAAAAGCACTTTGACTGACAACCTTAATTTGCAGCTGAAGTAATCCCAACCAGTGCTGTCTTTAAGGAAATTTAATACTTTAACAGATGTCCTTAGACTGTTTTAGGAAGTTATTAAAAATCTTTGGAAAACCTTTTAAATTTTAACAGGCAATTTTAAAATAATGCATCACGGTTGGTGTGTTTGTAATTTGGATGGTCAAAAGGAGTAGCTTTGATTTGATCCTGTGGATTCAAAGACTTCACACAGTAAGTGCATGTGAAGCTTGTGGAAATAATGGAAATGGTGAATTTCCTGCAGGCTTGACAAAGTAATGGGAAAAATTAAAATATTAAAGCATAATCCAGGTTGGCAAGGAGCAGTCTATGGAGAAGCCACTCAGAGCACTATTTTCCTGCTCAACTGTACCTCTCACTGACATTACAGAAAGCAAACACTGCTCCACACACAGCTGGACTGTCAGAGAGCAAAAGCTCATTTTCCATAAAGCAAGCAGCCAGCCCACTATGAGAGCAAAAGCTCTCCTTCACCTGGCCTACAGCCACAAGCAGCACATTCACTTGCCTGCACCCTTGAGAGCTGTTTTAAGGTGCTGCTGATAGAGGGGAAGTATTCATATGGGTTATAACAAATATATTGCTTTCTTGAAGTCCAATCAGTCCTACTACTAGCAGCTAAATGCGATAGTAGTAGTAAGAGCAATGATACTTACTGCCCTGCATTGCATTTTCCGTTGGTAGGGACAACTCATAGCTGCACGAGGTAACGCTTCAAAGTTTTGTCTGTTTTGGAGTGGCAAGTATTCATTGCCCATTAGCTGAGACACAAAGCAGTAATTTCAGGGCACCTGAAATGTCCTTCACCAAGAATGGTAAACTGCTAATGAAAACCCATAAAAACATCACCTCGGCAGTACTTCCTCATGTAACCGGACCCAGCAGCATGCACTGCCTGGGACACAGCACTGCATGCAAGCTCATTTTTGCAGTTTTCAGGCATGTTCACAGACCTACCAGGAAAGCTGACTTTTTAACCCTTAACAAACAAAGTCTGTCATTTTTGGTCAGCTGACACAGGTGTGCTTAAATTAGTATCCCTGACCCAGTTTTACATGTTCCCATATGACTTGCTCATCCTTCAAAGGGAAGCACCGGTAATACCCTCACTGCATGACACTAAATGCAGAGTTTCCCAACCACAAAGATCTCCAGAACATGCTGTGAGTAGACAGCCCAATAACCCAGACCTGACCCTGAGCGTGCATTTCTTTCCCCCACTCCTGCCTTGAGAACAGAAACACCTTTAGGGAGTGTCTGATGCTGGAAAAGCTCAGAGTTGCCCCCATAAAACAGAGAGTTGGGAGGAAACAATTGAGTAAAAAAACTTCAGAATTGGTAACAGATGCTGCAGAGATCAAGCAACTGGCACCACCGTGACTCACAGCAAACCTCACCAGAACATCGTACAGACATTGTGCACCTCCTGAAAAGCAAACAGACAAAATGCTGGACAGCATCTATCTTTGGCTGTGAAGAAGACAAACTTGGGAGCATCTAGTGAACCCCATGCCTAAGATCGCACTTGGAAGAGCAGCCTGGCCTTCATCTACGTCAACAGAAAAACTAGACTTCAGGCCAAACTTGCAAGCCAACCATTACTGTTTCTATTTCAAAAATAAACCCAATAGCTCTTCCTCCCGTTTCTGATCTAGCTCCCCACAGCAAGAATAGGATTTTGCCCAGAAGCCTTCTGGCACAAAAATTTAAGTCATGTAGCTAAATCCCTAGGTGCTAGATTGAAAACATCCCTTAATAAGATTTGAATGTACTTTTTGTTGTTTAATCACTGAGCCTCTTTTGATCTTGATTTTGTCCTTCAAACAGCTGAATATAATGTTCATGTAACTAAATCCCTTTTTTAGAATACCTTCCGATTTGACAGTGTAAGCTTTTCATAGCAGAATGAAAGCAAACCATGAATGGACTTGGTAACAAACAAATTTAAAAATATGCTACAAAATGCCCCAGTATGTGCTACATTTGTGTCTAAAGACCATCGCTTTTAGGAAGGAGGCAATAGGTCCAGTGGAGAGGGAACAAAACGTAGTCTGCATCTTCTTCTTCCAGGAAACAAACTCTTTTCACAAGTGTAATGCGCCCAGGTCATATAACCTGGATCAGTAACGGAGCTGATACAGCCCTGACCTGCAACTGGCACTCAAAGACATAAATGTAGTATCATGAGCTGACTTAATGTGCTGTGTTCCAACTTCTGACACTTTATTGTATTCAAATGCTTAAAACAAAATATTCAAGTTCCTTCTTCTATGCAAAGAAGGTACAGTCACCTTTGCAGAAAGATACGTTTGACAGTACCATGAAGATCAGAAAATACTGTGGTTCCACCCAACGTGACATATTTTAACGGCATAGATAGTGCACATGCTGGAGTTTTATGTCCAATACCACAACCCCCCCTCTTTTATGGCATTTCTTCAAGTTCATTTTAATAACAAGAGAAACAAAAGATAAATTTCCCACTGCTGCATTGAAGCAATTGCATCTCTGACTCTTCTTTGTAAAGTGTAAAGAAGGCAGGTCTGTGATGTGAGATCTAAATGACTGGGTTCTGCTTTTGGATGGCTACCCGAGGGGGTTTGTATCCTTCAAAGTGATTTATTTCTGGCAATCTAGGGGTTTCTCTAGAAGAATACCTGTAATAATTTCATGAACACAGTGCTTCAAGAGAGTGGCTACTTCTTCAAGATGCCTAATCAGCTGCTTTGCTGCAGAGATTCTTCTGAAAATTAAATTACACCACATCTGCTAACATTAAAAACACCACCAAAGAAACCTCCAAGACTTTACAACTTCCTTGACTTCTTTGCTATTCTTTTTTCTTTTTTACTTCATTGGCTTATCATATGAAGAAAACCACAGATGATGTGATGAAACCAATAGGTGTACACATAAAAATAAAATGCAACCATGCATGTTGGAGTTCTATTCAGTACCCATGGGGGTGGGAAATCTGGATTTGTAATATCTGAAAGCTGCTGCACATTCACAAAACTTTCTGTACTGGTAGGACTGAGCTGAGCATTACTGGCTTTGGAAAAAATCCGATGCATTAAGCGTGCTCAGCACCAGGAGTCCTCTGGCAAGACACCCTCAGACAACAGCTGATGTGAAGAAAACAGCGCAACTTGTAAAATAACCAAGTAATTCTGAAAATGCTTCAAGCACTTCACTGCACTCCGAGTTCACCCAAAGGTGTTATACCAGAGTCGATCAAATATGTGCTGATGATTAACTTTCCATCACCGGGGAATGGCTCTCCCTCATACAAACTAAGCAGGACTTGAGAAACTGTAATGCTCTTAAACAGGAGAACAGCGGCCCTAGCTTCTCAGCACAGTGATTATCACTTCCAGTAAAAATCAACCAAGTATTTACTAACCATTTCAATTTACTTGAATTCTTCTGCAGAAATACCAAACCACAGTTGCTGCTCAGTGGCAGCTCGCACCAATCTGCTCCTTGTCTATAGGAGGTGTTGTAGCAGCGGGACTATGGATTTGTGTTAAGTTATAGCCTATTTTCTGCCTCAGGCTATCCTAGTTATGGTCAGACTCCAGTGGTGACAGATCTCCTGCTGAAGTGAACACACTGTAGATAGGCACAGGACCATAGGAGAGAGGGAGAGAAAAGAAAAGAGCTCTGCTGAGGTTTAAAATATTCTAAATCATCCAACTATATAGCTACTCCACTGCTCATAACTTTTACTCCAGACAAGTGTGCAGACCTCTGTTCATGTGTTTTCATTTTTATGGCCTTTCTGATATGCCTACTGCCTGCCTTAAACATTTTTTAAAACTGCTGGTAAATCATACCTCACTATCTATAAAAGGCATTTGAAGACAGTATTAAAATTATACAGAACTGGTAATTTCTGAGTTACTTTCTCTTACTATCAGCATTACTTGGACCACAGTGCAATCAGAAACAATTAGGATCTCACTCAGTTAGTGAGGTGAATACACATTAAAGAGTACATATGGTTAATACTAAGAAAGGCACAGTGGTATTTTCCAAAAGTCTGATTCAGCAGAGACACTTGGGTTCTGCAATGCTCACAGCACCTTTTAGGCATTCTGCATAACGCCGAGTTATATATCCAGATATTTTTCTCCAAGAAGGCTAATAACGTGGCTATCTCCGAACATTGCTTTGAAATTATAACTTTCCTTTGCTGCATGTCATGGATCGCTTACTTCTTGTATTAGATTACAAATGGCCATCCCAACTTACGTATGCGTGTACAGCACGAAACACAGGCAAGATCCTAGCAGAGGCCCCTGGTGTTACTGAAATTCAGCTGCTGCTAATAAGAAGAAGGGAAAACATTTCCATCTGTCTGGATTGGGAAAAAGAATTCATGAGTCTCTGATTCATCTGCATCCATATGCTGATATGTAGACAATACTTACGGACACATAGCCTAGGCGAGGTAGCCAGCAACAGAAATCAAATCAATCACAGATCACAGCATGTGATTTGCCTAATTATGAGTAACACCTCACATTTTTTATCTGCGCAAAAAGCACTCTGTGAACGAGCAGATGGCATTGCTATGGGATGGCACCATCCTCGACAGTTGCAGATGCAGAGCATTTACACAGCACGCTGAAAAAATGACACAACACAAGCTGCTTCCTGGGAAAAAGATTCAAATTGAACAAGTGTCACCAAACAAAATACACATATTTATTGATGTTCTGAACTTATCTGATCCAGCCTCTCTCCTCAAATCAAATACATACGCGCAGGCCAGGGAGCGATGCTATCTAGACATCATTAAAGTTTCTTAGATAGAACTGCCACGTGAGCTGCCTAGCACCGAAAAGCGGAGATGCAGACCAACTTGAGTCTAGTTCCAACCTGCAAACAATTTAAATCCACACAAGCAGAATCAATAGGAAGAAGCCCTGCAGAGAAAGCAATTACACTGCAAAAGCAACTATATTACAGCACGGTTACGGCTGGGAGGCAGGACGCAGAAGGCCATCCTCACTTCTGTGATTACCCAGTGGAGTTCTCTCCAATGCATCTGGCCTGTGAAATGACAAGGTTCAGCCCGGACATGTTCCTGCAATCAAAGCAGTTTCTGGGCTTCTATTGCAATTATAAAGCAATTCTTTATGAGACCTGCCCTTCAGGTTTGCTGTGCTCCATAGGCAAATGCAGGTCTGTGCATCAGGAAACAGGTTTGAAGGGCTCAGTGTGCTCTCCTTTTCAATAGCTTCATGGGAGTAATAATCTCATTTCCCGGATCTGCAATTATTTATTCACTGGTGACTGTGCACTTGCCACTGTACAAGACACAAAGAAAGATCATCTGACCATTCCTGGTGACAGAAAATTCAGGTTTTCTATTCAAATTCTTGCTTTTATTTGTGGTTTGTCTGCATTTTTCTTCCTGAGCTGCTGTAAGCACATACACTGGTGTGACAGGTTTGAAGCAGCTATAAAATGATTGATGAAAACCATATTTTGGCCTTATTGTGGGAATATTTATTGGAGAAATATACTCATAAGGGCATATCTGGGAAAATGGGAAGGACAGAAAAGAAAGGCTGGGCCTGTGACTGTACCTCTGATACCAAAGTAAATTGATCTGCTTTAATTATGATACAGGGTTATGGGGTCACAGAAACATTTGCACAAACTGTTTTTGAATTGCTTTTATCTAACCACTTTGTTTCTTCTGCTGAAATGATCAATACTCAGCTTTAAGAAGGATGCTCTGTTGGTCTACATGACGAGACAGAGGGGCTAAACTCTGACCTGCAGTGCCATAACAGTCGATGTGCAAGTTAGTGTCAGACAGGAATCATCTTGGAGAGGAAGAACTGCAGACCTCCATCTCACTTGGAGAGGCTGAACATCTAACAGCCAAGGCAGTAGTACACTTGAAAAGGTAAAATGACAGATGCAGCTAAGCATGTGACATGAAATTGGATCGATCTGGAGGAAAGATGCTAAATCATGCTGGATGTTGCTACACTGAACACATGTACCTACAGAGAGAGCATGACAGCAAAGGTCTGAGCAGTGGGACAATTGCATGAGCAGGAGTAGGGTGCTCTGTGTTGGGATTTGACTGTATCTTGTGGCTGCCATTCAACACGGACTCTCGAGTGTCTGCTTTGGGGTGAAGAGAGGAGAGGAACGCAGGGTATTGCCACGGTACAGGGCCGATGAGCAAAAATACCTCCCTAACCAACACTGCTGGGGAGTGCTATTTCAAGGGATGTCAGGCTCCCAGAAAGAGGAGCAGATGCTTTTTCCATGCCTGGAAGAAGTCAGGAATGTTGTTTGGGGAAATGGTGAGTAATGGCAAAAGCAGCCAAAGAGATTAGGATGTGTGAAGGTAAAATAGAGCACAGGGAGGCACATAAAAGCCAAGGACCCTGAATTACTCTTTGGGCAATCAGCAGGGTGGCTCAGCCTGCCTGGTTGTCTCCACTTTTAAACAGAAGGCATTTGCCTCCCGACGTTTTTATTCCTGAAGTTCTTTCAAAACTCTGGAGGAACAAAACTGATCAGTGAAGACACCTGACCAGTGGCTCCTACCAGGAAAGGGCACAGAAGGGTCCTGCCTGCGTGTTCCCGTTTCTTCTACTTCAGCTAAGCTACGCTTCCCAGAATGCTGCATAATAGATAATGTTGCAGAGAGAAACAAAAAGCCTGCTGCTCTCCCAACTGTGTACCAACATCAAAGTTCATCATTTATAAATAACAGTTGGGTTCTTAAGGAAACCTATATAGAAGTCGGTTCGCAGTAGGAGCTGGGGATTTCAAGAAGTAACAAAATACAGGTAAAATATTTTGGCTTGAAGCAACAGTAAACATGCAATAAAAGGTGCTTCTCAAGCCAGCAGCATTGACAACATACGTGCCATTGCCCTGTGCAGCCTTTACTTCATTTAAACAGTGAAGGATGTTCTGCAAAAAAACTGGAGGACACAGGCTCTGAACTCTCAATCACAGGAAGCATCAGAGGAAACATGTTCAGGTTCATCCCATCAACCTGCTGTCTTCCAACCATGGCTCTTTGGAAACCAAGTCACTAAATCAGCTCAGGGAGATCATTTACTCTTGACCTTTTATAGCAATTAGTGTGTGTTTGGATTATGGATTATTTGGCCATTCACTGCGTGGCTTCACGTGTGTACAACACAACAGTGAATCTGCTTAAAGGGAAACATCAACTGCTCTAAGGTGATGAACAGCTGTGCCCACTTTGTACTTCTAACCTGCAAAATGTACCTAGAAAAATCATGATTCTAAGAAAAATAATGGGTTGTTCACACTTACAGATCAACCTAATCAAAAGAAAGACAAAAGCTTTTGTCTAAAGAAGTGAAAGCCTTGCTGGATAGATATGCTTGTTCTGTCAGACAAATGACCTCTCTTCTCCCCTCAATCAACCTGACTGTAACTTTATTTATTTCTCCACTTTTAAATATTGATGCCTTACAAAGCTTCTCATTGGAAAAACCACATCTTACTCTTCAGCTGTGCTGCCTTGGGCTGCAGTCCTGTCACATCACATCCAAGAGGAAGGCTCAGCTTGCATTAGTACTTGGAAAAGAAGACTTTCCAGGCACTGTGAAGAGAGATACGGATGATTCAGTGAACAGCAAGCTTCTCTCCAAATCAGTAGCCACCTATTCATGGGCAATCTTTTGCAGCTGCTGCTGGTTTCTTAGCAGAGGAGCAGAACTCAGATGTTAACCACTTTTATTCATTAAATGCCCCATGACAAATCCATCCCTTGTCTAAATCAAGAGAGACACAATGGAACAGTATATTGTTCTGCTCACAGAGAAAAAGAACTAGAAGCAGAGTATCAAGCTGTAGCTGGACAGAAAAAGAAAGGAAAAAGCTTAGGTCATAAAAGCAATTTTCATTGCCTAGTTCTAGCCTACAAATTAAAAATCCAATAGAGTATCCTGCACTGACTAAGATACTGTGCAAATCTTGGCATGCATTTACTCACCATTTTCATAAACAGACAGTGATTTACAAATCAAATTTTAGCACTGCTGCATTTGAAATAAACTTTAAATAAAACCTTCCCTTGTAGACCATAAAAAAAGACCTTCCAAAGCAGGACATGTCTCTCTCCTTAGAAGGGATGTTTCTGGGGGAAGTTGGATGACGGCAGCACTGTACAGTTGATGCTATCTGGGGAACCTCAGTGGTGAGAAGGCAAAAGCCATGGATGGTTTAGCTCCACTGCTGCTCAGGGAAAATTTAAGGTTTGAAAGTGAGAAATCTCCTGCTATTTTATGTAAGGATGGCAAACAAGAACTATGTCCTGATGGACAAACAAGGAAGAAATACTGTGAGCTGAAACACCTTGAATTTTCTTTCTGTTCCATAGGTTATTCCATTTCAGAGAGAAATGAGGAGCAGACTCCCTGCTAATACTTCGTACAACCTGCCTCAGAGAATTTTAAGGCCAGACTGCAAGCAAACCTAAAAAGTTCACTGGACTCAGAATTACAGCAAATCAAGAGGAAATCAATGTACATGTAACATTTTATACTGAAAACCTGCAGTAAAAAATGAAAACAGAAACAAACAAAAAATGGGCACCATGGAAACTGCTTTCTTTCACTCCCGCTAAGGACAACTTTTTATCGTATCAGCTTTTATTTGAAAATATCTGCCCGCTCTATCACCACACTCCTTTACACCTGGGGTATGTGATCTACTAAAATGAGCATGCACATGGACACAGGACTCCTCACACCAATCCTCAGCTGCTGTAGGAGCGAACGAGCAAGCCGCTTTCCTCGCTCTCATCCCTATCTCCTGTCCCACTCTCTGTCTACCTACTGACAATGTAAAACCTTTTGGAGGAAAGGGCGGTGTATGTCCCCATGTTTGTACAGAGAGCAGCGGGATGGACTCCTGCCAGTGGCTTTGCTCTGCCACAGACGTGCAGTATATGTAGAAATTACAGGGCATAACCCAGCAAAGAACACAACGTACGCCCAACTCTATGCATGCGAATAGCCTTAGTGATGTCAATGAAATTACTTATGTCTGTAAATTATGCACATAATTAAATATCTGGTTGGACTGAAGCCTAAATCAATGATTCACTGACAAGTCAGAATGCCTACCTCTGTGACTAGATTTATAGCCATTTTTATCACACACGTACAGTAGTGTCCTGCACTCCAACACTGTGCCACTAATGCTGGCGTGGGACTGTCCCTTCCTGAAAGACGCTGGTGTACATGGGAGTAGACAGCCAGGCGCAGCCTCAGACAAACAGAGATCAAAAATAGAGATGTTCCAACCAGGGAGATGTTAACAGCCAAAGAAATCTTATTTTTCTTTTCAAAAGCAGCAAGTCAGTTTTCCCAAGACTCTCAACCAATTTGCCCTAAAAGAACAGGAGCAAATTTAGAATTGTTCTTGTCTTTCCCTGCGTTCTTCTTTCCCTAAATTCAACATCCGCCATTTAGAAACAATAATCAGAGCAACTCTTATTACTGGCATAGCAACTGGTAAATGAAACCTGGAAGGTCTGGCTTTCCTTTCATGTTGCAAATCAAAGAACACACAAACTGAACTGTCTGTAAAACCAGTTGTGTGTGCCTGCACTTCCTAACGACAGCACAGCTTGTCTTGTCAAGTACCGGTTGCCTTATAAAATACATAACTTTGCTGCGACATAGTTTTGATCAGCAGAAGAGTTGCAGAAGTGTTTGCTGTCCTGTGGTAAGAAGACATGAAGCTCTGCTCTTGAGGCTTCTTGGAAATATCAGAAAAACATTCTTTTTCTTTATAATTGGATCTTGCTATTTGTCTTTCAGTGTTTCCTTGGTCTATTTGTCTCTATCTTCTCTCTATCCATACTGTGTAAAGTTTTATTCCTTTTTCATTTTTAGTATTAAGAAGTTGTTTTTATATTTTAGCCTTTCCAAAGCAGCCAGAATCCTGATCGTCAGCAGCGATGTCTAGACGTAGTAAATCCTTAAACTCAAGGCCTTTGCCCTTGAGAGAGAGAAATGCAGCAATACACAATCGCACACGTTTTTCCCTGAGCAGTTTCAGGTGCTTTGTAAGGCTTACTTCTTTCTGAGGCTACAGCTTGTTAAGATGAAATCTGGATCAAGTTTTGGCCTGAGAATTCAAGGCTACTCTACGAATGTGTTCAATCCCATGGGCTGATTCAGGTCAGCTGTAGTCAACTACCAGCAGAGCTTCTGTTTTAACAGTAATACCTGTCCGGCAATACAAGTCAGCAACAGAAATCCCACAATCAGTAGGTGTGACTGATGTGTCCCACACTCATAAATCCCCCAGTAGCCCCCTGTGCTTTTTATTTTTTATAATATAAGATTAAACATAGAAAAATAAGGATGAGGTACAGCTCCTGAAGGTATAGAAGCCTGTAGGAATACTGAGAGGCCACAATAAACAGCTACTCAGGAAAAATGAGCTTCACAGGAGCTTCCCAGTTAATTCAGAGAGGTAGTGTGCAAATTCAAGATGCCAAACAGAAGCTGAATTAACAGACACTGGAAGAGTGGTACATGTCCAAGGAAGGCAAGAAACTGCCTGCCAAATTCTTTCAGCTCAGCCATTTTTATTTTCAACTTTAAAATCAATAATTCCACATCTTTTCTTTTTCCTTTTGGGGGAATAAACTAAATCAAATGTTTATTCTATACTTTTAGCTCCCAGTGCCTGCACTCCTGTCTCAAGGCTCGTGACTCAGTTGAAAACACATTACCTGATTTGCAACATTTCCATGGAAATGCAGCCCTACCACAAAACTCAGCCCCACTGTCCTCCTCTTCACAGCTGAAATGCAAGCAATTTCTGGGATCATGGCAAAAACGCAGTGCAAAAGCTTAGAGACCACAGATCACCCAGCTTTAACCCTGCGGCTCACTTTGAGCTGTGATGCACATCACTTGTTTTTATGACTGCAGAGTCCAGCTGCAAATGTTTAAAACGAAGAGGAGATGGGAATCGGATCAGAACAGCAAAACAAACACATGATTTGAAGAGCTCTCCTCTCCTTACACAACTAGCTCAAGCAGAGAAATTTCACCTGTCAAAGGGAAAAAGTCAAACATGTTGGGAGATCATTTGGGAAATTCTCCATCTCCTTCATGTTTAGCTCCCCAGCTATTAACTAGTTCACATAACTCCATGGCCCAAACTCCCTCCCTAGAAGGTGAAAACCACTGACTATAAAGTGCTTATTTAGCTTATGGGTTCAGACACTTCTGCAATGACCATATCGGGTTTTCTGGACACAAAATCGCCACTGATGTTAGGATAAGAAAGTACAAACATGTTGTTCCCAGAGTTAGTTCAGAGGTGTACCCATGATGAAAATACAGACAAAAGCTGAGGTAGGTAGCCCACTTGGCACAGCTGATTGACTTTAATAGGTGTTGATTACACTGCTCATATTGCATGAAATTAAAAAGCTTACAAATGTTATGAGCCATTACCCTTCCATTTAAGAGAGCTTATGACAAGTTAGCAACATTTAATGAAATCCTTTTCAAAATGCCATAGGCGGCCTCCACGAGATTTTGCTTTGAAATGCAACTTGTGGAGTTATTTCAAAAACTTTGTTTACTTCAGAGCTTCCTCTCTTGCTCTTGTTTGGGATACTCCGATTTTGCAGCTGGTGGGATACTTCAGTTCCCTGTTGTGCTCTCAGTGTGTGGCACGTAACACCAGCTCGTTAGACAAACAATGGGGAACAGACAAAGCAAGACGTAACTCTGGTGTTATTGGAAGTACCCCTTCAGCCAGCCTACAAAATTTCCTTCAAAATTCAAAGCTGAGAGACTTCTGGCCAATTTTACTATGAAGGTAAAGGGAAATGTTTTCATAGTTGCTGTAAAATTTACTTAAACTTCCACCTTGTCAGCACACTGGAAATATCACAAGAGTCCCCAACTGCCCACAAAGCTCTAGGGCAACCAAAGTTCAGTCTGAAGTAGGCTCTCTGGATTTTATAGCTTAAGAAAGAAATTTATTAGGGGTAGAGTATATCAGTTTTATAAATCCCACTGGACACTCACAGCCTACTGCCGTACGTGGGCTCATATCTGCTTTGGATAGTGATGGCATCAATATCCGTGCATCAGGTGAGGGTGCTTCTGCCAAAATGATCCCTTTTGCAACTTGCTCGGCTGCTTCTGTTTATTTTTACTGTTTGTCCTGCTGACTGCCAGCTCTCCTCTCTGTTGATAGCTGTCGCGCAAGCAAGACTCAAACTGACCAAACTGAGAGAAACATTTATAGCATAAGCACACTGGCACAGACTCTAACCACAAGGTATCTGGAGTGGTGCCACAACGAATGCTTAACAAACCCTATAGGGGGAATATCAGATGGCCAGGCACGGCTGCAAGAAGCTTGCTTTTGTTGGCTGCGCCATCACTAGCAACCTTGATCTTTTTTTAAATTTTAACATCTGCTGCCAAAAATCAACCAAGAAACAGTAAGCTATGAAGATGTAGTTAGAGGAAGTATTGTGCTTCAGAATTCAACCTCAGATAGTGTGAGTTTTTTCTACCCGAAGCTACAGTGGCAGCTGAACTGCCCCAGAGGCAAATGCCAGGAGACCAACATCTCCGCGAGCTGCCACGAGCTCTTAAAGGCTCGTTCGTATCATAATGTGCAAAACAGAAGATTCCTCTCTTCTTTGAAGAACCAGTCACTAAGGGAATAGTTAAACACTGGGAAGAGCAATGGCCGAAGAGGTGGTGGGAGTGCGCAGGGACTGCTAAGTGACAGCAGCATGGTGAGACAAACTTCATTTCCACCCTGTGATGGTTTCAGTGAGCGTGCTGAAATCCTTAAGCACTTTGATAGACCAAATCATCAGGAACTAATTCAATATCCTTTTATTGCTCTGTAAACTCTGACAAAGGAAGAAAAAGAATTATTCTGTCTCCTGTGTCAAAAAATAGCAGCCTTCTTTCATGCTATCTATCTGAGCCTTTACTGAAAGCTAGATTTCTACTATACAGTTTGAGCACCATACAAAGCTGCAATTATCTTGCCACCTGTGTTGCCTTCCTTCATGGGTGAATGTTGCCTTTTAATCCAAATTAGTATGTTGTATTGTTTATAAATATGTATTTAGGGCTATGAGGCAGGTATGCCCCATTGTGGGCACATGTCATTGTTTAATCCAAATACATGGTTTATTGTTTTTCAGTGCATATTTTTAGCTTTGAGGCAGGTAGACCTGCAGAGCAAATAATACAAAAGAGTATGTCCATTACAGAACTGCTTCTGTGCTTTAAAATTATACCACTCTTCTTCCAGATCTGAACATAGTGAGACAAGTACATTGGCAAAATAATTATTTATCACTCTTAAAAGCTTCCTTTAAAATTTCTATCATTCAAAAACTGGCTGGGGAAAATGTAAAGTGCAGACAACCATATTTTATGCGCTTGCTAGTCTAGCTTTTATGCTGATGAGAACTTACTAAACACCAGTAAAGGGAATAGCAGTTATCAGCCCTAATTCACAACTGTGAATTTTTTAGGCCAAACAGATGCCCTTGCAGAATCACAGCCAAGTGTTAATGACAGGCCCAGTCCTTCTTCCACTGTAGTCACTAGTTATTTCATACGGCTTCAAATGAGACCAGGTTTGCTCCAACGCTCTGAGCTAGCATGCTGCTCTCAGCGAGACACTCATTGCCACAGTGAGCAGGATAGGGACCTCTAACATCACCCAAAGAAAGGAAAATGAAAAAAGACACTGTACTTTGCCTCAGGGTTTTTAATTTGGTGTACAGGATTCTTCTTTTAAATTCTTTTTTCAGTTGATTAAAAATAATGGGAAGCAGACCTTCAACATGAAACCAGCTAAATACACTAAGAGATCTCTTTTAAAAGACACTTAAAATCTCGTCAAAATCTGTTCAGTGAATTTTGCCATCACTTATACCTGCGCAACGACAGAATAGCTTGGAGCTCCCCCAGGCAGCAGAGGACAGGCAAGAAAGGTTGGTGCCCATGTTTAGATCTGCGTTCCCAGACCCACACATCCGTATGAGAGGTTGCAAGAGAGCTGAACAGGCAGGACCCAAGTCAAGAGCTTTATACTGCAAAAAAATCTTTGTCAGGCAAATCTATATTCTTGTCTTTAAAAGGATTCAGGGTAAGAAAATTTAAGCCCAGGTGTAAACATTTGCAAACTGGGGTTTATTTTTTCTATCTATGCACTTGAAATGAACATTGAAAGGGCAAACCCATCCTAATCCTATCACGGCAATGTCTTTCTCTGCTTCCTAAAGCTGAGATTATCATCTCATTGGTTGTCACACAGCTCCTGAGAGAAGTAATTCACTTGATTTTCCTGTATAATCACAGCACAGGATTTTATTTCTGTTGTTATTGGAATAGAAAATACACATAGCCTGTTCTCTGTCTTGCCCCTTTTAAGTTACTTACAGACCTGGATGTGGCAAGCTTCAAAACAACCCAACTGCACTAAGAAAGCTAAATCTGTGCTCACTGTAAGTTTCAAGCAACCTGCTTGTTAGCAGCTCTTCTCAACAAAGGCAGGAAAATTTCCAGTTTAAAATTTCTATTTAAATTAAGGCAATGAAGACTGAAGACCACAAAACTGTTGCCATTCCTTTCCAGCACATAAAATTAACAATTTGTGCTGCTGCGTGCAACTTTCAGTCAAAGTTTGTCTGATTTATAAGCAAGCAGATGGTTCACATGATAGTCCACAATAAATTACAACAGTTAGAAAGACAGCTACATTTTGAGAGTGACAGTGCAGCTGAGCTACAGATGGGTTTATAGATGACCCTTCCAATTTTTAATAATCTCCATAATTTATGTGCAAGTAAAGAAATGCAAGGATTCCTAATGCACCTTTTTGACTAAGTACAAATCACTTTTATTTACGCAGGCAATACTTCATGGTCCAGTTAACTTCTTAATTAAAGGCAGCAAGATGCTCATGTTCCATGCAAGTGGCATGGAAAATACTGTTTAGTGTGCAATATGTTCAGCTGGGAGTTTAAGATGCTCTGAACACTCCTGGAAAAGGGAATGCATCTATCTCATTTCTTTAAAACAAGACTACAAGGGTGCAAACACTGCTACCACCAGTTACTATTCATTAATCTCCAGATAAACTTTAGGCTCATGCAGTAACAAGGTTATTTTATTTGCAAGCTCTGATGCTTAGAAATAGGCTCCTAATCCAGGAGGCACTACAAACCCAGTATTACTGAGCCAGGACTAGGACCCTCGCTATATGAAGACAGAGGGATTTGGGGGGGGGTTACTTTTGAATGGGTGAGGGAAAAGGAAAGCGAGCCTGGGGAGGTGTCATTCCTGAGACAGGAGGCAGCAGTGATGCAGAAAGAAACCGGCTGGAAGCAGCTTTAAGAAGCCAGTTCATATTAGTGATTTTAATGGCCACTTCTCTGGGATGGGACCGAACCACGTCGGTCCAATCCTTCTGCTAACATTTTTGAAGGGACTCCCAGAAAGATGCCTTTGTTGGGTTGTCACCAATTGTATGCCACAGCACAACAGATTTAGTTCTTGGCTGTAATTTCAGTTGCAATGAGTTACCTTCCGAAAGGAGCACAGCTAAATGCAACTACTCTGTCGAGAGGGTGATGAAGGGAGCAGTACCTACTAGAGCTCTTTAAGGCACAAACTACAGAAACTCCGAGGTTCCCACAGAGCCAGTCTCTCTGGATGACATTTGAGGGCTATGCCTCCTCTCTAAACCTTGGTCGTCCCTTCCTGCCAAATTAATATGAAAAAGAAATCCACTTTTAATTGGAAATCCAAAACTATCTTTAAACCAGAAGGCACAGCTCCTAGGAAAGCAAGTCTGTGTGTAATTTTAAATACCACCTTCCTGGGACTTAAGAGGTGCAGCAGAGAAAAAGAGGCACCAGTGACAAATTCAGGCTTTCAAGAATTATCACAATTCATGTTTTGGAGATATTTCGGCAGGGATTGCCCAGCTCTGCCTGCAGCAGGGCAGCATGGGGAGCCGCACTGCAGGGACACACGAGTGGGAAAACCCACTCCACGGAGGTCATGGGACTGCAGCCACTTACACAAAAAGCAATCCTTCCCCTGCCATTTACACGCAGCACCAACACCCCTTCAGCTGCTACACAGAACGACAGTGAAATTAAATTTGTTGGTTTGTTTTTTTTTAATGAAATTCATCTATAAATAACTAGTGTCTGAAAGTCTTTTCAGCTTTATATAAAACCATTATCTATTACTGTACACAACTCTTAGGTTGTTTAATTAAACATATGAAAAATATTATATGTCAACTTATTTCTGGGATGCTCTTTACCGTTATTTGTCATATTGTTTCTGTTACACTTTGCATATTTAAAGGTGCATTATGCACTTCTGAAAACCCAGAGAAGACTACTAGGGAATTAGTACGGATGTTCATCTGTCCTACTGAGTGCTGAGTTTGGCACTTTATTGTAGCAGTATTCATCCAGCTCAGGAACTGCTAGTACACTTCCCTCCAAGAGAAAACTGGGTCATACTACTGTTCTTCAAAATAATATAACATTGATTATTTAATAATATTTTTAAATCTTCTGTAACTATCATCCTTTGATTGACTGCAACCCTTTCATTTGCTTACAAGAGGCCAAATTCACACACAGCACAAGTTGACTGAAATCAATAGGATTGCCCCTGTTGCTCCCAGCCCAACAGTAATTCCAGCGTTAGCATGAGCAACCTGAAAGCCAGCACAGGCTAGTCCAGTTTAACTTCTCTGAGAAGTCAGAGAAACTATACGCATTGTTTATGTAACTATATAGTTAATACAGTTTCCAGGACTCATCTGCTGAAGCCAGCAGGGATGCTCCAACGCACTAGGCTGGAGATGAGACTTTCTGGCTTGCAGCTAGATCCTTCTCTGGCTAACAGCAAAAATAATCCTGGAGGAGGGATAAAGCAAGGAACATACACACAGGCCTTACCTTATATTTCTTGTTCCTTGCATTCATTAAACTGTCAATGGTGTGGAAACTAGTTTCATAACGTCAAGAAGGGGACACCTTTTGTCCCCATTGTAGTATTAAAATGTAGATCAATATGATAATATGAAAACAGTAAACTCCCCAGTAGCAAGAAGTGGTTCTCAGTTCTCTTAGTAATCAAATATTATTTCCAGCATTCTAACTAGAGAAAAAGAAATGTAAGTAGCAATTTGTCAGTCTATTTATCAAACCAAGTGCTGCACCTTCCCCACACATTTTACGTTAGAAAGTGTATGACATGTAAGGTTCTATGGCTCTGTTTTAATTCAGGGATGAAAACATTTATAGATATGAACATTTTCTTATTAACTTCTCTTCCTAAAGGATTATGGTTGTTCAAATCAATTCCTAGCCATCCTACAGAGGTTACAACCTTCAATAACTGAATCGGATATTGTATTGGCTGTTGTGTTGATTATGCTACAAGTTCCAATTTCTACAAGAGCACTGAAATGCTGAGATAAAGGGATGTTAACTTTATTTAATTAGCTATCTGCCATTGTTATCAAAATGGAAGGTTGGTATCTGACTCAAATTAACACTTTGGATCAGGAAACAAGACAGATGACATCTTCTGAGAAGGATCCTGGAAACTCTCTAGAATCATTTCAGTTATTTTACAGCTGCTCAGGACAAACAGGACTACATTAGAAAGAGCAAAAGTCACCGACAGTCAATGAAGTGCTGCTATGAAAATGCTATTTCAATCACACTTGGGCTCTTTCTCATTTTCAGTTGTTAACATCCTTGCCACTTTTGTCAAGCAGTCTCTCCTAGCAGCGCTGAATTTTAACTGCACATAATTTTAAAACACAACATGAGATAGGACTGAGCACATAATATGGGTTTATTGTGCCAGCTAACAACAGATCAGGCCCTTGTGCCAAGGCATCACCTCTCTGCTCTCTGCAGAAAAGGAGTAACTAGTTAAACGCAAGCTGGATTTAAGAACTGCCTGCCATCCCTCTACCTCGGAAATGTTATGTCTCTGAACTGAGGGTTGTTTATGATTTATCTCAAAAAGAGACAAAAAGACAAGGTGAAACCTCACAGGTCCTGAAAGCATTTTAACTGTGGCTTACACAAACTAAAGCCACGTATATCAACTTTGCAACTGCCCAGAGGACATAGTATCCAAGTGAAGTCCTCAAAGGACACCCACTGTCTCACTCCCCAAATTACATTTGTATAGAGTGGCCAAAGTAATTTATCCAATAACCATACCACCCTGCCACCTCATGGATTCTTACTGTTAGGGTACAGAAATGTGCTTTTTCCTTTCCCAACAACTTACTGGTCTTGACCGGATTTCTTTGGCGTAGAGAGGTTTCAAGAATTCTGAATCTCCTTCGAGCTTTAGACCCTTTTCTGTGATTCTCAGGTTCCCCATTCCATCCTAAAACAGACAAAAAAGAAACAACCCCATTAGTTAAAATTACTAAATTCACCAGGATGCCAATAGCTGATTTTTTTTTTTTTTTTTTCCATAGAGGATAACATGTAAAGCACTGGGAGACACTAGAGAATGCAATTACTTGTGTTACCCTTTTAGCTCTGTTTTTGTGAAAATAAAATTCTATTCAGAACAATCTTCAGTGCCCCCCGGTAAACCATTTACACAGATGAAAGATGTTCTTTCAAGCTAGTCATCTCTACTCAAAGAGACACAGCGATGCTCTGTGTTAACAGGAAACTATTCACTGGAATATTCACTGGCTGCCTGTATATTCATATACTTTCTCATTCATAGCAAATCCGTATAAAAACTATGTGATTAATTCTACTGAACGCCATATAGAGAATACGTGATTAATTCCACTGAGCCAACAAAATAAAGTTTTGCTACGTAGGAGTATTGCAATAAAATGCAGTAGGGAACTTGACCCCTGTTATTTGGGGAAATCTCAGCAAAACATGGACTTTTTGGTGGGATTTCTTTAGGGCTACTGGA
Organism: Aquila chrysaetos chrysaetos; assembly: GCF_900496995.4. Lineage (NCBI taxonomy): Eukaryota > Metazoa > Chordata > Aves > Accipitriformes > Accipitridae > Aquila > Aquila chrysaetos. The sequence goes on from NC_044025.1 coordinate 13,550,698, forward strand.
CCTTACAGCAGAAAGATGTGGAAACCTGTTGATTAGTTTCCAGTCTCAGTCTTTCCTGCGCTTTCGATATTGTTAAGATGCTACACAGCTTTATTGGAATATACATTTATGCAAATATTTGCTCTGGGAGAAGCAATGATGCAACAGGAATATCTTTCCAACAGACTGCTCTCCTGTCTTGGGATAACCCCTGCCTTTTCTCTCCCACAATGATCAGCGCAGGATTGGAGCCCTCGCTCTGCTCCTTGCACAGCCCAAGCACATCCCAGCAACCTGAACCTCTACATCTAAATGTTTGGGTCTCCTGAGTCATTCTTGTGCCCTTCAAACAACCATTGCAAAGTCCATCGGCCAGGCATTAAGTGACTCATGTGACATGTGTTTCTGTCCTCTCCTCATTTGGATTTCATAGTGGCAGCTATCAGTCCCCACCCTCTCCCCAGCCCTCCCAGGCTCCCCAATATCCACCGCTCCCTGTGCTTCCACAGCAAAAATCTTCTTGACAAATGGCATGAAGTGTTGGCTGCAGGTCTCCAGCAGATGACTGCAAATAGTCCCTTTTCTTTAGAAATTGCTTAGTTATGTGTGTCCAAGATGTAATGAAACATCTGACAAACTATAATAGCAAATAAAATATATGTCAAAATTTTATACGAGTTTTTCTTACGGTTTTTATGCAATAAGACAGGTATATGGATACATTGGCTTAGAGCAGAATTGGACCAAACTATATTTCACCTTTAACTTGTGAAAGTCGTAACTTTTACTAAGATGAGGGATTTAGGTTCATTTAGGCTATAATTGCTTAGAAAAGTGTGCGTGTAAGAAACATGGTGTGCATAGGGAATTGCACAGGTGAATGTATAATCAAAACCACATCAAATGCAAGATATTATTTCTAAGATTCAGGGTGATTGTCAAAGTCTGCAAGTATTGAGGTAAGTTGGGGTTTTTTTCTGAGAAAAAGATGGTCTGAAGAATACCTTTTAGCATAAAATTGACTGACATCACTAGGATTTGAGACTAACGCTAGCAAAAGCTATGTCTCCACATGTATAAATTAAGATTGGGAAATGACCAAGAGTTGGGTAGTCATGAACTGCCATGACAATCCTCAAACATACCCCTTAAGGAATCTTTCCACCTGTTTTTTTTTCCCCATTTCTCCAGGCTAGAGAAGAGGAAGGATGATGCTATACGATGCCTCAAGGCCTCCAGGATAAGGCAGGATACAAAAATCACAAAAGCTACAATAGCTGGAGCTCAGACTGCAGAGGACATTGCAATGAGGGACACACACATCAGCACTTCCAGGGAACAGGATTCATGTTAGTGAGAGAGACGTTGAAACCAAGGGTCATGCAGGCCACAGGATGGCAGAAGCAGTAATTTGGAGGAATTACTGATCTATAAATATGGACATGCCATACTGACTCCACGGCATCTCATTATGCAATTTAGGGATTCATTGAGAGGGACAGGGCTGCCTCCTCAAGTGCTGCTAGGCATGTCCTTAAACACTGAAGTCCAAAGCAAAAGAGCCACCTCAGTGCCTAACTCACAGCTGTTTCAGGGATTTTAGAGGAAAGGGGTATGTACTTGGGTAGAAGCCCTAAGAAGATCAAGAGAAGACCAGGAAAATCCAGGAAAATCACGTGTACTTGGACATACATCTTGCAAAAAATAAACCACATACGTCCACTTCTCTTCCTCCCATTACATGTGCACCTCCCGCACCGCAAGAGGAATCACTGTCACTAAAAGTGAATGGCTAACCCAAACAGATTTGCATGAACTATTGCCAAAAGACATGAATTTGGAGGGATAAAAATCAAAGACGTAGCATGGCTCAGCAGTGACACTGGTCACTTGCCAGAGGTTCTCCCGTTCCAAGAAGTATCATTCCCAGGGTGTACCCTGCCAAGTAAATACCGTTCTCGCTAGAGTGTGGTGTCTTATGAACAAAGGCAGGCTCAGGAGTGCTGGGTGATAAAATGACCGCTGTCATCTCATTTTGAAATGAAAGCTGTAAGCAAACTTTAAATAGAGACATATGCCAAAAATGCTATTGATTATTGAAGGGAGGAGAATGAGAGATGGGTCATAAAGTGCCATTTGCTACATTCCTTGTCCCTGGTGTAAAATATTGGCTCATGAATTCTGGGTTGGTGGTGGCACAGAAGGGGTTCATTTATCTCAAGCAAAAGGATTAAGGAAAATGAGTGAAATATGATTACGCACCAAAGAGCCCAGATTAAATTTTGATAGTGGTATGCTTTGCAATTTGAGTGAGCAGGAATTATTATAGCTATCCGCAGACCCTCACACGTTTTGTGCTGCTAAAAAAACTACAATTTTTTTCCCAAAATAGATATTTCGGTAAGTTTACAAGCCCTGAGGGCTTTCACATTTCAGGGTCTTCTCTGGTTTCGTTATAAAAAGTAGCAGGTTGTGCGAGCTGGCATATGCCACATATAGCTGCAGGAACGACCACTTCTGTGGATACGCAATCCTGACCCCTTCCAGGGCTCGCTCCTGAGCTGAAGTGAGGCAATACTTTACCAGTAACATGGACCAATGGATAAAGGGACCTCTCAAGTCACCAGTGAAGCTATGGGAAACCAGCAATTTCGATGGCTCACGACTATGTTCTATTCTAAATAGTGATACGGATCCAGCATTCTACTCTGCTCCTCTCTTGCATGTTTCTCTTCCTTTCTCTCCTTTACCCTCTCCTTTACCTTTATCACTTTACCCAAGTGTCCCACACAGGATTTTTATATACAAAAACCACACATATGGGATATTCAGCTCACAGCTAGCAGGTCCTATACATCCCAAAAGAGGTATCAGGCCTATGGGACAATGTGCTACCACCAAAACATCAAGAACACATCAGATTTATATCATATAAGTAGGTGTACATGGGTTTTCTCCACTGGGTTGGAGAAAAAGAGGCACTTCCCCATGCTACTCTTCTCAGCCTTTGATCCTTCTCAACCTCTGATCCCTGCTCACCTTTCTCTCCTCCTGCGGCTGCCAAAACTAATAAAAGCTGCACCCACCAGACATTATCTCTTGACTTCCCTGGTGCTTGGGATCAGGATGCAGTGCTTAGCACTGATTCTTACCACAATTAACTCTCTACTTCTTATGTTTCTCATCATTAAAGATGACAGCTTTTGATAGTGACAGTCTGGGTCACCAGGTGAAAAAACAAGCAAAGGTTGCAATCTCAGTTTAAAGTTAACAAGTATCCTGGCCTCTTATAGTACAATCATTATTAAATCATATTAATGTATTGTTTCCCATTAGAAAAACAGTAAGCAGCTTGCAGAATTATACAGAGATCCCAAAATACTGACGCATTAGAGAGGAAACACTGTATGAAAGACTACCTCACATGTTGTTTTGGATAAAGCATCTTCATCCTCCCTAAATTATATGGTTTAATAACAAATAAATGTCATACTCTGCTACAGTGAATATATATGAAAGTTCCTATGAAATTTCATGGACCATGACTTATAAAATGTAGCAGAAAGTTGCCCAGAGTGACAAAGACCATGAGTTTATATTAAACATTGTGTCTATGATTGGTATGTATCCTTATCTGCCACTCTATTGCTTGTGAATAAGGAAAAAAAAAAAGCAGTATTGATTATTTGATACACCAACATCTGACGATCTTTGTTTCTCCCCTTTTTATTAGCAGACTCCTCAGCAGAGAGTGAATGACACTATTGTGCAGGCACAAGCCAGCTTTGTGGGAGCTTCCCGGAGGCAAGTTCCAAACAGGAGGCACAGAGTTGGGAGCTTTCCATTACCACCTGCTTTGAATTATTTGGCTTTTTGGTAGGGCATGGTGAAAACTTTCATATAAATTTTATCATCTACGCCCCCTCTCTTTTTATGCAATGCCTTGTAAGGGGCAGGCATAAAAATCTGTGTGCATTGCTGACTGCTCTGTGTCAAAAGAGGACAGCAATGGTAAAATCCTGAATAACATAAATGTCATTTTGGTGATGCTGAATGAGAAAGGATTTTTTTTTTAGTAGCTTGAGAAGCAACTCAGTTTTATGACCAATTACAAATGATGGTGTTAGTGTTAGGGGAAGAGCCCAGCATTGCTGCTAACTGATCACCAAGGCTCCTCTCTGCCATTTGGTTAGCAATGTGGTTACACATGTGGGTAAAGCCTAGCTGGTTTTTTGTTTTCCTTTTTAACAGTTGTGGGTTACTTTGATTTTTTTTTTTTTTTTTTTTAAATTGTATGGCTGGTAGCAGGGAGATTCAGTTAACAGCATAAGAAAAAACAACCAACCTAACCAGAGACACGTAATTGCTGTGGTAAATACCTGGAAGTGGTGTTAGCCACACCAATCTGGACTGCTTACACATAGGAACAGGGGTAATTTTCAGTGGCGTCTGCCATCCATGGGCAGCTTTATTAGATGAGGCTGCGCTTGCGCCACAGCTTAACCGAGTCAAGCACTAAGGCGGTAGTAACACATATTCACTGTGGCCCTTCGTGCCAGGATGCTTTGTTCTTTACAAACTATAAATTCAGCCTCATGCTCCTCTGCGCTTCCTCTGTTCTCCTGGCATTTCTGAACATAAAGGCATATTTGCTGTTTACTGAGGTCTTTCTAAGGATTTTAGGGACACCGGTGACGGGGAACATAGAGAGCTCCAGCTGTCTGTTGGCCACCACCAGCACCGGTGGCTGTTTCCCCATGCTTTTTCCTCCACCTCCATCCCTTTTCAGTTTTCAGGAGAAAAAACTGTTGGCAAGGTTTGTCTCTGCACGGCAGGTAAGCATTTACTTTTTTACTAGGAATAAACTGAAGTTATGTTTGGCAATGTCCTTTGGGAAAGAATTATCTTTGGAGACTGCTCATGTCAGATGGCTGAAACACCTGATTATCGTTGCTTGTATTATTGATTGCTGTGCTCTGCATCGCTTCCAGATATGTGCAAGTTATTACACAGCTCAATAGATCCAAAGTTAGGGAAAAAAAAAAAAAGCAAATGCAAGTGACCTGTTTTTTTCTTCCCCTACTGGGAAGATTTCTGTGCTGCCATTCTATCTCTGACTTGACATTAAGTGTTTCCAGATTCCACAGATTTAAGGAAGGTCTGTACAGATACACATCATTGCCAGTTCTTCGCAGCCTCAAACACCTACTTGCTCTAATAGGATTTGCCTTCCCTCCTTCTCCTCATTTTCTTCAGTTAATTTGTCATCTCAATAAAGATCCCAGTATCCAGCTGTGGATCAGCAGCAATATTTTCCCATGGAAGCCAGGAGAGCCTAAACGCCTCCCAGCAGCACCAGTCCCATAAAGTTAAAGCTGGTTACACAGCACAGTCCAGAGCAACATACACTCCAAGGTAAGGAGACAATGTGTGACAGCTTCTTCCTCTGACGTAAGACCTTGTTTTGAGACCTCACGTATGGACTCAGGTTTGAGGACAGTAGAGAAGAACAAGCCAACGTGCTGTTACACAGCATATATGATCATATCCCTGTAAGCATGGATACGTACTTATGCTTTGAATTGCACCATGAGGTCTCATGTCCACAACTGGCATTTGTCTCCCTCTTTTTCTGCCTGCTTATTGACCCCAGATGTCCCTGTTGGATGTCTTAGTGGTAGTGGTTTCATTTAAAGGTGATAGGCATAGCATAGGATAGTTGTGCTGAGACATCAGTGGGTGAAGGAAGGTGACCCCAAGCACCTTGCATCACTGCAAGACGGTATATATGCCCTCTCCAGGGAAGGAGGGAGACACAGATGAAGCACAGCTAAAATCTTTGCAGCTAATTGGTGCACTAAACCAACATTATAAATTGCAAGACTAGAAAGCAAGCTAACTCGCTGCTCCCTCCAGAAGGCTTCCTCCAGAAGCTCCTGACCGTCTGTGACAAGACACCTCTATATAATCTCTGACGTTGCGGTAATCAGTCACAGGGAGACACGGAGTTGAATAAGAAAAGACCAGCTGTGGGAGTCAACCGCTGGAAAATGACCTCTAGAAGCTGCTGTTAAAGTTGTATGAGCTATGTAGGCACTTGCAGTTCCTTCCGCAGGTGTGAAGTCATTTGTGATAGCTACAGAGAAGTCAGGCGGCTGCTAACTTACAAAGGAATTACGTGCAAGTGGAGGAAACTGCCTGCAGACCATTATGATTAATGTAAAATTCAGCCCAAGCCAAGCCTATGCAAAGCTCAGAGCTCTTCTTTTCCAGTGGGGACTCCTGTTTTTGTGAGTTCCTCTGCATGACTGCAGAAAAAGAGGCAGAAGATGAGAAGAGGGGATACAACAAGGAGAGCACAAGAACCGAGAGGACATCTCACAGTTACAGCAATGAGCTGTGATGCAGAAAATCTTGACCTCCTTCCCATCAGACTCACATGCCAGGATGGCGTTAGGGACATCTTCCACATGCACATTCCCATAGCGCCTTTCCCCTCTGCGTGTTCCTTCCACACTGACTGAGTGCTCACCGGAGCCAATGCCATTTATTATGAAGATTACTCAAAGAGCCCTATGAAGAGCCTGTCATTGAAGGCAAAAGAAATTTATGCATTGGCTTTAGTGGAAGTTAAGGAGAAAAGTCTTAAGCAGCAGGAAGAACAGGATCAAATGTGGTTTTCCAATTACTGTTTCAAACAGGTTATAACTGACCAAAGCAACTAAATTGCATGCCTTGAAACAATTCCAAACTAGAGTTGGAGTAATTTCTAAACAAATCATTCAGCCAGGGCTTGAAGAAAGCTCAGCTCTGGATTTACTGCATATTGCTGAACTACTTTGGGCGGGAGGTATTTCTTTTCAAAGCAAACTGCTAGTGAGTTTACTCAAAGTATGATCATGTGTGGCACAACAAAACCAAGATTTCTAAGAAATGAGCCACCCCATTTGAGAGTACATTTTTGCAGGGAAGAAGATTAGCAGACCTTTTGGGGAAATGATTATGAATCCCAACATTGTTACTACAACACAACCATCATATGCAGAATTCCTCTCTAGGGTAATAACTTCCCTTCCCATTGGTACAGCAGGGAAGAGATCAAAATTTGGCTTTCACGCCTCCCAACTCCCTGTTGTGGAGCACTTTGGCACTGAAGCATTACAAAATGAGCCATGCTCTCTTGAGCGTTTTTCTGCTTTTTTGCCTCAACACAAATAGTAAGGTTTCACATCTTATCATCAACATACATTCCAAATGTGTCCCTTGAATTCTCCATCTTTTTTAGTCTAGCTCATTACCATAATTATGCTAACTGGAAGGGAAAAGTCCCATCCTGCAGAAATTTGTGCACACTCAGAAGTGGAAAAAAAGATTCTTATACTCGTAGGAACAAGTGTTCTTATAATGCAGCAATTTAATAATAAAATGAGCACATAAATTCACTGTACAGTTCAAGGAGTTTCAGAAAAAACAGGTTTTATAAATTATGGTCTAATACTCCTGAATGATGATTGTCAATCACCAAATGAAGGAAAGAATAAACACTTTTTTAAACTACAAGGATCTTGGACACAACATCCTCTGTGGCATCGCTCCTCCAAGTCATACCAAGGCTGAATTGAACTCACTCATCTTTATATTGTTGGAAGAAGCTTCCAGGGAGAAGGAGGATTTTTTTTTTCCTTTCTCTATCTTAGTGGATCCAGAACACAATTCTGTACTTACACTCTGCAGTAAGATTTTTTCTGACTAATCAAGTATTTAGCAATTCCCCTTGACCAGGAACGAAGCTGGCAGATTAAGGCCTGACAGTGTGAAAAGAAAAGTACCAGATGTCATGCAGCATTTCTGAAGGTGAGCTCTTGAAAATGGGGCCAATTATTGGGTCATTTTTGTCTGATGTGAACATGCCAAACCAAATCGGGGCACTAATTAGAGCATAATACCAGGTCCGTTCAAAGAAATAAGGCTCGCGCAAACATGCTCTGGTTTCAGACCCCCGTTCAAGATCCACGCCGACACTCAAGATACCAGAAATACAAGCACACGTGGAGAGAGACCCAGCAGGGCTGTGGCCACTCTCGCAAGTCCCATCTATAAGGCACATTTGACGAACCCACCTCAGCAGACTGATTTACAGGCTACGGGGGAACTCGGAGGAGGTGCCTGTTGCACTGACCTTCTCAAAACCCACCACACCTGCATTATATACTGGCTGCTATGGCAACATCAGCCTCCAAAGGTAGGATAATCATGATGCGAATCCATATCTGCAGTTGCTTCATTTACTCTCCTCCACTATTACCTCCTCTATTTCCAAAAGCCAGGAGAAAACAGGGTGGATGGGGAGGAATATTTTCAGTGCACCTCAATTAATCACTTCTGAGCCCAGATTCAGCTAATATTAGGCATTTAACTGAGGAGCCTGCATTTGGAAGATAATGACCCCGTGCTACCTCTGCAGTTGGCGGAGAGAAAATGGCAATGGAGTCCACCTAGCACCCAACCCACCCCCTACAAGTGCTTCCCAGCTGCTGTGGAGCTCCTCCAAGGTGACTTAGGCATCTTTTCTGGTTGCCTATAGATAACTGGGATAAACCTAGACCTCGGTAGTGTGCAACAGGATTCAAACAGAAAATAAATGCGTTGCCAAGCAAAACAATAAACAGATATCATGAAATAAAATATATTTCAAAAATGTGATTCCAACTGTACCAACGTACAGTGGCTTCAGGGATTATTTTAATGATTTTTTTTTTTTTTTTTTAATCAAGACTCATACTTTCAATAAGAGATGAGAGATTGGGCACATTCAACTTATTTGCACAGGTAGGTAAAAAGAAATTTCCTTTAAAATCAAATTCTCTGTGTTAAGAGGAATCCATAGTCCCCTTGTTAAGAAGCTGACCTCATGGCTAAGGAACCACCACAGAATTTTTATAGCTGTATTTGTCACAAAAATATATGATTTTGCTCTTCCACTATCAGAATATACTGAAAAATAATTTAAACTGTCTTCCAGACTTATCTACAGTGTGTATATGACATTGTTGTTAGCAAGGGAGGCTCTGGGGACAGCAAAGAAATGAGAGAACTGAAAGCGCTGCTCCCAAAGAGGCTGAAATAAGTATATTGCTTCTATTGCTTTTTGAACAATTGCCAGCAAATAATTATTCATAGAGGAAAATATATGGGTATGTTTAAGGTCCCTTGCCACCGCAAATGGTGGGCAAAGAATGAGATCAGATCTGTGAGTGCATCTACTGATTTCAAATAGCTCCACCAATTTACACCCACCCGGTATCTGGCCCTAGAGCAAGGCGGTAGGAAACGGAGGGCTTCTCCAAAACGCCTGGGGCTGTTAGGCTGCAGTGACAGTCATCCAGGCAGAGTGGGCGCAGGAGGTCATAGCATGTGGAGGAAACCCCAGCATGCACCCACCGTGCCTTGTTGGGGGGGACGGATGCACTGCCAAAAGCAACCAAGCCCCCACGCCTTGCCCTAATGCTCCGTGATGGGCTGCAACTGCAGCAGTTTCATTATTTGTCATCATTTACTCCTCCCCAAACTCTCAATCCCAAAGTGTTTAGCATCAGAACTAACACACGGCCATCTAACACACCTTATACATGCTCTCACATCTGTGCGTGGCACACGCTATACTGCGTGCGTGCTCACACACATGAACACCCTCTTAGGGGAAACCGAGGCACAAAGTCAGGCATTCACCAACAGTCACACGAGAAAGTTGCGTTAAAGGAAGAGCTCCCAAGGTTTCTCTCCAGCACTTTGTTGTGTCACAGCACTGCAGCTAAGAAACTATATATATCCTGCTCCTAAGAAACAACAGGTTAATTTTAGCAACTTTCAAATGCCAACAATTCAGACTTCAGATACTCTCTCTCCTCCCTGTGGTTTGCATCCCTCTGCCTCCTTGCCAGGAGATGCATTATGCTTAATGTCCCCTGTCTTCTTCACAACTTTCTAGTGCACATACAAAAGAGTTTACTAGAATAAAAATAATGATCATTACGCAGCAAGGGAAGGAACTAGGAGCTTGCTAGTCATCAACCCAAGTCCAGAAGCATCCTGCAAGACGGCGCTTCCTGATACTTTCCAAAATTATCATCATGGTAGTTTATACTTCTTGAGCTGCGAAGTAACTGGAAAACATTGAGATAATTTTCCTAGTGTTTACTTTGTGAGGAAAATAAAGGCAAAATAGCATTTTCTCTTATCCAGAACTCACGCGTGGGGTGTTTTTAATTTCAAATTATTTATTGAGTGGGTGCTTACTGAGTCATAGGGGACCTCTGCCAGATGCCCAGAGATTCTCTTGGAAGTCAGGAGTACAATATTATGTGCTTGAAAATCAGGCACTTATGGGAAATAGCCAAGAATCACATGCAAAAATATACAACTGGCATCGGCAAACTACAACAGAGCAAGACACAGCACCTTTTTTAAAATACTTTTTTAAACAGAGAGTCTTAAAGTCACAGGAAAGTGATTGCTCCTACTGTGCTTTGGCCTTTAGAGAACATAGCTCTTCATTACAGAAATATGCCTTATTTGGGGATATTAGCATTTCTTCCTTCTTCTGCTCCTTTTTAAAACATGACACCAGCAGGAACAAATTAAGTAACTCACATTCTGCATACTTATTTATCTGCCGTGTGTAACGTCATCTCAGCTTCTTTAATTCTTTCCACTAGCACCAAGATCATCTAAATAATGAAGTGTTTCAAAATAAATACTAAGTGTCTCAGATCTGGATCTCCTTTACTGTGAAACACATTTGAACCTTCTGCCAGGCTACGTGCATTTCAGATGTGAGCTGCTCCTGGGCACGATTTTGCAGCAACACCAGCATGAGTAAGCAGCGATGCCCACTCCCTCCAGCCTGGCAGAACGAGCAAGGGTGAGCAGAGCCCGTGATGCTGTCAATTTAAACACGTTCTATTCTCCAGTGGGTGTCTGCAAGGTTTGGCAGAAGCCCCTGGTTATGCTCCCTAGGAACTTTTCAAAGTAAATAAACAAACAAGTCACAGGAGGAGGATGCAGCTCTCGCCAGGAGCAGCTGCCTAGTCCCACGGGGCAGCCCTGACCGGTGCTCGGCACGCTTGCGTGCAGATAGCAGCACGCAGGGAGATGGTAGACAGGATCAAGCTACGTTAAAATAATGTTAATATAACGAACTCAGTGAAATGTTTTCAATCTGCGAGCGCTGCCGGTTCGACCTGCACCGCTATGCTCCCCCACGCAGCCTTTTGCAGGCAGAATAGGGCTGGCTCAAAGGCAGCGAGAGGCGACTCGGCTCTCCATCATGGTCCACACAGAGCTCTGAGGGCAACCTAGACTTTTCTTACAGCTTTTTGGCCATTTTGGCAGCCTGTGTTTGTTACTGCCTGGATAAGACTTTTCATTCTGAAAGAACCACCACCGGGGGATAATGACACATAATCGCTAACTGCTGTACTTGGTTAGGGACCAAAAATGCTCAAGAAGGAATTTTTATCCCTTAAAAGAACACAAAGCATAGAGCAAAAAATGCCAAGCCTAACATTTGTATTTCCTTTTGGCTGTCCTTTGGCTGAGCATCCAGAGCCTGCCTTCAGACTGCCTGAAGCCACGAGATCTCTTTCCCTCTCTGCACTGAGGCTCCATACCAGCATCTTTGCCTGGGACATGGCTGTGACAATGGGGTAGGAGCTCTGCGTCACTGCCACCTCCTCCCCTTCCCATCCACCTAAATCCTAAACAAGATTTCTCTCTCTTGTTTTGGCTTTCATCACTGACCTACTTGACAACTTTAGTGAATTTAATCTCAAATCACTCAGGGATATAGGGCAAAAAATATTTTTTCCCAGGCTACAGATAAAGAATGTAGTTTCAGGGAGCTTAAATGGCTCAACAGGACATTTTGGTGACCAGAGGAAATTTAGAAGCTTATGATAAATTTGCGATATTAATGTAAGAATAAAGTCACACTGCTAGAAGCAATATCTTATTGACAAAACTGCTAGAAAGTTGCAAAGGTAATAAACAAGGAATTGAGATGGATTACTGGTGATATGCTTTTGAATGTATTACTCAATGCCAGCTGTTGGATACCTTGTGAAGTCCTTACATACTTGGGTAAAATACTGGACTTATAAATAGCTTTCTCAAATGGGACTATTAATGACAGTAACTATGGTAAGTGTGGTCAGTGACTTGTTATCGAGGAAGAGGTACTAATACAAGTGTTATAGTTTATTATTCTAATTGGTTATTTCAAGTCTTTCTGTTAATACTATAAGAAATGTATAGTTTATAGCTATAGCTATGGCTACATATCATGGCTATTTTCTCGCTTGAGAAAAAAATGAAATTTAAAAAAAATAAAATTCTTTCAGTTATTGGTGGGGCCTTAAGGACTTTAGCAGTCTTGGCAATCAGTGCAATATACTGTGTATTTCTAGGAAATCCTTGAAAAATATCTAAAATTTCTAACTTGGGAAATGGGATCAGCTCACAAGAATACACTCCTATGGGATGTTTGCTGCTTAATCAAACAATTTCTAAATTATGAAATGTCTGACAAAAATTTCTTACTTTAATTAGCGTTCCAAGCTTCTGTAGGCTGTAGGAGACATTCCTTAGAAAACCATGTTGATTCCTCAAATGCTTAAAGATTATGTCATAATGTTTATTTCCAACACTTGTTACCAAATGCAAACAGCAAATGCTGCAGATCAAAATGTTGCAAGACTTTGTCAGAAGTCCTAGAATTTGTTAAAATACAAGACTTTGCCTAAGTACAGGATATTTCTATTAAATGAAAAATGATTTAAGTATTTGCTAGTGGTCAGCAATATCCTTTCCAAAATAAAAAAGAAAAAAACCCCCACAGTTCTTAAGAAGTGGCAGTGGAAGTCTTTGTAACTTTAAAGACTTTATTTAAGACTAAGCTTGAAAAGATCTGTTTGGGAGCTGAAAATCGTTTGTATGTAATTTAAGGATAGTTTGAGTTATTTTGGGCAGAATTTTAATTTCTGTGAAATGATGAAAGAACTAAAGGAATATCTCGAAAGGCAGACTCAACTGAAGGAAAACAAACATTAAAACACTAATTATATAGACACAGGGAGTATTTCTGGTACTCAAAAAAATAAACAGAAAGAAAATCGGGATTCAGCCGCAAACTCATTAACAACCAGTATTTTCAAAGCTTACTGATGTGTCTAGGGCCAATATTTAATAGAAATATTGAAATTTACAGTAAAGCTATGGAAAGCCAAAAATAAAATCGGACTCAATCCCATCTCTCATTTAGCATTTCTCTGATCTCAATATTTTCATTTTGTCTCAGCTTGGCCACCTCTTTCTATTCCTTGGCAGCTCTGCACTGCTTCTACAATAACAGGTGTATCACACATCTACCATGAAGCTGTGCAATGAGTTTGTTAAAGTCCTGCTAAAGGTTTGTGTTTCTTTTCTTTCCCTTCTCAATCACTATCATGGGGGAAGAAAATCTTATGTAAGTGAAGATAATAATAGCTTCGCTTGTTAAACATCAGACTAAGTATTTCTGGAGAAGCGATGGAAAGTAACATCAGTAAATAGAGAAAATAGCAGGGTATAAAATTCTGAATAGTCATTAATTTGTCTCTTTCAAGACAGCTCCCATGAATGACATGCAGGTAACTGAAATGAAACACATTAATTGCGTTTGCAGAATTTAGTTCAGAGCCTTCACGTTTTGCCAATTTTAAACAGTCTGATGTACCAAGAGTGTGCCAAAGAGGACCCAAGTCACCTTCAGTAAAACTCTTTGTCACCTGTGAACTGCTTTGTTTACTGTGACATGAAAGAGGACCTTCTGCTAATGTGTTTTTCTTTCCACCATAATTCATAGCTTCAGATGATCAGAGTCCAAACCTCTTTTGGCTGGAATTGGCCACAGAAGCTCTGCAGAGGCGTTGAATGGTGTGTGCCCAAGCCGGTCCTCTTGCGGGCCACAGGCACACCTGCCCCACGGCCACAGAGGGCTCTCAGGCTCTCCAGGATGAATTTGGAGATGTCCCCAGGGCCTGGGCAAAGGGCACTGGAGGGAGGGATGGGGCCAGGCGACGGGAGGGAAGGGTGACACTGTTGCTCCAACGCGTGCGCTGACCTCAGCAGTGCTCGGCATCTGCAAACCCTCCATTTTTCTCCAGACCTCACCTGCAGACCACACGGGCAGCCTCGCCAAGCCTTGCCGAGGGAGCGCGCTCCTCCAAATCCAGCACGGGTCCGCCCGCATGGCACTGCCCACTGCCACGCAGAGATACCTGAGGTGCGGGAGCCGGCAGGGGCAGCACTGAAACTCCGTTAGCGCAACACTTCACTGAGCTCTAAATAAGTGACCTTGTGGCTCCCTACACAAAACTGCATTGTACAGTACAAACCTACCCATATGAGCCTTCAGCTATTTCATTTCCCACAGGTCTCTTGTCATCGTTTCATTACATGCCGTCCTTTTCCAGTGAAACTACATTTTACTTAAAAAGGGCTATGAAGAATAAATGTAGCCGTAGTTGAACAAACAAGTCAGGTCTGTGGGTGTACCAAACTTTTAGAGGAATCTTGCAGCAGTTTCTCGTTTACACTGAATGAACTGAACTCAGCTTTGCTATGTAGTTAAAAGTAATTGCTTTGTCTGCATAGCAACTAATTTTTAATGATTCCTTTTTCTGCTGAATCTTATGCTGGTTTTTTTTCTAAAAAATATCTTGTGCGTTCGAGTAAGGCAGAGATTCTTAAATCACTGAAAAATACAATTTTGTTTACTTAACTTTTGGATAACGCAAATAACTTACTTGTACATTTGCTTTTTAAATTCTCCTCTGGCTATTGACTTTGTACATTATTAGTCTCTTGTTAAGCTCACTATAAATCTTTCAAAAGGAGTCACTTAAATCTGTAAGCTCTCCATGCTTTGGCTCCTAGCTGTATTTGGGACTGTGTTCAAATACTTGTGTTCTTCAAGTTCCAAGAAACATCTTATCTGTCCCTAGAATCACTCAAGGAATTTTGGCGTAAAACGGCCTTTTATTTTCTGAACAGACAGAAAACATTTGACAACCAGTTCTCTTTCATCTGATAAATGCGGACCCTTACTCACTGGTTAATGGCCATGTGCGTTCAAGTATTCACCTCTGCAACAAGCGGACACCATGCAAAAGGGGAGCGTGTGCATGGCGTTGCTGAAATGGGAGTTCTCCTCCGTATTGTCTGAAATTTTGATGAAAGCCAGTCTCCACATTAGTTCAATTAGTTCACTAATGTAACATGTATTCCACTTCATAGACTTCAAACTCCTGTTTATTGCTTACATTGTTTTAAAGACCCGTAGTTAACAAAAGCTTGTGCCATGGTGAATAGAGGTAATATCTTTAATTGCCTTAGCCATGAAACATCAACAGCTGTCCCAGGATTACCTACAGAGTGTCTTTCAGTTGGAATGGGAGTAGAGATGAATGCCTATTAATTCAAGTTAATTAATGGCCTTATATTTTCTAGTGTGGACATTCAGTAGATGCTTGTTCAGCAAAACAAACAGGTGTGTGCTTAATTGTGGTTCATTCCAGGCTGATCCATTAACTGTTGTGTGTCTTCCCAAGAATGCTCATTCATTAACTCAAGTTAATTGCTGTTCAATTACCTTGAGTTATAGTATGTCCCTAAACACTAGTGCAGACAGACCCCCTAGAGATTTCATGTACTTCAACCGTTAATTAAGCCATACCGCGTATTGTTGGTAACTGATTACATCTAGTTTTGAAATAATAACTTCACAGTTACGCTTAAATTGTTTCCTATTAGGATTTTTTCAAATCTCCTATATAGGTAATTGGAGTGATAACATTTCTTCCTTGCAATAAAGCAGACTTGCATTAATATTATTATTACTGCACTTGGCCAAAGATGTTCCCTGCCATCATTTTTTTATATAACCCATTTGTTTAGATGGAAAGAACAGCATGTATTTGACTTGATTATTTCAGAATGACACTTATATGACGGCAGTTGTTTTGTAAATTTTAGGGTTCTTTCTCTTCATTTTCAAATGTTTTTAACATTTTTTGCCCAGTCTTTTTGTAGAAATTTCAAAAAGGTACCTTACCATTTCATATATATTTTTTTTTGGCTCCTACTAACAGAAAGACAGCATGACCAAAGCCTTTCTTTTCACAAACTTCAGCAATTCTGATAAACAATAGCTAGGAACAATTGACAAAGATCTCAGACAATCATCACAGCAAGAAACTAAAGCTTTTTAATAGTAAAGCACACCAGTGAACGAGTAATACTCTGGCATCCCTCTGCAACATTGAAATGTATTTAAAAGAATTAAAGTGATCAATACCTTCACAGTATTTAAAAAGAAGACAGAAGTTAAGGCAATGACCTTAGGGTGCAACTTTATTAAAAAAAAACCCTAATGTAAAATTATTTTTTTTAATTTAACATAATCCCCACATTAAGGGTAAGAATAAAAGAATTAGTCAGAGCTAAGACCGAAGATGAAGCTGTAGCAATAAATGTTTTTAAAACTGGTCAATGCCATTTGAATATATTTCTACTTAATATGTCCTCCTGACACTAATGGAGCCCCTCCTGGGCACTTATATCAGATGAACGAAGAATAATTGGGAACTCTTAAAGTTGTTATATTCAACTGGCACTCTAAAGCTTCTCCTGATGTGAGCTAGGGATGTGAGGAGGGAATCCCACCCCAGTGGCTCCCCATCTAACAATCACCCCATGAAAAGCTCTTTGCCCCAGAGGAGAATTTTATCATACTATCAACAAAGTAAAGATATCATAAGCACCCATTTGCTCCAAATATTCTTTAGTCCATGCCAAGAAAGAAGCTTTGCAAATTTTGCAAACTTGTCAAAGTTCTAATCTTTTAAAAAAATGAAACTGGGTTTTGGATGTGTATGTGTGGAAGCCTACCCAACTTCTGCCAGAGCAGCGTGCAGGGCTCCTGGTTACGGTACTTGTCAATCCGACAAAGAAAACCATCCTGGTTTTGGTCGTCTTTGTGTCATTGGGAAGTAGGCAGAGGTGGCCCTATCAGCTCTGAATGCACCTCTACATAGCAATGGTTGCCTGATGGGCAACAGGAAGGGAAGAGACAGAAGGAAAACAAGTGAAGGATAAAGAAAGCGTTAGAATAGGTAGTTTTGCTAGGAGTATATTTAAAACAAAACATATATAACAGTAGCAGCAGATTGCTTTGTTTCTGAATCACAGAATCAGAAGATCAGTTGCTCTGTTAACACTCATTAAACCATGCAAAAATGAACTATCTGCTTACACTCACTGGAGTGACAGAAATCACAAGCAATACACGGCTCTTCCCTTCCCTGGGCCACACTGCAGAAAGCTGTAGAGAAGTGGGGCAGGGCTACAGCAACGGGATGAAGACATTCTGGCTGGAGATATGATCCTGCACGCTGCAGAATGGACTCTAGCCCCTACGAGTTACTCTGCCTTCCTTGCAGGGCATCGCTACGTAGTGAGCACACAGAGATGCTGCACTGAGCTCCGGGGGCTGGAGAAGTCCTGATTCGGAGAGCTGGGATGAGCATCAGTCATCAAGGCCGTGTTTTATCGCTTACACCCGCTGACTTCCCTATGCCATTGATCCTAGGACTCCCTTTAAGCCAACATACTTTCTTCCCCCCTTCCTCCTGCCCAGTGCAATAATGAATTATGGCACCTTCAGTGCCAAGCGGAAAAGCCAAGCCAAGGAGAGGCCGCAACAGGGCTGTGCTGAGCTGCATAGCATATGGTTAGCACTATTAAAGCAGCCAAAAAGCAATAGCAACTCGCAGGGAATTTCACACAAGACTCCCATCAGGATCAGCTCTTGCCAATCTCTAATATCGGCATAATAGAAGGGAAAAATTTCCAAGCTGTACATGGCCAATAAGCACCCTCTCCGCTCCGTGACAGCACCTTGGGAAGCAGGTGCTAAATGACACCTGTCTTCTGAAAATCTTTTCAGTGTCCCCGATCCTCTAAAAAAGAAAGGAAAAACCAATCCCCTTTGTCAGAGCCCAAAAGCCATGCAGTACACATCTTCCCCCCAGTGCAGAAGACCTCGCCGTGCAGTTCCTAGGGGAAATAACTTCCACTAACTTTCCCCAAGTGAGACACTGGGGGTTGTCCCAATAACACAGATTCAGCTCCCACATGCAACATATGGCATGTAGATCAATCTGCAAAGCATCAGGAGGTACAGCCAAATTTACAAAATTACTTAGGTGCCTTTAGCTAAAACTCAAGCAATTAGTTAATATTCCCTTTCTCAAAATGATATGTTTCTTATTAACCTGAAAAGATTTTCAGAGATGACTAGGACTTGGCACTTGAAATGTGGAGGTTGCAAACACAAAACATTCAGAGGATCTGGATTTTTTTAAAACAGACTAATACCCGCTGTCTGAAAACCAGGCCCAGGTTCATCAGGTAGAACCACATACCATGATTGGTTTGAAACATCTTTACTTTTCACTATATGAAGCAAGAACCCAGTTTGGATTCCTTCACACATCTCTCCAGGACTGCTTTCCCCACATGTCCCAATTACATGGGCTCTGTTAACACCTCATGGTACAGCTGCATGATAATTTATTCATAAGCATTTTAAAAAACAATTCTACATTTCCAAACAAAGTCACGGATGCTGCTGATTCATTTACCCCAAATTAAAAAGCTTCATCTTCATTTCTCTCTCCCACATTTAACTTTCAGCATTTTAATTGTTTCTTCCTTCATTGTTAGATCAATATCAATCATCGTCTTCAGTTACCAGAACTTGCATGTTCCTGAAAATTATGTTAAATTTAGATGCTAATGAAAACTGTTTACACTGTTTAACCACAGAAATGAAACCTCTATTACAAACCATAAAAACTGTTAGTTATAACAAGAAACCTTAATTTCTACCTCAATCTCCTTTCTACCATCTGCTGCCCTACAAGACCCATCCCAGAAACCATGGACTAAACAAACAAACAAACAAACAAACAATAAAAAGGATAATTGTTAACTTTGCTTCACAACACAACAAACATTAAAAGAATTAAAATAGTCCCATTAACCATTACACTAAAATTATGTTATAAAGCAAACTAATCCATGTATGCCAGTACATGCCAATATTCCTTCTCTCCAACCGTCTTCCCAAACAACTAACCAGACATTCTATACAGAAATATGTAATTGACCCATAACACCCACTCAACACTCTCCATCCTCCCAGAAGGAATAAAAACCTCCCAGCCATTAAAAGAAATACCACAAATGTGCCCTACCATAGCAACTGGTGATGATTATTCTTTCATCTAAAGCTCTACACAGTTAATTAGATATAATTATTTAAAATATTTATGTTTTAAATATATAAGTAATATTTGCTCTGGCCAATTCCTCAGAAATGGCTATGTGAAACGCTGAGACTGCATCTATGCCTGTCGTTCCCAGTTGCTGTTCTCATGGGTCACCATGCGTCTTTGTACAATTACAGACACTATCATGTTCTGGGAAATGCTGCATCAATCAGCATCAGCTTCTCTGTGTGGTGGGACAGAGAGAGCTTAAGGCAGACAGTGGGTTTCGGGATAAGGGCCATATTCAGAATGCACCAAAAAGGTCTAAATCTCCTAACATAAACTGTCATTCACATTTCTAGTATAGAACCAAAATCTAAATTGCGTGTGGGGTGGGGAGAGGTTAAAATTATTACAAAACGCTAATACAGTATTTTAATTATTTTCTGTGCTGCAGTAGCCAAGCAATCTTAGAGAGTCAGCTTTCCTTTTTATTGGATTTAGATGAGATACAATCAGATAAGGTAAGACACTCTGCACTGTATTTTACCTCTTAATGGTTGAAAATCTTTGTTTCTTGCTTTTTCCTGATCTGGCCCCAAAGAACACTCAACACATCTCCATCAGGGTTATAGTATGAACAAAATTGTTCCAGTAGTGACTTGCACATTAGTCATGTCCCAAGGAAGACCAAGCAAAATCAGACACACACAGTCATGCTACACGGCTGCTAAATAAAGTCCCATGAAGTAAGAAACTAATGAGCTCATTTGAGCAATAATGTGGTAATGTGGTTTATGCCATCTGGAATGCAGAATGAACATCTCCCTTCACTCTGCTTTCTCTCTCTGAATCCTAACTCCCCCTCCCAGCTAATATACACAATGACAGGGAGACAGTTTTGATTCCTGATGTAAATCCACCGATTTCCAGAGACAAAAGCATGATTTGTACCTTTTTTTTTATGAAAAAGAAAAGAAAAGAAAGAAAATGTACATAAATACATCATTCTTTTTATAATCTGGACAACTTAGTCAGGAGCTATAGTCTACCTCTTGACTGAGCTAATTCACTACTTCAGTTATCTTACACACCTTCTTTAATGAATACATGTTCCTTTGATTAAATTAACATTTTTGTCTACCTAATTAGCCTGAAAAACCTGTGCTAAACCAATCTAAAAGTGACTTCGTTACTGCTCATTGGTGCATGTTTGCTACCCATCACCGTCAACTCAACAGGCGAAGGATTAGAAGAACATTAACTCTGGCTTATTTGGCTTTCCATAGCAATCGTTGCATTCAGAGTGCGCAGCCAATCCAAGCTTTCAATTGACCCGGTAGGACAGTGACAGATGTTTTAATCATGTGGCTTCATTCATTAGTGCTCATTTGCCTGGTTGGCCAGGTTTGTGGTTCTGAGAGACAGTTGAAACAAAAAATAATTAAACCTAACCAGCTTAATTACCTTTTTACATTCATCCTTCAGCTGGTACAGTTCACAAGTAATGACAAATTGAAAATATAAATAAAAACCAGTTTATCCAGACCAATGAGCTAATAAGTAAGCTCACCAGAAGATGCATCATTGCTTGTCTAGGAACATGAGCACAAGTTGCTTAATAGGTATTTAATGTACATTGGTTAATGAAATCATACCAGAACTAATGAATATATACAATTGGGTAGGCAGCTGCCAGTAAAAAAAAAATTTACTGAAACCATCTTGCTAATTCAGTTTGCAGAGGCAATTAGAGAAGGCCGTTTAAGACAATTCAATAGACCCTGCTAATACTGCGACTACTATCAATTATTTGCGTGGTGATATCACGTTACTTCTTTCCTGACCGGCTTCTCAGGTAAACAACGCCCATCCACCTCTAAAACACTGAACAAATAAATTCAAACATATTTCAAAAGAAAATTAAATAAATTTTAAATTCATTATATTAAAAACCATCTAGAACAGTGACCGAGTGTCCACAACTCAATGAACCTGCCAGGATTGCTCTCATCAGCCACCAGTTCAGATTCCATCTAATGCCGAGGTAAAAGTGTGACTAAAATAAAATTTTTCCTGAATAAGCTCCAGGAAGATATACAGCCTAAATCTGTGGTGATAATTATTGAAGCCTGCACTGTAAATTTGGTATGTGAGGCCTTGGAAAACCTGTGCCAGTGAAGATGCTATAGAACAATATCACAAACTCTCCAGCTGTTTTGACTTTTTGCTTTCACCTGCTTTGTTCTTTCACTATCAGAGACCCTAAAGTCTTGCATCATTAAATGTCATTCTTCAATGAAAATATCTCTTCTTCTATCCTCTGCTTTCATGTTATTTTATGGATGCCATTATAGGAAATCCTACATCTGCATGGGGTGAGAGAGTGTCTCTGAGGATTTTTATTAAACGTCCATTTGATTTTTTTCAGCACCACCACAGACTTCTTTTTTTCCCAGTTCCCAGTAGTTGAATCAATATGAGTGAGAACTGAGGCAGAAAGGTTAGAGCACCTTTTTTCAAGACCATCCTTGAATATACTAAGACAGGATGCTCCAGCAAGCAGGAATGGTCTCCCTGGCACGGCCGAGAGCCCACGGCACCGAGGGCCGGGGAGATGAGGCAGAGGCAGCCCGATGGACCCCCCCCCCCAGACATCACCCACCTGCGGCAGACGGGCAAACCAGCACAATGCGCAAGAAATCTGGAGATGGGAAAGCACGGTCCTCCCTCACACCATTTGTCCTCCTGACTACCAAAGAACCTAAACTAAAATTCAAGACCTCTGCAGTATAATTTAGCAGACCATAACTACTTTTTTCTGTTAATGATTTTTTAGAAAGCTCTGGATAAATAATAAATGTTGGTACATGCATTTTATCCCAGTCATAGTTTGTTCGTAGCTTTTCAAAGAGATTTTTTTCCCCAAAATACCCTGTGGAGACCATTGGGGGTTTGTTTTCGTTTTCAGGCTCTGCTGAACTAAGCATTTGATTCAGAGAAAATAACAGGTTTGAAAGAAAGGCTCTGGGAAACTTAAACATAACAGATGCTTATTTGCAGACATCTGATTTAACTGAACGGAAAACCCCAGTCTAAATCCTGAAAACCATAAATGTCAGCCAGCTAGAACAGAATAATAACCACTTATCGATATGGATGCACCTAGTAGATAACAGAGTTCCTGGATCATAATATTCATATAACTGCTCTCAGTTTGCTTCTTTTGAGCTCTCGAATTACAACTGGCAATACCATATTTCATTTCTCAGTGCTGCGCATTGGTGGGTCACAGTGAAGGGACTGGTTCGTTACAAGCTGGTAGTTTTCTTCCAGCATCAGGTGTGAACTATTTAGTCTGGAATTAATATCCAAGGAAGCTCATATAGGATATTCCCAGCGGTGTAAATGGCCAACAGCAGCCACCTCTGCGATTTTCAAAAAAGCCCATCAAATGCAAGCTGACAACTCGCACCTTGTAAATCTAAATCTCTTAATCTTTGAAATTACAGAACGTGGGTGATCAAAGTAAAGTCACAGGCAAAACCACTCTGAATCTTCAAAGCAGCCTGGATTGGGATTTGGCTTTTCTGTGTGTCCATTATGAGGCAAAACCAACGTTTGCAAAAATTTGGTGAAGATAGCAATCCGAAAATTTAGGACCATTTGAAACAAAAGTCTTAGCACCATAAGTCAACCTGAATGTACAGAGCAGAGAGGACACTGGCATTTTAATGACAACCGTGAAATTTCAGCTTAGAAATCAGCATCAGGTAAGGCTGTTTAATACTTTCTTGTGCTTTTCTCTTTACCTGGGTAAGGGATAAGATACAGTCCAAATAACTTGGATGGCATTTCAGCCTTAGTCTGGAAGTTACATTTTGTTCCCTGTGCTCTTGCCCTTTCAAAATCAGGCCCAGATTACCTTCATAAAACATGAGTCACCTAAACATTAGGTGTACAGTCTCAGCAAGGTGCTCAGGTTAACTCTGTAGCCAACGAAAATAGAAAGGAGTCACCGGAGGGTGATTCATCCTGCCCAAGTCAGATGCCTACTGTGGGATGTGCTAAAACAACTCTCTCCTTGGATACCTGAAACTTGGCAAAGGCAATTTCACATCAGATGTGCAATATTCTTGATTCCTTAAGCCAACGGTCTATCGCAGCAGTGTTAACACCGGTGCATTTTCTGTTTGTACTTCCAATTACTTTTCATTACATTTTCAAACTTGTCTGAGACATACTTTGAGAAATTTTGGCAGTTTGATTCCCCCATGATTTCTTAAATTCATGGCTAAAAGCCCAATGCGACATTAATAGATTTTAATTAAATTCATTACGCCGTTAATTCAAAGTGACCCAAGGTAGTCTAGAACATTGTTGTTGATCTCAGTGGGAACTTGGCTCAACATTTTCTGGGCAGATGAGCTGACAGACAAGGAGGTGGCTGCTAAGGTTGACTGGAGATACAGTTTATGTGTTACGGGCTGCATTTTCAGGTGGTAATATCCTAGAACTACTGTATAATGCACCATATATATTTCGTTGGGCAATGAAGTGTTCTCCAAAATTTGATGAAAGTATATGGTAGCTTCAGTGAGATTTTATGCAAATCTGTCAAGAGTCAATATGGATGCTGCATCTCTTAAAATATTCATTGAAAATGGGGAAAAACGTTTTTTATTAAATAGTCCCTGATGTACACGTAAATGTTAAAACTGGGAAAAGATGAGACTCTAGCATCAGTCGCCATAAAGAGAAAAATCAATTTTGTATAAAAAGTAGCTTATTCAAGACAGCTGTGAAACAGAAAAAATTAATTACTTCGCTACATGTTGGAAAAGGGTTGTTCTATCATGTTGTATTTGCCAAATCAGGCCACCGGGAAGAGAGAGAGTTATTGAATGAGACAACAGTAAGAGAAAAAAAAGGACAGCAACATGAAAAGAAAAAAAAGGGGAGACAAGGAGTTAATAATGACATGATCTGTGAGTGGTCAGGAAAGCAAGAGAAGACAAATCACTATACAGTCAGAGAAGTCAAGAAAAGAGATCAATATAATATATACCACAGGGCATAAGTCAAGAAGAAATGCAATGTATAATGAAGGGAAGCATCATTAAAAACTTGGGTCAGGATTCACTGGGTGCTGTATCCTCTTGGCCCTGCTCTGGCAGCCCAGAGGGTTTTAAGCGATCGGTGGGACACGGCTGTGCCAGCACAGCTAAATCTTGGCCTGGGGCAACATGTCCCTGAAAGTCACTCTGGAGCTGCCTGTGGCCAACTGAACGCAGCTCAAACCAATGTCACAGCTGCTCCAGTCCAGCCTGGCCAAAGGGTATTTACTGTAAAATGCAAAGCAGAGAAAAGAAGGGAGCAGCAACACAAAGGGGCTCCGGGCAGCCCACCTCAGCCACGCATGCTGCAAGAGGTGCGGGATTTCTCCATGCTCTTGATGGGGCTCAATGTTATCTTCATTCAAATACCTTCGTGAAGAACAGAAGGCAAAAAGGGTCACATGAACACACTTAATATGAGAAGTGAACTCATAGCTTAAATTATTACATGCACTGCTGCAAATACAGTAATGTCAATGCATTTAACACAGCTTTCCCTCGCATCCATGCTCCTCCTCAGCACACAAAAATCATTACCCTTCTTTCTTCAACGGCCCTTAGCAGAATATCCCTTACATCCCTAATAGGGCCGAGCACTCCAGCACACCCCATTCCTGTTGGTGTCACCCCACCAAACAGAAAGCCTTATTCTATGTGCTCATAGCTGATAAGCAACCACGCTTAAGATCAACAGGGCACAACCCCATGTGCACGACTGAGGTGCTGGCTTCCTTGTATCAAAGCACGTATCAGAAATGTAGTGCTAAAAAAGCACTTCAATATTATTTTGGCTGTTCTGTGACAATGATATTCATTTTTCCCCACATTATAGCCTCACTTCTGAAGTTAGAGTAGTAAAAGTAATATCCCGTTGCCACAGGGCAAAAACTTTCATTCCACACTTATGTAATATATGTTTCTACAGCAAGGAAAGTTAGTGAAAAATGAGCTTGTAGAAGTGACTCTCCTTAAAGTTAATGTTCCAAAGTTTTTTTAATATGATGTAAGTGAGTGAAGTTTTACATCCAGAATTTATTAAGTAAGAGGAGTTGGGCCTTAAAGGTGCTATCAAAACCCTGAGGACACTGCAAGAATATAGTCCAGCCTTTTAAATTAGATACTAATTTTTTTTCTTTCTTTCTTATTCATGGACTGCTTGAGGTCAATGGCTACATAGAAAATAAAGAGGAGAGCCTGACAGATATTGTTGAAGAACACATCCAAATATTTCACTACCCATACTGACACAGGGAAGAACTGTATCTCACGTCATCTGGAGAGTCCATTTAATCTGCCAAAACCCCATTAGTAATTACTTTCATTATTATCCCTGTCCCAAAAAGGCTATTATCTTTATCAAGTAATGGATAGTTCTGACTGTCCCCTTTCAAAGGTTGCAGTCTAAAATTTTGAGAGAAAATCAGACTGGATGCCTAAGTGCTGTGCGTTTGCAGCCAGATAAACGCATGTCTAAATCTGTGCAATAAAGACTTAGACACATGGATAAGTCAGCACAGCACTGGTGAGGGTCTTCTGAGCCATTTTATTATGCCTGTTCATATTTATAACTTGTGGTAAAAGCTGCGGAACTCTAAAGAGTATTCTGCAGTTAAACAGGGTTAAGCTAACATGAAATATCCTGTATTTGTGGCGGACAAGTGGTATCCAGCTGCACAGCCTATTCTTTGGGCTTTGCTAGCACATGGTAATTCTTGAAAATACATCTGAAGGCTTAGCTGAGGCACATCCAGACCTGGAGACTGTATCAGGTGGGCTTGACCAGCAGCGGGGCACCTAAAGAAAGAATCACCTTCACCCTATCACTAGTTCACCATAATTCACCGAGGCTGGGAACTGACTCATTCACCCACGTCCTACCTCTGACAAGTAAAGGACGTTATGTGCCCTTTGTAAATACACCCATTTCTCCTCTGTTTTCACAGCTAACCAAAACCGTTTCACTTTAGAATTTACTTGCTTTATGCTGTACGCTACATAGCGTTTCCGTATTTACAGTTGGTCTTGATGAGCAACAGTAATAGTTATGTTTTGCTTCAGCACTTGCACATACAGCAGCAGCGATAACCTATATGGCATCAAAAAACCCACAAAAAGGATTGCAACACGAAGCTTTTAAAGATATTTAGATTGAGGACCTAGTTTTGGTCCTGGTAGAAATTTCAGAAGCAAGCACAATTTATGACTAGGTAGTCCTGAATATGCCTGGGCGCTCTTAATGCAACCTCTGCAACTCTGCATGCCCTGGGGAGGGATGCAGTGACCCTGCAAGCAGAGCATGGGGCAGGGGGCACACGGGCACCATTGCCTTGCTGAGGGCCCCAAATGGCCAGAAGGCTTATTTCAAAACTCACCAAATGTGTAAGCACAAGCAAATGCTTTGGCTTTTCATATATTGTGACATTTGTACATATTATTATAAAAATGAATCCGTGTTTCTGCTTAATGTGCTCAGCATATTTTACAGTTCAAAATTTTGAGACCTTACTCAGTTCAGCCATAAACATATTTATTTAGAATAAGGTTTTGCTGCATTAGGTTTTGGCTCATGTCATAGGGAAGAAGATTTCCTAGGCTACATAAAGGGCACAGTGCTGCACATTAGACTGTAGTTCTTGCTTTTAGGCAACTTTACAAAGAAGCCTCCCTTTCTTCCTTCCCGAACGAAAAACTTTTCATAGTTTTCATAAAGCAGGTTAGAGTATTTAACGATTACCCATCTCAAAAGGCATGTTTAACTTCCCTCGTTTATAGAGCTTCTGGATAATATTTATATGTTCACAGCTCTCACTGAGCAACTCTGGTGAACTCTCTCCTTCCCTACTAACACTACTGCTAAGTCCCCATACTTTCAAAAGTAAATATTTTTACTTTCCTTCTTTATAAGCACATTGGAGTCATTAATCCCTTTAGAATTTAGTGTATTCATTTCTCTGGGTATAAAAGATCTCATCTTCAGCTCTACAGAGTATTTTCAATTTACCCTGAATTGCAGGAAGGCTCAAAGCTTGCAGACGGCATTCAGCACCTAAGCACACCCAACCCTCGCCTCGCCTGTTCCTCCTGGCTGCAATTCAAGCTTCTGGCTTTTGTCCTTCCCACAATAGTCAGAGAGATCAGGCAATTCGTGGGACTAACTAACAATTCCTCAACATGATGAAGGGTTGTATAATAAAAGTCACACATGTTTTTGGAATCTGATAATGAACCCTTTTGTAATTCACACAGAGAGATGAGCACAAACATAGCGACCACATGTATAAAAGAAGAAAGATCCAAACCCGTATCACACATTTTAACAAACAATTAGAAAGAAAAGATGATTATGATTGAAAATTTAATAAAAAGTTAAAATGGGCATAAGATGGCAAAGGGGTGATTTGTTCTCTTGTTTCTACTTCAGGTATTTAAGACTATACCAAAAGACGAGGACTAATTAAGTGATACATATTCTTGCCTGGTTTTTAACATTGTAAGCTCATCGAATCTGGCAGAACATTTTCTGAAGGCTGCCAAAATCTGAAATCAATTTGCAGAAGAAACAATAATCAGTCATTAATTCATTTCTGATTCTCTATTCATCCCAATCAAATTCATCCATGTGTTCTCATATAAATCAATGATTGCTTATCAGTCACTTTATCATGTTTTCCCTTCCCTGCAGGGTGGAGCACAAAAGCCTGTCAAGGAAAAGTCACTGTAACTCTATGCGATACCACCTACCAGGTACTACACAGACTGACACCACATCAGGTTTCCCTTTACTTTTGCATGAAGTTTGTTTTAAGGATTTCACAACAAAAATGTGCGTATCTGTACACAGCTGCATCTGTAATTGGAGCTGTTACATTTGCATGCTCGGCTGTAAATGAGGGAAACCTACCCCCCCACCCCCAGAAAGTCCCAGTTCAAAATCTAAGGAACAAGTAAACCCAGCGTTGGCCTTAAATGGGACTACAACACATACACAGCACCCTGAACAGATTAATTTTACCTTCTTCCTTAGCAATTTCTGTAAGGTAAATTTTCATGTTTTGGCTGTAATATAAAAAAAAGCCTCTCCAAAAAAGTCTTCACTGTGCCTTCATTCAAGCATTTTTCTGATACAAATTCATCAGACTTCATTTCCATTTCATTAGCTGAAGATCTGAACTCGAACGTCTTTTTCATACCTGATGTTTTATTTGCTCCATTTACAAAATACACAAATAAAAAAAGAAATGCATTTCAGAGCCAGCAGAGGGGCAAGTAGAATGAATTCAGCAATGAGATTCACCTTTACAGTTCAGGTTTGAGCATGAACTAGGGTCTCTGGGAAGCCAGCCCTGCAATTCCGCTGTGCTCTGGTGGAGAACAACCCACAGCCCTAACCAAAGCCCAGCTCATCACAATTCAGCGTATGCTGTGATTTCAAATGGCAAAACATGTTCTGCAGCATGCTGTGTATGGGGGGAGATGGGACAAACTCACTCCTAGAAATACGAGAACAATTTGCTCTTTTTTTTTATTTGGCATTGCTAAGGCAATCTTTGACAAGATGTTCTGCAAAGAGCCCATGGGCTGCCCATGAGACAACCCCTGGTTAGCATTCAAATGAGTATTTTCGAATGTCGCTTGGGAGTATTTCTCCAGAACCACTTTTTGCTCATTAGATGGGTCTAAGCTGCTGCCACAGTTGCAGGGGAAACTCAATTCAATGTCTTTCCAGTAACTGAACCTAGCTGAAATATAAACGTCAGTCTCAAGCACTGCTTAGCCTGTGGGCAGCACAACCCCCCGCACTATCATGAAAAAGAAAAAAAAAAACCTATTTCAAACCCTTCAACCACATTATATTCTTTTCCTTTCCCTATCTCATCATGAACTATTACATTTATGTTCATCCTGCTCCAGAAGCCGGTTGGAGTTTATGCAAATAAAAACCCTACTTTTATAAAGAAATACTATGCATCAAATTCTAATTCTTCATCTGCTTAAAGACAGTTAGTAAAGAGCTTTTACAACTTCAGCAGGGCTACAGCTGTATTTCAGGGCTGCTCTGAGGGGCAATATATCATGACGGTGGGCCCTTTGGCTCCCTGTAACCTCCCATGAATATATAACTTGAATTAGAAAGGCAATGACATATTTATACTACGATTAAAAACATGTTTAGCATTCCTTCAAGGAATCACCTTTTAAAATTATTTTCTGCTAAAGGTGCATTAACCTGCTGCAGCAGCCCACAACGATGAAGACAACAGTTGTTCCCACTGCTGAAGTTTAAATATTGAGTGTGAAAACCAATTCTGGATTTCCATAACCTTGAAATGTCATCACGCATGGATTATACTTATGCTTAAACACAGCCCGCTCTTTTAAACAGAACCTTTAGAAGTCCTCACACAAAAACACGGCTTCGTGCTCTTTGGCAGTAACACATTTCACTGAGAAGTGTGATTCCATTTGCTGCGGGAATGCAATAAACAAAAGGCGAACGTGTAATCATGCAGCTAGGAAAAAAAGTAATACACAGGCAAGAAAAAAAAAAAAGCAGGGACAAGAAGTAAAGAGCAAGACAAAACAGATAGACAAAGTAGTTTCACGCTAGCCTTTTCATTATACTAAAAAAAATTACGTAAAATAAGTTTTGCTGCACTGCAGCAAGGCCATCTCAACTCACATCTGCCCCAGACAACTCTTCTCAAAACACTGTTGAGGCATCCCACCTTACCACAGGTGAGCAGCCGGCTGCTGCAGTACCCACCAAGTATCCCCAGACCAGGGACCAAATATTCCTGACATATTCTGGAATCTGCAGCACCTATAAATCACACTTTTGCAGAAACAAAATGAACCTTGCCTTTTGCAGCTTTTCTGCACTGATTGCCTAACAATTTCCAAAGGTATAATACAGTTCCAGACCAAGGCATGATGATAGCTCCCTACATCACTTTGAAGTTGGTTTCCGCGTGCAGCTACTGCTATTATCTTGTACCGAACTACAATAGCTCAGCCGATATTTGAGAGCGAACAGAAGCGGCACAATGACAACCTGGCTAGTGATCTGCTCTGCAAATCGCTCAGACTAGCTTGAGCTTATCGAAATCCGTCTTCTCCAGAACAACCTCCAAAACATGACTAATAGGCTGATTCTCCTCCAACAATATCTATCTTGGTTCCTGCTGTAAAATAATCAATTACACTAAATGGAATTATTTATACAGAATACGAAAGCAGTTTGGCTTTGGTGGAAGTAATATGCTTATCAGATGGATTAAGATCTAATAGGCTTTTCTCTCTGAAAGTATAGCTGTTCCTGATAGTCTATCAAAACTCTTATGTAAATTACTTTGCTCTTGACAACATAAATTAGATAAAAGAACTATATTTTGTTTACAGACCTCAAGTAACAAGATTTTAAATGTATTTTAAAGCTGTGCCAATAGAATCAAAAACTGTGTTTATGACTAAAATTGCCTTAGCTTATTTCAACTGATGGAAAAAAAGTGAACTCTGCATACTTTTTGTTAATACGGTGACTCCATGAAAGTCAAATATTTATGTCTTTGGTCTAGACGAATTAATATACAATTTCTCCATCACAGGAAAAAGAAGGCAATGTCTTCCTTAATGCGTGCCTGAATGGGGTATCTTATTTCTGTAGGATCAGCTCAGAAGAGCTGAGGGCTAGGTGATGGCTCAAGGGAAGGGAGCGGCAAGAGCTGATGACCGAAGCCAGCTTGGTGAACACCACCAGCACATAAGGATGCCAAAAGTTGTCTGTTCATGGAGACTGCGCAGTTAACTGATGGTCCGTGAAAACTTACTCAGAAACATATTCAAGAAAATTTACTCAGATTTCTAGGGGCTGTGCTTTGACTTCTCTTCTTACTCCTTTCCTTCAGGAAGATGGTAGAGGAGCCCTTACACTACAATTGGGAGATGCATTACGAGTCTTAAAAGCATTCTTTGTAATAACTTTATTATACACAAGTCTAAAAAAACATTTCTTAAAATGTATGCAATAAGTAGAGGCAATGTCTAACTTAGGAATACATTTAGTATATTTAGCAATAAGAAAATGATATCTTACAAAGCAAAACTTTGGACTTGCATTGATCTGAAGTACAGGATGAGAGAGTGAGTTAGGGATTTGTCGATTCATTTTTAAAAACTGGGTAAATACAGCACAAAAGCAGTTTGGCTCTATATGCCCATTTCACAGCTCTGGACTAATTAATATCAAGTAAATTACACTTGGCCCAGAGCTTGGCTACACAAAAAATAACAATGTACGCTAAAACGAGTCTTAAATAATTTCACAAAAGCCCAGATGATTTCCGTTATGAGATGCAAGTAAGCATTTTTGCCAAAAGAGAACAAATAATTTATGATACCATTTAAAAGCTGGTAACGCTTCTCTTACCTGAAAAATAAAAAAAAAAAAAAAAAGGGAAAAAATGAGTCCCTGGCTTGATTATGATTCACTGTGTGTATCAGTCCTCTGCATCATGGGACCAGAGTATCCTTTTATCTGTGTTATTCGTCGGGACAGATTGAATAATGACAAGTGGAGTGCCGAGCTGGAGTTTACTCGCAGATTGGTTAACATCATTTTGTTCCCAGAACAAGTCTCATCGGCCCTTATCAGGAGTCTCCCAGAATTGTTTGAAAGTTACAGGCAGCACACCAAGAAAATTAATTTCCCTGTCTCCCTCCTAGTGTTGTCCAAATCTTGTTACCCTTACTCACACAAAGTAATTCAACGATCTTAGCACGAAGTGCCGCTGCATTTTTGCTTAGTCTTACAAAAACCAGTAATGTATAATTTCTAGGGACCTGTGCAGGGTTCATTTTCCATTAGGCTTGCACATGACATTTTCTTTTATATATATATATTTTATTGCTGTTTACTCTAAATTTACTTGCAGTGATTATGAACTTTGCTTACCAACAAACTACAACGTTAGGAGGATCTTAAGAGAAACACGGTCCATCCTGCAACTGCTGCTTGGACCCAAGAGTGTGGAGTCTGTTCCATCTGGTGAAGGAGCCACGCCGGCACAGGGATGCCACTTCTGATTTACGGCAAGATACACTAGGGATGTTTTTACGTCTCAGGAAATCCAACACTCTGTATTTTCAAAGAATGTAGGTTTTCTGAGCTCACTACCAGAATTAGGAAAAATATATGTGAATCAGGCTACATTTTGTTCTTTCAAGTCTACCCTGAGATTTCAGCTTTACGAATGAATCAAATGGAAGTGATACAATGGGAAGCAGTTTGTACAATGGACTGACTGGAGACGTGAATTCAGGGAGAAAGTTTTTGGATAAAAAGAATTGCACCAAGACCTTCTAACTCAAACAAGGACGGATGCAACTTTTATTGTTGGTTTCCTACAACAAACAGGCTGTGTGATTGCACCCTCCAGGTCTGCATGAGCAACTGTGGGTCTGTGCCATGAATTTTTAAACACATAGTACATTTTTAATCAAATTCAGCAGAGACAATCTTGATGATTTCATTTACCTTCTGCTTTAGTGGAGACTTCAGCATGCAGCAATGTATAAAGAAAACAAATCTATGGTTTAAGCTTTACACTTGTTCTCAAGCAAACTTCTAGCGTTTTATCTCACATCAACATCTGTGGAAGCTGCCCAAAACTATTCACAGCAGCATGGCCTCAAGTGAGAATTGCTTTCCACCCATCTGAGTAGTCTCCGTCCTGCGACTTGTTTAGAGATGCTGCCTGTGGCTGTTTCCAGTCATCCTAATTCTCAGAAAAGTTTTGCATTGAAGCTTTTTCATTTCAAGTGCCTTTGTTCTGATTCAGGCATACAGGTAAGAGTGCAACAGTGACTGATGGGGGCAATCGCTAGATTAGGTTTCTGTTTCAAAACGAGCAAATCTAAATATATTCCTCCGAACAGACGCTGCGGTCAGATGTGCTGTTCTGCACAATGCCGAGCGATTGCAAAGTCACCACCTTACACCCACGCCCAGCCGCTCCTCGGTCCACCCCCACACGGGGCACAGCACACCCAACCATCCCTCGACCCAGTTCTGTCAAGCCGGTCTGGATTTCTAAAACCTGCTATTAAAAGTGTTTAAGCCAGTTTGGATCTTTGCGACGGAACCGAGAGAAGGAACAGCGATTTGTGCGTTTATGCCAGTAGATAAGAGACAAGCAAGAAATCTTCCAAGGATGAACCTCTCTTAAACCTGCTCGTCACTTCTGCCCACTGGGTAACCCTCCCTAGGACCAGTCACCAGTCCATGCTACACAGCAGCCCACAGCCTGTAATACATCCAAGCTGGGCAACAGCAAAGAGACCTTATAAACTAATTCAACGCTCAGTTTTTACCTTCACCTGGTTTGAAGACCTGCTTTTTTTTAATTTATAGGCTGGAGGCAGTCATATTAAATGAAATTTACAGTACTTTACTGAGAACAAGGGAAAAACACTGAGGCTGCAGACCTCTCCAACACGGATGCTGAACAGATGTTTTCAATGTCTATTTGCATTTTGAACTGAAATTAAAGGGCACAAATCTCAATGGCTTTAAGATCTCTGCCAACAACTTGTGAATACTAACAAATGGCACCTAATGAACCATTAAAATGGGAGATTTTTCTAATTTTTCTTTTTGGGAAGTACAGATTTAACTAACTAAACAAAATAAAAGAGAGAGAAGTGAAAAAATATCAAATAATAAAATCAAGAACTTAAAACAGGATCTTAAAGCCCCGGCTACAAAGCCGACAGCCGTGCAAAAGTCTGACAGCAGAGATAGGGTTTAATATTCTCTTAGATGAGGGAGCTTTGATTCTCATTTAATTTTATCAGATTTAGAATCATTTGCTAGGGGCCAGACAGCCAACTAGTGTAAATCAGTTGAGCTCCATTAACTTTTACGGAATTACAGTTTCCAATTTACATCAGCTGAGAACCTTGCTGTTATGCTACTATTATTAGCTGCTATTTATAATGCAATAATACCTAGAGCAGTCATCTCAAACATGTGGCTCAACAGGCTTTCTGACATTGCCTGCAGACACTGGAAGACTCTGCTCCTCTAGCCTATGTTGCCCAGAACAGCAAAGTTATCTTTCTTGTACTACTTGCTCCATATTCAACCAAATGGACTACTGAGGCTGGAGTCTACTGGTTAATATTGAAATCTGAGCCTAGGTTTGCTATGATATATATAGATAAACATAATAATTACAAACCTAATAACAACAACAATAATAACAATAATAATAATAATAATAATAATAATAATAATAATAATAATAATAATAATGTACCTTATTATGCAAAAGCTGTCCCTTCCAAAAAATCTCATACTGGCAATCTGCAAGCGATTAGGAAGGAGAAAAAAGGGCCAGAGAAATGATGTGAGGTTACACAGGCGGCCAGCTATAGAGCTGCAGGGAGAAGGAGAACCCCAGCACTATCAGTGTGATGGCTGGGCCACTTGCTTCTCAGCAACTCAAAAATCATTCACACTCAAAGCTGTACAGGGTGACTACAGAGGTCCAAATCCCTCAACCCTTGCAGTAAAAAGAGTCAGTTTTGAGCTTAGAATTTCCTAGTTTTAAAAAGAAGTTTCTGAAGTTGTTGCATTGGGAATATTCACACTAACTACATTTAGGACCTAACTTACGTGCTTAAATTAGGTGGCTAGAGACATTCCTCCGAGTGCCATTCAGTGCAGAAGCGTAACTTATATGCCCTGAATTATTTTCAGAAGGATCCTAATTCTCTCTCTTGGCTATTCAGAAGACACTAAGGAACTTCCCTCCTCCTTGCAATTAGACATCAAAATAGACTGACAACAGAAACAGTTCCCCAAACCCATCTTGGGGACACAGACAGGTTTTGATACCTTCTTGTGTCTCTCTCTTTGCTCAGTGTTCATTTATTATGGATGTACGTCCTACTCTGGCACTGTCCAAAGGAAGAGCCATCTGTGCCCACAAAGCCCACGAAGGCCAATCAGTCACAGTCCTTCACATGACGTAGGGGATGTCTTCTCCCTGACTCCGTAGGGCAGATAGAAACAAAGGAGGACATGTCATGGTTTTGGTCCACTTCCTCCATTCGCTACTTGACCTTCACACAAAATCAGGAGAAGCCTTCCCTCACACCTGCTAGATTACCTGCAGATCCTGTTTCATGCTCAGATTTATTTGTCTCCTCTTCTGCAACACATAGTGAAGGCAGACCCGAATCACAAAGCTGAAATTTCCTTCAGAGGCAAACCAGACTCTTCTCCAAGGTTTGGCACTGTCCCTTTCCCACATCTAGGCAATGTGGGAGGCTGGAGACTGAGATGCACAGATCTGCTGGGACCAGGAGGAGGTAGACAGAGAAGAGACACCAAAGAAACGATCATTCCCATTAACAAATGCAGCATGAGGCCCATATCTCATGGTATGATCAAAACTTTGCAGCATTTCTAATCAAAGCAGCCTGTGTTCATTCCCTGGTTGGCTCCCCGTTTTGAAGCTGAACTTCCCTTAAGTTCAAAGGCTCAGGAAGAGAAATACAGTGCAGAGCTTTCTCTTTTTATTTATGAACTCCTACTCAGTAGACTTCAATCTCACAAAGTGCTTAAGCTTATGCAAAGTCTCTCTGAAGCAAACGGGACTGTTCACACGCCTGAAGTGCAGTCCTGTGCTGGATCAGGGTGGCAGCTCACTTCTTGTCAGTCTTTCTGAGCTCTATACATTCTGTTCAAACATTTTCTAAGGCACACGGGTTAGTGTTAAATATAGAAAGCCCTCTGTTCAATTTTTTTTTCTCTCAGACTGTCACACACTGCTGAGTTTTACAGCAGCACTGTGCACAGATCTGCAGAGCACAAGGCTGCCGCTGCTTGTCCACCACGAGATGGTGGGTGCTTGGAGAGGCGCAAGACAGATCATCTCCGAACTTATAAATATTAAGAAAAAGTTTTCCATTAGGACCCAATTACTGTTACTTGCTTATAGCAAATACCACATTACAAGATCTTATTCTGCCCCTGTCAATAATTAGGCTGACTACAAATCCTGAGCCGTTTGCTGGGTTTGTGCTGCTCTCTAGGAGGATGATTGAGAGCTCTGTATAGACTGATCAAGCAACCCATTAATATTTCACAGTTGGGCTTAGGTTGACTGGCAGTAATTATTCCACAGATTACTTTTTCATTTGAAGTACAGCTGGTCATCCATTACTTTCTCCACAGCTTTGAAGGTCCAATAATTCCAATTATTTTTATCAACAGGAGACAGGTAAACGGGCTCTATGGAAATCTTCCCTGACATGGGCACTGAGTAGGTGACTGGAAGCCCACCGCCATTACAAATCCACTCTTGAGAGCTGAGATGTTTGTGTACAGTGGCAAACTCTTTCCCTGATTTTCCAGTCTAGAACACAGTATGTATTACGGCTGTAAAAGCCTGTAGCTTTTGCCTGTGCTTAAAGCTGATGGTCACTAAGCTTTCCCTGTGCGCTCAATTACCATGGACAGGACTGGACCATCAACTGGTTTCCATTAATGAAGATACTGGCCAAATCCGTAAGTGGCACACTTCAAAAAATAAAGCCTTGCAGTGCTACGGGGCAACAATGGCCAATCTGGTCCCTGAAGGCCACGTAGCGTCTTCTTCACTCATCAGCTGCCCCACCAGTTGCGTAACATAGTCCAGGCAGGACCACTGGCTTTGAGCTCCTGGAGAGCTCTATGTGGCTGAAGGGACACAAGGGTGACTGTCTCACATCGAGGGCATCTGCTGAATCCAGACACTGAAACAAAGGATGGCTTTCACAAGGCATCGTAGCAGGACTTGTCTGCATTGTTCAGAGCAAAGGAAGACTTTCAAGCTCTCCCACGTTTCTTGCCAGCTTTCTCTTTGCACATAGCACCGTAACTTACGCTAGGGAGCTTGAAACATGCAGCGGCCCAAACACTGAAAATTTTAACGACAGAAAGGGTTCACCATAAAATTGGCAATCGGGTCTGGTCTGCAAGTAAGCGTTTAATCTTGGAAACATTAGCTGGATTGAACCTGACTGCTCATGAGTTATTGTCCCTTGCTTGACTGGAAGGTCATAAACATCCCTGATATTAATGGTCTGGTGGAAGTCAAGGCTCCAGGCAGATGGACTGTTCTCTCCCCATTCCTCATCCACTGAGAACTTTCTGCTCCACTTGTTCAGCAAGTGGGCACTTTGAATAATGTGGGAAAATGCCACTTATCTATTCATAGGGTTCCTCCGTCTCACTGCTGCAGTACTGCAAAGTTTGCTTCAGGACACAATTTTATTCTGCACCTATTTTTCTTAACCTAAAGGTCCGTTTAAGAGGTCTGTTCTACAAAATGATAGCTCTGGTGTTCACTGCTCTGCTCTAATAGCAGCTACATTTATTTCATCCTTTCAGTGGGAGTGAGATTGCTTCTCTTTGACTCAGTGGGAGGGAAACTTCAGCAATTTTTTTCATGCCATTGCTTGAGCGTGTGCATTGCAGCAGCTTCTCTTACATTAGGACCAGGCTAATAAGATTAACAAAGTGAGGCTGTAGGGCTCTTCCTTTCCCCATTATTCTGATCAAGCTCTTTCTTCTCTCCAGCGCCACCCACAAGCAAAGTGACTGAATGTGTGTGCTAAATGTACGCTGCCCTTCCGCATTTCTCGGCGTTCCTCTATATGCTACTCCCAATAACACCCCATGCTCCACTAAAAATGCAGAGGCAGCGAGACTTCAGAGGAATATGAAGCCCAGAGGCAGACACAGAGAGGTACATTTGGGATATTCTCCTCCACAGACTGCATTGCAGCTACTGCCTCAACCCTGCATTGCTGACGATCCTCGGGACTGTTCATGCTTTGCCATGATGTGAGAGTCTGCACACTCCTACACAGCACCATGTGGAGTGACACCTCCCCAAAGCACGGAGGCATTTACGGTCAGCACGTCCCAGCTTTCCGTGAGCAGCTATTGTATGTTTGTGAATGCTGAACTGGATTTCTCCTCTCAAGGAGCCACTTGCAAGGCTGAAGACCCAACTCTGCCCAGTGGCGGTGCCAGCCTTACCTGCAAGCCAGGCTTTCTTATGCAAGACACAACAGATTGTCCCTGTACAACACATTCATTTAAAATACTTGGAAAGTGCTATAAAAAGTGTCCTTATTTCAGCTCACTGAGTATGAAATACATGCATAATATTCAGGAAAGTTACAAGAAGATAATTTTATTGGCTATAATGTCCCATCTTACTGAGTCCCTGAAGGCACACTCCACAATCCACCAAGCACAGGAGTATCCCAGCGGGTATGTCTACATCGCTTCTCTAAAAAAGAGCAAAAAGGAGTCCTGGGAGCAGCCGAGAGCAGAGCGCACTGCCACGCTCGCCTCCTGGCCACGCAGGAGGCTGACTTGCAGACCCTCCCGCAGCAAGTCTTCCTGAGCACGGCTGCTGCCATCCAAAATTGCCTCCCAGCAGCCTGAGCCACCTGGCACCCACGGCTCCCCACGGGCTCCAGGCGACACTTCCCAGACACGGCCTCGGGCTGAGCTCCCAAGCTTGCCGTCTGGAGCGGCAACAGGTTTTGCGTTGGGAGTTTGTACATCCCAATGTGTGCCCTGCTCTATCTGGAAAGCTGGGGCAATCAAATATTTAACATATTGAACGAGAGCACTCCCAGCTAAAAGGAACAGCAATTAAAGACCTGCTGACTCATCAGATATCAAAGGGGAAGCGACACAGTGGGGAATAGAAATATTCTGAAGGAGCCAGACGTTTGCAGTGCACTTGGGCCAGGAATTCACATTAACAGCATCCCAAACAAGCTGGGAACAATGTTTGCTTAAAATGCCCAGTGGGGAGCTACATCATCGAGGGGAAAAAACAAAGGAAAATGGGTATTCTGAAATTTATAAAGAATATGTCCTTTATTCTGCAACAAAAATGACAGAAGATGGCAGTGTTACGGTCCTAGATGCCTGGAACCTGTCTATACACCACAAGCAGCAATGTAGATATTTTGGAAAACATGCTCTTTCAGCTTTCTCTGCAAGCTTACCCACTTCTATACACACACATCAGGCATGCATATACGTTTTATTATTAGGCCAGTCCTGGTATTTCTACTTAGTATCTGCTCATGTGCGTGCTGCTTGCTGGCCCTGAATCAGTGCCCTGACTGGAGGCAGATGTGTGTGAGTCTGATCACAGATGCTGGATCTTAAGGTCACATCTGATTTTGCTTGAGCAGCAGACATTGTGTGTGATCGCTAAATCGGCATACTGCTAACACTCATGGAAAATGATTAGAAGGCAAACCTCAAGTCCAGTAAACTCATCCATGAGCCTAATGAAAGCAAAACTGGACCTGCAGGCATTAATATCCACATGAACACAGCTGCTGTGAGTACAGAGGTCCTGTAAGTGCCAATACTATGTGAAGTGACTTGGAAT
This sequence comes from Aquila chrysaetos chrysaetos, assembly GCF_900496995.4. Classification (NCBI taxonomy): domain Eukaryota; kingdom Metazoa; phylum Chordata; class Aves; order Accipitriformes; family Accipitridae; genus Aquila; species Aquila chrysaetos. The sequence goes on from NC_044025.1 coordinate 13,590,640, forward strand.
TTTCTGTGATTCACTGTCAGGAGACATTAAAAATCTAAGAAATTGAGAAGTTCCTATAGCTGACGATGCTGAACAGGTATCTACTACATATTTCCACACCGTCACAAATAAGTGTGTGGCATCGCTCACCGGTCAGCAGCTGGGCAGGCAGCAGAACAGAACTGGACAGGAGTCCAAATCTTTGTGATTACTAGACAGATTTAGCACCTTCATTGCTGCAAACCCATGATAAAAGCAAGTAACTGCGTAAGTAGTACAGGCCTGGTGACATACAACTTACCAGCCATTCCTTTGGGAAAATGTCCTTTATGTCACTATATGGTTTACTTCTCCAAACGTCATAACAAAAGACAAATAAACTTTCTCTCTGCAATATCAGAAGTGTGATTTAAAAACTACAAGGGCAAGCCAAAGCTGTTTTTTCTCTCTGCTCCAAAATGCTCCTCTGCTTCCTTTTCCATAAACCTTCCTGATGTCCTGCAAATATCCCCACAAAATTACCCACCTGTAAAGACAATATCCCGATTCCACCAACAGAAGAAGGTCACTTGAGCAAGTCTGTATACCTCAGTTCAGGTACTCATTTTTAAGTTTGGCTAACCTTAAAGCAAAGTGCCCTTTAAGTGCATATCACTTTAGCCCTAAAATACCTAATCATTAACGATTTAAAGCAGAAAGGAATTTAAGTGAGTTAGACATCCTGTAATAGGCCTTTTGACTAGGGCCATTAGGAACATTTTGGTTCAGTTCAGACATAATTTATCATCCTGAGTGGAATTCACCTGAAAGGCAGGCAGAGGCTTCTGCTCTTGTAGCAATTCTCTTAAAAAAAAAGCAGGGGGGGGGATCCATTCAGCTTTTCTGATTTCCTAAATAGCTTAAGGTTATGAATGCCAGATAGCTTCCAGCTAGGCATTTACTGCTGTCTTTAATAGCCAAAACCTATCAGAAACCTCCTGAGGCTAAATACAGAGGAGAGAGCAAAAAAGTAATCATTTTATATTCCAATCCCTGGTAGAAGAAAACTGCTGAAAGAAGGTTAAAGCACTGTAGACTGGTCTCCTTACCATTTCTAACTCACCAGTAAATTATCGCAGCTTGGCCAGCTCCTTAGCCAACATGCAGCTTTGCTGACTTCAGGGCACCCACGAAAGCAGCAGAGCTACCCTGGGACCTCTGCAGCAGCATCCCCCAACACTAATGTACTTCTGGATAGCGATAGTAAATTAAGAAAAGGGCACAGCTTAGCTATTAAATAGCAACAAGGCCATAAAATAAGACATTTCAGCATCTATATGTGATTTTTAGGCTGGTGTCAACTTACAGTGATGCTCCAGTTATTCTGTGGAATAGAAAGTCTGACAGCCTCTATAAGCATGGCTCATTTTTATATGGGAAACATATAAAAATGCTGATGCATTATACTGTTGTATATAAACATGAAAAATAGCAAAGGTAAGCCAGAAAAGGTTTAAGTCCTTCAGAATTCAATAGAAAAAATATCCAGCCATCTTCCTGAGTGATTACAGAAAATTACATCCCTATCAAAGAACTGTGAAAGATAACAAAAAGCTGCTAGGGTGGACATGTTCTCTCCTTAATTTAGTAGATTTTGAATGTCATTTCTACCGAGCCGTAGTGATTTTGTTGCTCTTAAGTTTTAAAGATTTTTTTCCTATACAGACAAGTATGGAAAGGGTATGAAATACCTGAAATACATCTCAAAATACCAGAATATAAAAATGCCATATTCTCACATTACACTGCAAATACTGATGTATATTACCTCTCTCCCTTCCCCATAATTTAAAACCATGCATACCACCACATTTCTTTAACACAAGGCATGGACTATCCTGGCACTTCAACTGCAGAAATCGGTACAGCTGGGCTGGCAGGCATCAGCACAGGAAAAATATTGTATTGAAAAGGAAGGTTCTTTCCTTTGATTATAACAAGATGATGTTGAATGCCTGACTTGGCACGGCTGTGAATGATTTTTTACAGAACTAAGGTCAAGAAAGATGGGAACTTACTAAAAATAAATACATCAGACCACCTGTTACTTTTACTAGCGAACACGGATGGACAGTGAGGAAGGGAACATGCACGTTCTGAGACTACCATCGACTGCAAATTTTTAAAAACTCTAATTTACTCATTAAAACTCAGTGGAGACACCTCGGATAGGACTCCTTATGCATAGGATAAAAAAGGACGTGCAGAAAAATAGTGATCGAGCAACAGGCTACAGTAATGAAGACCACACCACATCCATCCAAGTCATCCGTCCCTCATCCCCACAGCACAGACACAACTACTGGCTGCTGCCGCGTGACTACAGCCTGGAAGCATGGGCAACTGCTCAGTTTCCACTTTTTATGGTTTTAAAGGATTTTCATGGGGGGCTGGCAGCTTTGGTAACCGATTAGTGTATATTACTAAGACAATTCACAGGGCTTCTATAAGCCAGAAGGAGTCACGCTGGGAGATCTGCTTTCTGCTCTAAATATAGCAGCACAAGAAATGAAATCCAAGTACCAGATTTCAGTGGGATTTCCCAGGGTGAAATGCATTGCACACATGGCTCATTAGAGACCTTTAAAACAAAAACAAGAACCAGAGATTGCACCAGTGTATTCCCTTCCCGGTGCTGTTACTGCAAACATTTTGAATGAATGGTGGTCATTTCCCCACCATGAATCTCATCATCTCTCACCTGTTTTCAGCAAGCATTTCAGCCAGCTCATCCAATATGAACATCAGTGATAACTGTGACTGAGCAGTGAATTTAGCCATTTAACTTCACATTTCTTTGGATTAATTTTAAGAACAGGAAAACATAAAATGTGGAAAAGGAAAGAAAGAAATAAGTACAACAGATTAGTTTACTCTCATTTACTGGGGTTCACATATAATTGTCCACCATTTCCAGGTTCCTGTGCCATGTTTCCAAAGCTGGGAGCCTGCTTCTGTATGGCTTTGGAGCACAAATTTGTAGTTGTTTCCAACTATTTCTGTCCACAGCGCTTTCTTGGATCCTTGTCTATGTTTTGTACTGCATCAATTCTCACCGCATCTATGTATTTGTTTTAAACTGACAAACTTAATCGGTGAGTGAAATCCATTTAACGTGTCTCTACAGATTATTACCAACCCAAAGCAACAGTCTCTTTTGCTCCCTGTGGGGGAAAAAAAAAACCCCAAACCAAGAAAACCCCAAACCAGGACACACTGTTCTTTCCAATTGCCCAAGTATTGTCTATATTTCAAAGTTTAAAACCCTTTCCTTTGCAGCCTGCCTTCTGGAGCTGTATGCTGCCAGCCTGTTCTCCTCTCATTTATACCTGTGTAACCCTGAAGCGATGCCATGGATTTGCATCCCTGTAAGAGGAGAACCAAGCCATGCATCAAATGACTGCCTACTCCATGTTTACTTAGCATACTCTACAGGCAAAATGGAATTAACTGCCTTCCCAGCCCCAGGCTCTGACCCCACCTGCAGCACAGATTTTTCCCCCAAAGTGGTGTCCTGGTTTCAGCTGGGATAGAGTTAATTTTCTTTCTAGTAGCTGGTAGAGTGTTATGTTTCGGATTTAGTACAAGAAGAATGTTGATAACACACTGATGTTTTCAGTTGTTGCTAAGCAGTGTTTAGACTAAGACAAGGATCTTTCAGCTTCTCATACCCAGCCAGCAAGAAGGCTGGAGGGGCACAAGGAGTTGGGAGGGGACACAGCCAGGACAGCTGACCCAAACTGGCCAAAGGGGTATTCCAGACCATGTGACATCATGCCGAGTATATAAACTGGGGGGAGCTGGCTGGGGACGGATGGATTGCTGCTCAGGAACTAACTGGGCATCGGTGGGCGAGTGGTGAGCAATTGCATTGTGCATCACTTGTTTTGTATATTCCAATTCTTTTGGTATTATTATTGTCATTTTATTATTGTTATTATCATTATTATTTTGTTCCTTTCTGTTCTATTAAAGTGTTCTTAACACACGAGTTTTACTTTTTTTCCTCCTATTCTCTCCCCCGACCCACTGGGTTGGGGGGAAGTGAGTGAGCGGCTGCGTGGTGCTTAATTGCTGGCTGGGGTTAAACCACGACAAGTGGAAAGCCGTTCCCTCGCGCAGACTGCTCCTGCAGGGGAATCTCTTAATGCCATTTTGGTGAGTGCAAATTTGTTAGGAGTTACAGCAAGTTGCTCCGGCTGGTAACCGGGAGGATGGGAAACCCGACCACAGCACCGCTCCTGTGGGCGAGGGAGCACAGGATGCCCCGGCTCCTGCTGCCTCGCAGGGCTCCTGACATCGCAAGCACAACGGTGGCACTGGGGTCTTTACTGGCCTCAGTCTCCCCATACAGAGAACCGTTATTTTAGCCCTGAATATGTAAAAGCTCCTCATTCTCAGCTCAAAGAAAAAAGGACTGACAAGGCGAACTGTTCTGCAGAAAAGCTTCCTATTAGAAGAAAGGTGTAATGGCAGTAAACGTAGCTCCACTGGGAAGAAGAAAGGAATTAAACACATCTGCCTTCTAACACACAGGGTTTTTCTTGGGCAACGTACAAGACAGAATCCTTTATAATACTAACAAAGACAAGTATCTTTGGTCAATAGGTCTTGACATGTAACTTCAAATAAAGATGTAATTTGCCTTATAATCTATACCTGCTGGTGAACTGAATCATTCTACCTTCTAGACAATGCAGTTTTCTGTAAAACCACAGCAGAATTGCTGGGATCCACCCAATATTCCTATAACCCAGCAATCAGCTGCTCAGGCTAAAATTCCTCCCCTTCACAAGGTTCAAGGCTTTGCTGAAAACCTTCTATCGGTCTCTGCTGATGACATCTTTCCATAAATAAATGCTTGATTCAGAAGTGGTTTGTGTGCACAAATATGTAATTAGCAGGAATTCCCTTTCTAGGATGCAGAGGAAATAAAGACTGTACAAGGCATTTGATTTCCTGGTTTCCTAGAACAAAATTCTTTAATGTCTTTTTTTGAAAGGTTAAATATTTGTTGTCAGAAACAATACCACCCTACTAAATAACCTGAATCAAAATGAGCACCTACACACGTCTATATGACTTGCACCTACACGAAATACAAGTATTTTAGGGCTCTGCATACAGAACTAAAGTACGCTTTTTTATAAAATCAAGAGGTGCACTTTGCCAAGCACATTTGCTTCCCAAGAAATAACAGAGGCAGGTCGCACATGTTTTCATGTACTCAACTGTAGCTGCAACTTCAAAAAAATATGACAAATCTACTGCTGAGAAACAATGATGTTCCTGTTTCCTGACATTTACCTGTAGCCCTCTAAGAGGTCACTCTGAAAGATTTCAGTCCATCTAGACATTTTATGTGTTTCAGTGCACATTAAAGAGAACCTTCGGGATAATAAAAAGCAGAAATCAGATGCACGTTCCAGCTGACTTATGTGATACAAGGCATTAATGAACAATGCAAGAACACAGGACAGCAGAACGCTCTCATGTTTTTCAACACCCGTATCTTCAGTGGAGAGAATAAACAGTAGAAAATGGCCATGTCTGCTTCTACAACATACACACTTTTATTTTTGTCATGCCTGTTTTCAGATCTGTAATACCAGGAGGGATTTTAATAGAGCCGAAGGGTGCAATCAGAGCGACTGTGCTGCCAGGAGCGGCACAGAAATGCTGATAGTCGTAATTAGGCAGAATGCGTAACTGAAGTGCTGCACGCTTGAGCCTGAGGTGGTGGCTTCAACGCGAGGTGCTGCGCTCCTCCCCGGACACGGCACCCGCAGGCTCCCATCGGAGCCCTCTGGCCACAGCTCACCTCTCTGCACCAAACGGCACCTCAACGAGAGGAGCGGGACCGGTTCCTAACACCCATGCCACAGCTGGGTGGTTTATAAAAAGCCATGCCGGCTTTAGGGGCACACTCCATGCTCCAGGATTACCAGGGCAAGGCGTTGGCATGAGAGAGATCCGCTTCTTGCAGCAGCAAAGACTAAGCCTGTGGCCTTGGATGAGGAGGAGCAGGGAGATGTCCGAGATCTTCCCAACCCCAGAGGCAGTACTGCTGCTCAGCCCCACACACCTCAAGCTGGCAGAGCCCCTCTCCTGTGCTTTGCAGGACACACTAAGCCAAAAGGCTATTATTTTTTCCCTAGACCCTCCAAAATACCACTGAAAGTCAACAAGAACTGTACAAAACCAGAAACCCGTGATGGAAATGAAACCGTCAGGAGGACTTAGGCAAGACACGTGCACCCATCTGCAGGGGACACCATCGCACAGCACGGCCAGTTCAGGAAGATGGACCGTGCCCTTGGACTTCTCATAAACACACCACAAACCAGGCTTTTGTGTAATTAAACTTTAATTTTAGCTAGTTAGCCCACACTGAAGATTCATTTATGAGGACCCTCAGTCACCTTAATTGCATAAGAATAAAATAATTTTCAGGGACCCCATGTGTGGGAGTAAACTTTTCAGGTTTGGGGGTTTTTTTCTTCCTTTTCCTGTAGTGGGGTGGAAACTCTAAAAGACTTCAATTAGAAGCAATTACTGGAGATGTAGAGGCTTCTCTGAGGTTAAGCCGCCCTTCATTTTCTCAAGAGAAGCCTTTAATTAAATGCAAATAATCACAAATTTCATATAGCAGATTGCCATAATTTCACTATTAGTTACTGGATCTCATTTAAAAAGGAAAGAGGTGGGCAGTAGTGCTGGGCGGACACGGAGTAATGAGAACTCAAGAGGTCAAGGCTGAATTACCTGCGTTAATCTATTCCTCTTCTATAAATCTGTCTGCAACCACATCATTTCAGTGTTAACAGGTTGTCCTTCATGCAAGTGCACTGGAGTGTAGTCCCATAGAAACTCGGGCCTCAATACAAATAATTACCTCCGTCCATCTTACTGTTGACTATGGCAGCGAAGGCAGGATGGGTAATGGGGAAGATGTAATTGAAGTGGAAATGACCAGAACTAAAATGCAAGCTATGATGAATTCAAATGGTATATTCAAGCTCATCTCCATCGCAGAGCTCTGGAAGAACAGGCACATGAAATGGCAGCAAGTATTTTAAATACATCTATCAAATCAGGTATGGTAGCGTATAAGCGGAGACGAGATAATATAGTGTCTGCAGGAAGGGAGGGGAAAGACAGACTCCACACAACCACAGGTCTGTAATTCTGCCCTCAAAAACCGTCAGTCTTTAGAGCAGGTTCTGACAGTTACAGAAGGTAAATAAACACATACAACTGCAGAGAGAATATGCCACTTTTTTCTTACCCCTTTTGTTTAGTCAAACACAAACTTATCATAGCTAACAGGCAGCAGTTAGCTGGCAAGCGGGGGCTTCACCCAAAGAAGGTGAAGGTTTCTGCCGCTCAGTACTTTGCACTTTGCACAGTCATTTACAGCGTAAGAGAGAGCCACCTCCATCCCCTTTCCATGGATTATGCTACAACCCAAGATGCAACCAGCAGGCGTTCAGGACCAAACGCCAAGACACATTTTAAGAAGAAGCTTTCTGAAAAGCTGATGGCTTTGCAGTTCCAGGACAAGTTGAAGGAGGCATGGAGGCTACTCCAAGCAGCACCTCAGCCTTAAGGTAACCATGCAGAAGAGGTGCTTCAGAAGAATTATATTTTTGTTATAGCAATGGCTGCTAGGTTTTCAAAGCTGAGAAGGTCATTGCTCTCTGCCGCGCAGAGAGTTCAGGAGGGATGTCAGGAAGCTTAGAAGGAAAAAAAGTGCAAGGAACAAGAGAAGAACCAGTGGAAAACTTACTCTACAGCTCAGCTTGGCACGTCATTGCAGTGTGGATTCCCAAATTAAATCATTTCTCCTACTGTACTTTGAGAGTATGGGGAGGGATCAGATTGTAAGCTATTCAGAGGACTAACTGATTATCGACATTTTAGCAGCGAGCTTGTTTTTGTTCTTTCGCACATTTATAATAATACCTTTTACATGTTCTCTAAGAGACAAATCTCTGCTTCAGAACTGCTAGTCTGAAGATCTTTTGTTGGCACTGAAATGAATGCTAATGTGAAATATCTTATTTCTTCAGATGAAAGAGAAGCTGAGAACAATCCCCTCTGGAGGGAGGTGGCAGAAGGGGGGATCTGGGATCAAAAGTTTATGACTCGCCCCCCCCGTACAGCCCACCCATGCCCTCCTCGCTGTTCACCGGGTTCAGCTGCTATCGCACTGTGAAGCAGCTCCTCCCAGTCTGATAAAGCTTCCCATCACACTCCCTGCAGCACAGCAGAGACATGGAGCATCAGCAGACGGGACCCTCCATTCATTGCCTGGAAATGAAGCATTATGCCAGAGACCAAATGCTCAACCTCACATTGCAAACCACCCAAATCCCTGCCACTCTCCTCCCTTCTCCATCTATTTTTATCCCTCTGTTCTTGGAAGGACCAAAGCTAGAATGTATTTTTAATGCAGCGATGCATTTTCCTGCTGTGGAGATATGCAGGAGACTGGTTATTGAGGCTCAACAGCATGGACCATGCAGCCAAGCTGCCAGACGATGTTTTGCCTGTATGCATGCACTGAGCTGCAAGTACGAGGAGAGGGCTGTTGCTGAGTTTCCAACAGCTTCCTTCAAATCAGCAGTAGTACTAACCCAGAGATGCTGGGTCCTGGGGTATTGGGGTGTCAGGGCTAAATTCTCCGGTGTCCAGTAGGAAAACAGCATCAATAAAAGCTTTTTCTGGTATGGGGACATTTATAATAATCTCTCACTCCTGGTGAGTATTAAGTACAGAGCTTACGCAGCAGCTTCTTCCACAGTAGCGTTACTAATAAATAAGATTGCTTTCTTCTGCCTCTGAAAAACACAGAAACTAAATACATTTGAGACATTCCTGTCTCCTGGACACATATTTTTGTTCAGATTGCTTGAGTATGAACAGTGGCTTAGAAACAATTGAGAAGTGAGAGCTGGAAGCCTGTCCATCGAGACAGAAGCGCAATCACATAAGCCTCAGTTCTTCACGAAACCCAACCCAAAACATTTGAGGGAAAAGGGCAATCTGCGGTCGTAACACTCTGTACACCACAGACTGCCTTGGGCATTACTCAAACAATAAAAACAAAGAATTACCTAGATGATTGCAGTGCAGCATATCCAGCTTGGTTTAGTGGTTCTAGCGGAAGACTTACTATTTCACAATTTCTTTTGCTCCCATGACATATCTTTAAGCATATCCAACGCTATGGCAGGCCTCTGAAAAACTCAATGGTTCAGCAAAGAGTAGAGACAGTGGGGTAAAAATATGGGGTCCTTTCATCACTTTTTGGTAACAAGGAAGATGAAAGCCTTATGTGCTTATGCTGGCTGAGAAAATGTGGTATTAGGATAATAAAAATGAAATATTATCAGAGACTGACTATATTATTCTAAACTCCAAGAGTGAAGGCAAAAAAGTACTGTATGTATCTTTAAAAAAGTTAAGTAATCTCAATTGCTCTTCATACAGAAACAGAAACTCTCTAGGAATGAAATTCAGATCTCTAAAAAGAGTAAAAGAAAAGCATAAAACATTTTTCCCTCAATCCAGGAGGAAGGAAATCAGAATTTACTAAAAACAAGTTTACTAAAAAACCTGCAAATAAAAAGCGTTACAGTGAAGGGCTTGATCCACTGATGTCAAGGCCAAGATTCCTACTAAATGCCAGGGGGTAAGGATTTCACCCGTAGAAACTTCTTCACTTAATAGTACAGTCACTCACACTATTGCTGGTGTTGTCAGACCACTACAAGATTAACATCTCTATATCAGAAGATGCAGTCCATGTGAATGAGGAAAGAAGGGAAATACACAAAGCTCTTGGGTCACGCAGGTAGTCTCAGAACAATTACTTGTTTTATAAAAAGAGCAACATGAATTAGGATGGAAAAGTGCACAATTTTGTCTGCGTGTGTGTGCAAGGGAGAGAGAGCAAAAAAAAAGAACTTCACTCTTTCCTCAGTAAGGATATAGCAATATTAATTCTAACTAAACAATTTTAGCTGACTGATTACAGTTGCACTACAAAGCAGAAGCTGAAAAGCAGATCAGATTTCTTTCCCATGTTGGCCTTACGATTGCACCTAAAGAGACCCCAGAGAAATCACAAAAAGGGAATATAAACTGCACAGTCATTTTCTTCTGAGGCAATTTTTAATTAAAAAAAAAAAATTAGAACAAAGTCTGTTCATTTAAATCATTAATAAAAGAATCCTGCCTGTTAGGGCAATGAGCTTTCCTAACTCTAATCCATCTTTACTGCTGTGTTATTACCCTACTGTTTTCCTGTAATTAAAACATGGCAGGTAGTTTACACACAAGAGGGAGTAATTGTATTGGAAATAACTGTTCATAACCAAATTTTAAAAGCTCATTTTTCTTATCAACTTTTAATAAAGCAAGATAATAATGATATTGAGCATTTGTGCCACCTACAGCAGCATTTTGTCTCTCTAAATTGCTAACATTTCATTCAATGATGCTAAAACATACCTCTTCAGCTATGAATGCAGCCTGCAGCAAAAAAGGAAAAATCTGAACAGTTGCAGTCATTTGTTCCTGTTCCATTAAAATAATAAAATATGGCTGAGCCTCATGCTAAAGGACGCAAATCTTCCAAAAAACCTTGCGTGGTTCTGGAAGGAGAACACAGAGTTTGCATGTGCTGTGGTTAGGGAGCATCCCAACCTCAGCCTGACCAGGCTGGGAGGGGAAGATCCCCCTCTCTCTGCATCCTAAGGGAGGTGGAACGAGGCAGGTCATTGCCTGCCCATTTCTACATTGCATTTCCTTGAAGGTGCACGCACAGATGGCCCAAGCAGTCTGTGAGGATTTGCACAGGCCTGGAAGCGGCACATGCCTCCTGGTTTGGAGGAAGATGTTAAGTTTGGCTCATGGAGGGCCTCCTGAATACCAAAGCTGCAGAGTATTTTCCGTACAAAGACTATTCTGGAGCCTTTGCTTTGGATGATTCTTAAAAGGTGGTTCTCCAGGAATTTCAAGTCTTGCAAGCTGATTAGGGGAAAAATATTATTTTTCCATTTATTATTGTTTACAATCTAGTAGAACCTGCCAATATATAGGACTACAGGATGCCATATGCAAACAGCTTCTGTCCCAAAGAACATACAATTCAAAACACATGAACAGGCAGCTATGGATAGAAACACCAGGGAAGGGCAAAGGAAAAGCAAAGGGTCCTCAATGGTTTGATGGGTGGATGAGTAGGTGGGCATTTGCCATTTAAATGCAGCCACAACAGGACACAGTTCTTGTCTCTCCTGTTATAGAGGTCTTCATGCTGCCTAACAGACTATAAAGGGGTACTAATGGATAATGGTTTAGACTCCTAACACTGTTTAAAATACCAGGCATTGTATGCTACCCTTGTGGAAAGAGGTCAGTGCACTGTCATTGCCCATTATCTGAGCCTCATACTGTTTAAAATAAAGATATTGGTTTGCTGTGTTTATGTAAGCACATCTTTTGTTGTAATATTCAGAAACTAATACAAAGGAAGCTTTTAAAAAATGGTTTAAGCTCACTAGTAATAGCTGAAATAGAGAATCCCAGCACATCATAGGCATGCAGCATAAAAGATGCATGTGCTTACATGCACAGTCACGGGCAATCCTACTGCTAAAGAGCTACATCACTGGCAGCTAATGCAGGTGGACCATAAAGAGGAAGGCTGTTAAGAGCTCTGGTTCCAGCCTTGTAATTAGATTGGCACATATGAACCCTTGCAGGGGCTGTGCCAGCCTAAGCCGAGCTCTGTGCAGCTCGAGGTTGAGCCCTCCGCCACGCAGGCGTGACAGCAGGATACAGCCCGAGCCTGCGCTGGACCCGCAGGCTGAGCGGCTGAGTCACATACGCAGCCCACAGGCATTAGTGCTTTCTCCCCAAACCCAGTATGTGCAAACCACGTACTTCTACCAGGCTTGTCCAAGATCTGAATGGAGTTCCCTTTACCTATATATCATCGGAAAGTTGAGTGCTGGATAGCGGTTTCCACCTCAATTAGGTTAGGCCACATTCAGGGTGCATTTGGGTTTCAACCCAAATTGGTGGCTTTGGTCCAGATTCATCCCGTGGCTTGGCTTAAAAATCAAAGTAAGGTTTAGAGGTAGCAACCTTCACAGAGCTTCCCACAGTCCCAGAGCAGCGCAGCCCTGATGTAAATGAACAAGATAAATGGACCTGGCTATGGGAACCAGCTGTGGGACAGGCAGATGATATTTGAGGTCCCCTCCAGGCCAGTTTTTCATACAGCCTGTGCCTGATGAAGGCATTTAAAACAAATCGAGGATCAAATACTACATGGGAAGTGAATGACTGCGCCAGAGGACAGACTAGACAGTGACCAATTGGCCCCACGCAAACGTGACACTGCTTTGACAGCCCCATGTAAAAAGCAATAGCCACACATAAATTTGTTTAAGCCTTGAACGTTCAGATAAAAGCAAAACCTAGAATAAATTAGTGATGCCTTGCTTATTAAAAGCCACGGATTGGAAGCTTACGGTTTGATTTTACAGGAGTTGCCTCCTGCAGCACAAGCCAGCGGGGCACGCAGAGGGGAGAGAAAGGGAGGTCAGGGCTTGACGTGGAAGTGGAGTGGATGGATACTGCTACAACGTGCATGAGAAGGTGGGGTTTTTCCCCCTGAGATTGTCTTGCTTCATCTCCTCCTCCCTTCTCCACTCCCCATCATCAGCATTTAAAACACCCCCGAGTTTTCCTGAGCAGGTTTGCTGTGCTCATTAAAATACTGTGAGCACTTATTGGCTATAATGAGCGCTCATTAAATTCTGGTAAGTGCGAGGACTGTTCTGTGGAGTTGAACAGACTCAGGTTCTGGGAGGAGAGCTCAGGGGTGGGGAGATACTGGAAATACTACATTTTCCACAAGAACAGAGCTACAAACTTTCCCCTCCTTTTTTGCTCTGCAAGCACTGGGGTAACTCAGACCTGTTAAGCAGCAGCTATTGCTTACTGACTACTCAAATCACTCCCCTGCCCCAGAAGGACTCTCAGCTCCTCTTATCAGAACAGGAACAAATTAAAGATTTTTTCCATATTTGCATCTCCTCATTTGAGAATTTTCCTACATTTGTTATTTAGAGATAAAAGTCTGCCTCTAAAAATTCACTTAGCAAAGTGGTTTTCTCAGCCTCGGGGAATGGTGCAGGAGGGATTGCAGAGCAGGATCCAAAGCAGCTGGCGAGGCTGCAGGAGCAGCAGGAGATCAGGAGATGAATGAGTACATATCGGGGCAAGGATCATACTTTACATGCCCTGTTCTTATATTTATTTCCAATTGGCTGTGTCAGAGACACACACCCTGACTAGTGTGGCCGTGCCTATAACCGCAAAGCAGCTCCCACTGCAGGATTCAGTGCCATTGTCTGTGTTTCTATCACCAAATGCTGTTCATCACCTACTATCATTAGAAGATAGGAATTAACTAAAACCATATACAAATATACTTTACCCTGGACTATTCCCCAGTGAATCAGAAGGCAAGTGACTGTTGAAGGAAACAGAATCAGACAAGAGCTTGAAGATCAGTGCATCGCCAAAAAAGCCAGTGTGTATCTTAGCGGGGTGGAGGTTTCTGTACGTATCCCTCAGAGATGACCCTTCTGCAGATGGCCTGCAAAATGCAATGCATCAGGAGAAGGCAGTGAGGGAGAAAGGAGCAGAGAAGTTCACCTGGCTTCTCAAGCAACTTGTAGAGAGTTGACTGACCACCATCACCAAACAGCAGAAAGCATGGGACCGACACATCGAAGTTATGTTATTCTAAAGAAATAAAGTTGCATTCCTGAAAAGCAAGAATCTGAAATCCTATTATTTTGTGCTTGGGCTGATACCTATACCACTGCCTGTATGACGAGCATATGACCAAGCGTTCCATCACCTCAGAAATATCTATTTTTCAACTACATTAATCTAAAGACCACAGTTCAGCACAAAATGTGTATCAAAATGGCATCAATTTCACAAGATTAAATAACTGGTCTGGTTAAGCATTAATTGCTGCAGTTTGGTTCATTCTTCACCTACTCAGAGGAGCTTTTTGTGGATTACTGCTTTATAATTGCTTGCTCCCTAAGCACACGTGCATTGCAATCTTCTGCACACCTTGACAGCATCCTGGTTAGAGAAAATGAATGCTACATGTTCCCCTGACACAGCACTTTGTCTGCTGGATACAGTACGTCGGAGATTGTTTACTCAACTTCTCATGGCCCATTAATGACATAATGTTGGACACAGCTGTTCAGGGCTTCACAAGACCACAGCAGAGAAAGAAATGTCAGGAGACTTCAAACATGCTGCTCACACCAGAGCCTGGCTGGGAAAGTCCTTAAAAGTGGTCTAGCGGAATTTAGCCTTACAGCTCCCCTCATGAAGTAAATCCAGGATTAAAGCCTCAAACTTAGCTTCTCCTGAAGACTCAAATGCTCTTAGAACAACTCCATCTGACCAAGGTGGCAATGACTGCTTTGAAGAAGAGGGGACCAATCATTTCATTTTCACTCTGCTTGGCCAAATTATCTACTGAAAAACTAGGACCTGCCACATATAAAGGCTCACTAGCCCTGGAAGCGGGGTGTGCCTTGTTCATCATGTCCTGACTTTCAGTGTGTTTGAGCAGGAGAGGTGAAGCTCACCCTGTAAAAAGGCAATTCAAGATCAAGGCACCCCTTAAGATCTCAAAAAGAGTTTGAACAGAGTTCAAGGGATGCACAGAGCGCTCTGGGCCCAGAAAGCACCATCTGCCCCAGTGCAATCTACCTCCCAGTACAGCTGCCCAATATTTTTCTAGGGGCTTCTGGAAAGCTAACCCTGGCCAGGGGGGCTGTGCAGCAAGGGAGTGTTCCTGACAGGACTGATGTGCATCAACCACAGCACAAGGAGGATAAAGATGTGCTCCACCTAAATACTACACCCAGAGAGCCACCTTGGAAATTTTTCAGAAGCTTCTGGAACCACATTCATTATGGAACAACATGAATATTCCCTAAGAAAAAGGCAAATCGAGTTTCTCAGCAAGTTTCTCCAGTCGTGGAGATAAGCAGAAAAAGTCTAAGAGAAAGGCTCAAACCCATTCCCACACTCCAGTTCAAAATAACCTATTACATTAATTTTAAAATACTTTATAATTGAAAACCGGGGGAGGGTAGTGTATATTGTTTACATATACAAATGTATACATATAGCAGGTAGGAGGAACGTGATTTGCAACACTGAGCTGATTCCTCAGCTTGGCAATACTGCAGACATCTCCAGCAGAAAAAGAGGATCATTAGGTAAATTTGTTCCTGCCTGTAATAACAGCTATCCATTGAAACTAAAACACCCTGTTATTGAAGCTGTATCTGAAGTCATGCTCAGAGGAAAGACCATCACCCTCCCTCATCTTCCCCAGACCTTTCCGGGTAACCCTTACTTACAATTGTGAAGTTCATAACCTTCAGAATCCAGATGGTCATAGCAAGGTTCACCAGGATTAAAATCATTAGGAGCAGCACAAAGAAATAGAGGCATCTCTTCCTCCAGCCATAAATCCCCACTTTGTATACCTGGGGTCCTTCCGAGGTCTGCATGGTGCTCCGGTGCGCGTACTGTTCCTGAGGCATCTGAAAGGATCACAAAGAAATAACCATATGTATTAAGTGGGAAGAGAAAGCTGATGATAAAAACTGCTTGTGTCTGTGCCTCTTAGAAGGTTTTGTTTTTTCTTTTTTCAGAGTTTACCAGCAACTCTTTCGATATCTTTGTTCTGCATTATTTTTCTTTCTGCTTACTGTACGCAGTAACATACCGAAAGAGAATTTTGTGCATTAAATGCGTATGTATATTTATAAATACATATAAGCACACTGTCTAAAGGTATCCTATGGAGATCACTCTCGAACGACTCTCTTCACCGCCCCAGGTTTTGCAAGGCAGGCACTCCAGGGCCTCTAAGGATCCTGAGGGGAAAATTTTGCATGCGTTTGGTAAAAGCAGTTGAGTTCAGCAGTTTGTTTTGAAGATGCAATATTACTTCTCAGAGGCTTTAATTTAAAAAAAAAAAAAAAAAAATCTCAAATAAAATCATTCCTTCCAGCCAAAGAAAAAAGGTGGAATGTTTGCCTTTCTCCCATCCCACATCCTAATCTTTCCTAGCCAAGTAAACCTGAAGCACAAGATTCTCCAGCTGCCACATCCCTAACAAATTATCCCCAAATATCTATGCTGGTTTAGCAAGGACTCTGATACCCTGGGTGGGCATGGCACGCTAGGATAACACCGGGGGCCAAAACCAAGGAAAGAGGGAAGGAAGGAAAGCTCTTGCTGAGGAAAGCAGTGCAGCAGCATCCCCAGGAAGAACTGCTTTACAGTCCCACGTGGCCAGCACCATCCTCCCTCCTACACCCCGGTACCCGGCTGGCTCCGGGGCAGTCGGGGATCCGACTGCACCCACCATGGATGGAAAGAGACGGGTGCTTTTAAACGGCATTGCAACCAGCTGGGACGGGGTCCGGAACACAGCCACTGCACAACGGTTGTGTGCTAATGGCTGCGTGCGCACGGGGTTGTGATCGTGAAAGTATTTTGTGCCATACAAATGAACGTATTCACATTCTTGCCCTTCACATTCACCGTGCGGAAAGCCGCTTGCATGGGCTTCCCCCAGGGATCAGTATGCTATGTTTTCAGACTTTTTTTGGCGCACAGACTGAGGATATCATATAATCTCTAATAACACAGTTTGCGGAATGTTTTGCATTTTAGACTCTAGACAGATAAGAAGCCACCAAACGCGTTCTTGCACTACTGATTCAACACCACGGGCTTCTTCCTCAGGGTATCTGGCATCAACATTTGTATGCAGTGAATTACAAAATTCACATAACTGGAGGAAACAATGCAAGCTCCTCTCCGTGGGAGTGTGATCCGTGAGGGCAGAATGAGACAATGGTAGAAATTAGATGCTCACCGATAGCAGCTTATGTTTGTTTACCATTAGTGTCCTGTTTTTTGCCTTACTTTTTTGCCAATAGCTCCATACTCCAGCATCTAATAAAGTACAGCATGCAGTCAGCGGTATGCAGAGCCCATTGCCGGCTGATGCAAGGTGAGCTTCTTCATGGCATAACTTTTATTCCAGTAGCATTGCACCAGGGATGAAGTTAACACTTTATCTTTGCTGCTCCAATGCTGAAGCTCACACATTTGAAGCAAGGGCTGCCGGAAGAACCAGCTACCCTTTTTTTTTAAACCTTTCACTGCTCCAAAAGTTGCAACGACCTGTGTTTTCTTACACTGCCTGGTGTTGTCACATGCAGCATAGGGGATCAGCCACCTCTCCCTTCTTCCATGAGCCTTCACCCCTCACCCAGGCTGAAACATGGTCTCAGGTGCTAAATAAATCCATTCAGGCACTAAATTCTTTTCAGATCAGAGGCACTGATACCTCTCCTGATCTGGACCTATAAAGCAAAGCCGACTTAGCAGCATACTCAGGAAGGCTGTGTTTAGCCCGGGGAGGCTGGCGTGCTCACACCCCTGCTCTCACCCCAACAGCAGTGCTCCTCCGGAGGGTGGAGGTGCCCATCTGCCTCCTTCTCTAATGTCAGCAACTGTGTTAATCCCCCACACTCAAAATTCATGGCAGTGGCTGAAAACAGGAGGATTTTAAAAAATAGTAACAAATGAGGTACTCCTATCATTTTCCTCTCAGGTTTCTGAACCATTGCATTTTTAAGAATTTTTTCTCCTACACGCTTGAGGGCTTCGGTCGGTCCACCAAGGAGAAAAAGCAGGTCAGACTTGTGCATCAGTGGGGTGCTGCAAAGGACACCCGCAAGAGGAGACTCTGGGGACCAGCGCTGCTCATCTGCAGGCAGCTGCCAGGCTGAGCTCCCTCTTTTCCAACGAAGGTGCTGCCTGCACTCGCTAAACTAAAACTAGAACAAGGCGAGCCTCGGCCAGCCTGTCCACGCCTCCAAGCCCGCCTGCTTTTTCCAGCTTTCTCAGCTGGTCTAAAAAAAGGATCTCACATCCCCCCCAAACCATGCCTAATTTACAGCCTCAGACTACCCCAGCCCCAGCTAATGCTGTGAAGATCTGCAATGACAACTAGTGCAGACAGTCATATCATGTCAGGAGGCACTGACAGCTCACAGCAAAAAAGCCTGTTCCTTAATAGGCGTTGGCTTAGCCGGTTTAGCCAACGTGCATTAAAAGTCCACCACCAAAGAAAGGTGTGTCTGTATTAAAGAGCAGTTTTCAACAGTGTAAGTGGGCTCACCCTAAAACACTTGAGACCAGCTGGGGTATCTATCTCTATACTGCAAAACCACCTGAAGCCCAGGCAGACCCGTAGCTTTTACCAAGGGAGAGCAAAGCAAGTTGGTTACAACAGATCCAACTCGGTCTGCACCGGTATTTTTGCTCACAGATGCCAAGTCAGCAACTGTGGAGGGCTTTGTAGCACAGAGCTCATCAGAGAAAGGAGCTGGGTCACCAACAAACACACGCGCTTGGAGAAAAACAGGCCTTTTTACACTACTACAACCACTCCAATCTGTGCAGAGGGAAAACTTAAGCAACAATAAATTACAGAGTTTCCACTACCTGGGGGAAATTATAACCACAACTACTGTACAGTCAAGGATTTTATTGCCTAATATTTTAACAGGGGATCCTGGAGATCACATATTAAATGCAGCCTCTCCCTTGGAGAAAATGAATAAATTGCATTGCTAACCCTCTCAAATTATGGAAGAGGTTTGACCAATAAGAAACAATACTAAATACCCAGCTCAAAATATCTCTTTATTGCAAAACTTGTTTATTCTCTTTATCTATTTCCTGCTCTCTCTCCTTTTTTTCTTTGTTTTGCTTTATTTGCAGTCTCTAGGATGGAGAAAATAGCATATCCAGCTGGGGAAAAACTTTGCAGACATCAAAAGAGTTTATAGGAACGGAACATAACCACAAAGAGCAACTTGCATCCACACAGCAGCCTGATTTTGAGTATTTCTCTGGCTCCAATAAAATATTTAGCTCACAGCTGCCCTTACAGAGAGAGAGCAACTAAAGTACTACAACACGCATGATGAGCATAGCTTAGTAATACAGTATAAATTTATAACAAGAAAATAACATGGGAATTGTAGATAGCATGTTCTTCCTATACAAAGTCTCACACAGCTATATTTAAAGCTATATATAATTTCTAGCTAGCATTCCCCCCCTGAATTGTGAATACCAAAAGAAAATGCTCCTGTCTGTAGTTCTCCAGGAAGAGAAGACAGAATGATGGACAGAGAGTGCTGAGGTGTGTTAAACAAACGAGTAGAATAAGACGACCTGCAAGGCAACTACACGAAGAACCAGCTATATCCGCTATCAATAATCTGCTCTGTGTGGGAGGGAAAAGTATGCTAGTCATAATTTACATTTTGGCAACCTCTCCTGACTCAAACATTAAAAAGAACTAAGGCACCAGAAAAAACAGTATTGCTTTGAAAGGATATCCAGTGGTTACCCCTCCTTTCAATTACTGAGCTAAGGGGAAAGGCTGCTAGTTGCTTAATAGGATTTTTTTCTTCTTCTTCTTCAGGAAAATATTAGGAACAACGACCTAATTTCATAATAGTGCTGAAAAAATAATACCAAAACAAATATAGAAATTGGAAAGAGAAGCACTCCTTCCAAAAGTCAAATCTGAAAGTGTCTGCCAGACATGAGAGGCCTTAAAGACACACGTGCACAGCATTGGACCAGCATCAGCACACGTACAATCCCATTTACAACACAAAAAATGCAGCATGCCAAATCTTCGCAGTTTAGCCACAGACGACATTACAATGACTACAAAAGCATAGCCTGGAACCTGGGTAATTCTCCAAGGAATTCTTGCTGCTGAAAAAAAATGGGCAATAAGTTTTTGCATGAGCTGTACACTGAGTTCTTACATATGAACGCTGCAAACAGAGCCTGATACAAAATCCAGTCCATTTAGAAAAGCTATTAATCCTTTCACTTTAGCACACCTTAGAGATATGGCCCATGACAAGAAAGATTTATTTGTTTTTTTAAGACCAGTGGAAGAGTCATGTCACCACGTCCTCTGATCCGCACAGGCTGCTCGCCGAGTACTTCTGGAAAAGAAGCTTCAGCACTTTCCTTCAATAAAGCCGAAACCAGGCTCAGCTGAAAGGCATCACAAATCAGAACTGGCACTGAGCTTCCAAAAATCACATCAGACCCCACCAATTATGGCAAATCTTTATTGCATGCCTCTCTCCCTTCCTCCATGTCCTCCTGTCCTGGCAGAAAGCTTCTCACTCAGGGCACACAACGCAGATTAACGGATTCCTCAGGCAGAAGAAGTGTTTTATATGCACAAGGATGGATAAACACCTTTCCCTTGCAAACACCGAAGCTATAACATCCCCTGGCCATCCTGGCTTTGTAGACTCAATGAGGGCTATGAACAGGGTGAGGCATAACAAGAGGAATCAATAATGTTTCTGTGCCATGGGGATTTCTTTGATCAGTGCTTAAATGATATATGTTTAGTAAGAGAACAATTTTAAGCTGAAAGGGGATGCAATCTGGGAAGGCAGCTCCTCTCTTATGAGCCCACTTGAAATTTGCTGCCAAAAATGCCCTAGAGCTCATTGAAACCGCTCACTACAGTGCAGACCAAAAGCCCCTAAAGCCCTGTGCAGCTGACATGGCATCTCTCCTCCCTGCCTGCTTGCATGTAACCCAGGTGTAACAACTTTATCAGAAAAATGAAGAGCATCTGACCCCAGGCTAACCTGTAGCATGGTGATGGAAACACATTTCCAGGGATGAGAGAGGGGTTCAAATTCCCTTGGGCCTTGGACCTACATCTCCCACATCTGGCTTCTCTTTGTGTCCATATCACTGACATCCTATTCTCCTTCTGTTTTTTGAAACAGAAACCTTTTCTTTTGGGCTGAAATGAGAAAAAAAAAACCTTCAGAGGTGCTCTCTGCCATATCACTGGAAGGCAATGTACTTGTATTCACTAGCTGTAAATGCTCTGCAGACTCATCCTCTTTAATTTCTCTGTCTTTTAAGTGCACACTATCCACCAGGCTCAAAAGAACAGACATTTCTGGAGCGTGACCGAGAACAAAATTTGGCATGAAGAAGAGTGTTTTGAGCCATCTATCAACAAGACTTTTTGCCTCTCCACTCTCCATAAAACTCTCTCTCAAGCTTGACACCCCCAGGTCCGTTAATCCACCAGTGTCATGACCTAGAATTGATTTATGGCCCCGCACATGGGTCAGACCACAGCCCGGGTCTCCATAAAAGGATCAGGCTCTGGAAACTGACTTCTCACTTGCAGCTTGGCCAGCAAGGGCTGAGCACTAGGGAACAGCCCGAAGGATGAAAGACTTGCTGGAGTAGTTAAATCTCACAGCACTTTTCTCCAGCACCATCTAAGCCATGAACTCGGGCTCTTCTACCCCAATGGCTGTGCCAGTGTGGCCTCTGTCACTGCCATCGGTGTCCCCAAAGCTGAAATCTTCCCTCTCTGCTCGTCCCTCTGCTTCTGTCAACAGTTCCCATCCCTCCACATGGGGAGCAGCTCTTCCATGAGTTAGGAAGACCATCGTCACTCAGTGCCCACTTCTTGGGTATCACCACAATGTGATACATGGCCAGAGAGACAAAAAGTGGAAGGAAACATCCTAAGGAATGTTTTCTTCTTTTCTGACTAGTTTCTATCAGTGGGGTACATCACGTGTAGGGTTCTTCAAATATCTAGCCTGATTCCGGCAAACATAAACACATCAACAAGCTCTTCTTGGTCTGCACAGTCCATCAGCGCATGCTCTGCCTGGTCCGCTAGGAAATACCTCTTCTCCCATCCCCACCTCTTGTATCTTGAGGAAGTTGGACTGACTCAGCACAGGCAGCTGGGGAGACCTTGGGGATTCATCTCCTGGTAAAGCATCTCTAATTCAGATCCCTCAATGCTCCAGGCTAATCCCTACCTCTAACATCTTGAGAGCTCATGTAATTTCCCCAGTTGCTAGGGCTGACAGCATTTTGACAATAAACATGCTTGAGGATAAGGACACTGCAAAAGCCCCAGTTTATAAACCAGTATCTTCGAGCGGATGGATTGAACGAAAAGCTGAACGTGGGACTTCTGCTCTGCTCTGTCACTGCTCTGCATTCAAGGAGCACTTACAGTAAAACTCTAAACATATTAGAGTTTGCCAGAACAAAACAAAGTAACAGGCAGCTCCATCTCTGAATAGCATCTCCTAAACCAAAAGTGGTATTTTATTATGATGCTGCAAGAGTCTGTGAGCAATGTGATGTTACTATTGCTTGTCTTCTCTGAGAAGAAGAGAAACATGTCTGTTTTCTTATTTATGAGTGTTTCTTCTAACTTTTAGACTTTTTTCTTGATAGTTACCTTCTCTGGATATTTTTCTTCTTTGGAATTAAGGAGAAAATGGAAGGGAAAGTTAACAAAGAAGAAAAAGTTTCTGCAGTGAGTTCTCTTACGTATCGAGCTAGTCAACAAAGAATGTCTTTCACAAAATGCCCCACAATTTGTAGCGATACGTTCACGCTGCATGCAAACATCATACCGGCTTTGCTACATTCACACGCTGGTTCCTTTGCACCACTCAGATGATGTGAAGCAATCATAAGCCCATGTCCATCTGTGCCAAGTTTATAAACGCTCTTTCCCACTGGAGTGTCTCAAAGCAGGATGAACAAATATGAGAACTACACTAAAATAGCCAGCAGCAGGTGTGACTGCAGGAGGCTGTGGGAACAGCAAGAGGGATATAATCAACTGAGCTCAAATCAGAAAGCAAGCTACAGGAGGTGATACTTTGCAGATTTCTGCCCCAACACACTCTCACCTCACAGTACCAAGAAAAGAGCTATGGCTTGTAGGAATGTGCAAAGCAGGATCGTAATATGGATTTATACGGCTGGAATCCAACCGGCATGGCACAAATTGAGAACTGTGGGCTTGAGCACGTGCCAGGATCCAGAGTAGAGTCTCTGCAGTGATCCTGCTCTCACAAGTTAAAACTTGTTCTGCTGCATCTTCCCTCCACCACCTTCCCTCCACATGGTGTGCTTAACTGTGCTTATCCGTTCGTTCGTTTGCGCAGACACACTTGCTTTCTAGTTTGCTCTCGGGAAGGACCAGGAGAAGGAATACACGTGTTAGGGTGTGCTAACGGCTCTCTTATCTGTATGCTTCCAAGATCAAGAGACCCACCAATTTCACTTTAGATGCATAACATTCTGTCCACACAAGCATGCACTCTTCAGTCCTTTTGGATACAAAGCAAAGCTCGAATACTTGACCCGGGTGGAGCTGCAGAAAGGTCACCTCTGGCATGGGGAGGCTCAGGAGCAGCTGCCAGAGTTAGGGAGGAAACCACCACCTCCCTTGATCAAATCCAGCCCAGGGCATTGCAAAGAGCCTCCCCTGCTCTGCCTGGACTCACACCTACACGGCAAACAGCCCAGCTGGGCACGTGGGACATCCCACGATCCAGACTGATCCCATACCTGATGAAGAACCTGCAGTGCTTGTCTCAGCCAGATGTGGGGCAGGAGCACCGCTAAAGCCAGGTACGGCAGCCCAGCCCTCGCTGCTTCTTGCTAAGACAGACATATTCCACTCTCTTTGTCTCTCTGGCTCTTCAACGCTGATGATCAGATTTGGGAGGTGGGATGCTGCATGATCAGAGACAGGAACTTGAATTTTTTTTTTTTTTTTTTTTTTTTTTAAATAAGCTTATAACTAGCAGTGAAGAAGATAATAGGCTGACTGGGTGCCTAAATTAACAGCTGCTGAGAAAAGCAATAGAGCTCCAAGTCTGCAGGGTAAGATGGCAGCCTGCGAAGGCTCAAGCAGTCCAGATCATACGAGACCTTAATTTAACACAGCATTTTCACCACAGGTGTATTTTCTGCAAAGCAAACTTTGAGCTTATCAAGCCTCTTCATTTTCATCATATGCCTCCCTCTTCCACAGCTCATCTCTGTCCTTCCTCTCATTCCCTTCGCCCCCATCAGCCTCCAAGAAGCTACAGTACATCCATGGCTCTTGGAGGATGCCCTTCCTGCACCCCAAACCAGCAAAGTCCTCACTTGGCCCAAACCAGCCCATTCCAGCTGACCATCACTTTCACAGGAAAAAACAGACACGGTGGCAAGGAGAAGATGCTCCCACACACCCTTTTTTTGCCTTCTATCACATAGAATATATTTGCATTGGACCAGATAATATTCCCATTTAAAGATCCAAATCCACTGAATGTCACTCTTTCCAGGTAGGGTTTGCTGTCTGCCTGAGCCTGCCGTTATCCTTCGGAGTTGCCTATGTACACGCTTCACCAGCATTACTGGGAGAAAGCTCTGGCCCTGTCACATACTGGATCTGATGCACTTTGGTGGCAAACCTCACCTTGTCACTGAATTTTCTGGATTGCCAAGATGAATGACTGTTTGAGCCCTGTATGTGCAGTCCTGCTGGATACAGGCAAAGCAAACTGTGGGTCTATTCCCATGAACCAGCCAGAAATGCTTAGCGCTGTCCCACTGTATAATTTAATATCCTTAATTCATTCCTTGTTGAAAGAAAAAAAAAAACCACCACCACCATAAAACACGGCATTTTCAACACATCAGATAACATTGCTGTGAAAATCCAAGGAAGAGGCACTGGCAGAGGCAAGGAAGTTTTCTGAAGCTACGCGAGGCGGACTCCTCCTGACACCTCCATCCGCCTTGACGAACGCGCCGTACCCTAACTCCCAAACACAAGCCTGCCATATAAGGTGCTGCTATCTCTGCAAAGGCAAGACAAGCTTTAATGCTGCAACTAAAAGGATGAGAGAGCATTGCCTAAATCTGGCAGGCTCCTAAAGAGAGAGCAAGCTTTTTATCATAAATATTCCGTAAGTTATTTGGGGAAAGAAACGCAAATCAGAAGAGAAGTTGCAGATAGAACAGCCCCTAAATTAATGTTTTTCCTTCTAATCTGCTCTGCGTGGTTTCTGACTGTGCTGTCTGTTGCAGTTTGCTCATGCTTTATAAAATACAGAAAAAAATATGCAGAGAAATCACAAGGCAATGATTATTACTGAATTACTGCCTCTCTTCACAAGCTAGCTGTACCAGGAATTGCCAAACAACCCCCAGACAAACATGCTTTCAACTCATTAAACGACTATAATACAATGTATGTATAAATGTATTTATCACGCCTGAATCACGTTTTTCATCAAAATCTGTAAGTGACACATGGTACAGAGCCAACATTTTGGTAGCTTCAGGTTATATACATACTTATTCCCTGAAATGAAAAAGTTGGGAATTAATTTGGTTACAGCGTTCACGCAGCCAGAGACGCAGCGCAGGAGTTGCTTTGCCTGAAGAATTAGTACCGAAGCAAAGTTAGCCAGAAACCACCACCCAGCCTCAAACTACTCCCATCCCTCCGCAAATACACCACAACTTCCCATCCTTGACTTTTTTCCTCTAAACAACAGCCTGAAAGCAAGAAGCATCTTTGCACGAGCACAAAAGAATGGCAAATCACCCCGGCCGCAGCGGGAAGGAGCAACGCAGCTCTTACCTCTCCCTCGGCGGGCAGATGAAAACCCAGAGGGGTGCTGGAGGCTGGGGGGAAGATGCAGCGCGGCGTTTCAGAACAGCACGAGGCCTGGCCTGTGCTCATGAGCTGCCCCTGTCAGATTTTCCAACAGCAGAATTGCAGCCAAGTCCCTGCCCATGCCTGAAGAATTTCCTGAACAGCATTCCCGTTCTTTTTCTAACTGCTTTGAAACCACACTGTCTGTACTTCAATAAGGCTTTGTCAGGCCAAGTTACAGCTACTGGGCTGGCTCCAGATAGCAATTGAAAACACATGTGTTTTGCATTAAAAGCCCCCTTCTCCACGCACACATTCAGACACAGACACCCCCGTCTGCACTCAGCCCTGGAGCCTGCGTGTCTTGCCTTTGCAGCTATAAAGCTAGCCATTTCGGTTAAAAAGAATAAAAGGATTACGTTGGTGGGGATTTTCTTTGGGAAAAGGAAAAAGGGGGTGGGAGGGATCCCAGTCCCACAGATAACACCTCGTCCTGCCTCGTATGTTTCGCTCGTATTAGCGGGTCACGGGCGCCCAGGTTAACAGACAGCTTTGCCAAACCCCAACAAGCAAGGAAGCACAGGAATTAAAATTTCAGTTCACCACTACTCTCCTCTTACCTTTGCCTCTGTCTCTTCTAAAAACCGTGAGAAAAGAAAGCATATTTTTAGCACCCTCAGACTCAGTTCAGCACATCAGAACTGTATCCTAATCTTGACACATACTCCTGTATCTGCTTATACTAAAAATAATACAACTATTTCTGAGTACTTTCATCCCTCTCTGCTTTCCAGCTGTCCTAACCCTTAAAAATATTTTAAGCACCTTGCATCTCATTTTAAAGAGCATTAACATTGCTCTGGTGTTGGCTTAAAGAAAAGAAATAGAAGATATAATGTTATACCTTTAATCAGAATGGGTCCCAGTTCTTAATATCTGTAATCATTTCCAGACAGCACCATGGGTCAAGGCAGCGAACGTGGGCTCTGCAGCTCCAGATGCCCTGCGCCTGGCATGTGCCTGTGAAGCGGAGCCGGAGTAGATGTGGAAACACACATGCATGTCCCCCTTATTCCACCACGGCTAAGTCCCACCAAAGATGAAACACAGCAGCAGAGTTGTCAAGGTAACAATATAGAAAAGAGACAGTTTAAAGAGAGAGAGTTATATTTTTCCCTCTTAATGTTCCTTTTCAAAACCGTGCACTCCACTTCTATCGGGTTATTCTGTTCTGTGATTTACAGAGGTGCAGCGGCCAGATGAAGTGTTTGCAAGAGACAAATGCAGCTGGGGATCGGAAATAATTGAGAGCCTTATGTATGGTCTGATCCATGTATGCTCACTGAAGGCAGCAGGAAGCCTGTTGCCTTCCACGGGCTGTGGATTAGGTCCACAGCAAGGACTCATTTATCCGCAGGAAGGTGAGATCTGCCTTTCACGCACTGGCAATGAGATCTTACAAAACCCACATGGGTTGCTCATGTGGAAAGCCTGCAGTACTTCATCCATCCAGCCTGTTTTGAGAGCTGCTGTGGTAATACCGTGCATGGCTTTCGCCTGCACCCTGCCCTGCTACCAGAATGCCCTTTTCTTAACTCCTGCAGAGAGCCACACGTCGGTCAGCAATATGGCCCACACGCCCTGGCAACGTGCACAGCCCAGATTCTGGCAACCTGGAGCAGCGCCCCAGCTGCACGCAACTTCACTGGGGATGTATGCGGAACGTGATGCTATTTTGCAGAAGACAAGACAAGATGAAACCACCCGGTCATTCTGCCTCAGTTTTCAAGACTATAAGCCAAGCGAAAGGCATGCACACAAGCCGCACGCATACGACCAATGATAGCATTTCAGATTTATTTGCACAGCTTGTGAGGAGTCAGTTTGTGCCAGAACAGAAACCACAGACTTTTGGATCACAAATCAGGAGAGCTATCGATGCAGCTAAAAGAGAGTCTCCTGAACTGGCTGCAACAGCAAAGATAATACTTTCTGGGTTGGCAACCAGTAATGGCTGAAGCCAACAGCGCCTAAAACCATTAGAGTCTCTTAGTATAAATAAACTGAAACAGAAGAATATGAACTGCAGATTCACATAATTAGATTTTCAATTGTACAAGACAATGAGGCATCTGCAGAGCTGTTTGCAAGACGATAGTCCTTGCCTTCTGTCTTAAATTTCCCCATGGCCTTTATTCAGCAAACCAGTTACGTATGGTGACAGGCAGTAACTTCAGTGGATCGGCGTGTGTTTTGAGTTAAGCACATGCTTCGGTGCTTTGTGGTCCAGGACTTCTTATGGCAGCCTGGCTCCAGCAGGACCAATAGTCAAATCATTTACCACATGGCAGTACAGTACTTTGAAATTATTCGGTTCTTATGGTAAATCAGTGGTTTTCAAATTTTTCTCGGTGTGTAAACCCCTAAATATTTGCCAAAGGAGGTGCATACCCCTGTAATAATTTCACAGAGAGAGATTTCTACATACCTACACAAAACTCTTTTTTTCCTGTCATTTTTCACAGTTCCCTTGGGAATAATCCACAGGCCTCCCATACGTCTGTGGACCACAGGCTAGAAACTACTGCTGGAGATAACTTAATCCCTTATTAAAAATGTAAATGATCTCTTCTGTTTATGTGCCATACTTTCTACCTTCAGAATATTTATGCGAGCTAGCAGGATGCTGGCAGGTAGAGACATGGGGAGGTGACAGCATTAATACTGCATTTTTTCCATTGGCATAATTAGTAGGCCAAGTCTATAAATATTTACATTAAATCTGTCAGGCATCGCACCAACCTCACTGATAACTTAAGGGTGTCTTACTGTAAACTGCATTAATGCCTAACTATTTTGTCATCAAGTAACACATAAAATGCTCCTTCAAGCTAAGCCACTTTGACTAGGTTGTTTTTATCTCTTTCTCATTTGCGTACGGGGTTTAGAGATGCTTCAAGCATCAGAACTGTGGCTCAGGGACTGTTCTATTTTCTGTTATTGAGCTATCATTTGTATTAGTGCCAGTGCTACCAAAAATATATGAACCTTGCAAGTGTAAAACTTAAGTTGATGTCGACATAACTATCTGCGTAACTGCTATTATTTCTCAGTACTGGCAGGGTTATGAGGATTAAAAAAACCTACCAGAGCTCTTTGGGAAGATAAAAACAAATTAACCCCCCTCAAAGCTCCAGTATCTTTGCAGCTGGAGACTGCAACATGTAGGGACTTCCATTTTGTGCATGAGATCTACTCCACCTGGATCCATGAATTTCTACACCAGGAAATACATGAGACCTACAAAAGGCAGGAAGGAAAGTTCCTTCTCTACCATTTATAACTGTCCTGCATTTTGGCATCCACATTTTCTAGAAGCAGCTGAAAATGATTTAGTATTTACTGTTGACTTAGCAATATTCATAACTAATTCCATTTAACTGATAATATCTATTTGCATACAAAACGAAACTCGGGATTTTCATGCTGCGCAGATTTCCAGGGACTCGCTCAACTATTCCCAAAACCTTCCCAAGCAAATCAGGGCAAAACAAATATGCAGAAAGAATCAGCATGTAAATGCAGGTGTGTGTGCACCTGGAGTGGAGGAAGAAGTCAAAATAAAAATTTTAATATCTGAATGAGATAATTAAGCAATCCCCTGTTCGACCTTTCCCTCCAAATGCCTTTTCTTTAATCCATTAAATCTCTTGATATACCACAATAGAATAAATATAAATGTTCAAATATTTTTAAACTCTCACTTGAAAGAAATCATCTGCCTAATTATTATTATTTTATATCGCCCTCAGCCTTGGACTCTGGTAACGGATCTCTTGCGTACATGTGTGTAAAGGGAGAAGCCAAGACTCATTTGAGCTCCATCTCCTTAAATGCAGAATTAAGGTAGCTGATGGATTAGAAAGTTAACTGTTTTGGGTCAGGAACAGCAAGCCGTGGGAAGGCAGGTATTGGCATTCCTGACAGATTTGCCCAGCCCTGAGCATCCAGAGAGGATGGAGGCCAATGTAATGAGAAATGGAGGGGAGGAGGGGGTTCCCCAAATTTGTTTAGCTAATGACAGTAGCTGTAGGAGAGGAATGCTTCACTGGAAGGAGAAAACCCATCCTTCTGTGTATGTGTGCGTGCAGGGAACGAAGGTCTGATTTGATGGTAGGGAGCAAAATCCTATTCAAGTGCTGCAGCTGTGAATGAATGAAGGCACACAGGTCATCAGGTAATCACACGCAGGGCTGAGAGGGGCTTGTTGGACAAGTGAAAAGGAAATGGGAGAAAATGAAAAAGCACTCGTGTGTGTGTGTGTGTGTGTTCGGGCGTAAGGAGCCTGTTGTGACTGTGCCTGGAGAGCAACCGACTGTGCATGCAACCATGCGCTAGGAGCAGCCAGACCTGCAGCGCCTACATCCTCACCCACTGCTCCAGCTTCTTCAGAGGAGATAAATATGGCTACATTTTAGTAAGAAGCTATAAATATAGGACTGCTTGTGAGATGCAAGATCTTCTAATTCTCGGAAACTAAAGACAAAGAGAGGCAGAGCTAACGCTGCTGTGGCCCTGCTCTCGCAGACAGTTGTTCAAGGACATTCTGAATTTCATGCAGATGAGAAACTCCAGTAATGGCAGAGGTGAGCCTGAAGTGGAGACCTTGCTTCACACAACACTGAGTTATTTAGATCTGAGTACTAAATTTTGCTCCTTCTATTCATGTGGAGTTAGCAAACAGTACGATAGCATAAACGAACCAAGGGAAACACAACAAAAGTCCCGGTTTCATAGTAATTTTACAGGTAAGCTGGGGAATGGGAGGTCAGGGCAGCACTTGGTGTCGCTTGTACAAGGCTGAAAACACATGAGTTCAGGTGAAGGACTGAGCTTTTATGAGAGGCCAGACCCAGAGCGCTGCTGCTCAGGGTCTGGACTTCAGAAACATCCGCATCTCTGCTGCTGCTACGAGACAAGGACTGAAGTGGCAAAAAGTCATCACCAAAGGCAAAGATCTTCCACTATACAGACTGAGGAGAGCTGTAGAAAAGGGAGGGTGGAGGATGGAAATTCAAGTATCCAGCGTGCCAGAACAACAGCAGGCTCATGCTTAACATTGCACAGATTGATGTGTAACACCTGCACTGAGAGCAACCTACTCCTACTGGCTATTTTCTCCTTAGCGTCCAAGACCTGCAGACTCCCTGAGCTCATTTGCAGACTGTAGTGCACCTAATCAGAAAGCTCTGTGCTGTGTTCCTTTTTCCACAAATGCTGCACCAGTGTTTACCCGTTGGCCGAAGAGCCACAGCCAGGAGCTCATCCAGCCCTCCCGCCCGCCCCAACCACTGCTTTGTAATTATTCTGATGATTTCAGCCATTTGCAGGCTCTTCTCAGAAATAATTTAAGGCCAGTAGAGCTTGTTAATAGGTAAAATGGAAAGTGTTCCTTTTCATTTCTCCAGCAACATTAATGTAATTATCCTGAATCATTCTCAAACTACGTGGGCTGTAATTTCAAGGCAATATTACTATTACAGAGCCCTGTTCTTCCAGCCAGCATGTGTCATACTCCCCATCCAGAAGTTATTTATCAATAATCGGAAAGGTCTTCATTTACAAATGATAGAGCCTCTTCATTTACAGCATGACAAGGAAGCGGGATGGGTGTCACCACGCAAAGGTGTGCCACTTCCCTGGCTTCTACCCCTCCGGCATAAGAAAAGCAAGCAAGAAAAAAT
The DNA here is from genome assembly GCF_900496995.4 of Aquila chrysaetos chrysaetos. Taxonomy (NCBI): domain Eukaryota; kingdom Metazoa; phylum Chordata; class Aves; order Accipitriformes; family Accipitridae; genus Aquila; species Aquila chrysaetos. Next base: position 13,622,116 of record NC_044025.1, read on the forward strand.
AACTGTGAAGGTTAATTTCATACAGATATAAGAATAAATATTCAGTTGGCCAGGCCAATAACTGTTCTTCTATTAAAGTCTTAATGGTATCCAAATTTATTACTCTTATCTGAGCAGCCTCACCCTTCGTTCTTTCAGAAATCAAGTTCAAGGCACACAGCTGCTCTCTAAGCTTCGGTTAGATATATGCCCCAACGCAGACAAATCTTCACCTCAGCCTGCAATAATCATCTTCTGGGGGAAAAGTTTCAGTTTCTCCGCCAGGTCTACTGTGGTGGGGATTTTTGAGGTACAGATACGCCATGCTGCTTACATTTAATGCAGAGCGTGGTTGCTGGTCAAGGAGAGCTGTTCAGCAGTCTGTGCTTATCACAGTCTTTCCCTTTGCACTCCCAGCTATTTTTATTCTGTCAAGAGAAGCTCTGCTTGTTCTTACACTTAGATATCCTATTATATCACAAAGTTTAACACCACCCAAATTTTAACATGCACCCAAATTTGGCTCTCCAGAACAATTTCCATAGGCAGGACGTGTATTTTTACAAAGCAATTAGCAGGACTCTTGCAGAACACTAATAAGGCAGACTGTCAGTCCATGAGCAGCCCTGGACATTGCCTTTTGTTTTAATGAGCTGTGGTATGTCATTCTGGACACTAAGACTCTTGCATGATCTCATGAACCTCCTGAGATGAGCATTAGTGACCTTCATACACAATATCTGATCCAAAGGAGAACCCTTGCCCTCTTCTTTCCATGACAAGATTAGCCACTCACCATAAGGCTAAAACTAGATATAAAACTAGATATATCTAGATCAGACTAGATATAGGGAAGAAATATTTTGTGACGAGGGTGGTGAAACACTGGCACAGGTTTCCCAGACAGATGGTAGATGCCCCATCCCTGGAAACATTCAAGGTTGGGTTGGACGGGGCTCTGAGCAACCTGATCTAGTTGAAGATGTCCCTGCTCATTCCTGGGGCATTGGACTAGATGACCTTTAAAGGTCCCTTCCAACCCAAACCATTCTGTGATTCTAAAACCTGATGTACAACATCCACTCTAGAATAAGAAGCAAGGAGACAGTAGTTGTGGTAACCACAATGATAAGCAACCTTTGGCCAAATTTTGCAAATTCTTTCTCTCTGCTTATATTCTGCAAGAGGTGATAAGACACATACTGTTCATAAAGCAGCTCATGACAGTATGCAGATACTTGGAGGCATAGCAGGGTAAAGAATGATTACGCTTATATATAAATAAATGCACACATGCACATGTACTCACATATTTTGAGCTTCAGCAAAGAATGAGGGGGTAGGTTTAAAAAGAAAATTGATAGGAACATTAAGCTACACTGAGATTGTGTAAAGGGTGTGAGCCACAGGGAAGGAAAAACGATGTAATGGCCTGAGAAATAAATGCATGTTTGTATGTCAGTAATCACGCCTGACCTTTGCCAGAGAACTCAGTATGGTAGAGGCATATCTGTGAGGATATTTACTCCAAGGACCATGAAAAGGCCATTGTGCAAAAATTCCAGACTCAGATTTATCTACAGAGAGATACCCGAGGGCCTCTCAATCTCAGCATCTCTGCTTCAGTTATTGGCAGGATGTCGCAAAGGGTAAAAAGCCATTTAATTGGGAAATCCGTTTATCGCTGTAGCTATTACCTCTCAATTTCTGAGAGGATTCCTTGTGCTTTCCCACACCTAACCAGTTTCTTGGAGCCGGAGCTAGGGGTTTTTCATGTGTGTTCAACACCAGCAGTAAGGGCTGTGATGGCCAAGAAAGTTAATGAGACCGTTTGCACTTGGTCTGCTGTCCTCTTCCAAATACTTATCTAAGTCAGCAGCTGGTAAGGCTTAGCCCTCACTGCAGCGTCAGAGAGGGCTGCTGCTGCTTCCAAATCTCTGTGTGAGCCAAAGATTCACGCTAAGGATGTCTGTAAAAACGTTTGGTCCCATAAGAGTATGGAAGAGAGAAACAAATGTCCTGTCCCTTTCTCTGCAGAGTGGAGAGTCAACATACAATCTGGTTCTTGGCACCGCCTTTTTATCCCATAACCTTGTAATTACGGTCTTGGATTACTGGTGAGCGCAGTGACCCCAGCAGCCTTCACCAGCCCTATACTGCAGAAATCTTTACTGCAGAAGTGGAGGAATGGAATGACGTTCCTCTTGCAATATTCTACATGGTAGAAAAATGAGTGGCTCATTGTGCGACTCCTTCTCTAAGCGAGCAAACGTACCCTACAGTTTGGCAGCAACAGGATCTTTTTTTCATTAGTAGGACACGGGGAAAACCTTTTCTCATTAGTATATTCTGGAGTGAAATTTCATCACTGCTGTGATTAATGTTAGCATCATTTCTGCCCTAAATTCTCCATTCTCTCAGGCTAAAAATACCCTCCTGGATTTCCTGATGTTGTCCAATGAGAATCACAAAGTGAGTGAGGGCAAGGAGAGAAAATGAGAGAGAGGCGCTTTGCGTCTTGCATCCAGACTTACTTTTTGGGCAAAGTAGCTGTCAGAAAGGTGTCCTGGTTTCAGCTGGGATAGAGTTAATTTTCTTTTCTAGTAGCTGGTAGAGTGTTATGTTTTGGATTCAGTATGAGAAGAATGTTGATAACACACTGATGTTTTCAGTTGTTGCTGAGTAGTGTTTAGACAAGACAAGGATCTTTCAGCTTCTCATACCCAGCCACCAAGAAGGCTGCAGGGGCACAAGAAGCTGGGAGGGGACACAGCCAGGACAGCTGACCCAAACTGGCCAAAGGGATGTTCCATTGTCGTGGACATCCATACCACATGACATCATGCCCAGTATATAAACTGGGGGGAGTTGGCCTGGGGAGCGGATCGCTGCTCAGGAACTAACTGGGCATTGGTCGGTGAGCGGTGAGCAATTGCATTGTGCGTCACTTGTTTTGTATATTCCAATTCTTTAATATTATTATAGTCATTTTATTATTGTTAACAATAACATTATTATTTTCTTCCTTTCTGTTCTATTAAACTGTTCTTATCTCAATCCACGAGTTTTACCTTTCTTTTTTCTGCGATTCTCTCCCCCATCCCACTAGGGGGTGGGGGGAAGTGAGTGAGTGGCTGCATGGTGCTTAGTTGCTGGCTGGGGTTAAACCATGACAGAAGGTAACAGAGCTGTTCCCTTCTAAAATGTGAGGGATTTTACCTGCCCACTTTTCTCCCAAAATGATGACAAAAGTTTATGTGGATACTTCTCACAGAGTAGTACAGTTTTCATGTTACCCCTCACTCAGAAATATATTTGCAATTATAACTCTATGAAACAATACAATTTAACTCTATGAAATCATTAACTGATAATTAAAAAAAGCTTATTTGATTTTGTCTTTTTTCCAAGTGCCTGTGTGGCTTATTCTCACTGTCCAGACATGACCTGCCTTCTCAGTTTCTGTGGGTTAGAGGCACATTCAAGCTGGAGTAAACTCTCCCTCCACTAAGGCAGGAAATAGGCAAAGTGAAAAATTAAATCCCTTTCCCACAAAACCTGTTTCCAAATGCAAATATGACCTAATAAAAGCCTTAGTGTTTTTGTAACCCCGTCTTACAGAAGATCAGCATGAGAGAAATCAATGCAGAGCATTACTCTCAATTGTGTGTGAAAACATATACGTGTATTTCAGTAGAGTGATATTTAAGTAATAAGTAATGTATTGTTACAGTGGGATTAGATGTGAATTCTGCAACAACAGCTCCTATCTGAGAAGGCCAGAGGTTGAGTGTTTCTCAACACACTGCTCCAGCAAGTGAGCATCTGCCCCCTTGCATGAAGCAGCACTGCACTGCATTCACATGAGCGCTGCTGAGCAAAGCCTCCTCCTTTCACCCCTCCAGCTATTTATCATCATCATAGAAAATCGGCAGCAACTTAGCACAGTGTTAGAGAAGTCTCCATCCCTACTGCCACACAGAGGTTAAACCAATCTCTCTGCAACGCAACAGCAAAGCCAGTGCATTTCTTTTAACCTAAATCACGCAGGTAGTTAGGCTTTAAAGGAGAGCTGGTGGGGGAATGCAAGCGTTTGCAGGGCTTGCTGCTGGGAGCACGGTCTGGAACAGTCCCAGAGTTTTATGGGTTTATCATCCCAACACATAAACTTTCTCCCAGTAGGGCTCCTTTTCACTTACCTGTTTTTATTATTCTACAGCTGGAACTCCACGGCAAATCTCTCAAAGGTTAACAGGCCTGTCCAGAAAGTGCAAGAAACAGCCTGGCTGCAGTCTATGAATTTTAATGCTCTACATTACAACAACGTGCTATTTTTATACCAGATAGCAGTCCACAATCAGCACTATTTTGCTAACTGTGTAAGATATGACAGAGGCCAAGGAAAGGTGCAATAACAGTTGTAAGACAACCCGCCTGCAAAAAATAATAGAAGACCACCATAAAGATGGAATGGGAGTAAGAGGGGAAATAACAAACCAGGGAGATTCAGAGAAACTCCAGCAAGGGCACCTCCATCTGCTAGCCTTGGAAACCAAGTAAATGTTGTTGTGCTACAGCAGGGCGGCACGCATTTCAGACAGATGGTGATCCCCCTGTGAAATTAGTCAATCTTTCTTTGATAGGCTTCAGAAAGCCCCGCTGCTGTCTTCCTAAGAGAAATGACACCTTTATGCTGAAAGTTACAGGTTGTTGCAGGCAAAAGGACAGAAATACACCCACACACTTTCCTCATCTGCTGTACACTCAAGCTGGCAGTGTATTTTGCAACAAGGAATGCTTGCAGGCACTGAAACATCTCTCAGACACATGCTCTCTAAACCAACATGTTTTAGAAGCTATTTAAAAAAAAAAAAAAAAAAAAAGCTGGCTACCAGAATACATGTGTTGCATCTCTTCATTCACTGCAATGCAGCGAGCAGCAAATCTTTAAGTGATGCTTAAGCCTCACACACCTCAGTAAAGGATTTCTAAGCACCTTATGATGCGAGATTGTCACTGGGCCAAAATCAGGCTCTATCAATTCTTTGGTAGCACAGTGAACCCTGAACTTGCTTCAGCACTGGGGAAAAGGCATTTGCCACACCAGTCTTACAAAGGTTGAGTAATCCTTGACACTTGCCACGGAGCAGATGACCACATCAGCCTGTGCAATATCGGCGCAGCTCCGGTTGGGATCCACGGCAGCACTGCGCTGCTGAAGGTGTAACCGGAGGCTCCTGGGTCAGTGGATGCACCCAGCAGGCTGCAAAGCACTTGAGCACAAGTTGTGTTTTAAGAACTTTCCGTAATAGATGCTTACGTGAGCATTTGACGTAACTCAAATTACATGCAATTCTATCCACAGAGAACTGGAGTAACCCATGAATAAAATATTTCAATAAAAACCTGCTTCAGTGACTTCTTTAAATAAGCACTAGAAGCCCATCAGCCTTGCACTTTCTGCATCTTTTTATCTACTTTCAAAACTAAGCCAGACTGCCCATTTGATCTCCTTCCAACCGTAAAGCTGTGAGAGTAAGGGCCAAACTCTCTAGCTGGAGGACACAGCACAAGGTGTGAACAGTCAGTCCAGGCACGAAGACTGGGACCATGCTTGGAGATTAAGGGCTTGCAGGTCTGCACCATGATAATGCCTCTTACACCAGGGCCCAAAGAGAGTTTAGCCCTGTCTATCCTAAGTTATTTGCACTTCTATATAAAGACAAAACCAAAGATTCCTTAAATAGAAAATTTTTCACAATTATGTGCTGGCATTTCTTTATAATTGTCTTAAATACTTCACTCTCAAGAAAATGTGGTTGAAAATGCAAGAAAATTATGCTGATCATTTGCTCATAATTAGATAGATTCAATAAAACCTGGTGCTTAGCATGTTTTGCATCTGTATACTCTTTATACAAAATTAATCTCAAAGATAACTCTATCACTTTTTAGTCCTTTGCTATCAAGCACATCTGGTCTGGCATGGATGGTCTTCATAAACAGATACCTCTTGAGGATTATTTAAAATCACTACTTTGCCCACAAAACAGTTCTCTAGCACTCCAGTTTTCCCTTCTGTTACTGTCATGCAAAGCTTGGAGAATTATGGGCTTTGGCTTATTCTGAGAAGAAACCAATTATGGAACTGGTGATTTTTGTTGGAAGCCTGGTTATTTATGAAGAAAATAAGAAGTCTTGTTTCCATGGTGGGAAGAATGTGGGGAAAAAAAGTAGTAATCTTGTGGCCCAATGCTCCAAATGTCTTTCAATCAACATTTAACCAAAATGTTTGCTCAAAATGTTAGCTGCTTCTTGAAGCTAAAAGCACAAAAGTTGTCTTAGGGAGCACTGATAAAGCTAAAGCTACTGGTAGACTCATAAAACCTACTGCCACAGTTTACCTGTGGATGAAACTTCCATCTCCTGGTCCAGATAAAGAAAATCCCTAGGAGGTGATAAACAATTGCCTGTTTTCCTATGCAAAATGGCCCTTGTGTCATGGAAGTCCTATTAATTTTCCTGGGAGTGCACAAAATTAGCTAAAAATGCTTATGTGTACTAAACAAGACAAAAGATATTTATGGAGCTCCTTTCTGATGCCTTTCCAGAGCAGTCCAGTTATGTTTTCAACCCCATATATAAGCATCTCTATTTACTACTCTGAGTATCTGATCTTCTTTTCTTTGTGTGAGAAATTTTTCTTCTTCCTTCGGAGTACTGTCCCCATTTCTAAGCCTGAAGAATATGAAATAAATATGGTACTGCATATAAACAATGCACAATATAACAGAGCTTCTAAATTCAGAGTCAGCCGAAGATATCAAGTTTATTTTCTTTCTCAGTGATTGATGCCCTCTAGAAGAAATAATAATTATATGGTACAAGGAGGAGGAAAAAAAGCATGTTGAATGATACAAGCACTTAGTCAAAACATAACTGAAACACTGAGAAAAAAAATGCTTTAAAACTGCTTAGCCTGAATAAGACAGCATTATTATCTGCAAAATGGATGAAAAATAAAACCCCTCCAATAAGAAAAGGACTTAAGAAATCTGTTATACGCTAATGCCATCTACCAGACATCAGTGGAAGTAGCAGAAAAAAAAAGTTAAATGAAACAGCAAATATAACAACGATTAAGTAAGAATTTGTGCACAGACCCAAGTCTTTTGTTTGTTTGTTTGTTTTGTTTGGTTTTTTTTTTAGCAAGTACCAAATTAAAAATCTTGTTCTGACTTTCCTTTTTTCTCAGAGCAAGGATTCCAGGGCATCCGTGAATGCAAATATTTATCACATTTCTAATTGGCAAGGTTGCAGAAAAAACTTTTTAATTCCCCTTCCAACACAACTTTGAGGCACAACATATATTTACATGACTTTGAACTATCATTATTCTTCTCCTGCAAGCTGCCACTCTCTTATGCAAGGCAAAAAAACCTTATTGTGTGTCAAATTCCACATTGTCTCAGGGCCTCTTCATCCTGCCTTGACTAGCTTAATCAGTGAGTCCAAGCTCAGTGAGCTTTGCCAGTGGTTACACTGTCAGCTTAATCACAGCCCTTATCTGTATGTGAAGATCAGTTTCCAAGGACTGCCTGGTAACTGTAAAGGGGTTGCTACTTCTCTTCATGTCCCAAGTGGCCCCAGATTTATAGCCATCTCCAAAACATGCCTCAAGGGCACGTGCCAAACCTTAACAATGCAGTCTCTTTTCCAGGAGAAAGATTTCCAGCACCATTGAAGATGAGCTCCTTGAGTTGTCTCCTCCTCCCCTCTGTCTTCTCAGCCATGCCTTTTGTGCTGAGACAGAAAGCTGAAACAAATGAGCCCCAAAGGCAGCATCAAGCATGTTTCTGTGTTATTTTAGGGAACCAGAACATCTGTGTATTCTCATCTTTTGGAGATTGCAGATGGGATAGAAAACTTTTACTGAATCCTGTCACATCAAGACAGCTGACTTGCATGGCCAGTGATACTTTGACTTCTTTCTCTGTGCCCTTCCCTGGCAGTTTACCTTGGCAAGCCCAAGCCAGTCAGGCTGCGAGTTACACTCTACCTTAGTCTTGCAATTACAAAGACTGCTGCAGCTGGGCCACTTCTTCGGCTAAACCTTGTACAATTGCTGATCCAACCCTCACTTCGTGTCTACCTTCAGATCATTCCTTAACTCCTGCTAGGAAGTTTCTAGACACGGTCTGAATTCTTTCCTGTGATCACCAGTTCTTGTTTGAGGGTTCATTTCCTTTTGCAAAGTTCACAGCCTCTTGGAACACTGTTTTAAGTTTACTTGTAAAGGCTTCAGCTCATGTTTTGGGACTTGCTTTCTGCAGATTTTTGTGGATTCTGAAACATTCACCCTTCACATGGAAGCAGAAAGCCATGAAATCAGTGGGACTTCACATGCATGAAATTCTATTTGTGCTGTAGCCTGGGCATAACAAAGGCCAAAATACACAAAAAATGTAGGTATAATTTTACAGCAGAAGTCTCTAAGCATCACAGGACCCTAAAACTTGTGTAACTGAGACAAGAAACAGTGGCCATGACCCTGTCTTTAGCCTACGTACTTTTCAAAACCTGAAGCCAGGTTGTTTCTGGTATCCTTCAACTTTCCTTTTGGACAGACACCAGAAATAAATAGCAGATGCCTGTTCAGTCTCAAGATAGGGAGAAAGAGATGCAGCTGCAAATCTGCCACCACTGTGCCATGGGCCTGGTCTCCATCTGCTGATGCAGACATGCATACACACAGAAAGTGGGAGACAGACAAAGCCATATCTGAAACCAGCAGAGCACAACGTGGACCTGAACCATTTTGAGAGACCAGAGAACACTTCCATTTCAAAAGGAACATCATCTATCTATGTGCCTGTTATTTAAGACACAACCTCATTTCTTCCAGTACATAAACTTACCCAAAACTAACAAAATACGTTAGGCTTTTAGTCCCTAATACCTATTTAGAAAAATATACCAGAAACTCTGACAGTTAGAAAGAATCTGATTTTCTGTATAGTGTATTCAGATCAACGACACCTCTTTGCATCAACTTTACTTTTTTTCCCCTCAACCCCAGCCCATTGCTTTAAGAAGTATTTACACATACCATCTAACAAAGGCACTATCCAGAAATTCTGCCAGTATTTGTCTCCTTCTGATCTTCCAGAAGGAAAGAAACAAGAGCTATTTAGCAGCTACACTTAGTCTGTCTCTACAGTAGAAAGGTTCAAATGATGAAGCGGTATTGAATAGCCACTGATTAAGAAATTGCAGCACTACTAGGAGTTGCTGTTGATTCAAGGTGAGAGGAACTGAACTGAGCTGGAGTTAGTTGGCAATGCGCAAAGAGGAATCTCCATGTTGTCAAAAATCTTCCGCTGTGTCTGATTCTGGCATTATTTCCTACTGGCTTGTTAAGAAAAAACGAGCCCTCATCACACTCCTCTGGTGCTTCCTTTGCTCCTTGGATGAATATTCTACAAGTGCAAATAAAATGTTCAACAGCAGCAATTTATTTTCTGTCTCTTACAAAAAGGATTGCAGGCAGCCAGGCTTTTGTATCAGGAGCTGGAAGCAAGTGTGTTACAGAAAAGCCTCCCTGCCAGGTCTGAGTTCCCCTCCTTCTTCTGTCCTTTGCTTTCTTGTGAGATAATAGCCATAAGGCACCACAAGGGCCATAATAATACGGCACTGGTTCTCCGTGTTTTGTCTCATCTCTACTACTGTAAGTGCCTGCGAGACACTAGCAGGATGTAGCCACTCACAAAATTTAGTCATGAAGAGCCAAACCCATGTTCCTGAACTGCAGAGAGAGGATGCATAGGCAGTTCAAAACTAGGCAGAGAATCAATATTGGGGAGGAATCTCTCATTATTATTGCAATATAAGTCTGGGGTTTAAATAGCCCACGTCAGAAGAGTTGAGACATGCCATCACAAAACTTTTATTTCCTATCCATTGGGCTTTTAAGCTTCCAGCTCCCCAGAGTAAGTTATGCCTGAGACTGTAAACAGTTTTTTTTCCCTGCCTCCAAAATTGGAAACACACAGTGCAACCATGCTTAAGCCTGTTGGCTCTCCTCTCTCTTACAGAACAACATTCACTGCCTCTGTTTTGCCTATCTTTTCTTTCCCAGGATGCTGGCAGCACATGGGTTAACGAGACAATTATTTGAGGGAAAGACATTTCCAATAAATCAGCAGATAGCAAAAGGGAAAAAGCACTAGAGTATTTTTTTCTGCTCACAATTTCATTATGCTCTTGGCTTTGAGCCATTATAAGGTAAATCACCCAAGTCACGTTGCACAGACATTTCTGAAAGGACAGGTATTTAAATCACTTTGTAAGCTACGCTGCTTGTTTTGAATGGAGAATCCTGCTTATTTTGTACGGCACTTTATGCCCATTTAAAAGTTTTGAAAAGGAGAGCTGCAGTCAAAGCTAGAGCTGTAATTTGGTGGCAAACAGCACATCATGGTACTGGTCTCAGCATTGTCCCCATAGCTCACATTCTCCTTTCCCTCCTGCACCAGACCTGCCGGCAGCAACCCAGCAAATGGACATACACCCCATCTTCTGTTCCCTTTTGGCAACAAACCTTGGAGTAATGCGGACCAAAGATGGGATAACTACTTGTATTACTTTGACCTGGGCAAGCCTGCTGAGCTGGTGACATTCACTAACCCTCTCCCCCAGGTTTTTACGTCCATCAGCCTCTGGTATTCACTTGCCCGTCACTGGCTCATGGCTCCTCGGCAAACATGGAAAACTGCAAAAATGTCCTGCGTTCATCACTGGGATGACTCTCCTGGGATGAAACTCCCAGAGCAAGGAAATTGTGACTGCTGGTAAAAAGATTATAGTTTTGACGGTCTTTTCATTCTCTTTCTCCCCTACATCCCTACAGTGTGATCAAGTGGAGACAGAGCGAGAACAGCGACGCAACAGCAGAACCTCATGGACAAAGAAGATGGGGGATGAAGAAAAGGCAAATACCATGGTGGTGCAGGTGGCCTTGAAAGCACAAGCTTGTCCCTGCACAAGCTGTCTTCCAGCCATTTTTAATGGCTTTTCACTTCACACAGTGTCATTAATGTTCAATATTTTTCTTTTTACAGCTCACAGCTTTCAACTTAATGTGTTCATTGTTACTTCCCCCCCACCCCCACCCCTAGAAGTCACTGAAAGTGCCTTTACCTTCATGATTTGGAGTCTCGCACAATTTACTGAAATACTGAGCATCAGTCATAAAAACCACACATAAAAGCCAAACGCACTATAAGAATCTCGAGTTAACACAATAAAAGCATCCTCACATGCACTCCGGCAGACAGGAATCCCAATTAATGCCTTACACAGAAACACAAGCTCTTCATGCTTAAGTTTAGATATTTCATTTCTGACTGTTCAAAACAGGGTGAAGGCTGCTTGCTTTCACCGTCTATCCATCTACCAACCTCTCATTTGGGCTAAGTTCAACACAGCAAGAAGCTACTGCAGGAGACAGAGATTCCTCACCAGCTTCTAAACTAGTTGACAGACATTTCCAGCTGCTTTTCAATGCACGTTCCACTGTCAATCAAAATTACAAGGTATAATTAAGCAGGCAACAGCTAAGCAATGTCTGTCTTCTACCCAAGAACCCAATGAAGAGATTAATTTACCAGTGAAACAGAGTAAGATGAGTTCCTCTAAAAAAAAACTTGGCAGAATCAAGGCACCATCAATTTTTTTCCTATCTAGCAGCAGGTTAAATATTGTATTTTTCTGCAATGCAGAGTTTCAAAAGTTGCCAAGAACTCAAAGCTTTCTGTATTATCCCGTATTAATATTGGTGATCTCAGTTCAGCCTGCAAATTCAGCTCATGAATACATCAGTGTGTCATTCAGCCTCATGAGCGGGATAACAGTACCATCTACCAGGCAAGTTCCAGTTTGGTGTCCCATGAAAACGGCATTTGCTACCCTGCACTGGGAACCCACCAGCACTGGTCATGCCAGACACGGAGCAGTGCTGCGTCCCACTACCCAGCATCGGCTCCCGGAACCAAGAAACAGAATTGCCCCAAGGAAATGTCCCAGAAAGATTCAATCAGCTTCAGCTCCCTCTTCCTCTCCCGGTGCCCTCCCGTCCCTCCAGCGCTCTCAGTGTGCATCTTCACATAGACCTGCAGAAGCATCTTGGGGACCACAAATCTCACCAAGGCACCCACTGTGCTGCCTGACAGCTATTCGAAAATGGCATCAGATATCAGAAGGATGATGAGATGACACACGAACCTTTGTAGGAATGACAGAATCTGCCCCAAGCTGTTGTAGGCTCCCGAGACCTTCTAAATACCTTGCTCTACCTGACATTTCTTTGTGCAGTGTCTGGTATCTTCACTTTGCATCACTGAACTTTAATTAGTTTAACAACTTGCAGGGGACTTTTTAAATAGTATTTTATTTAATCAACAGGTTTTTCATTGTAATGTTCAGTTGCACCAAGAGATCACACTAAGATAATGAAAAGTATTGGAGCACCTGAAAACTTAATTAAAACACGTAAAAATTAATTATACCACTCATCATTGATTTTGTCTGAAAAAGCTGATATTGCAAATAGGAAATCAAAAGCAAGGAGGTCATGTAGAGAATCACTGATGCGAAAGTGATGTATTACAGAAAAAATATGTTCATGCTGAGAGGAGCCATTCACTCCAGGTCCACGATCCAGTGCTGAGCTGAATTCCATCCCACATAGCAAAATTGCCAATCAGGCATCAATAAGGAGGCTGATTAAGGTGGAACCAGAAGAACAGAGTACATATAATACAACTATTATGTAGACAATTGTATGTGAGATTAGAATCACACGATTAGTAAAGTCAGCCTTTTCAGGATCTTTTTCTGCCTCTGCACAAGAAAAGGAGTTTAGTAGACTAACTATTAAATGTCATTCTTCAGGCTCTCCAGAAATGTTCGAGATAGGTGCCTATGTTAGGACTATGCCTGGTGTTTCAAACAGGGATTATAACACCCCTTAATGGCCGTAACTAAATAGGACCCTGCTCATGCCTGCATTCAGCCCCCAGTGTTAGGGTGGCAAGGGGAGCAGCTGGACGCTCTACCCCTTTCTGCTTTATCTTGGAAAAAATTATGTATTGTCCTCTAACTTAAATAATAATTCTCTCTCCCTCCTGTCAGTTCCTGAGCTTGTTTATGAAGCATAATTGTATTGTATTTCAACTTGGAATCAGTAGAACCAGTTAATACATCCTTTTAATAAAATACCACAGTACAGAAAGGCCAACCTGGTAGCGGCATAAATTTTATCCAGAGCTCTATCATAGACTCCTTTCAGCAAGTCACTTAACTTCTCTGAGCCTAAAGTACGGAATGAAGGAAATACTGTTTTACTAAACTCAGCAGAGAGATTATCTAATATATCTAATATTTATAAAGCCCTTTCAGATCCTCAAGTAAAGACCATAGAAGTGTAAAGAAGTACTGACCCAGATAAGGGTTAAGAGCAAAATCTTTTTCCCAGTGACAGCTCTCAGATGACCTTGTAATGTTAGGATTTATTTTCAACGCAAAGGAAGATCTGTCAGGTCTAGGAGCCATGTTTTGCTCTAACTGCCGATGACTTGCTACCACCAGGAAAACAAGTTTAGTCACTGATCCAAATGTCAAGAGCTGCCAAATCAGCGCTTTGATGAAATGTCAGGAATATTAACATGGTTTCAGGTCTGCTCTGATTTAACATTGTGCAGCCAAAATGGAATCTGGTCACACTGTTTTTTTCCCCAGGAAAATAACAAGTAACCAGCAACATAGACATTATATACACTTCTTCACTTTCTTTGAAGTGAAGCTGAAGAAGCTAAAAAACCCCACCTAAATCCATAAATATTTCCACTTCTGTGTTTTGAAGGAGTCTGATCTCCACATGCTGCAACTTCAGGAGTACAAATATCCCATTTAATGAGACAACTGAAACATTCAGGGATTTCTTCCACACCTGACACTACCCCTTGTGCAGGAAGATACCCTGCAAAGGGAGTCTTCCAGTCATAAGGTTGCTCACAGGAATCAAAACACATTCTTTTACATGACTGAATGTTGAAAGGACAGAAAGCACAAAGCAGGCATATTCAAAAAAGATGATTGTATACTCTAAGACTATTTTCTTAGCCAACAACAAAAAAAATCCAACCCAAAAAACCCCAACTAATAGCTGTTATTTAAATTAATGAAACTAATCTCAAAGGGATGTCTCTTTTTGTTAAAGTAACCAGGTGTTTCCAAAGAAAATATTTAAAATATCCATATGCTGTTGCCAGTAAAACTCTGTGGGAAAAGGATGGCAATCAAACCCTTGTCATCACAAGAAAAGTGCTGAAGAATTTCAGTGCTGGGAGAAACTGTAGATGTCTAACATGTTGGGGAACTGTAAGAAATTCTGCCCCAGCAATTAAACGCAATCTCAAAAAAATATGGGTAAGAACAATTTGCCTTATTTCCAATTCCACACTTTATACTCTTGCTCATCTCATTGACCACACAGAAAGTATAACTAAACAGAAACAAAACCATCTCCTCTTCTACAAAAGAAGCGTGCTGCACGTTCCCTTTCTGCACCCAACCACTGGTAAGAAAATGCTTGTAAAGGAGCAGTACATGCAGCCAGGTAGCTGCACAAGCAGGGCGCTTACCCCATTGCATGTGAACAGCGGAGTGGTTTGCTGCTGAGAAGCAGGGATGATATTTCATGTGGGAAGTGTGTTGATAAAAGCTGGCTGAGTTGCTGCAAAAATACAACTCACAACTGACACTACCACCCATAAGCTGTAGATGAAACCCTGCAATAATCTATACGCGTTATCCTGTATTGACACATACATGAGTGTTTCTAACACAAAGGAGCCTTTATGTGCAAAGTATAATTTTGGTCTCCAGTTTCAGCACATACTTCAAGCTAACTATCTATCCAGTACTGCACACTGAGGAAGTCATACCGTGGTACTTGAAACCCCAAATACATGCCATCGCCAGCATGGCAATGATTCATTTTATAATTCAACCTGGACAGCACTTCCACAGGAGGGAATATAAAAGTATCTCCTGCCAGGAGAGCACTGCCAGATCTTTTATAAATACTACAGAAGTTTCCCGAGCAGGTGGCCCATCAAACTCAAATAATTGATCCATGTCAGTTAGACCTGGAAGCTCAATAGTACAGCACATCATTACAGCAGTCAACATAAGAAGAAAGTCCTTGTGGTTTCCCCTGCAGCAAGCAGTTGAAAGGAAACTGAAAAGCTCTGCTATCTTTTCAGCTTTGCACATACTTCCCTTGAAGTCTTCAGGGGAACGGCAAATACTAATAACCCCTGCAACAGGCCCCTCCTCTAAGACTCGCCTGCTTTTCGGAAACATAAGAGCATTGTAATACTCTTTTTCTTTATTGGAAAGAGTTCAGTGTGGATAAAAAAAAAAAAAAAAAACCTTGGCAGGTTCAAGCGGTGCCATTAAATGGCCCATTACCTGATGTAACGTGCAATTTTAATGGGTGACTTTCCTCACGGCCAACAACAGCACGCTTCTCTTGGCGGCACTGCCTTGATGGCCGTGACAGTGGTGACTGTAACATAGGACACCGATTCAGCATCACAGGTAGGTTTAGCAGTTGCAGCTGAAATCACTACTGCCTCAAACCTACCCGCTGGAGGGGACATCTCGGTGGATGGGGTCACCACCACTCACAGCCTGACTCCTCCATGCCAAGGAAATTGCTCCGAGTTACAGTGGTTCTCCTCGGTCACAGATGGACATGACTCTCTTGATCTCCTCCATCACTGCTCTTTCTCGGGTCAACCACAGTCTGATTAAGCTGGTTATAATTTTTACTTAAGCATCCCAGCCCTAAATTTCCAGCGCTATGGCTTCCAATGAAAAAGTGAAGTCACTCACGGACTATGTATTGGACTTAAAAAAAGATAAAAGTGATGTCTGAATCATTGCAAGCACAGAAGAAAGCTCTATCAGCCACAATCACATAATGAATTATTTATTGAATTTTCACAGGAAATTCAGAGGAAATATAGCTATTAAAGCAGTAGCCCACAACCTGTACTTTGCCTGTAAGATCTTCCAGTGCTACCCATAGCCATGGGAAATCAAGAAGTTTCCACCAAAACAGTAAGAAGGGCAAAGACTGCCTATGGTGTGTTGCTCCTTCAGTATCATGCCCGAGGCCCATGAAAGGTTGCAGACTGCTCCATTGAAGAGACATCACTATAAATGATCATCTACAAAACTTACTTCTTTTCTTATATTAAACATCTCTCTTCTTAGGGTTTTTTCACTCATTTGGAAATTTCATCAGTGACTATACATATAACAGTTTCACAGATGCTTATACAAGTTGTTTCAAAACACTGCGAACAGTGCGGCAAACTAGCTAGGGTGGGTGGTGCTTGCCAGGCAGGAGGAGGAAAGTTAGAGATACTTCTCCCTGCCAAATTTTATGCCACCAAATACACACCATAGCATTGCCTGAGATATCTAGCTGAAAATTAGCTCCACACGTGCTGAAGTTAGCCTAGGGACAGCAGTATGAACAAGCCCTATGGCCCCCATAGAGATCCTTTGCTCCTCACAGCCAGATCCCTCCTGACAGGCATGGAAATTTAGGCGCTCCTGAAAGCAAAGAGCAAAAGAATCCTCTCTTCCCACCTCCTCATTCTCTCTACACATAAGGGCTCAAGATGCAATCCCACAACGAGGCCAATGAGGTTTGAAAAACCTTTGGGTGTTAACGGCTTCATTCCTAAGACCCTGCAGGCCACCTGCAATGCAAGTGAACCCTACAACTGTTGGGACTTTTCCAACTGAGAAAGATGCTAAAGATGACTTGGACACTGGACCGCTGCTATAAACAAGTTTGAGAGCTTTATTGATTTGACTTTGGGTTTTCTTTCTCCCCCGCCAAACTCAGGCAGTAAAGCACTAGCAAGAGTGAGCTCAGACCTAACCTACCAGTGCTCCCCCCAGCCGATCCCAGGGCAGCTCTGGGCAGAAGTCAGGCAGAGCTCAGGTGGGTTAAATCATCCTCTGGAGACTCCTGGTCTCTCTGCTACCTACAGGGAAATTTTGGGTGCCTGTGCTCCCACCTAAAACCCTTCAGCATGATGTATAACATTAGATGAAATGACATCAAGCCTTTATTTTTCAGTTTCCACCTCCATAAAATAGGTATTATAATACTTACTTACTTTCAAAGAGAATTGTAAGGCTTAATTAGATAATTAACGTGAAAGTGCCTTTAGAAAGGCTATGTACACACAAAGCACTACTGTATTATTAGTGTAGGCAGGCATGGGGAGCTCTTAGAGATTTTCTAGCAGGTTATTTGTTATTCTGGAAGAAATCTTTAGCTGCATAAAGCAGTAGTATAATTATTATCATCATCAGATTCACTTCCTAAAGTTATTTATGAAACACTGTATGAAAAAAAAAAAAGCATCAAGTTAAGCAGCACTGAGCTGAGTTTCTGTTTTGTTGCATATGCTGATTAGGAATGCTGTTAAAATGTTGCTTTGCTGTAGTGAAAATGCTGGTGCCAGAAATTTAGTTTTAAGTTTGTTACTAGAATCATCACTATTTAGATGCAAGTGGTAGCTATCAGCAATTTCTACGCCTTTTTGTTTTTATTTGCATTTCTTTGCAATGGGATTTTTTCTGGAGTCTACTGGAATATTACAAGAACATGCAGAAACTTATGAACTTGAATTGCATCATTGCACAGCTGATTTTGACTGTACCACACATCCAGGAATTTCTGTCTTCTGTGCATTGCACAAATAGAGTATATATATGTGTGTGTATATATATATATAAAAAAAAAAATCATTGAATTATGACCATGAGCAGGGAAAGCAGGGACTTCCATCAGGCAATAACTATGCTATTCTACCTCCATTAAAAGATAGAAATTACAAGTACCCCAGCTCAATAGTAGTACTTAGTATGGGAATAAGCAGGCCCAATTTACTCACTTAAGTCATACAAATACTTCTGTAGTCCATAAAATTTCCCTCACAAGCCACGTGAGAAGGATTTCACCCTACAACCCTATTTCTCTGGTTCTTTTTCAACCAAGTGTCATGGTAAACTATACTGTGATCAAGTTCACGTGAGTTTGATATATCTACCCTCAGCAAATTTCTCTTGACTGACTCCCATACAAAGTAAAATCAGGTAGAGTCTTACTGGAGATATGTCTGCACAGCTCAGGACTGGGCCCTGAAACATGGCATCGATGATGTTTCTTCAGAAGTTTAAGGACAGCCAGCCTGTTGGACCCAGCAAGGCTGCTCTTCAGTATCTAAGGATCAGGTGAAACCAAGATTGCTTCTCCATTTAAAAAAATTTCTCTAGAGAGTATTTTGTATTGTCTGTACTGTTATGGCATAAGGAATGAAGAGGTAGGTCAATTCTCCCCATCAGCGTATAGAGGCTTTCATGTACTTCCTATCAGCAAGAACAAGAATTAGCTGAACAAATTCTTTTCAGAGTGATGGGATAATAAAATTGCCAGGAATTGCATTCACCACCTTGCAGCTTCTAATAGTCCATATCAGTATTTTTTATTTTGAAGAAATCAGTAAAGCAACATATTCCCCAAAGAGAAAATATCTATAAATCTCATTTTCAATAATAAATTTAATTTTTAAATCTGTTCATTTTGATCAGTCTCCATGATTCTGGTACAAAACTGGGCAGAAAATGTGTTTCCATCCAAATCTAATTGAGTAGAAAACCCTCCATAAAAGAACAGGAAAGAAATCTAAACAACATCAAATATTTATATCATGGGAAAACATCAAGAGATCTTTTTTGCAGCTTGTACTGTATATATTTTACATGTAAATTAAGCTGAGTAGTTCCTCTTCATAGCTTCAAGCTGCTGCTAATGCTTCATAGATTTTCCAGGCAGACAAATATTGGTGAAAATAGTTTTATAACCTTCATACTGAAGATTTACGATTATACATGAACTAGAAGTCTAATGCACTGACATGCGGCCTTGGCTCAGTCTCATTACAGAGTAATTTGCACCCCTAGTTTAATTGCTGTTGTTTGAACGTAAATCATCCTCTCCTTTCATGCAGCTCTGCCACATTTGATGTTAGTGGAACATACCAGATCTGCTGGAGTTTGCACAGCTTACGCTAAAACTAGCATTGGCTTACACTAAAACTGTTGCAGCTTTGGAAGAAAGTTTGAAAAACCCTGTTCTGCTCTCTTTCCCAATGCAAATTGGCACTGCTTCTTCCTGCCCTGGCTCCACTTCTGAAAATAATCTGTTTGATATTTTCAAATGCTTAGACACACCACTTCGATTCAGCCCTTGTACTGCTCCTACTTGAACAATAGAGTAACACCGGTACATGACACGAGGCAAATTGCAGTACCTCCAGCAGCTGGCAAACCTCACGTCAGCAATTCATTGAGATTTCCAAACAGTATTACGATAAATTAATGCTTGTGATGGAAATCGGCCAATGCAATTAGAACATGGTACTTAAACTATGACATTTTCTATTAGCAAAAAATGTATGCCAATACCGCTAGGTATTGTGCATACAACAAGAGACAATTAATGCAATGGACTGCCACTTACTGAAAACAATGGACTTCAGTATGAGCAGATGGCAAAAGACTGCATTTTTCCTACCTGCTTTCAGCCTCAAATCTCTGGCTGACTACAAAAGCAAACTGCATCGGTTTAAAATATATAACCACCAACTACCGTAATTAGCAAAACCATCATCCCAGTGGATATTTTCCAAGCTCATGAACTATTGAAAAGGGAGTTAAACACATTCTTAGAGGGCAGGTCCACGGTGGTCTAAATACAATTGCTGGCTCAGAGAGTCCTTGCGAACTACAAACTGTCAGAAACTAGGAGCATATGGCCTGGGATGGATCACTTCATCCATCCTGTTTACTGCTCGAATGTCAGCATCCACTACCAGTGACAGATGAAGAAGAAACATTTTGTACTTTATCCAGACCAGCACGATAGTTCTTATGCATTTCATAACCCAGGACCTCCAGGAATAACCCCTCCATGAACAGATCAAGTTAGTGGGTGCTCTGCAGAGCCAAACAGCAGCCAGGGTGGGGGAACAGTACTACACGGCTAACCCGGCACTTCTACATCAAGTGTCTGAGAAGAGATATCTGCCTGTGAGATATTTTGTGCTGTCCTAATGGGAGAAGAGGAAGAAGACCCTTTAACCCAGACCCATAAATCCACATCTGCTTTATGAGTTGCATGCTTAAGGCTCGTTAAAGTGCCTAATGGCAAAGTTGTACTTAAGTGCCTTACTGAATTTGCATGGATTTATCGAAGCAACTCAGCAATTCATGGAACTGAAGCCTAAAAGTGAGAGTTTCTCTTGTTTAACCTAAAGGCGTCGTCTTTGGCTAGCTGCTGTAGAAGGCTTACCATCTTTTATAGCTCAGTCACCAGGGAGGAAAAAAGACACATTCTCATTGTGTTACACCTGATAGGTGCATAGAATTTCTTTCCTTACAGCTTCAACCAAGTGATGACCTTCATCTGTGATACAGATAAGTTTGTGAAAAGCTATAAATATGGAGAAGATAGACTATTTAATAGCCAGTTACACTGCCTGTCTTTAGCTGGGATTTGTTTCCTTCTTGAGCATTCTTGGTCCAGTTGCATTTCCCCATGGTTTTCTCTGCATAAACCTATCTCAAACACAGACTGGGCTTGCTGGGTTTCCTCTGGAAGATGCTGCACTGGGATGGACCATGCCATCAATGCAGTACAATCTCAAGGAATTTTTGCAGCACATGTGGATTGTACTGTGTTTGTTCCAAGCTATCTTCAGAGAAACAAACATTTCAGCAGGGATTTTTGGCAAGTCTATGGCCAAATTCTGAATGGGGGACAGAGGAGCCTCAAAAAGCAAAAAGTAGAACCAGGCTTATTTGAATCATGACTGCAATTTTGAGATGCTACTAAAGGTGACCACAGCCACTAGGCATTTTTCTGCAGCTCTCTTCGCCCTCAAACTGTGTTAAATGCCAGTTAACCCTGGGCAGCCAGCCCCAGCTTTCCTCAACATACCCAATGAGTGAAAAAAGCCAGGGATGGTGACCTGACCTGTTCCCTCTCTGGCTCAATACTTCCTCTTTATGCTGTTTTGCCATCACATTCATACTGCACTATCAAGTTTAGGATGGCAACAATCCTGGCATCTCCACCTGAGAGCATCTCCCAGCACGCTCAGCAGGACAGGGAGCAGAACCATGTCGTGAAGACGCAGGACTTGGGGAACCTCCCAGCTCACACACGGGCAGGACGTGATGTCTGAAGGGCAGCTCCCCACAGCACCCCCGAGCATTTCTAACCAATGCTTACAGTTAGAAGATCGCCCATTTCATATTTCTGCTGATAAAATGAAATTTGCTGGAGGAAGCTGGAAAAAAGGCAACCTGACCAGCTGTAGTTAAGCTGCTGACCTCAGACCACTGCCATCTTTGTAGTTTTAAGTTCTGGTTTTAGGTAGGGAAGGCTGGACAATTGCATTCAACTACATAATACAAGACAGAAAAGAGTAACAGATACCAGCCGAGCTGGATCCTCAGTTTGGGGTTCAATAGGGCTGCACTGATTTGCACCCAGTGAAGATCAAACCCATGCTTTTCTTGCCCTGCTAGAACTCAAACCATTAAAGAAGCAAATTACCTTTTATCACAATAGCCTCGTTATAACTATACAAATTAATTTTAAATGGAATATTTACTGTGGAATATACATATACACACACTCAGAAAGCTATTATGTATGGAAATATATTTGAAACTCTTTGGACTACAATTATTTCTTTAGCTCCAACATTTATCTCTTAAAAATGAATAATACATTTGCAGGATACTTTTGATTTTAAAAGCAGGGTCAGTGGTGGGAATGGTGTGCTTTGCTTCTGACTAAGAGTAAGCAGCAAGGATTGCACCTGATCTGTCCCCAGAGAGAAAATCACAGTTCTGATGTTAAATCCTGCAGATGGGAAGAGCAAAAAACACATCCAATTTCACATGACCTGCAGTGATGACTCTCCTAAAACTTTCCAGTTAACTAGTATGTCCAACTTGCCCTATGTTGTCCTACAATCAGCGTAGGCAGCCCCTTAGGACACGAGCAAAACCACAAGTTACTCTCCTTAGTTACAGTCTCTAAGGCAACTACAATATATCGGAAGGTGACCCCACACAGCTTTATCCTGCATGGTGCTTTTCCAATACCAATTATTGGTACTGAGCAGTTGGAGCACATGCAAGATCCAACACAAGAGGCAGGTGGATGCCCAACAGCAGCAGGGTGAAGAAGGAAGGGGAGCAAAAGAAAGTCTTATTCCGCATGAGTCGGAGGTCCTGGGGGAACTGCGTGCTCAGAAATGCCAGGAGGGGATGTGCAATGACAGTCTTTTTTTCTTGGTTTTCCCATCAGGCTGTTGCTTCCCTGAAGAGCAGCTTTGCAGAGCACAACGTTTGCCCCAGACCTCAACTTTGCCTCAAGAAACTCCCCCTTTACCCTGCTAGAACAGTAATTTTGTTGACATCCCTGTTGTTGCATGGGGGGAAGCCAGTAAATGAGAGCAGTCTGGAGAATATTCCCATCTTTCCCCGCTCCACTTTGAGCAAAATCTTTCAAAGGAACAAAATCCCCAGCCTGAGGACTAACAGCATTCACTTCAACATCACCTCTTTCCTTGTGCGCTTGGTCAAGTGGGAAAGGAGAGGAAAATCCCACACGAGAATCACCCCAAACTGCCACCACCTCAAATTTAATGTGGGAAGAGCTGGGAGAAATCACGTGGGAATTTTTAAATTTTTAACTATGGATTTTATGTTCCCCTCCCAAATGTCTGTTCCCTCCATGGTCTAAGCATCCATGTAAAGAACAGCCTGCGGGAAGGACTGAAGGCTGGTACTCCAGGAAAATGCTTCACCCTCTTCTTTCTAGCATCAGCATTATCCCTTCAGCAGCATTTCCACCACTGGGTACATCATCCTGAGTAGAATCAATGCTTAAAACATTTGAAAACAGGACTGTCACAGCCCATGAAATGTACAGGATTTAATGTCTACAGAAGCACAAAAGCACTGTCTCCAGAGCACTTAACGTATTGACAAGCCACGTGAAAAGGGAACGTTTTTCTCCAAGTTGCCAGTTATTTTGGTTCCTCTGAGGAAAGAATCTCTATCACAATATCACATACAGATGGGGCCCCTCACTGCTTCTATAGCCCCAGATGCTGCAGGTCCTCGGTCTTCACTGCATTTTATACCAAAATAATCATACCAATTAATCTAAACTGTGTAGGTAAATTTAAACTGTAGGCAGGGAAGTCTGTTAAATGCATCAGAACATTTTCCAAGGAAAGGTCTATACATGGCAAAGGATTTCACTTCCAAGCTTTTGTTTTAATAATTTGAAAATGGCAAAACCAATCATGCAACCAAGTGGCACTCTCCTTAATTAAGATTCAGAATCAATATAAGGGCAATTAATCTGTGGATGTCACTGGCTCTGAATTATGCTGATAGCCCCAAAGAGGTGACCCTGTGACCTCCAACACTTCTCCCAGGGTCTGAAGGTTTTCACACACTGATCTATTATTTTACAACAGACACACTGTTAGAAAAGACACTGATAACTGTCAGGAAACACTGAGGGAGGAGTGAACTGAAAAGCCTATGTCTTTTGCAAAATTATTGTAGTTAAACTCGTTCTTGCTTTGGATCCTCTTAAAGGCACAAAAGCTCACTGAAGGGAAAAATGGGATTCAGTGGAGGAGCACATATGCTCTCCTGGGGACTGAGGACCCAGCTGATCATCCAGAATCAGAGCTAGAACTAAAAACCCCCGTGATTTCTGTATTTCCCGGCCCCAGCCGCTCCGAGCTGCTTTGCCCCTGCCCCAGCCTGCACTAGAGCCCAGGGCCAGGCAGCCCGAGAGGCACTGGTTGTGCCACGCGCTACAGGACCGGCACCGCCGGCGGAGTGGTGTGGGAAGGGCAACGCTGCAGCTGGCAGCACGAGTCAGCGTCGTTTTGAGCAGCCTTTTCTTCCTGAGGGTTTTCCAGCAGGTCTCTGGAAGGTTTTGGAGAGAAGGAGCACGCAATTTAGCACAGTCCCTCTGTCCAAGACAGCCTCTTCCTTTGCGTTCTCTGTGGAAATGGGGCGGTGCAGGATTTCAAGGGGAATAAGGAGAGTACGGAACAGGATAAATCTCTTGGCTTGTTCCCTCTCACACACATGGGCACAGATCACTGTGGCACATGCAGATTTACGTTATCAGTGATACACACAGACTGGCACAAAGAGAAGTTACTTGGCTTGTTTAGGCCAGAGTTTAGCAGCTCGCGAGACATCTCAGTGCTACGGAAGGTAAATGCAACGAAATTCAACAATAGAGAAGAACAGGTTTTGTGGAGCGACTCCCTCCTCAAAAGACAATCCCTCCGACTTCACTGG
This sequence comes from Aquila chrysaetos chrysaetos, assembly GCF_900496995.4. Classification (NCBI taxonomy): domain Eukaryota; kingdom Metazoa; phylum Chordata; class Aves; order Accipitriformes; family Accipitridae; genus Aquila; species Aquila chrysaetos. Next base: position 13,646,662 of record NC_044025.1, read on the forward strand.
AACTTCATTACTTACGGAATATGGGGCTACCGGAGCATGTTAAAGTATCTCACTCTGAGCCCTTGTAGAAGTATTATATTAAAGAATATGTAAAAGCCAGGTCCAGGGTAAGCAGAGGTGCAACTAAGCTGCCATCCAGGGGAGACGTAAGAAGCTTATCTGCATTATTCTGTACCACTCTCCACTGACAACTTTAACAGTCACTCTGAGAAACATCTTATTTCCTCCACTGTGTCCCATGTATCTATAGCTAATACCACATCCAGCAGAGACTTCATTACAGGTGTTTTATCTTGGCCCAAACCCTGTGAAACGCAGCTTTGACTGACGTAGCCCCGTATCTGAGAACTCTGACTTGATCTGTCTCTTCATTTCTATTCTTTTCCTGGTTCAGGGCTATAGCTCATCTTTTGGTGCCTCCCTTTTCTTCCTTCCTATTAGCAATCCCCTGTCTCATGAATTTTGAGTTAGACATTTCACCTCCTCTGGCAGGAGTTCTCCAGTGTGAGATGACTAACAGACATTAAATTGTTAGTCTTATGTTCTCTTTAAAATGTGCTCAGAGCAAATGCTAATAGCAGCACATCTCAAAAGACTCCTACCAGCATTTGTCTTGATCTTTCATTACCCATCTGTCAAAACCCAGGTGACAGTTACGAGTTTAAATCAAAGTTCAGAGGCACACATAAACTTTCAAAAAACTTTTGCCTCTAGGGCCTACATTTTAAGAGGCTGGGTGTGCTTGCCAAGTCCCAGTGTTTGAACGGTTAGCAGGAGACCAAGTACATGGGCATTGTACACGGTGAGAAGAGCTAGGCAATTGTCCATTTAATAAACACTTGGGGGCAAATAAATCACAGCCCCTGGGCCGAGCATCCAATAAGTCTACTCTGTACCTCCTCAAAATGGCTCACATGGCTTCAACTTGTCAAACCAGGCAGGGTAAGGTGACAAAGAACGAAAGAAAAGAGTGGCACCAGCTAAACAGCTGGCATCACCAAAAGTCAGGCAATTGCCTGTTTCGAGATGCTGGAGATCATTAACCTATGCTAATCTGATTGGAGAAAGAGCTACAGACACACACCTCTGCTTGTGGAGCTCAAGCCACAGTGCAGAGCTGAAAATGGAGGTCATGGTTTGGTGTGAGTGAGGATCATGGAGAAACACAACCCGTAGAAAGCTCTCAGTCCTCTTCAGAAACTCCCTCTTCTCTACTGGAGTCCCAGCTCTTGGATCCGACCTATGGTTTTAGGTTCTGACATATGAACTTAGCTTTCCAGACTGTTTTGAATAGAAATCAGGCTGAATAGAAAATTCAGAACCAAGTAAGAAAACCATCCCCAAAGGTCTAGCAGACTTTGGTGGAAAAGTGACCTTTGTTCAAACAACCAGCAACTGTCGATCATGAAATCATCAGCCACAGCCCAACACTAAGTTTATTTTGCCAACTGTTTGTATCGCCTGCTGTAGACTGTTACTCCCATACTTTTCCAACAGTTGCAGCACATTTTCCACTTCTTTGAATAGTTTATTTTAAATTGAATGTCACACATCTATTGAAAAGCATGTGGAAACAGACTAGTGTGTACATCTTCCCAGTGATTTCTGGATACCGATGAATGCCAGTGCATGCCAGAGTGTGTCCTTCAGAAAGGACAGAGTTGGACTGATGCTTTACCAGATACCCTAAAAGTTTGCTGGACTAGGCACAACTTACTTTTTCTTATAAGCATAATTTTCACATCAAAATGTTGGCTTTGGCTTTCTATTTCTCTTTTCCTATTTTGCAGAAAACTTCTACCTATACCAAACTAAATAATTCATAGTCATCATATCCCAGCTCTATGTTGAAACGAGTACGGAAAGTAGATTGCAACACAGCTGTATATTGAAACGAGTACGGAAAGTAGTTTGCAACACAGCCAAACAGTATATTCCTGTGCAGAAATAATTTTGCAGCTCCATTATTTGCAATCAACTAGCAATGCTGTGCTTCATGGGTTGATTTGATACCCTGAATAGAAATGCTGTTTCCACTTCTCTGTCTTGTTACAAGAGACTTGACAGCTCAGCGTGTGCCTTGTTACTAATGCTGTGGTTTCATTCATAGCACCTGGAGGTCACATCAGGGGTGAAGTTGCCAACCTCAGTGAAGCGTGCATATCTATGTCCTGATCAACCCTTCCTCGGCTTAACCTTCATCTTGTCTGCACGCTCCAATCAGACTTAAAAAACAACCTGGAAGTTTGTTCTAAACAACTGGAAGCACACAAAAAACCCACGTGCATCTTAAAGGTACCACTGTGTATATGCAACAGGTCGCTCAGGAATCTGACTCACTTTTTGTGCCAGTCTCTGGAATTAGACCTAATAAATCAAAATAAGGCTATAAGCCAAGCAATGCATCTTTTTCAGTGGATGGCAGAATACAAATGTAATAATTCGTTCTGATTATGGTGTTTGATTACCGAGTGTTAGAAAAGGCTCAAACAGAATGTAACTTTTAATTATGCCATTTTATGGCAGCTCATTGCAAACCCAGAAGCTCTTTCAGGGCCATGCAAGTGTTTGCCTCATTCCTGATAAAGCCTGAAATATGTCTTGGTGCCTTCTATAGCCTCTGGGTATAGTCTGTATTCATTCTTGCAGATCTCACTGTTGATTTGCTATATTTTGCTACTGCTACCCTGGCAACCCTATGAAACACAAAGAGCTTATTTCTGCGCCTCTCTTTTATATGAAAAAAATGTATTTAGATACTTCTAAATAAACAACACCTGCTATGTAATGAAAACCCATGCAAGAGTGTAATATTGTTGTCATTATGCAAATTACGGTTGACCAAGAGTTGCAAATAAATGCACCCCAGAAGCACTGCATTTCCTCTGCATACATTACACTGAGCACGACTGCGTATTTCTCTCCGGGAAATCCTTGACACAAATATGGTGGCCTAAGGCTGAAGGAATAAGGTGGGATTTGAATATGCTATGGCTATTTGAATATGTCTTATGTGTGTAATTGAGGCCAGAAATACTCCCAGTTGATTTTTTTTTTTTTTTTACTTAAATATCTCAAAGATTAATTGATTCATTTACACAAACCTTTCAAGCCCCACCCCAGCAGGCAGCAATGTCTATTTGTGAAGTTCAGACAAACTAAGAGCAACTCACATCTCACTATTTCCTATATTCTGCTAAAAAAAAACCAACAAAACTTAGCAGCATCTATCATTGAAGTGAAGCAAAATCATGAAGAACCCAAGAAATCTCATGTTTGGGTTAATACAAAACCCTGTGTTCCTCTGGGTGTAACAAGAGTATTGTGGTCCTCTGAAATTAAAATCAGTTCCCTATTTCCTTAATGGTTGTTGCTCCCCCCACCCACCACCAGTCCATGGTGAATGCCGGTGTGGGCAAGAGTGTGGAAAGGGGAGGGAAATGCAGGTGGTAGTAGATCCTCCTGAATTTACATATGGAGAGACAATGCAAAAAGTCAGAAAAGCCACAGAGGTGGATGCTATAGTTAGTGTCGGCAGCAGAAATGAAGGAGAGAAGATATGTTCAAGAGATGCTGCACAGAAAAGCAGAAGCATTTCACAAAATCTCAGAGATGGGGGAGGAGTGAGAATTGACACCACTGTTGTGAGTCTGTGGCACACGGGGCGGCGGTGGAGCTGTCAACATGAACGGGAAGAGGAGGAGGCTGGGAGGATTTTGAAGGATAGATAAAAAGTTCAGGGTCTGAGCTGTTGGGCTTCAGTTGTCAACAGGACATCCAGAATCTGCCAAGGAAAAGGGAATGGAAAGAGAGAAATCTATGAATCATGAGCTCTGGATGGCAATTAAAACCTCCATGCCACGAGCTGCTCTGTCAGCAAGCCCCTCTCCTTCAGCATGGGTGGAAGCTGCTCAATACTTGGCATTTTCTACCCAATTTCCTAGAGGAATTCATGCAATCCATTGTTCACATCTACCTTCTAATTATGCTCCCGTGGCAATTAAGCATATATAGGTCAGAAGTTTGCCTGGACTGTCCCAACGAGCCCACCTTGTCCCCAGGTTTTAGTCCAGAGGTCCCAGAGACCGGCTGCCAAAAGACATAGATACATACTTAAGAAGCCCATATCAAGTTCTGAATCTGTTTGTACCTCATGTGTTCTTGGGGCCACTGCAATACAGCAGGACTATGTGTGGTCTTTATCAGAGCTGCCAGTGAACATACTGCTTTGGGCTGGTTTCGCATTGCACAGCGGGGTCAGGAGAAGAAAGCCACAGTGCCTTGAATAGAACGTCTAGTCACCATTTCAGCAACTGCAGGACCTTTATTTTAATGTATGATTCACCCTTACATCTTAAGGGATTCTTGGGCAATTTCACATATCTCTAATTCCATTTTTTTAAAAAGATTTAAATGCAAACATTTTCTCCTCAGAGCCTGTGAATGGAAATGTGAATCAAGCACCAGTAACACAGTCATAAATTAGGCATTTATGTCCCCTCCCACTAGGCAAATGGCACTACCTTAAGGTATAACGGAATGTGCAGTCCCAATCCCTACACCTGGCATCTTGTGATGCCCTCATCCCCAGGGAAGTCTCCCTGCCCCACTCTCCAGCACCCAGGGGAGAAGGCTACACCCAGTTCCCACCATAATTGCCCTGTGTAGGCTCAGATGAGCAGCCTGACCTGGGTGGGGATGGGCATACTGTACCTCTGAAATAAATATCTTTGTACCTGCCAAGGTGACACAGACTCTGAGAAAGACCTCCAGAAGGAAACCAGCCGGAGGAACTGTACACACAGCTTCCAAAATCCTTCAGAAAGCCCCACTGCTAAGCTTTCCTCCAGAAATCCTCACTGTAATCACCTCACAACCACACTTGTCCCACGTAAGCTAGGCTTGAGAAGGAGCTCAGGCTGCTTCAAGCTTTCCTGCTTGTAAAAATGTCATCCTCCTGTTCGCAGTCATACGAAATGGGCCATATTCCCTCCCCAGTCCTTGCTTTTCTCCCAGGGAAAGGAACACCCCTGGGGCAGCGCTGGCCATGTTTTTCACATTATTTCTCTTTGGGTTCTCAGAAACATCTTCCTACAGCCTGGCCAAGGAATACCTCCAGGGAGAACCGCATCTGGACTAGTACATAAAGTTAAGTCAGCTCCTCTGAAGTACAAAACAAGCAAACAGCCCCCTGACACATAACTGTGGGTCATGGGTACAGATTTTAGATGGATGTCAGAATTCAAAGCAAAGCTTAATGGCATTTACTGTTCAGAAACAAGCCTGTCTTATTATTATTTTTAGTACGTTTCTCAGACTTGTCATTATGTACTTCTGATTTACAGTATTAATGCCAGGCAACTGTGTTACCTTTATTCTTCCCTGCAGGATTACGTGAGAATATTCTTTAGAAAGAATATCACACTGGGCTAAGGTTAAAAAACAATCAAGACATGTAGCAAGCTCCAAGGTGCCTTCCCATATCTCTGAAATATAAATGATTCCCTGGCATAAAAGATTCTGAAATACATAGCCATAAAGTCAAAGCTTTGCTAAGCAAATAACAAATACAAGAGGAAGCTCTCCTTCCAAAGGCTCTGAATCACGCCGACAGCTACGGTATGCGTGAAGCTAAAATATTTCTGGAAAAGCCAAAAGCTGTCAACAGAAGGTAGCAAAGCACTGGCCAGTTCCTAGACTTTGACTATAATTCACACAGAAATACACACTGGGGGGATGGACCTACAGCTTGGAAAAAGTGCAGTATGTGTTTCTTCGAGACTTTTATATGTGGGTGTTAAAGACTGAGGGTCTTACGCTCTTCTGCCAGTGACACTCAGTAACTAACTGGTAACAGCTAAATACTAACTGGTACCAGAATATCAAACAGCTTGGGGATTTCTTCCTGCCTCCTGAGATCAAATACCACTACTGGATATAATCAGTCAAAACACACAATCTCACTTTGCTTTAAAAAATCCTGTCTATTAACAACTGAGGAATAAAGTCAACATACATTGAATAAATTACTTAAGTTTGGTTGCTGTGTGTGAAATCAATACTTGTGTTTTAGGACTCAAAATGAGACCATAAGACTCCTTTTTCTTTGACAAAGACATTTTTCTTTTGCCAGAAATACAAGAAAACAATTTTTAAAAGCCCAGCTGGGCAAACCATCTCCTAAGATTCAACAAAGCTTCTCCCACTGTCATGTCAGCATACCTAAACATAACAGATTCTGGTGTTCAAGATTAGTCTTCCAAATACATCTCCATGTATTTGATCCAGCCATGGATCAAACACATTAATTTATATTTCTCTGTGCAGATGTGAATTCCTCCATCCACAAGCAGTTACTACATCAAGGAGAGTGGATTACTTCAGTGTCTGTGCTCCAAGGAAGCATGTTTCCCTGTCTGCTGTGAAGAAAAAATAGGGAGCACAGAAAATTACTCCAGTGGGTTAGAGTATAAAAACCCCAAGTGTTTAAAAAGGAACCTGCAAGAATACCAGAGGGGCAAGGCTCAAGGTCTTTGCAGGCAAGGACAGGCATGGTTTTGCCCATTTCAGCTGCCTTTCCACCCAAAGCTGCAGGAAGGAGCAGTCCCTCAGCCAGGTTTGTTGTCCCTGGGCTACCAGTTTGCAACCATGGAGTTTCCATAATTTCAAAGGGTATAAACAGCCAGCTGATAGGTGGGGATGAAGCAGAGCAGAAGCAGGAGTACTGGGTTTTCTGTTTCCATCCAGAAGTATAAAGTTTTTGAGCTGTCCCAGTCACAACAAGTGATGTGCACAGGAATCCAGCGCTTGGGCATGCACACAGCAGGCACACATCGAGGGGTGGCACCAGGGAAACCCACTGAAAAACAGCAATAGTGATCCAACGGGCCATGGTCCAGGCAAGAATCACCAGCACATAGGAAGTATAAATACACTCCCACACCTTCTCTAAACCATAGCCTCTATTAGTTTAACCTGTGTCACTGCAATTTTCTTTTTTTCTTGTTCTTTCTTCTTTTTTCCCTAGGTATGTAATGCTTCTTGAATGTGAAATACTTGCCAGGAGACATAAAGAAATAATGTCAGAGGCCCAACATATAGCATGAAAGACAATGAGCCAGACTTTTCCTAAATTCTGAAACACAGCCTACAAGATATGTCCAACAATATTTCTTCTTATTCCAGATTCCAGAAGGAGTTACTGAATTTTTTATCACAGTGAATTTAACTTCTTTTTTTTTAAGAGACTGTGAACAGAGAGAGTGTTATATATTGAGTAATTCAAGCTAAAGGTGTATAGCTGTATCTCTGCTAAAGGCTTATATATAAGATTATGCAGATCATTAGTCAGCTAACTTCAAGCACTGTAACATGCTACATGCTGAAATACCCAGTAATCTGTTCTACAAGAGAAGTCATAGTCGGTAGTGATCAACCTGATTTGCCTGACAGAACCCTACAAAATTTCTAAAGAAAGTGCAGACCACAGGATTGTATTTAAAAATCCTGACAGAAGCCTTGTTTTTACTACTTACTTTCTGTAATCCCCATAAGCAAGCATAAGCTGCTGGAGGTCCAGGTGCAAGAGGCTGAAAGGCACTTTCAAAACCAAACACAAAACCATGGCACACTGTCTGTTCATATCCCACAGGTAACCATTTATCAAGCCCAGGATAAAAATCTGGCAAGTTTCATATTAAAAGTGCCAGAATGAAATAAGTAATATCCTGAATGCACATGCAAGTGTTTCAGTGCAAAGCAACTAAAAAAAAAAAAAAAAAAAAAAAAAAAAAAAGAAAAAACCCTGTCTGCCCGACTAGCCCTTATAATCATGTGCAGCCTGAAAAGAATGAGTTAAGAACAAGTAGGCACCAGCATCATTTGTCACCAGCAGGTCTAGCAGCTCTTGGTTATGTTGCACAGAAAATTAATGTTATATATAAGTCTAAATTCAAGTTTGCTTTCCTATCTCCTATTTATGACAAAGACAGAGCTTTGGGAAGCAGAGATGAAAATATCCTTTAAAATTAAGATCCCAGTTGAGCAGAGTACTGGAGCACTGAGGCACTTCAAGTTTGCCTGGTATTGTTCAGGCACCCAAACTGCGAGTGCAAACCACCAAAATCTTCAAAATGCAAGAGCAGCTTTCTCTAAACAAGTAATCTTACCATAGATGGATCTTTTCAATTCAATTTCCAAGCAAAGCAATGTTTTGTGATTTAGTCCCACTAAACCTTAACAAAACAGCATGAGGAACGCATCTTTAGCTCAACTGTTGGTACAGTCTATCAATATTAAAATAATCTGGCGTGGACTGGCTTGCTAATAAGCCAGCATTTCAGAGATGTTGCAAAACAAAACTGTCTTAAATGTGTGATTTGTGGAGGATATAAAACATAAAACCTATGAAGAAAAAAATGCTGCCATTGGCATAGCAAGATTAAAAAAAAAACAATTACAAGGCTGAGTACATTAAAATAAACTTGGTGCAGTCATTCCTGACAAAAGTCCTACTGTCGGTAATTGCACGTATTTGGACTTGTAATTGTTAAAAATATCACATTGCAAGTGTTTGATGCATCTGAGATTCTGCTTCTGAAAAGCCATACAAAATTCCCAATAGAAAACTCAGGTTTTGTTTTAACATGAGCTCCTGTAATATTTGATTCTTTGCTGCTTGCTCTTTTACTGTTTATTGCCTTGGGATCAAAGATCCATTTTGTAGTGAAAATAAATTCCAAATCATTGTTTGCATGCTCCTTTACCATGAGAGACATAAGAGCCAGAGTGACTGATTCCCATTCATCTCCCCATATTCCTGGTCCTCTAGGGATTCCAGAGCAGCAATGTCAGATTGCAATGGTTTAATAGGGCTGCTGTTGTCTAACTACCGTGGCTTTCATTTCCAGTCATCAAACCCCAAACTCAACAAATTTTCCCAGCAAAGACCAGCAGACAAGATCCTGGGTGATGCCTGAATTCTCCTTCAACAGATACTACATTATATTACAACTAAAATGGATGTTGCGTTAAAGTGCTCCAAATCAACTGTCACGAAATGACGATCTCAACAAAGCTACGCACCACCATTTAATTAATCAACCAGCCAGAAACTCAATTTTACAAAATAAATAAGAATCTAGGAAGTCCCTCTTATGTATTTCAACATCAAGCTAACTTTCCTGAAATAAGAGAGTACAGATCAAGCAGGCCAGGGCAAAGTGAGGGGGGATGCCTGATTATTTAGTTATTAAAAATATTCTTGCTATTTTATATGCAGTTCATTGGTATTTACACATTCTTGTTTTGCAGTGTGATCTGCAAACATTGTAATGGATCTACCAATAAGTTACGTGGTCACTGTCATGTTCACAAGCTCATGCTTGTGAGACACAAAAACAGTTGTGTTGCCATTTCCTAGAGCGAATGTCCTGTCTAAAACACACCTACACCTTGCACAGCAAGCACTTTGGAAAGTCCTCTTTTCTCTTGGGGAAAATACAGTTTAGTAACAGAGCTTTCTACTATACCATCAGTACAGTTTCTGTTTTGACACCTGTCATTTCCAAAAACCCTGAGGAACTTGAGCACCCAATTTCTAGGCAGGAAAAAGTGGCATTCTGTGTGTGTTAGAAAAAATCGTATCCTAATCTGTACATCTGAATTACATTATCGTAGGTCCCTTTATTCTCCCTTCAAGCACAGCCTTTTTCTTCTGAGCTTCTCAAGATCAGTAGACACAGATGGTGGCAGAGGAATGCAACACAGGAGTTCGGGTAGCACCCTGTCTGCACGTCATTGGTGTCACTATTGATCACAACTCAGTCCAAAACCTTTTAAGCAGATAAACTAAAGCACACAAGTGAAGTTTTCTTGAACTCAGGGAAATTATCTGTCTGCCAAGTTAAGACTTGGGCTTCTGTATGCTGTTGAATGAGGACACTGCTTGTCACTTTCAAAGTTGTAGGTTGGAAGGAAGAAACTAGTCATCCATATACATCTGTGGTATACCAGGAAAAAGATACTATCTTTGCTCAATACCTTCAACAAACAGTTTTGCCCGACTCCCAATACAAATCAGTTATTCAGGCATGTAAATGGTAGCTGGTGGGACCTCCTGTAACAACTCTCCTGTTCCTCTTAAAAGGACTGTGGAAATTTTTAATCACTGTTCTTAGAAAGCACACTCCTTAGTGAGCATTTAAGAAGTTGCACACTTACGAAACTTCAGAAAAGTTGTCCAGAAAAACTTACCACATCTCATCTAAGTCTAGACACTTGACCTTTTCAGTGTCTGCTGATGCGAGATGTTCACCACGTAACATTGCTTACTTGGCTTATCTTGGATTAAAAACCTTCACAAAGCTAACAAACCTCTTGCCACAGCTGCAATCCCCACATAGCCCTTCCAGATGCCTTGCTCTGATGAAGTTTGGATGCAGCAGATAGGTCATACCACCAACACACGGGCCTTAGTCCAACAAGCCCTCAACACATCTGCTCCATGTCCTAAGAATCAGGACAGAAAGGGGTAACCACAACTGTGCTACGCACCACCAAAACCTCCACCTGCGTCAACATTCCCAAGTGTGACAGCAATGCAAAAAATTATTATTTAAGGTCAGCAATTTGTTTGTCGTTGCACATTAGGCACCTCCTCCCTTTCTGGAAAGCGTGCTGAAGCGCGGGGCTCGCCGAGGCAGGGCCACCGTGCTGGGCTGCTCAGCAGCCTGCTCTCTTGTGGCCTCATTAGCCGAGCTCTCGCAAGCGAGGCAGCCGAGCGGCGTCCCAGATTTTCACGCACCAACTCTGACATTTATAAAGTACTTTCAGTCGTGACAAGATCAAAAACTCAGCATTCTTTCAAATCTCATAATAACTCTCAAAAACCCCCAGCACAAGGCTGGAAAAAAAACCCCGCAACTGAAAATGATAAACCTCTTATTAGATAAAACTGGAGGAATTATGGGATTCCCCCCCCACCTCCACCTCACTCCAGGATTCATTTGATTTCTGCAACATACTTTGCTCTTAGAAAACACTAATCACATTACCTCCTGGACAGGCCTCATTTGCAATCCCTGCAGTCCTTCCCATCGGCTCTTCCGCCAGCAACTTACTCAGTCGCTTGTGGCTCTTGTCTCATTTTGGGCTCTCAACCATCTACTCCTATGATTATATTTAAATGTCAATGTGAGACAACTCCACTTTGCATGTTAGAGCATCACCCTCTAGCCAAGCTTAAACAGAAGCTGTGTTAGGGCTTGTAGTCTAAATTATTTGTTCTGAGTTGGATAAAGGGACTGTTTTGTTTTATGGATTTTGCCATAAAAACTATTGATCAAAACAATGTTTCTCGTGTGCTTGCACTTAAGAACTGCTAGAAGTGACTGGGGCGGAGGGGAGGGGGAAAGGTTGAGAATACAGTAGAATTGAGTCTCCCTTGGTCACAGCAAATTGTATAAAAGATACCAGTATAGAAAGACACGTCATCTGTCGTGTATTCCTATAAGTAAAATTCTTAAGCTATTCTTCACTCGTAACCATCTGTAAGAAACATAATGACATACGGTGCTCTCCCTTCCTTGCAACCACACACTCCTGTTTTCTGTGGTGCATTTGGACTCTCCTTGCTGCCTCATGTCACGGGATGGACCTCTACGTGCTATCACTGAACCACCAGCATCAGTAATAATTGAGGACACCTTGCGCTTGCATAACATTACCAATCCAGAAGGACAGCACTGAGTTTAATCTATTTTTTATCTGACTTTAGAGCCAAGAGCTTGGCCAATACATGTGTTTCAACAAAAGCAGATTGTACACTGAAGGTTGCAGTTGTGCTTGACCAAGCAAGGGCATTACCATCTCGGCTAACAACATAAAACCACGTGGCACAGATGATGGAGGAGGAAATGCTGAAGGCATCAGGTAACCAATTCCCTGGGAAAGCCTCTTCCTAACTTCCAGTGTTAAAGACTATGTAATTCTCAAGAAATGGAATATTTCTATCCTTTTCAATTTTCTTGGTTGCTATACAAGTATTAAGTCTGTGCTTTTGCAACCCTAGATGTTCTTTTAATCTGTACTAATACCCAGCTTTTCTTAAATCTGGATAACTTTATGCCCAAGTAGCATGCTACAGCTTATCTATTTGCAATACTGTAGAAAAAAAAGACAGTTGAATACTTGAGACAGGCTCTGTTTCTTCTGTCTTGTAATAGCTCTATTGACAGCTCCTACCTAGAGTAAGCATGACAGAGTCCCTGAAGCACACGTGAATCAAAGCAAAATAATAACAGGAGCATACACATGGACAAAAGGAGTGACAAATTTTCTGGGTTAGAAGTTATACAGTATTGTTACTTATTACTCTAAGGACTTTGTTTTTATTCTCCTTCTGTTGATTCATGGCCTTTTACTTATTTTTTTTGCTTGTTTATTCCAAATATAAAACAGCTATTAAATCCAAGCTGTTCAAAAAAATACACAATTGAGAACATTTCAACTATAAACAATACTTGCAGATTCTGTCTATGAAAACCATAACTAAAAAGCAGAGTGACTCTTCAACACAATGAAATCACAGACAAAATAGGCAGGAAACAATTTAAAAAAACAATAAACCACACACTGCCATTCCAGACCTGCTTAATAGCATTCCAGGGCTTTATAAAAAGTAATGATCATCAACCATGAGAGCAGACTTTTAATTAGCGAACTGATGTATTCTATAGAACGGAGAGTCACGTTACATTGTTTTCAGAGTCTCAGGTGTGTTTATACGACTTACTAAAATGAAATCTTTCATTCAACCTAAGCTGGGCAACCGTATGCAGCATAAAATACAAGTTCTTGTTTACATAGCAAAATTGTGATTAATGTGCACCATATGGAAGCACGGGCCAGCCCCAGCAAACAGTTGTGTCTGTACAGAAACTCATAATGGGTTTGTAAAAGAGGCAACCTGGCACTTTGCTAGGGAATGGCAAAAAGGATTAAAACAGAATATCCACCAATGGGTTAGTAACTTTCAAAATAGCAACACTGGCAATTAGAATAAATACAAAATAAAAATTTAACTAGGCAAAATAATTCTGCCAGTAGCGGTTATGAATGTGGTAGATAATCAGGACAGGTACTTAGGACATGGGGATTATGTGTGGGTTTTCATTAACAGAAAGAATGCAAGTGATATTTCATCTAGCAAATTGCATAACCAAACTGAAAGATTAAGCTAGCGTGTTAATCTGAATCAGAAATGCACAGGAATGTATAATTAATGTATTGTTCAGGCAGCTCCTGGCATGACACAGAATGCCAGTAAGCAGATCACCAGGCAGTGTAACCTAGCACAGCTCCAGGCAGCTGCAATAACCCACAGCAGCTGAAAATACTCTCCCTGCTGCCCCAAATTAAGGTAGCTTCCATGTTAACACACTCTTACTGTATGTCTTGCCATATAGTCGGTATGATTAACGGAAAAGGGGAGTTAAAGGTATTCCCTGAACACAGTTATGTCATTTAAACAATACTATCCAGATTCTTAGCAGTCCTTGTGCTTTTGCTCCATTTTCACCTAAGTTGGCCCTGACGCTGGAGCAGATGCAAATTTCTGGACTCCTGGTAAGTCTCACTAATTTGAAATAAATGATGTATAAACATGATTGAAACAGCAGAGCCACAGACCATAAAATCTTTATCTATGGTGTATATCAGAGACAGGAGACCAACTCCAGTCTAATAGCTCAAAAAGATTTTTTTTTTTAATTAGTGTTGTTAGACAGAGAAGAGACCCTGAAGTTGTCACTTGCCAGAAAAATGGAAGCTGTCCTGCCTAACATCACCACACAGGTGTTCCCTGTAACCCTTCTATACAATGCAATCATAGTTTGCAGCTGCTGACTTCAAGACTGAACATATCCCACTGTTCTATATGCCTAAAGCAAGTATTTGGGTGGGTGGGGTGGTGGGGTTTTTTTGTTTGTTTGGCACTTTTTTTTGTTATTTTTTAATAAGGTAGGTAGAATAAAAGAATAGGATGAAGAACTAAATATTAAGTACCTTGAATTTTCTACCATTTCAGAAGCAAAAATCCTAAGTATATTAATCCCAAAAGAAGGGGAAAGTCCATGGCTTGCAGTCCTGAAAAGTTTATAAGGTTTGTAAGAGTCCAGTCCCAAGGGCTGTAACTGAACTGTGTTGAGTTGGGCCAAATTTGACTTTTTGTAAAACTACAGAAGTTTTTACTTTCCTGTCTCTTTTATAGTGCTAATCACAGGTGCAGAGCTGCTAGAAGCTGGATCAAAACCACTGCCATAATATTTGATACAAGATCACTCAGCTTTTGGAGCTTAAAACCCTCCTTGACCTGTGACTGAACAGGCACTTGTCCTGCAGAGCGTTCAGTTTCTGCCAAACTTTGCCAGTTGAAAGGGTGTTACAAACAAATGCACCATTAACAGTTTACTCATACAACACTTAAAAAAACACCCCAAAACCACCAAGAACAAGCAGCAGGCTTTAAGAAATATGCTCAAACAGCTGACATTAATCTTGAATGAGTCTGCTTCTGCTTCTAAGTCTCAATAAAATCTTCAAAACAGACTAAATTTCTAGAACTGAAACAGCCTAGTGGGGTGATGCCCCTGCCTGATTTTCTGTAGAGTATCTAAAGACTTATTTTCAAGTACTGGTACCTGTTGAGGAGTGGGGGTAGCCCAACGCGTGACTGCACACCTGGGGAGCACTGATGTCCCCCATCCCTGATCGTGACACCCACAGCTTAACCATGATGTCCCCGTACCTGTTTCAGGTTTGATCACCAGTCAGATGCTCTTCCAAGGGAGCTGAGCCGAAATGCAACGTGAGCCGAGCTGACGCCTCCCATCCTTCTACCGACCTTGGGTTTGAATTACTCTTCCTGAACAAAAATGAGAAGATCCCCCAGGATAGGAGCTCTGCGCAAAGGGACTGCTTAGAAGTTTCTGCTGTGGGCTACTCTTTGCCATCTAGCCATAGAGAAATGGGTCCAAAAGGGCTCTGGAAATGGAAGTGACCTGGCAGTTAACACAGGAGACATCTGAAGCACGTGGGAAGCAGGTGCTTCTAAGAACCCTTTGATGACAGAAGCCAGCAAGACCATCTGAATTGCATCAACAACAGACAACTCACACATTTGGTCAGAATTTCCTATTTCAAACCACCCTGCCAATTCCTTAAGCCACTGTAAACATTGAGAGCAAAAAACCAAAGCTCTTTTTCTCTAAACATGAATATTTGGCCAGAAGCTAAACTATGGCACCCAATGCCCTGAGACCCCTGTGGAAATGACACCCGTGGGGTGTGGGGTGGGTCTCGTGTTACCCAAACACATTACTTGAGCGTAGAGGGGAAATAACTTGGGAAGAGGAACTGCCCCTAGCAGAAGCGGTATTTTCTTATGGGTATTCAGGTCTCTACATAAGGAAATGGAGACTGATTTTTGGGGGGCAAGTCATGGCAAACGGATTGGGGGGAGCTACGGGAGAGACCGCTGCGTGTTTGAGCCTTTGCAAATGGTTTCGCTCTGCAGAGCATGGATGCGACCATGACCATGAGCTCAGAGCAGAGCAAACCACTCACTCGGCTGCTGCCTCCTCCTCCTCCTTCGGAAAGCGGGCAGGGAACAAGCATATCCAAATCCAATGTGGTTCACCTTTCGGACGCTGAACTACCTTCTGCCTGGTCCCACAGCTGGTTTCAGGTTCTGCTGCTGAGCAGATTTACCCGACGTGGTGCTCGCAGGAGTGTACAATAATGAGAGCAAAACAGGCTCTTCCTTTCAGGGATGTTTGTATGCTAAGAAGGTCGTGAAAGCATAAATCAGGCCAACAGACCTGCAAAAGCCTGCTCTGTATTCCTTCAATTCTTCTTGCCTCATTTTCTTCCCTCACATATTTTTACCTTCTTTGCCCTGCTCTGTTTGGAAACTCATCTAATTGTCACTTGAGATGACAAATGTCCTTTGCCTCAATGCCCCTTCCTTGGTAACGGATGTTTCCTTTCTGTATCACTCTGCCTGTAGAATTCATTTTCTTAATTAAGTGATGTCTGCATTTATCACTTCCTAATTTTTATTTCACATCTTTCTATCTCTTTTTTCTTGGCAAGTACGCTTAAAAACCACTGCTCTTGCTCTTTATTTTATAAGCTGAGGTTTAAACATCATAAATCCTCCCCTTAAAAAAACACCAACTTCTGGTACCGTGGTTAGCTTTCACCTTAACCTGCTGGTTTTGCTATTTCCAATAAAACATGAACATGCATTCAGTTTAGCTCTGGAAGGAAAATGAAGCATACTGTATTGATCAAAAAGGTTTGAAGCCAAAAAGTGCTATTCCGATCATTAGTTTGACAGTCCATACGACACAAAACAAACATTTGTCCCTGGGATTCCTGCCTGTGGTAATTCCATTTAAGAGCTACTTGGTTGCTTTTAGGTATGGATTTTCAGCCTGCTGACCTGAAGTTGGCCATGTTAGAATTAAAAGAAACCAGAAAATATTACATTCTTCACTGTCTTTTGATCTGTTTGTTCTTTTTGCTATCACTGCACTACTGTACTACTTTAGAGTCAATCAAGAAAAACACGTAGTTTTCAGCAATGACTGTGATTTTTTTTTTTTTTTTACTTTTGCTACCAAAACTGTAATCAAATGTTTCATCCACCATCTGATTTTAAAAGAGGCCAAAGACAATAAGCCATCTCCTAGAGCAAGAATTAGTGAAGGTCAAGTCTTCTTAACTGAACGGGGAAAAACAATAATCAACAGCATCCACCAAAGTTTTTATGCTGCTACTTCCTATGACCTCTCTCAGCACCACAACCCTGTTATAAATAGGGCTTTCTTCTGCAGGAAGAAAACATTTACCCAGAACATGAAAATAATTTGCTTTTTTATTGTTTTCAGTCTCTTCCCCTCTTCCTTTCCTTTCCTCCTCCAATTTTCATCCATCAATACAGCAACGGAAGCAAAGCAGGAGAAAGCAAATGCATTTCAGTGGCATGATACTTGGTGTGGGGCGAGCAAAACGCCACTTGCATTGACGGTACCTGGGATTTCTTGGCAATCTCCCATATAAAAGCTAGCCAGGGTCAACACTACTTAACCTACAAATTCAAATGAAACAGAATACATTCAATCTGTTCGATCTACAGACCTTATAATATCTGACATCACCCATGCTAAAAAGGGTGTCTAATTAAATTAAGATAGTGATTGTTTTGACTTAAGTCTGAAGAATTAGCAATCCATACTCTGGGAAAATGGCAACAAAGGGAGAAGATGGAGAGTTTCCCCCACAGAGAGCCGACCCCTCAGGTTCATACCTCTGTGTTTCACAGCACTCAGCTGGGGGGTCAGCTCATTTGTCGGTCTCCCACGCCACACCACGGTGGGGCAGAAATGGATAGCCGTCCCGCAGATGCAGCAATGACTTAAGACCCATCACACAGTTCATCTCACTCTGCATCTATAATGAAAACAACTCTATCTGGACAAGTTATTTAAATACCCTTTACAGTCAATGGAGAGAAAGAAGCCCTTCTAGGATATGAGTCATCTGATCCACCGAGATGTATACCTTAAAATAGAAGTATTGTGCCTAAAGGAAGGATCTGTTTCCATCCCTTCATTATGAAGGGGATCTCTGTGCGTAGGTCAAACATTGAGATCCATAATTTCATGAGATATCTAAATTAATGAAATTAATACAAGTCAGTGTCCAAGTTAGTCACATATATTAGAAACAATTTAAACTGCTAAATATCCCCAGAACATGAAATAATAATTGGTCTAGTTATTCAACCCACTTGGCTCCCAGCTTTAGTGTATTTGCTGGGGAAAAAAAAAGTCACGGTAAAATATGATTCAATACATACTCCTACAGCCTCAGCGTCTGGTGGACCTCTGTGCTAACAGGGTAGGTCACGGTACACCCAAAATGTCACAGCAAATGATCTCACGAGGGAATTACATGGGTCACAGAAGAAAAGAGCCAAGAAAATAATTTTATACCTGTCACTCCCTGTATAAAAACTTCAGACAGTCAGAGCAGACACTGCTACACACCCAGAAAAGACAAGGAAATGAAAGGGAAAGGAGGGAAGAGAAAGCAAAGGGAGATTGTTAGGCCTCTATGAAATACAAGATGATTAAATACTGTCAGGCTTTAATCCCTGCTGACAAGCAGAGCTGCATGAGAGATACGGGTTGATTAATTATGAGGAAAAAAAGCTGTGACACAGGCATATGAGGCAGAAACACCAAAAGGAGGGATTTGATATTTATTTATTTATTTTTAAATAAAAGGCATTCACTAAAGAAAGGAGAGCCACTCATCTGGATCTAAAACTTTCAGCTCTACTTCTAAATCCTAATGCAGTCTCCCAGCACATACCTGGAAAAAAAAGATCTCATGGTTGAATTTGCTTTTCATAACAGAATTGAATTCAGGCCCTGTGTAAGCCTTTCTGGTCAACACTCCGGGTTTTATTACTAGTGGCAGCAAAGAACAACCCTGGAAAGACTGGTTCAACATATTGCAATGGCAAGCAGACCGGTGGGAAAAAGGACTGATGTAGGGCATCCCTCAGAGCACAGAGAAAGATTTCAGAGGTGCAAAGTGAAGGTTTTGAGAAGCCAAAGTGTCAGGAGAGATGCAGTTCAGTGAGTATTGGTAGGGAACAAACAATTGTGATTATCTTCTCTTCTTTCACGTGACTAGTCAGTATTCAGAGCTTCCTTGGGTTATTTGCTGTTCTAAGAGAATTTGATCACAGCATTATATTTTTTGGTGTAGCCCCCTCCCCCTCAAATACAAAGCATAGTATACTTTTTTCTCTAAAAATAAATAAATAAAAATTTAATCAGAAACTTGTTGCTTTGCTCACAATCCTAAGCCATGCTCTCTGGCCACAGCGCTGCCAAAAATAGTCTCCTGGGGGCCTTTTCACAGGGCTGTGCTCTGTTTGAGGCACCATGTTGTCTGAGACGTGGTTCCTATTTCACCCAGACAAACTGTGATGAAACTCAATTACTTGTTCCAACACCCACAATTGATCTGGCATTTGGAAAGCAGTTTCTGTTGTTTTAGCAGTTGCTAAATAAATAGGGATTTAATTCTGGGCTGCCTGGAAACTAGTCAGCCTAGGTCTAGTATGGCACTGCTAAGGTGAGCTTTTGGCTTGTGACTTTAGAAGGATGACAGAACAACCAAAATAAAAGGAAAGAGCAAACAAAATAAAAAGGAAAGAATAGCTTTGTTCAATGGTACATTTCTGTGATACCCTAGAGCAAGGGGAATAGCTCATTTGAAATAATTCATTTTAAAGCTGAAAAGATATATGAGACATTCCCATAGTCTGGGGTGGGGGAAACCTGACTGAGACAACATCTGCTACCAGCCCAACTTGGACGCTCTAGCAAACTTCCCCGAATTAAAGCTAAAACTGTCAAGCCATTTTGGCTGCTGAGAGATGTGTTGTAATCAGGCATCTTATCAGGAAGGAACACATCCTAAAACAAGAGACTGAACAACCTCTACGTTACTGCAGGCGAAAAAAATCTATGGTTTTGAAATCTGAGGAGTAAGAAGCAGCTGTGCACGTTCTCACTCCTGATTTTCAAACAGGGGCATTTGTCCTTGCTGCAGACACTGCCACCCATGGCTCCCTGGCCTGCGTGAGGGTATGTCGATCTGCAGCGTGCATGGCAAGCACAGCCATACGCTTGCGTCTGATTTATGTGTGGACAGACTTACGATTTCTCTTTACACCCTAGTGAAGGCGTGTTACTGTTTGAACACGCTGTATTTCTGGCCTGCTGACTTTCAGCTCAGCACCATCGTCCCTGGGATTTGAACGGCCCCCGGCATCCCAGCGCTCCCTTCTCCTCCCGTGACAGCAGGATCTGAGGATCACCCGCCTCTGTTTAAGGGGCTCCCTGGCAGCGACTATATGAGGTGCCCTACTCTACCAAGGATTAAAATTTATTTTTAATTTTTTTTTTTTTTTTTTTTTCCCAGCAAGATGCTTGCTTCATCCTAATCTAGTCAGCAGAGATGACCAGGGCACTAGGAGGTGAAGAGTTCAAAACAGATTTAAAATCCAGGTTTTCCTTAATCGCAATTTCAGCTTTCCTCACTAAACCACTCCACCTTTTCAGATACCAATTCCAACAGCAAGAAATAAGAGAAGGAAAAGCAAAGAGAAAAAAGATACGAGAGAGGGAACAGAGAGAGGAAAACATAGACAATCTATTATAGCCCCATAATTTCATCCTGCAAAATTTCAGTCTGCATGCACCACTGATTCAATTACTGTATACAGCTTTACCCTTCAGCAGAACTAGAATTACAGAAAAACCCATTTGTAAAGGTTAGTGAGAGAATTTTTCATTGACAGTGACCTGCTTCAATAGGGGCACACAATGTAAGGTAGGAATTGTATTTGCCTTACTCCTCCAAAACAGATATTTAAACCTGTTTTGGGCTGCAAGTGAAATATGTCTGGTGATCTTAATCTACTCCCCGTAGAGAGCAAAGCCAAGGAACAAACTCACTTGATTACCAGGTTCTGCACAAAATACTGAACCTGGCATTACGAAAGATGTTTTCCTGGACAGAGGAGCTGATCCCTATGGCATGTTTAGGAGTAGATAAAAAATTCAGAGTCACAGCTATAGCGCTGGTAGATCAGAAGGGGCAAGGTTTAATGCTCCTAGCATTGGGAACTCCACTCTTTGTCTCATGTGGTCATGCTTTTGCTCTCTGAACCGTTTCTCTTAGCATTCCTTCATTGTTATTTTGGCAAATTGTATATACTTAAAGGTAGGTATTCTGGGCTCTATGGGGCACACCCACTGCTGGATGCCAGAGGAGACTTGGCACCAAAGCTGCAGCTCCTCAGTGTCTTCACATGTGCAATTTAAAGCATTTCCCCAAAGTTGTTCTAACGTACTCAAGAACGTAAGGCCAAAAGGGCTATTTTGATGAGAAATAAGTGGGGTTACTGCTTAAGTATAATTTTTAATTACCTAAGCAATGGTAAGCGAGTTGCCAGCGCTTGTTAGACAGGGTAAAACCATATTAATTTTTTTTTTTTTTCTCTCAAAACAGTGTATTTCTCCAACATGTTTCATTTACCAAAGCTATAACCACAAGCATACAGAAGTTCGTCTGCAGTTTAGACTCTTGAAAACCACCTGATAAATAGCTGTCTTTTAAATCCAGGAGAGCATGCCTATGCTTTGCTTGAGAAGAGCTCTCCAAAGGGAGCAGCAAAAGCATCTATGGTAAATCAGAGGCCACGTGGCTTCATTGAGCCTGGAGAAGGGCTGAGCTCACAGGACGCCACTGATGCTGAGAAAAGATGGAATTATCATAACTATTTACATAATCAGCAACGCTAAGACAAGATACAGTAAAAGCAGTGAAATCACTACTAATTATATTATTCTAAACTTAGTGTTCTCAACCCAACATGGAGTTCTCCAGGGGAATTTTCTTGATTATTTTTTTTAATCAGCTAAATTATAGCCTTCCAAAAAACTCTGGGCAAATGACAGCTTATTCTTCGAGAAGACTGCTGTACAATTGGACTGGTGAAATATCAAGATCATTTCTGTGGAATATATTCCCATTTCCCATCCTTATTACTGATGGATTAGTTAGTGTCACTGGAATTATAATAATTTGCCTAAGTAGCAGGTTTTTAAATAAAGATGGAAATTGCATTCAGAAGCTCCTCTTCCACACATTATTTATACATACTGTGTGCCTGTTTACTCTCCATGCATGAATGGCTATTTTGTCCCTAAAGATCCAAGATAACATGATAACAAGGATCCTACAAGCGCATACACACTTTCATCTTTTCTCACTTGCAAGCATTTCCATTTACAGGATTATCATCATGCTAATGCACGTCTGCCAGCTGTCGCCCTGCTGCATTTTACGTTCGCACCGGCGCCTTCCTCTCCCCCTGTCATGCACCTGCACGACACATACAGGGGGTTGTTAGTTCATTCCAGCAGTGACTAACTCCCTCTCCACCTTCAGAAAAGATAAAAAAACCTCCTTCCACCTTCCAGCTGCCATGCAGGTGGGCTAGTTGGTTGAAGACCACGTTCCCTCTCATCCAGCTCCAACCCCCAAGCAAAACCCTCTCCTGCGCGGAGCTCGTGGCTCCGTGCTGATCCCCTTCAGGCGATTGATTCCCCCCGGGGTGATACCACATGCCGTTTCAGCCACTTTGTGGTATCTTCCTCCTTCCCTCTTTGGCTGTTTCAGTCTCAGCATGGCTTCCAAAAGGCTATGAGGTTTTTTTCTGTTTTAGTAATTCATTTGCACAAACAAAAACATTTAGTACTACACACAACAAAGCCTTCTGGAACTGGCTAGGCATCACTAACTTGTCATCACTATGCTGTTTTTAGCTGGCTGATTGCTTTTCCCCCTTCAAAAATAAACGTAAAGTATTTGGAGGAGAGAGGAGAACTTGTTTTCAAACTAAACCAATCTCTCCAAATCTTTGCCATCTGCAACCCCCCACTGGACCAGGGGAAGAGCGCCGTGCTCGGGCCATGTCCAGCAGGCTCCAGAAACTGGTTGAGTACAGGTCCTGGCGAGAAAGCATCCTCGGTCTCCCTGTCCATCCCCTCATCTTCACCAGCCCTGGACCAGACTATGAGGCCAAAGACCTACAACAACACTAACCCTAACCCTGCCCTGAACTCCCTCCTGACAGCCATACCTCCTATATGCTAAGCAGCAAGATTGTCCAGAAAGCATTTGACCAAATACATGGCCATTTGAAGCTTTTAAAAGTTCTCAAGTGGTGTTTCGCTTTCACATCCACTTTGGCCATTGTAAAAATCTCTTTTTTACCCTCACAGAAGCGCAGAATGACAGCTGGAACCTAAAAATGAGCCATTTTTCCTTTTGAGCCACTAAAAAAACCTCAGACGTAACGCTCCTGCTCAGCCCAACATGATTCAGAGTCTTAAAAACATGTTGGGGCTATGGTTGGGGCTATACAGGAGCTCACACGGCCACCACACTGGAACCAGGGGAGCCTGCATGTGTAGCACATGTATCTGCTTGGGAGATTAGGTCAATGAGAGATTAATAGTAAAGCCACAAAGGGAAATCAGACGCTAAACTATCAAAAGCCACAGGGAACTGGGTGATTAATGTTTTGAAAATCCTCCTTATCAATCAGGGGCTATTCTAAGGAACAAGATAGGTTAGAAATATCTCCAATTAAAGGGAAAAACTATATTCAGTTATTTGGGAAGAGAGTTCGTACTTGTTAGAAGCTCAGAAAATGAGCTATTTTCACTGTTCTTATACTACTTTTTTCTTTTTCTTGGAAAACGGGCCCATTTTGAACAGCGGCAACACATTGTTCCAGGATGAAGCACTCAGCACATGCAATACGAAAAGGACAGCATCACCGCTCCCATTTTACAGGGGGCACAACAGGATAAAGCGAGGGCTCTGAGGACACCTTTCCTGCAGCGAGAGAGAAGATTACATCCCGGGACCACAGAGCCCCTATTCCAGCCACAACTATTAAATAATACTCTTACATAGGTAGGCAGCAAGTACAAAATATTGGCAGGAGCCCTAGCGTGGTAACACACAAGTGTGACGGGAAACCTGAATAATTGCTTATCTTGTGATATAGAAGCAACAGGGGCCCAATACAGTGCGGTATTCCAACAAGTTTGGTAAACATGCCAGAGACTGCTTGATAATAATTTTGCCTGTTTCCAGAAAAAAAGACCTTTTGAAGTTTGTGCATGTGATGTCAGTTCATTTTTTCAAAGGGGCAACGTGACAGCTGTGTTGGAGATAATCAAGAAACCCGGGGGCAATTAGGTTTTAATGCTGTGACAGTGGGGAAGTATATCAACCTCCTCGTTACAGCCACAAGTTTCTCAGCAAAATGTTCTATAATAGGGCACATGGGATATCATCATTTCTTTGCAGAATATTTTTTTTTTTTTTTTTTTTTTTGGTTGAAACCGTGCAAGGAATTACTTGCAGATTTGCAGATGCCAATCACAGCTACAGCACCCTATTTCGCTTGAAGTAAACATTATTACAGTTATAATCTACATTAGGTAGAGGAAAGGAAGTTTTGCAGACATTGCTGCCTTATGCAAACTGAAGAACAAGTATGATAGCAGGCAGTGCTCCAGAGGGCACTTTGATTTCTCTGGTACATTTATGCCTGATGTAGGGATGTTCTTCAGTGTCTCTGGTGTGGCCCCTGACTACCTCACACTTGGCAAAGTACCAGTCTTCCCAAAATCCCAGGTAAGGGTGAGGGAGCACCCCTGGAAAGATGGAAAATCCGAAGCGTAGAGAAGCCAGCTAAATTATTCACAGAAATTATGTTCCAGAAACAGGTACTCAACCTGGGCTCTGTTTTTCCATTCTGTTACTTTCTTCTGTTGGCACACTGCAATTTCCCATTTGTTTACAAACAATTTATGAATGTATCCTCTGTGGAAACTGAACTCTCAAGGTCTGCTTGGAGCACCTTCTTCTCCTGATGCAAAGACTGTAGCTTAGGCTGTCGCAACATCAAGAATGAGATGGACTTCACTATGCCACGGAAATCTCACCTGTAAGTTACTCCCTGAGCCTAAAAGACCATCTAATAATCGGTCATTTAAAAAAACCCACGTATTTTCATTATATTCCAGAGCAGTTCAGCAAAGCAAAGGTTTGGGGATGCCTACCCTGCCACAGACTCCTGATGTGCTGCTCGTGAGAATGATACAGCTGAGGGCAGAACTGCCATCCATCCTCTCCCTGAGCCCTGGTGCTCCAGGTGCAAAACGCAGCTGGTCTTACCCTCCTTCTTATCCTTCTGGCAAAAGCACTCTTACACTTTTCCTTCTCCAGTTCCATGAAAGCTATTTGAATCCTTGATCATTTCTCATAGTGGTCTTGCGGAGAGAGAAAATGGAAGGAGACATGAGTTAGTGGTCGGGGGATTGTGCCTAAGTGATGTGCTGGGGGACAGGGAGGGGAGAGCATCCCATCCCTTCCCCACTGTAACCCCCCTTCCTTCCTACACCCTCCCGACTGCACAAGTTCAAAATCAGCTTTAGCAAGTCTACACTGTGGAATATAAAGCAAAGCAGTATCAGCTTCAGCAAAAGGTCTACAGCACCCAGCAAAACATCAAATGCACAGCATCCAGGCAGCATGCCTCACCTGCCAGGGCAAGGAGCCCTGGTGGGACAAGATGCTCAAACGGCCGTCCGACTCCCAGGTCCAGAGCCCCAGCCAGCCCCAATAGCTTGCAGCTCCCTCACCTTCTCCCTGCAGGCTGTAGGCACTCACAGCAGCACCAAATGCAAGCTCCAGCCAGTGCTGTTTTACATTGAATTTGCACAGGTGTAAATTGACTACTCAAGGCAGAGGAGAATCAGCTTGCTTTAGCAGCCAAAGGTGAAGCGATGCTCTGTTTTCAATTGTACAACCTCCTTTTCTCAAAGCTCCCCGTGCCATACGAGCCTGCTGCCCTTTGCCTTCCCTTCCCAGAAAGATTACAGATTCCCCCACCACAGCCTGCACTGCCACAACACAGAAAGCACCAGATTTCTAGCAGCAGAGAGAAGGGGGGTAAAATTAGGAACTCTTGACGAAAGGCTGCCTGTTCTCAGTCTTCTCTCCTAGTTCTACGCTCAGACTTTGTGCCTGACATAGTTTGGTTTTCTATGCAGGTCACTCAGTCATTCTTCTCACATGTACATCAGGCGCTGCTGGAAAATGTGGCCATTATCCATCAAGTCCTTTGCTTTAGTCAGCTTCCAGCAGAAGAGTAACAGATGCACTTGTGTTGTCACATCATTGTCCAAAATGTCAGGGTAAAAAGCCCTGAACATTAACAACTCCCTAAGGAAATCAGTTCTTAAAAAAATAGAATAAGAAAAAAAAAAAAAGTGAGAGGGACAGAAAGATGCAGAGCATCCCTTTTTATCAGGGATGAGTTATGCAGAAAAGTGCCCTGACTAGCTCTATGCCAGCCAAGTACCCACACTGTAGTTTTATTTCCACTGAAGTTTACATTGCATCTGGATAAAGCAACATGTGCACATGTTGGGTTTAATTTCCAGGATCCAGAATTAGAAACAGTCTTCTCTTTGGTCATCATACATTAAAAGAGATGTATCAGTTTGAAGGGTGAGTATAATCTCTTCCCAGGGCACTCACATTAAGATTCAAACAGTGCGGTGAGGTGATAGTATCAGGCAGAGCAAATCTTCATAGACAGTAAAGGAAAAGGTGGAAAAAAGCAGAAAAGAAAAAGATGAAATCAAAGATGACAAGAAGCAGTAGTCAAAGTTAGGAGGAAGAGGAGGTCAGGCACACAAACTAATCAAGGTGGCACAGTGTTATTTTCCTGGTGTGGTCAACCTCTATGATCTGCTTTTAAAGGATTTGCTAAAGTTAAGGGAGAACTACAAAAAGCTTCAAATCTTTTAAAGCCAGGTAAAATGCAGCCAGGAACAAGGATATTTCTTTGCTGAGATGCAGGGAAGAAAAGCTAAGTGGAATGGGAGGGAAAGAATACCCTGCCCAGAAAAGCATGAAGGTGAATTTTGGTGACCTCTACTCATTAATTCCTAAAAAAAATACCTGACCTGGGACTACAAACCCTGCAGAGGAGCTGTCACCAGTCCTGACAGGCTTATGATATTGGTACGTATTTTTACATTTGCTGCTGCAAGTACACAACATCAAAACCTCAAATGAGAAAGAGAAGGTGCAACAAATTTGAAAGCGCTTTGCCCGCTGTGTTTTCATTGAGTGCCCCTTTTACACAACCCCTCACTGCAGCACAGTGAATACATCCAAGAAAGGTGCTCGTAAAAAATAGGAAATAAAGCCAAAGTTAGAGAAGACTACAGGAATCTGTCTCAGAGATGAGTAACATCACCAGTTCAGTCACCTACACCAGATACATCCCTTGCCTTTCCAAACTCAAACGTGTGCAGCCTCATTCATGCAAACTCTGAAAAGGGACCTTTCAACTCATGTCCCAGCATGGTACCCTTTCGGACAGGGGAGGCATGGCCACGCTCTCAGCACTACAACCTACCAACAGTTCCTTAATTGGGCTTGTGTATTACTGATAAGTAATTGATACACAGGAAATGAATGCGAGGCCGCCACCGAGTCTGCTTCTGCATACAAATACGGGCAGCTGAATGCGAATCAGCAGCAAACGCTGCAGCTTTGCCATTCCTATGGCATTTCCAGTATGGACGTGCTTAAAATATCTCAACATAAAGTGTTTCACTTTGTACAAATGATGCTGGCGTGACTGCTCAATGCCTTTTCAGAGACAAAACCGCAGAGCGCTGAGGGGGTCAGATAAAAACAAAGATAATGTGTTATGCAGACACTACTCTGGATAAATATCTAGAGGAGAGAGACTTTAAGGGGCAACACAATAAGAAATCAAGATAAAGAGGAAAGGCACACAAAGGCGAGCATACAGCTCTCCACACATTCAGCCTTTAGGGACGATCTTCCTATTTTTTCCTAAGAGCCATAAAAAGCCCAAAAATTAATCTCTGTGCACAGCCTAAATTTGTACTTAGTGCCAACTTTGTGTCTGCATCAAATTCCTCCACAGCGTAAGATGCAACTGTGTAAATAGGCTCATTTTCGTTATTTTATCAAATTGTGTTAACTTTCCCTCTGCAGCATTCTCTGAGGCTGGCAACACCAAGACGTGCAGGAAATGTAAATCACTCCCCTTTTGATATGATAACCGTAGCAGTGAATTGCATCCCAGAAATCAGCTCAGGATTATAGCCGAGAACTCGCTGAAAGGCACTTAGCTGTGGCATTGCGCCAGAAGGGTAAACTTCAGCTGGCAGGTCAGTGCAAAGCGGGCTCAGGTCTTGGGAAAGAAGAACAATACGTAACATCCAGCTATCTGCGGCTGCACAGACCTCAAAGCCAACAGCCTCAGGGTCAATATATAATTAAAGGATGCCAACAGGTGTTAAAAACAAGTGTGTATTTATGTATGCAAATGCATGGGAGACCTATATTAAATATGAATAAGCACCTAGGAAAGCAACAGCCAGCAGGCTGTAGGATAAAATCTATTTGCCAGACAAATACAGATGTATATATAAACAACCACATTAAAAAAAAAAGAAAAAATTGCATTTCCTGCACAGAACTATTTATGGCAGAGAACATTATAATAATCATTTTAATCATGTATCATTTATTTAAGTAATTTTTCAGTTTCAAAGATTCAGCAGATGTTGGGATGCAAATAAAGATAATCAGAACGTGAAAATAATTGTTTTCTTACTGTCTTATTTTCATGTGTAAACGCCACTGCTAACAGCTACTAGCATTAACCCTGGGCCAGAACTCCACTGAATTCAGTACTGCACAAACACAAAAATAAAAAGCTGTCTGAACCCTGAGGAATTTGCAGCTCTAACAGAAAGGAGGCAGCAGATGGATATAGACAGAAATAATCAAGAAGTAGTAGTTAACAAGGCAGGAGTTAGTCTCAGCAAACCAAATCCCTGATTGCTGTGAGCGTCGTACAGGCACCACAACAAAGAGGAGTTTTGATCATCGATGCCCCGCAACACACGGAGCTCTGCACATCCTTCATCTTTGCCGCTGTGCTCCATCTGTCTCCTCCAGGCTTGCTGGCAATCATGTCTCGTTCACCCACTACACTTTGTTTTTTAACAAGAAAACTCTTTGGGCCAAGGACTGTCATGTATGACCTCACTCTCCAGCACCGAGCATAGGAGGGCTCAAACTGGTCATAGAAACAGATAAAACCATTTATGAACAAAATGGCTCATTATTAATAATGTTTATTAATAACTGCTCCAACAGAGTATGAGCATGCATGCACACAAGTCTAAAGTCAAAATTAACAGACACAAACCCCATGTAAAACAATAGAGGCATCCATCAATATTTGAGCAACAGTGCCTTCTGATGGCTTTTATTCAGTCCACACACCTCTTGCTCTAAATCTGAACCATGCAGAGGAGAGGAAGAGTAGCCGGCACATAATTATCTTGTGAAACTGCGACACATCATCAGTAAATGCATGTACTATGCCCCATCTCAGCTGGAACCTCCAGAGGCACCACACTACATACCACAGTAATAAAAACTAGCCCAACAGACAGCTGGACGGCTATGACAAACAAGCGCCATAAAAACATTTAAAACATCCTAAAACAGTTTTCCGTAACAGAGATAACATCTGCAGGGTACAGCATTCTTGCTGGAAGGTTTTATTTCAGCACATTTGTCTCTATGACCTACTTATTACTACACCTTTCAGACTAATCTTAAGTCAATAAAGTATTTAATTTGTATAACCAAACCTGTCTTTCATGACACAAGACCATTCTACGTGGCTTTCAGGTTCTTAAATTAAATGCTTAAAAGTCACAAGATGGGAGAATAAAAGACTGCTGTACAGCATCAATCCATCCCTTCCTCATGCTTAGCTGGACCTGCTCTGCAGGGGAGCGCTGCCGTTCCAGCCTCCACTTCCACACTGTCATCAAAGGGTTAAACAACAAATTTAGCCATTAGAAAATTAGCAGTAAATGGTAAAAGGATTGCTTTTGCAGTACCCCAGTGCAGCGCATACAGCCAGGTGGGACAGCCAGGTAGCAGAAATCACAGCACTGAGCTCTCCTCCAACGCTGCTCTCAGTGGCAGCAGGGACCCAAGCAGCTAAACAGTTGGGTGCTGTGAAGAGTTGACTCCCTTTCAAAAGCCTATACTGAATACTTTTTAACATACTAATGTTTTCAGTGATGTCTCTATGGAATAAATCTTCAAAACAACTCCACCTGCATAACAAAAAAAAAAAAAAAAAATCTGTCGTTGAGCATTATATATCTTTGCACCAGGAACATCATGAACATATATCTTGATAGCTAGGATTCAGTTCTTAATATCTTTGTATTTTTTATGATTATTTTGTGTCTTTTTTTTTTTTTAAATCGTGCATTCTTTTTTTTCCCCTTGGACATCTCCCAAAGACCAAAAGCAACCGACAGAAAACACTGCTTAGAGTCAAAGTTCATGGAGACTTCACTCTGCATGGTTAGGCATGTTCAATATCTATTAATTACATTACTTTTCAGTAATATATAGTGAATTGCAAGGTAAGAAAGCAACTCCTGTATAATGGCATGCTCAATAAAGTGTTAGCTGCAACTTCCATCTTCAAACGTGCAATGTAACAAGTTTTCCAATGCAATTCAAACCTCAAAAGTGGAAAAGAAATAGCACGTAAATGGACCTCGCTTGCTCTTAAATCACTGTTAGCAAATCTGAATCTCTTTAAGCCTGGTAGTTTCAAATCAGGCCTATTTAACTTGCAAAGGTAGGTCAGGTTTTACTGATGACCTCTAATGCTTATAAATGCACTCTTAAAAAATGAGAGTAATGAGAGACATAAACACACGGCTCAGTTGCTAAAGGCTCACTGGAAAAATATGTGATAGTATTTACAGCCTCCAAGCTATGCTGTTGTCAGTGCCATTTCTATACACACCAGAATGCAAGCTTACCAGTTCATATTGGAAAGGGAAAAAAAAGAGTCCTACCAGAGAGGAGGTGGATTAGTATTTGTATTTACTAAAAGCACAACTATTAACTTCCAGAATACAGTCACAGCAGCACAAGTTCTCATTTACTCCTCAGTTATTATTCCTCAGCCTTTTTTCAGTGCAATATTTTGTGCCTGGATTTCCCACTCAGAGTCCATGCTATGCCCTGAATTTTGAACTACTAACAACTGGTGGCATTATTCCAGTTGCTACAGAAATAAGGCAGGCTTATTGTTATTTATATTATGGCATCACCTAGAGGTGCTTTTAATTAATCAGAGTTCCTTCTTCTACACCTTTCAGAGAACGACCAGAGAACAAGCCTGTTTATAATACTGATGAGGTTGTTAAATACACAAGGGCTGACTATTTGAAGAACCTGGATTTTAAAGGAATGAGATGACAAATAAAGGAAATAAATACATGTGATCTGGCTAAAGGCCAGTGATCCACTTTTTAGCTGAGAAACAAGGGAACACCTAAATAAAATGAAGTGCAGCACTTTCCACCCATATGGACAAGCACAAACCAAACACATTGCAAGATCTAGATACAGTCTTACCTGATACAGCTTTTTGCTTTCCTACCCTAGCTTTTCATAAAAGATTTCACTTATGAACCACCTCTCAGAAAAATGAAAAGTATTTTAACATGCAAAACTAAACATGATTTTCACTTTGTTATTTTTCATGCCATGCGAAAATAAAACCACAATGGATTTTCAATTGATATCTGATGTATCACTCCCATTCCAACTATTAAATACTCATTTTTATGGCCTGACAGAGATTCTAAATATAATATTTACAGACAAATAAACACATAAAAAACCACTGCAGTTAATGTACTAGAACAGACACAGGATTTCTGGGTTTTATTCTACTGCAGGCTTCTTGTGAAACTCAGACAAGTTCCTTAATCAACCCTTACACCCAGGCTTCCTCCTCCATCTAATGAACAGGTGAGGTGCATAAATGGATCACGGCCTAGGACATGCTCTGGAGCTATGCTGTCAAATAGTTAGAAAAGCCAATAATAAATAGCATAAATCCTCATCATCAACTTTAGGCAATTATCAAATGTTTATTAGCCTCCAAAGTGAAGGCTAATAAACCTGCTTATTTTAGCAGATAAAGTCAAATTACCTTGATTGAAGTTGGTAAGTGTTCAAAGATGAACAGCTATGGCCTCATTTGCTTTTAGTTATTTTTGATGAAATGTCAGCTCAAAAAACTGAAAGATACTTCCTAGTTATTTAGGCAACGTGAAACTTGGGCAGTTATTTTCCAGGAAACATGGCCTGCCTGACAGGTTTTAAATGAATAAAAGTGATATTATTACAATTATCATTAGAAGAAGATGTCCCTCATCAAAATGTGTCTGGATTTTAATTGACAAGGTCTGGGTTAATGCTGTGAAAATGCCAATGAAAGCAAAGCCTGTGGCTCAAACTAATTGTCAGCACTAAGCAACCTCAACCTCTAACCCACCACAGATTTATCACTCTGTGCACACTGTACTCATGACAAGAAACGTTTGAATTAATCATTAACAACTAGAAATTCCTCCCAGACAGAAAGCGAGCAGAGTGCAGGGCTGCCCGCCCCGCTTTCCCTTGCTCCCGAGCCAAGGAGAGGTGCCTACAAGCCTTCCTAATGAGAAAGACTTGTTTTGTTGTTTCACCGCCTTTTCTTTTAAGAGCATCACAGGGGAAACTTGCTGTGGTCCTAAAAGGAGGAGAGAGACATTAGCCTGAGCAAACTGCCTTGCATGTATAGCTAAATGTCTTCCTACCGCCCTGGCCACCTTCCCCAGACAGGTCCAGCACAGCCAACAGAAGCACACAGCCTTCATAACAGAGGGGACGGTGGTACAGCATGACCACGTGGGGTCACACACGAACACAAATCCCGAGGCAGAGGCTAAGGGGCCTCCTTATTCCCAGCAATACCCACACAGTTGGTCCCTCTTCTCAAGAAAGGCCAGCCCAGTGTGCAACACACTTGCTCTCCAACAGAGCAGATGCGCGGTGCTTGCCCAAGGCATGGTGACTGCTACTCGGTGCGTCCAGCCTGCTCCTGCTGCCAATCTTTCATATGGACTCATCCCAAACAGCGGCACCAGTTTCTAGTACCAGACTATGCAACTGAGCACCCACCAGTTAATTCAGGGTAGGTGCTACCATGACCACTGGGACTTGTCAAACTGGAGAGCAGCCCAGTGAGCTTCCTCTGCAGTGGTGGCCATCAGTCACAGGGCAGTGGGCCACATTGGTACAGAGACCAAAAGGCAGTCCGAATCCCAGGAGAGAAGCCAGCAAAGACTGGGATGTGAGCACAGGTCTAGCACGGTGGTTCTCCATGTTTTGGTGGCACCCCTGGGGAAGCACAACAGTGCAGAGAAGGACTTACAATCTCCCTACTTCAATCACAAACTCAGTAACACTTTGGAAGGTCCCCTCAGCTGCAGTGGCAGTCAGCACCACTTCTCCCACCCAATTTCATAAATAAAACACAAAGGGGTCTGCCAAAAACTTCCTGAATTCTCTTTATTTATATTTTCTCTACCCTAGCATGCTGGTGCAGACCCTCCAGAATATCACTGGGCAGGAGAGAAGCTGAGAGCCTGCAGTACCTGACAGAGGCATGAGGTCTGCCTGGGTAATGGCATGGTCCTAAGCCTCACGTCGCCTTTTACAGTCTTTACTTGGAACGCTTTGGTTCTCAGCTTCTCCATCTGCATGGTTATGGCATCATTACAACACAGCTTGAGTGCACATCAATTTGCTGGTCCTCCCAAGCCCAAGTCTTTAAATGACAGCTGATGCAAAACTAAAGAGTTCCTTCTCACATGACATTAAGACTGGAAAGCACAACAGCATTGGGAAGAAAGGAAGAGGGGAGTCTCCAAAAAGATCAGAGGCCAGTTCCTGAGGTGGGGGAAAAGGCATATGGCCACTAATGTCAAAAGGCACCAAGCTTGTCTGGTGAGATATAAATGGAGCTACTTACCCCACCTAGTAGGCGCAGGGCGAGGGGTGGAGAGAGATTTCTCCCTGTTATCAACTGACTAGTCAGGAGAAAACAACAGACGGCATTTGCTGTGGTGAAGGAGTAAGATGCTACCTTGCTTAGAGGGTGACAGTGCCGACAGGGTCTCTGCTGGCCCCTTCCCAGTAACTGGGAGGCAAGGACTGATGGGGGCATTCGCCCATCAACAGAAATGCTGCTCACTTCACTGTCCCTTTTCTCCCAGAGATGAAAGGCAGCCGTTTCTCCTCCCATTCACCTCCAGCTAGCCTGCCTTTCTAGTTTTTGCTGTTTTCTATATATTCAGAGCAGAATCTACAAGCTGGAAAGCTCCCATTAAACGATGCCAACAAGAACTCTCCATTCACAGCTAACGCTTGGCTGCACACATTCACTCTTATTTCCAAATGTTTTCAGTATGTTTCAGCCTCCCTTCATTAAACATATTCATAATTATTTGCAGCACATCTAAAGAACTTGTACAACAGGTTTGTGCTTCCAAATACAGTCTCCTGCCTGCAAAAAATCAGCATGACAGCACTAGAAAGAGGTTTGCGTCAATCAGGATGTAGAGCTCAGGAAAAGGAAATGAGATGCCACACCATCATGATTTGAGTCAGTCATTTCCACCAGGCAGCAATTTGGCCCTTTACAAAATCCTAGGTATTTCTTAGAGCATCACCCCTCAGTTAACTGTCAAATTAGTCAGCAACCGTGACAATAAATTTCATAACAAAAATGTGCAAAATGGAGACTTCTGGTACCTTAACTGAAAACTTGAACAGCCTAAAGGATTTTTCTAGTCTACACTGTTAATGTAGCACGGTATCTCCGTAACACTTCACACCAGTTACTGCTGTGGCTTTGCAAGGCTATTTCCACCACACAGTTCAATATCCTTTAGACTAAGCAAAGGCTTCATTGAGGAAAGTTACACCAAAGTCTCATTTCTTTAGCTCAGCCCCAAAGAGTCACTTACAAAAGTTGTCAGGGCTTTCCAAAATACTGACTCTTTCAGGCACTTTCATGCATCCTACAGAGCTATCTAAGGAAGGGCATCTTTGGCACTGAAATTGTGCTGTGCTGGCTCTGCAGTGCTCAACTCAAGCGAGTAGGACCCAGCATGCAATTATGAGACCAGAACGGCTCCTGAAGTACACATGGTGCTGGGGCTTCCAGCAATTATTTCTGTGATCCTTAAGACAGAGGTTGTTCAGGGACAGAATGGCTCCTTTAGGTAATTACACTCCCAGGGCTACACAGTGCCTGCAAACTCTCCCCCCTCTACATCACAGGCCAGTTTTTGTGGATCATTATGAAATAAATATGTCATCCTGAAGGATGAAAATATAACAAGCTGTGGCTCATCTGAACCTCAATATTACCAAGTCACCGCTATAATGAAACACAAAATGTTGCTCCCTGACTGCGTATGGGACATGGGTGACTTCCCTATCACACACTCAGCCCTTTATCAACTAGGATCCGCAATTAAGCTAACATTTGTCTAACGAAAGGTAAAAATGACTATCTGGGTGGTGTCACAGCTGCAGGCAGAGCAGTAAAGGCTCTAGAGCATCCTGAGTGATCAGTCCCACATGTGACATTCTCCACTAAGCTTTGTTCTGGCAACACTCCCACTATTCGAGGAAGGAAATGCAGTATTCTCCTCCTTTTTTCTGCGAGGCTGGATGTAAAGCTTGGAAAGCAGAACAGCCTTAACTACATGGCAGGAGGATGGTAGTTCATAATTAATTTTCCACATGAACTGTTGGCCGCCCTCCTCTTCCTCTTTGCTAGGCTGCAAACTGCCAGTGGATACTCATCCAAAGAGTAGACATGCCACAGAGCAAAAAGCATGATCATTATTAGCTAATACTTTATAGTGTGTGCCAGTCGAAAATAAGAGGTAAGCGAGCCTGGGCACAGTGAGAGCAGTACCAGTGCAAAGGCAGCCCTGTCTGAAGCTGCTTATCATCTGAGATGCAAAAATGAAGGGGACAGAAAAGCAGGATGGGGAGAGTGAGACAGATAGGAGAAGGCTGCAAGCAGATATGGAAACGTGGTCTCAGAAGAAGGTTTTGAGTCACGTAATTTCAAAACATCTGCAGCCCAAAGAAACACACACCCTTTTCCACCCCAGTTGCACTCTGGCCAAGACATGGCCCATGGGCTGCCAAGCACCAGCTCTGCAGAGGACAAGGGGCTCCAAGCTGCTTCATCTTCCGAGAAAAAGAAGGTGTACTCCATTCAGAATTGGCATTTTCCACTCCTCAGTCTCCAAATCTCTCAAAGACCAGAGTGCAAAGTATTTACAAGGAGGTCATTGGTCCTCCCAGGAGAAAGGTCTCCAGAAGACAACAAACCACGTCACCATGCTCTCTGAAGCAACACTGCAAACATCAGAGTCCAGAAGGCAGAGCCACAGGCTGAAGCCCAGGAACAAGCCCATTTGTATGACTTTGGGCAGACCCATTGAATTCTCAGTACTTCAAGAGTACAGGT
This sequence comes from Aquila chrysaetos chrysaetos, assembly GCF_900496995.4. Lineage (NCBI taxonomy): Eukaryota > Metazoa > Chordata > Aves > Accipitriformes > Accipitridae > Aquila > Aquila chrysaetos. The sequence continues at coordinate 13,682,891 of NC_044025.1, forward strand.
AAAGGACTATTGTATTACTCTTCTGTGATTGATAGCTTAAGAATCTCATGTTAGTTTTGGAGTTTCTTACTTACTTTCAGAAATTCAACTCAGTACTGTTGCTGATATCAGCTTTTTAATTCATTTTACACCAAGATATTTGTTATCAGAAATTGTGCTTGATGTGTGTCAGGTTGATGGATTCAATAAAAGCCCTGTCAGGAGAAGTTGAGTGAATAGGGTTGCAGAAGTGGTGTCATCAAGGAAATTGATATGTTAACAGCCAGTCTGCTGATCTTGCAACAAAACATGCAACCATAATAGCCATTTTATTTCCTCACCCTGGCAAAACAGTTCAGAGAAATACTACAAAACATTTGCATAAGTGTTACTCATACAAACAAACTCAGTGTGCTCACTGATAAAAAACATACATAAAAAGTGATCCTGCATGCCGCCCTGTTTACCTATTTGGTGTGCAAAATCAATCAAGAAGAATAAAGACTTTATTCAAAACAAAGCTTTGAATTTAACTTTGGGAATTCAAGCAGACATCCCGTGACGCTCCAACTGAACTTTTCCTTCAGTAACGTAGGAGGACGATTTTATTGACACATTTTCAGACACAGCCAGTAGACCTGCACCCCTCATCAAGTCATAAGAAAGTTGCATTAAGGTCTTACTTTGACATCCAAACCCACAGGCACATAAAATCAGTTTTTGTTTCTGATTTAATAAATGAAATCACATAAGAAGTAAGACAGATTTGAAGAGAGAAATAATAACTTTTTATCAGACCACATAATACAGGGAGTGAGAAAAGGACACCTGCCCACTGCTCTGCTATAGGTCAAGCACAGCTTAAATACGCAAGCTCTCTGCTTCACCTGTATCAGACCATCACAGCTGCAACACTACTGTGCTGTCCTGTAATGCAAAGAGATTTTGTTAACTTGAGCTGATTTACAGAACATTTGGGAACGGTAAAAAATGTGATGTTGAGATTCAACTTTTAAAAAAGAGAAATAATATTACAGCCTAAACAAAGCAAAGGGAAAACTTCCAAAGCAATTCATCTGAAAAAGGTGAATTACATTGATGATTTATATCCATGTAATGAAGACAATTAATTGCTATGAGACCCATAAAACACATTAAATGAACAGGGTATTTTCCAATTCTACTTGCAAGATAAAATTTATTAACTATGTTTAATGGCTACTTAAAATTTTTCTTACATATTTATTAAATTTGCTTTTTCAGCAGAACAGAGCATTTTACTAACCGGATTCTACTAATCTAAAAAATGAGCAATTTAAGAAAAAAATATTACCCTGCATGTTATCTAGAGATCCATTTAAAATATTCCTTACACAATAAGATTACCATCACCACAATTGCATAAATGCTGCTAAAAGGGAATCTGCTTGTCTCGCATGCACAAACAACATTCTGCCGCAAAGATGAATGAGTTCAGCTAGCATTATTTGGACATATGTTGCCATTTCCAGCAGAGATATGGAGCAAATGTGGGTCCTGATGTCATCTGGTCCTACTGTAATCACTTAATTAAAAACTCCTCTACTTGTGAGGGCAGGACACATGGAAGAAACTGGCTTAGATCAGAGCAGTGACCTCAAACAGATCCACATCCAAATCTCATGCTTTGCCCTATAGACTCAGCTGCTCAACCAAGGCTCTATTCGATGCACCTATTGCACTTGTGATTGCATGCAAATCAGGGACAGATGTTTACTGCTTAACAGTGACCTAGAAGTGACTGTTCCTTATTTACCGTCTGTAAAATGGGGATAAGTAGCATTTCTGTCTTACAAGGGTCTCACAGGAACAGATAAAGTTGATTGTACTCAATTATTCTGGTAAGTTCGCGTGAGCCCCCAGGATGAAGAGAAAGGATTAAAAAGGGTCTCAGCTACTTGAATGAACAACAGCAGTGTTGCCAACTCTTTAAACTTTAGCACAATCTTCTCAATCTGCAATACTCTTCTTCAAGATCAAGTTTCCATAAATGTGAGCTTTCCTTAAATAAGAATCAAGTTTTTAGATCGGACGGTCACAAAGTAAAAGGCAAAAATATGACCAAAGTCCAACCTAGAGTTTAATGCCTGAATAATAGCTTTGCAGAAATCAATTGTATGGTAAATGCTCTTTGTCCTCGGAAACTGTGAGGTTCTGCAAAGTCCTGCACAACCTCTGCATTGGAGTACTACTCATGCTGCAGTCTGAGATGTGAACCTTAGACTGAGAGGTGGCCCGACTCAGGTGGGAGGGATGTGGGGAGCTCATCTCACCACCATCCTGCCCAAGGGTCAGCACCACGGTCACACCAGCAACCAATAGCTCTGGTGCAGATCCTTGCACGCCCTGGGGCACCCTGCATACCCAGCAAAACACACATGCTCATTGCAAGAAAGATTTACACTTTCACCTACAAATCTCACACAGAAACAGGGAATAAACAAATTGCTGTGATTTCTACATTATAGTAGTGCAAAATATTTCTCTGCAAAAGTCAAGAAGCCCTCTTGATTATGAAATACCTCTCCTACAGCCTTCCCCTTCAGGTATTATAATCACAAGAGCAGCAGCTTAGAAATAAACAAAAGTGGAGATGGTAACAAAAGCATGAGCAATATTTAACAACCTCCTCTTCTAGAAACCAGGTGCCACCGGAGCAGACAGACAAACAGAGCAAGCAGTGCAGTGGTTTTAATGATGGGAACCTCTCCTCCCTGACAACAGTGTTGTTTTCTTGAAACACCTGTACAAATTAATAGCATATGATGTGGCTGGAACAGCTCTTTCTCGACCCTCAACATTTAAAAGTTAAGTACCTAATTTAAGCTATTCCCATCAACTTTTTTCTGCAATCGCTGGAGATAGGCAGTCTCCAGACCAGCAGAGCTCTGCTGAAACATGAGAGTTTGAGCCTACAATTTCCAGAGGTAACATTACTGGTGCAACCAGTTCAAAAGCAGGAGAATGAACGCACACTCACCTGGATGCCTCGTGTTTTCTTAGAGACTTAAAAGTCTTGATTTCCCCTCCACGTAACAGCAAGTGCAGGTGTTATATTGCTTCTATACTTTTCTCAACAAGACTATACCGCTGGTTCAGTCATATAAGAGTAGTCAATACCCACGTGTTAAATGAAAAAGAGTAGCATTATCTGATACCATTCTACCAAGATCTGGGAACCAACACTTTAAATTTGAGGGTTTTTTATCAGCAAACTTTGCCTTCACAGAAATAACTTGGCCTCGATAAAAGAAGCTGTAGAATCAGAGGCTCTATTACTCTAAATGCTTCTATAGCACAAGCTTTGTCCACAATACATTCCTTAAGTTCTGGCCCTCAATTTCTCATTAAAAGATAGTTGCATATTGCCTTGCTACAGTTACAGCATAACCAAGGCAATGTTTGCGTGTATATGAGAACGTCCACATATGCAAAAATTTTAACTGCTACACAACAAAGGGGGCACATATGATTATCCAAGAAATTGGTATTATTCTGTCCTTGGCAAACAACAAGAATATACAAAGCACAAAGGAAAGTACAGGGCTGTTATTACAAATGGGCTACTTCAGCATCATTTATTTTTTTTCATCTCTGACCCTCTGAACGGCAGACATTAGTGAAACACAACAAGTGGGATTTCAAAATGTGGATGCTTATCACCAAGTATACATCACCAACAGCAAAACACAACCACCAGCAAGCATTTTGTTCAATAAAGCACTTGACATAAACACGCAGCCCTCAAGCCCAAGACTTCAAAAATGCTTTACTCTTGATGAATGCTCTCCAAATTCAGGGAGAGCAAAGGTTATTTATGTAGGCAGTATGAGCATGGCACATATAGAGCAATAAACACGAAGGCTGCTAATTTTCTATTTTCCCCCATATATAGATATTCAGAAAAGAGCAAAAAGACAAGAGCAGAGGGAAAATAACATACCTTACCAAACCTGAATGTTGAACACAACTCGTTTCAGAGCAACATTGGTATGAAGGTAAGCTCCTCAGGCGACCACCAACTACAATTCCTTTCTGAGCTCCCCAGAGGCTCCAGCTCTCCCTTGTCCGTGTCCCTGAGGAAGATGCAGTGTCCTCCAGTATTTCAGAGCCTCAGCTGCAAAAGATGCTGTTCAGAAAAAGGAAAGAGAAGAAGGTGGGGCATTAAATTCTAGGATCACTTGTTTGGCAGATTCAGAGCAGAACATAAGACAACATCAGATAGGAATGAAATGTCAAGGCAGGACAAAGAGTCTGTGACAATCCATCATGCGTGGCACCTTTGGAGGGCAATCTTTGAATTCAAGAATTGCGGTGCAAAGCTATTCTTGCTTTACAGTCCTTTAATAGTGTCCCTACACCAGGAAACAAATGCCAGTCCAGCTGCTTTTTATTCCAGTTCGATATTATAATAAGAAAATAAATAATACACTTCTCAATAGGGAATATATTAATTCATTATGGCATTTCTGCAGAATAACAGGACTTTCATATTAAAAGCAGAGATATCACCTCAGTCTTAATACTTTGCACTGTTAAAATGGCTCTTGCTCAAGGAATTCAAAGCTCCTAAACAAGCAATCACGTTAGGACCTCACAGCTGATGGGAAGCAGCGACTCTCAGCCCAAGGTGCAGCATACAGATTTCCAAAGGTCAGCCTCCAAAGCAATTGTCAGAGACAGGTAAATGGCTCGAGCTTTTCTGGGAGGGTAGGGGCTCAGCATCACCATGTTTTCTCCCTCGCTATCACTGCTAGATGTGCTCAATGTTTCCAGGAGGTTGGACCCTGGCACTGAACACGGACATGGGGGCCTCACTGCGGACACCCAGGTAAGAAGACAGCGATGGAGACGACCGCCTGGCAGCAACACTGCCAGCAACCAAAAACCTTAAAGAAGGACCGAGAAATTCAAATGTTCATCACTGTCATTGCATTAATCATCCCTAATCCCTGGCATAAGGGGAAACACTCAAAGGACCATCCTTCCCCCACCCAGACAACACAGCCTGGCGAAGCAAAGCCAGGCAGAGCAGCACGCCGCAGGCGAGGACTCAGCAAAGAACAGGATCCAAACTCCCTAGGTCGGATACATACACGCTAGGTGGTTTGTGTCCTTAAACTGGGCTCAGAGATACTTTTCTAACATTAGCTCAACAGAGCAGCCATGAACATACTCTAACTTTGCCTAGAAATGCAAAAAGAGAAAAAAAAAAAAAAAAAAGATATACAGACACATTTATTCCTTAGAGGTGTCCTACACAGGAGAAAGCCTGTGGCAGCTCGAAATACCACAAAATCCCATTACATCTTCACAAAAAATCATTACCCCATGAACAGGTTACAGCTATCTGGAAAACCCATTAGCTTCTCGGCTTGCAAGAAGGAAGATTTCACTAATCAGCATGTAAATCTGTCCATACTGAAAGTTAGCATCATACTGTCTTTTTACATATATATATATATATAATTTTTACCAAAAGTCCACATAGCAAGCACTGTCACACAGATCAGAACAATCAAATATATTCACTTCATTTAGCACTAATTACTTCACTGGACCTTGTATATGTGGTTTATGTTACATACCACACCTAAAGGCTCTACAAGTGGACAATCTTGTGAGATAGCCACAACAGCAGTCAGAGTGCCAGAGCCCAGCCCTGCATTTCTTGGTACACATTTTCAGACCTTCTGCCTCTCCTGAATTCAGACATGAAGGACAAAAGTGGACCTTCACAGTTCCTGTCCTCTTCCAGGCTAACCACAAAAAATCAGACTGCCAACCGAAATGGCTGCTGAATGACTTATGGGTATAGAAATGGATGATGTTGCAGTAGTTTGATCTGCAGGTAGCAGCAAGACCTAATTCTACTGCTTTTAAGGGATTTCTATCTCTGGAGACCACAGTTACAAGTACTTTTTAATTTTTGCTTGTAAATTGTAATGCAAAATTGTCACAAAGAAAATCAGTGCTACATTTTTGTGCATTAACTATAGCATCAGCTGAGTTAAGAAGTAGAATTAACAATAATAGGACTAGATCATCACTGCAAGCTAAGTGCAGGAGCCTGGTCTCAGGTTGGAAAAGATGTGTTTTTGAAAGCTCTATTTAGTGCAGCCTGCCAATGCTCATCGGAAGCAAATCTCTTCGGTAAGAAGTTGGCACGTTGCCTTAATACGCTGCTATGCATGCACATAGAGTTTCTGTCCCATCTGAATTCCTGCACTGCTGGGTGGATCATAAATTACAGTACAGGCAGAAGCATGCACTTCTAGCTCTTGTCAAAGACAAAAAAAAAAAAAAAAAAAAAAAAAACCCCCAAAAAAACTTCCCTCACTCGCAAGTACTACCATTACAGTAATGAGAGCACAGCAGAAGTGAGCTGGAAAATGTTGCTGCCAAGCAGTTGCCTGATGCAGACTGAAAAGGCAGAGTACTGCAAACATGCAGTAATGTGGGAGGATGGGAAGTAACAGGAGGTGTGGACATGGAGGGGAAAACAACTTTGGTCATGACAAAATGGAATCATGGAATCACAGGATAGTTTGGGCTAGAAAGGACCTTTAAAGGTCATCTAGTCCAAGCCCCCTGCAATGAGCAGGGACATCTTCAACTAGATCAGGTTGCTCAGTGCCCTGTCCAACCTGGCCTTGAACGTTTCCAAGGATGGGGCATCTACTATCTTTCTGGGCAACCTGTTCCAGTGTTTCACCACCCTCATCAGGAAAAATTTCTTCCTTATAGTTAGTCTAAATCTACCCTCTTTTCATTTAAAACCATTACCCCTTGTCCTATTGCTACAGGCCCTGCTAAAAAGTTTGTCCCCATCTTTCTTATAGGCCCCCTTTAAGTACTGAAAGGCTGCAATAAGGTCTCCCTGGAGCCTTCTCTTCTCCAGGCTGAACAACCCCAACTCTCTCAGCCTTTCCTCACAGGAGAGGTGCTCCAGCCCTCTGATCGTTTTTGTGGCCCTCCTCTGGACTCACTCCAACAGGTCCCTGTCTCTCCTGTGCTGAGGACCCCAGAGCTGGACGCAGAACTGCAGGTGGGGTCTCACGAGAGCGGAGCAGAGTGGCAGAATCACCTCCCTCGCCCCTGCTGGCCATGCTTCTCTTGATTCAGCCCAGGATACAGTTGACTTTCTGGGCTGCGAGTGCACATTGCCAGCTCATGTCCAGCTTTTCATCCACCAGCACCCCCAAGTCCTTCTCAGCAGGGCTGCTCTCAATCCCTTCATCCACCAGCCTGTATTGGTACTGGGGGTTGCCCCGACCCGTGTGCAGGACCTTGCACTTGGCCTTGTTGAACCTCATGAGGTTCACACGGGCCCACTTCTCGAGCTTGTCCAGGTCCCTCTGGATGGCATCCCATCCCTCAGGTGTGTCAACCGCACCACTCAGCTTGGTGTCATCTGCAATGACCGTGCACCATTCCCACCTCTCTGATACACGAGAGTGCAACATAACAAAATGAAATCTGTGGCCAGGATCCCCACAAGCAGCAAGGTGCAGATGCTCCAGCTTGAATGCAAGATGCTTCCTCCACACTCTGATGATATGCATCACACTAATACAGAGTGAGGGAGGCAGGCCAGGAACCATTCCTAGTCAGCTATATAGTAAGGTAAAAGGCTACTAAAAAATAATGCAAGGAAACATGAGATATAATTTGTGCTGGCTCAGAACCTTCCAGGGGAAAAAAGAAAAAAAAAACCAAAGAACGTATGCCAGTCCTATTTCCCAAACCTGCATGATTTTGCAGAAAAATGCCTTCCCATTCAGTAAGCCACTACTGACTTAGCAGTCAGTGTCCTAGCAGGCAACTGGTTTCCCTCTCAGAGTAAAGGAACCTGGAGAGCCCATCACACAGCTCCTGAGATGCTCCTCGGACCTCCTTGACTTTGGGCAGCTCTAGTGAGCAGCCGCCTTGAGGGCTGGAAAAGCCCGGGCTGATGGTGGTCTGCCGGAGCCACTGCCCAAGGCCAGAGCCCCAGGACCATTCCACAGCTGCAGAGTGAGATAGACACCAGCATCCCCAATAAAAAAACCCATTTATTTCAGTCTGCAGCTGCTGTAGGAACTGGCACTGCTACTATCTGAAACAAAACCAAGTCTGAACTTACAGAAATGCCCCATGTATTAGAAATCCCACAATTTCAGTTAGTTTTGGCTCTAAAATTTTGTGCTCCCCCCATTCTTCTTTGACCAGAAGTGTGGAGGTAACTGCCAACAAACTACGAACTACTTTCACTGTCCCACAACTTCAGATATTTTTACATTCAGTTTCTGGAGCCCTGGACTGAATGTTCAGGTGCATTCCTAAGTTAACCTAATTAAGCGATATCAGATCAGTCTTCAAGTCACAAAAGCAGGCATATAGATGTGCTCATTAATCAGAAAAGGCAGACAAAGACATTTTTCCAGTAAAAAGAGAGTATTTCCCTTAGAGGAGTCTCAGTCCTTTACGGACAGAAAGCATTAATTATACAAAATAACTATATACATTAGACGCAACAAATCAGATCAAATATCAAATTTGAAGACACCACTTCTATCTTGAGATGTTCCCAGACCACAAATCAATGAAAGCTAGGAGACTCACAGGAAGCCTTGCTATCCCTTTGCCCTGTTCTCATGCTTTTCTTTAGGCATCAGCTATTGATCACTGTCAGGGTGAGAAGAGGATCCGGGTGGACCCTTATCTGACCCAGCATGGTCATCCTTATATTTGGGTGTCATATAGCTTAAGGTGCAGCTTGGGCCTTGTAGCTAGATATGGCAATATTGGTGAGCATTTGCAACTTTAGATAGGGCAAAAAGAGGTATCTAGAAGCTGAACGACATACTTGAAAGCAAATACTACAGTACAGTAGATACTCAAATTAGTTATTAGTTTGTCTCATCAAAAATTAGTTACAATCTACCTAACTGCAATTGAAGAAATTAGTTGGGCATAGAAAAGATGAAATATTTAAAGATTCTGGTGACTTAAAAATAATTGAAACCATATCTCCTTGCTTAAATATTAAATTTCTTTTTTTTTTTTACTGCTAGTGTCACCATTAAGAAATCAAAACTCCGTATGTGTGTGCATCCATGCAGACATGTACAACACACTCAGGTATATGTAACATGTTCATATATAGTCTCGTAACTTCCCTCATTCCTTATAACTAAACTTGGGTAAACATGGTTGACTAATACAGAGGAGCTCTACTGGTAGAGCCAGAAGAAACGCTGTGAACCAGGCAAGGGAAAACACATTTTTATTGCTAAGTATTTAACAAGGTCAACTTCCTCTGTAAGTGCAGGGAAAAAGATCCCACAGCAGACTCTGAACACAGCAGGGGATTATACCAATTCATTAGCAGGTATAACTTCTAATTACAGCCTTGGACATTAGTCCCCATACAGCTGAGCAGGCAACAACTGCTGCATTTTGCCATATCCTCAGGATCGAGCTCACTGTTTTCTACTGAGCTTCAGGACAGCACGGCTTAATGCAATCCCACCTCACTAGCTTCGGCCGAAAGCAAGGGTATTCACTTATCTCAAAGGATGCTCCTGACTCCTCACAGCTCAAGTCCCAAGAGAAGCCGGCTTCTACATTTTATAGGATTTGTTCCTCTGCTCCTGCTGCATCAAGGAAGCTGTAGGATCAACAGCTCATCCTGTCAGCTCCATCTCTGGTAAAGATCTCACATTAATTTAGTGTAAAGGTGACACTGGTGAAGAAGGGAATAAAATGAGGCTTTGAATCCCTCCTTCCAGAAGGCTAATGGTAAAAAATTGGTAGCAATGCAACTTTGGCACCTTTCCAACTATAACACTTAGAGCATTGCCCACAGCCGTGTCCCAGACATACTTTATCATTCACAATGTCTCAGTACAAAACATAAATAAAACAGAAGTCGCCAGCACTACCGGCACTCAGCTGTTTTGAGGCTTTCTTTTCCTTCCCTGCCAACAAAACAAATAGTAAAATAGCAGAACTGCAATTCAAGTGATAACATCCATGATTAGGAAATTTGGTGGAGGTTAGTGGTGTGATGGAGTTCCTCGGGAAATTAACTCAATTAAAGAATGCAGGCAATAATAAAATGAAGAACACATCCACTGAGGTGAATATAATGGAATACCATGATGTTGCCGAAGATCAGCACTGGTTTTTGTCATGCAAGTGCAAACTAAGGGTACCCAGGAAAAAGGAAATAAGAGCAGTGGTTAACCATGCTTGTTGTATGAACTATTCCCATCATAATAGTATTAATGTTACATTACAAGGTTCAAAAGCATGATTAATATCTTGCTGGGTTAGAAGATGCTAAGACACTGCACAAGTCTTGCTGCTGTTGCATATGAGTAAATAATTTATGAAAATGAAATCCAAGAAATGCAGTGGAAATACTTCCAATTTGAAATAAAACATGCCTGCTGAAGAAAGGAGCTTACATTAACGAAGGCTGCTTCTTAAGTTCAAAAGCATTAAGTTGCAGGCTACTGTCTAACTGTCTAGCTGCTAACACTGCATTATACTATTAAGTTTTTTTATTATTATTACTCCTCCTCCTACTACATTCTGGTTACACTATAAAATAAGATCTCTTGGGCTCCTTAGATTCAGACGTTTACATCTGCCCTTGTGCTGAAGCTCTTTCATGAGATTATTGTTTCTTCTGTCAGTTCAATTGAAAGCAATGATAAAGTTATAGCAATGCATATGTCCTTGTCAAATAATGCTTTCAAAGGGTTGGAGGCACATTTGTGGAAAAAAAAAAACAATGTTTAACTGACTTTCTGGATTTAGGAAAGAATGGGTATCAAACAGCTTGCACTTAACTGGTGAGATCTTCAAAATAATTGAGTAATGAAATAACCCCAGTTCTTCTTCTAAACAAGAGCTGACAGGTTTATATCAGAGGCAGCTGTGTGATACAACCTTTGCTGATATGACAATATCTAACTGGATTTCCTCTTTCTCTAACTTAAAATGGGAATTTAACTAGAGAACAATCATGTCACTCATCTTAGTATCACAGTTAAACCGCAAGCCTTACTTCCATGTTGAGTGTGGTGTAACTGGCTCCATCAGGACTATTCATAGCAAATTTGAAGCATGTTTCTCCAGCCCAAAGTGCATTGTACCAGCAATAACTTGTTTCCCAGCTTGCTAAAAGGCTTCATTTCCAAATTTAGGATGGCAGAGTCCTTAATTCATTCGTAAGGCAAAGTCAGCGTCTTTCTTTTCCCTTATCCTCTTTCTTTATCCCCTTTTTCACTGATCCAGGGACAGACTTTTTGCAAAAATTGGGACAGATTATCTCCTTTCCAGCCGCCCCTCTCCTCCTGTGGCTCACACAACCACACACCTCTGCCAGGGTGTTACAAGGGTGAGGGCTCCACTCTACAACCACAGCATCACCGAGGTGGGATGTGCTGCGAAAACCCCAACTGACTCAAGGGAAACAAAATTCGTCAACATATGCAACAATGTAGAATAAATTATGTTAACCGGGGAAAAACATTATTTTTGGATCCATTCCAAGATAAACTTCTATGTGCCCAAATTTAGTGCACTGAGAGTCTTCTGGGATATATTTTCTGTATTCTGTAATTCAGGTACATTCCAGGATGAAGAATGCTGTTTATTACTAGAAGGTTCAAATATATTTGGATGTCTTTACCACAGCTGATAGCACATAAGTGGATCATATTACAGGATCAGGACATGAAAGCATAAGCTTTTTATAAACATACTGTACTTCTCTTTCTCTGTATCAAAGGTATTATCTTGACCGCTCTTAACTTTAATTTCATTTGAACTCAGTGCATTTGTATTTTGCCATCCAAAACTGACTTCTCTGTATCTCCTTCAGACACGTTTTCACCTTCCTTTTGCCCCCCCCCCCCCTTTTTAAAATTTATTTTTGTTCAGGGACTCTCTCTTTTTAATACTTCAGATGAAATTTCCCAACAGTTCTGGCACTGGCCTCACTCTGCTCTCACTGGAATTGGTGAGATTCATTACTGGCCTGCATTAAGACTGGTCATAAGAAACAATTATTTTTGCTGCCCTAATCTGTCACTCTTCAGAGATACTCTGCTTTGTGTTACTGCCATTTCTAACCCGCTTTCTGTTAGAAAATGAATAAGTAAATGCATATCTCCATCTACTGTTAAATGTCATTGCTAAGCAAACCTTTCGTCCTTTGCTGAAGTTGCTTATCTCTAAAGTTTTTTATTTAACTCTGTTACTTTATTGTTTATCTCTGTGGAACATATTGGGATAAGCTGGTATACCAAATGTTAGAGAAAATACAAGTATATTGGATTCTGTGGCACCTGGAGGACACACTGCTGTCAGTCAGTTGTCAAGCCAGAATCCGAGCAGGGTTTTTTCATTATAAATTCAGATTATTATTCTCAATGTTTTGATTTTAAAAGCCACACATAGCATCAAACTCTGATGCATTTCCTGAGAGTCTAAAATGTGATTCTCCTTTGATGCTTTAAGCCAAATTTAGTTATATTAGGAAAAACAATTGGGTTTAGTCACTTTTCAAACTTTGAAAAGTTTTGTCATATAAATTAGTTGTATACAATGTGCTGTCACTCTGGAATTCCCATCTGTTGCTGTAGTTTTATACTGTTACAAGCCAGGGGAAAGGTAAGAGTCAACCAAGTCTATAAATGACACACAAAGGCAGCCTCACTCAGTGCACAGATCTGATACATTAGACTGAAAAGTACATCAAATTCACTGACACTTGAAAAACACCAACCTAACTTCTGAAATGTAGCTTTTCCTATGTGGATCGTATATTTGAAGAAAAAAACCCAACTTGAGCTGGAAACCAGCATAAAGGCTCTAGAGATTTACCAGGCTTTTAAGTGGTTTAATTTCAGCCACCGGTACAAAAAGGACAGAGCCGGGAGGATACAGAAGAGGGCATGCAGAGGGCTGGCAGAGCATCGGGGAGGAGGCGAGGGTGAACGGATGCCTGCATCAGCTTACGAGGACTGTAAGGGCTGGGTGAGTGCACTGGAGAGCCAAGAAGAGGCCAGACCAGACCTGGGGCTGCAGGAGGATGTCGGAGCTTTCCAGGAGAAGTGTCAGGAGTTTGGAGAAAGTTCATGCAAGTTAAAAAGGACCATACAGAAACAGGAGCACATGAAAGCCCCAGAAGGTGGCCTTTTGGTATACAGCCATCAACATATTTGCAATTGCAAATCAAGAATCCCTTAATGTCTTCTCCCCTTTCCAAGTGCACGTACTGCTCCAATCTACGCTTTCTGGACCAGGCCATCTAGTCTTACACACTGAACTACAGAAAACCTTCAATAATGAGTGCAAAGCAATGAGCAATCCAACATGGACGCACAAGGCATCCGTGCCTCAGACTCCACGTGAGAACGATCTTGAGTTCACCCATGTAAACACCTCCTGCTGTCTGCTCTCAGAGAGAGAAGGTTAGATGGACTTTTCTAACAAGTCACAAAACTATCTGAAATACTCTCGTTCACCCATAAAATAAGGCAGTGTCACAGTCTTTCAGTCGGTAAAGGCTGGCTTCCTCGGCGCACTGTAAATCCTAACGAATGGAGCAGAAATATAGCACTCAGCAGGCTGCACGGCAGAGCCAGCCTGAACAGCAAGTATCTGAACTGCCTTCAATCTCTTTAGGTGCTCAGTAGTCTCAGAGCAATCTTTCGATTGTGCTGAAAACCAAAGCATCTAAAAGTAGGCTATCAAATGTAAGGGAATTTAGAATAACTTTGTTATGAAATAGGCTGAATTCTCTTCAGACATAGCTCAAGACTGCTGACTCCATTTGAGGTCCATGATTAGTAGACCCCAGCCACAAATACATCACTAAGTCCAGGCAGAGGTTGGCATGAGATGAAGAGACTCATTTAGCCACCGTCTGCAAAGAAATCATACAATGCACCTGAACCTCATCTAAATCTAGACATGACCAAAGTATAATAATGAAATACAGATGAAAACTATTCATAACAGGGGAGCACTTGAGACAGAAATTGGCCTTATCACTGATAAAATTTTTTTACTTCTACAGATGAACATTTACATATCGAATTAACAGTGCTTACAAGATAACTGGCTGTGCCATCAGGTGGTTGGATCCCCAAACTCTCTTCCACCCATAGTTCATTATGCCAGCAAGTAATTGTGTTCAATTAAAATCTCTTCAGAAATATGATCCCACAGAAATCATGCATGAGAGTTTAGTGTGCTTTGCCTCTTTCTAAAGTCCTTCTAAAACCCCAAATAATAATATTGTCAAAACTCTACTGCAGTTCTGCATGTATTTTAAGTCAATTAGCACAAATTTATCTCAAGGGTAAATTTTTTTCAGTCTGCTCACCCTTAAACAATTGGATACTGCAAAAAAGCCTACAGCTATCTATCTGCATGGCACTGCAAACATTTTGAACACCACTAAAATAAAGTTCATTGACCTGAATTTATCTCTGGTGTAACTGCATTGACTTCAGTGGGCTTTTGCCAGTGATAAATTTGCCCACTGGGTTCTGGGACACAAAATGACTATGAAATCACAGCTTGTAGAAATGTCAATGAACAGGTTTGGATGTGGGCAAGCCTGTGTATCAAGAAACTCTTCTCATTACAAATCTGCAAACCTTTGGCGGTTTGCAAAAAGCTGCTCTTAGAAACATTTTGAAGAGCTATAGACTGCTCAACCCATGATAGATTATAATCTGTGAAGGCTGCAAGTCTAGAAATGTCTATAGCTCTGGGTTTCAGTGGGGGCTTTTGGCGCTTCTTTGACTCAAGACAAATTTTCAGACTTCAAGTTTTCATGAGTGTGTGAGCATGTGCGTGTCTATACGTGCATGTTAGAGTCACTGCTTCTGGGTTCTTTCTGTTTCTAAAGAAAAGTATTTTAAAAGTCACAAACTGACACCATTCAAAGAAATTGAAATGCCCGGTGAAATTCCCAATAAATAAAAAATCAGAAAGGCCTAAGTTCATACAGTCTGATGTCCCTGAAGCTTCTAAGTTTCAGAAGCCATGTGGTTTCAGATGCCCCTTAACTGCCTCTCACTAGCAACTTCAGAAATCTTGATGCAATCTCCTGAACTCCTGAGCCAACCTGAAGTTACAGCCACATGCTCTGCTCTTCTGGAACAGCTACTGAAAGGCCTGAATTTTGCCAGCTCTGACCTGCATTCAGAGCAGAAGTAGTTACATATTCCTACTAACTCATCCGTTCTTCTCAAGAAAAGCATTACTGCTCTGATTGCTCACTAAGCTTGAAGAACGGCATAGGAAGATGGCACATGCACATCACAGAAAATATGAAGCAATAAGCAGAGGGAGGAAAAAAGTATGACCAAATTCTCAGCTGGTGTAAGTCAGCCTACTGTTTTTTAAGTTAATGACTACAGAGCAATTTTTATCTTTTTCAGATCCATACCGTGCATTGTGTTTTTGCAAGCAATCCAACAAAGAGATGTGACAACCACTATCCAGCGATAACCATTTTACAGTGGCCATTACAATTACACGCAGGCAATTATCCCAGTGCCAGAGATTGATGGGAAGTATGCTTTCCCTTTTCTATTTTGCTGTGAAAGGACAACAAAAAGTAGTTAAAGTATATATTAATGGTTCTTCAAATAATATACTTGATTACATCTACTGCAGAATATTTTCCTTCATGTTTTTGTAATGAATCTGACCATGAAAAACAAATTTATGCCTACAGTTTGTATCATTATAAACTCAACTCATTTGATGTGGAAAACCTACAGTTTAATTGCTTGATTTAGATTTGGCTGGTAAAATGCGTACTGAAACATTACTCTTTTAATTATGTTAATTTATAACTGAAAAGCTAAATTTACAAAGGCAATAACATTAATTATTTACTTGCCCATTAAAGCTGAATATTTATTACCAAGCTAATTGGCTTCATAAGTCTGCCAAAAAATTAAAAATGAGTTTATGAACTGATTTATACAGGAATGATACTGCTGTATCTCTCAGCAGGTTGTGTGTGTTTAATGGATTGCTCTGATATACAAGCACATTTCTTTCAGTTATGACTATAACTATATGTTACATATAGTATTTTCAAAAGATTTTATTTTTTTTCCTTGATACAGATGCCAGTTGTGACTCAGAGCAAGGTCCTTTACTGTTCTGTACCCAAAATCCATTATGCTGTGTGATGGACTTGCACTGGTCTGTAATAATTTACGAAGATTGCATCTCGCCTGCTCATTTAAATGCTTACTGAATGCAGGACTACATTGGGTTAAATCAACCAAAAAGGGAAACACAGTAGCTCAAAATAATCCAGCTCACAGCCAGAATAACAGGGCTGTTAAGAAACAATACCAGTAGTGAGGAGTCTCCATCCTCGCTAATATTTTAGCTTCATTTCCATATGCAAGATAACTAATATATTCAATATTTATTTATGCATGCATCCTCAAAATAATACAGTTAAGCTACTAATGCTTACAGAACAATTTGAGTGTTACCTTAATGTATGATGAAAGGCTAATTTTGATTGCTGTCGAGACAGAAATTCTAATTCCATTTGGCAATGTCTTTCAACTCCGGCACAAAGCAGATACCTTCTCTTCCTCCTTATGTTGCTTAAATATAGAATCATAAAATCATTTAGGTTGGAAAAGACCTTTAAGATCATCAAGTCCAACCGTTAACCTAACACTGCCAAGTCCACCACTAAACCATGTCCCTAAGCGCCACATCTACACGTCTTTTAGACATGTCCAGGGATGGTGACTCAACCACTTCCCTGGGCAGCCTGTTCCAATGCTTGACAACCCTTTTGGCGAAGAAATTTTTCCTAATATCCAATCTAAACCTTCCTTGCCACAACTTGAGGCCATTTCCTCTCGTCCTAGTTCCACCCACCTGACAGAAGAGACCAGCACCCACCTCGCTACACCCTCCTCTCAGGTGGTTGTAGAGAGCGATCAGGTCTCCCCTCAGCCTCCTCTTCTCCAGACTAAACAGCCCCAGCTCCCTCAGCCGCTCCTCACAGGACTGGTGCTCCAGGCCCCTCACCAGCTCGGTTGCCCTTCTCCGGACACGCTCCAGCCCCTCCATGTCTTCCCTGTGGTGAGGGGCCCGACACTGAACACAGCACTCGAGGTGCGGCCTCACCAGCGCCGAGCACAGGGGGACGATCACCTCCCTGCTCCTGCTGGCCACGCCATTTCTGATACTGGCCAGGATGTCGTTGGCCTTCTTGGCCACCTGGGCACGCCGCCGGCTCATGTTCAGTCAGCTATTGTGCTTCTGTGAAAGCCCTCTTTGACTGAGGCCTACTAATAATTGGTCTGCAGATTGCACAAGATAAACTGAATAGGAGAGCCAACCCTGAGACAGCGCTCACAGGAACAGGAACTAGTACGTTCAATATTTATTTATGCGGGTGTCCTCAAAACAGGATGATTAGGTCTAGATTACAATCAAAACTTGCAACCATGGTGTAATTGTATCGCAAAGGAAGGACAGAAGTGTCCAAGAAAGAGAGGCAGTAGGTCTGTGGATTCGGCACCTCATCTTATGTGAGAAGGAATGGATTGAATCACAGTTTAAAACTCTACTACCCTTAATTTTTTCCTGCAACTCCTCTGCTGCTGCCTGCAGCCCCATGGCAGAGCCGGCAATGTGGAACGTGTGAACCTCTGTCTTGGGGAAAAATCATCTGGCTTCAACTGTCAGTATTTCACACTGCCCAAGAGGCTGGATTCAGGACATACATTTTTTTATTATAAAACTGATACAGGGAAAAAAAAAAAAACCAAACCCAAACCCAAAACTTCTAATTGAAAATCTCGGGTTTCTTTGTCCGTGTGTTAGCTCCCATCACAGTAAAACAGACATGAGCCAGGACCACAAGTCCATCCAACATCTGCCATTTCTAAAATTATACAGGACATTGATCCTTATGCCAACGGAGCAGACATGCTAGTATCTCTCAGTGCCCATTTTCTCTAAATACAAAAGAAAAACAGCTCAGTATAACACAGCACTGTAGGGGTACAAGATACAGAACTGGCAAGAGCCAGAAGAATTTGTTAACACCCAAATCCAACCTGTGATGTTGAAGACACACATTTTTTTGATAATTCAATTCAATGCCCCCAAAAATGACAAGGTGTGATATTCCAGGCGAGTACATTAAACCAGGTTGAAACTAGAGCTATTCCATAAACACATCCAAAACAGCAGCGGGGTTGCGTGGCAGGTTGCTGCAGGCAGACCCGCACCTACAAAGCCAGAAGCGATGCGGGTGAAGGCTGTCTTACCCTCAGTCTCCATGTGTAGGTTTCCACACGGCCACTTGCACAGAGTTTCTCTTCATCCTCTTGCAAGAGCATATACTTCGCATCCTTTCTAGTAAGACCTGACCAAAAGGCTGCTGTCATCACTGCAAGGCTCCCCATTAATTTTCGGATTTAAATCAGAATTGCAGAGTTTGTCCTGCCTATTGTACTCAGGGCTACAACAAACTTACGCACATTAAATAGTCACAGAAGCAACCATATCTCTTGCTTTGCATTATCCTATACCTAGGAGTTTGGTGCAACACACTTCTCCGTGGGCTTTTACTGATAGCCTGAACAGATCGGAAATCGATCTATGTGGCAACGTTCTCTGAGATACAATGACACCACTTCTAAAGCTTTGCCTCAGAAATGTTTGACTTATCTAAATTACATCCGCAGCTTCTTCCTCCCAACAAAGCACAGCCCAATGAGTTAATAGCAAGGAATCACTAAGCAGGACAGAGGAGGAAATTTTTCTACCTCTAAAAATTTGTTACTTAAAAAAAATATATATATACACATATAATTAGACCAAAAGTCAAAGTCTCAGAAATATTACTCAGAAAGCTATTATGAGTTAAATTCCACACAAAACTCATTTGTGCAATGCTTCACTGAAATTTCAAAATTTTTTTTAAACTTTAACTATAATGTAAGATACATTTCTTGGAAAAAAATTTATTTCAAACCAAAACCCAAGCCTTTTGTTTAAAAAGCTATAGAAGAAACTGATTTTAACGAACTCCACAACTCTTCTGCTGTTCCGTTTTGGTTTCAGCCCAGTGTTTACTGAACCTGGCCTCTCCCTCACTATTATTAAGGTATTAATGGTTTGGCACCGACTGGTGCCAACACATCAGACTGCAAAATCCAGATCAGGTCTGGCATGAAGTAGCAAACCTCGCAGATAAAGACCCGGTACAAGGCAGTGCTGGTAAACAAGGCTAATACTGCATGACAGACAACTAGCAGAAGAGAGGATGGCAAACAGAAGATAATTGTCAAGCATGTGGTATTTTTAGCAACAATCAACCAAAATGCCTTAGACATCAATTTCAAGCCACTTAATCCTCTTAATGACATGCTATGGCATTTGTTTACAACTAGGGTTTCAGTTTGTTTTCTATAGAAGATTCCCCTCAGACTCTCGCATTCAATGTGCTTTGTAAATAGTTCTGCGAGTACACTGAGTATTAGGTTAGAGTTTAGTTATCACAGTGCTAAATTATTCCAGCTGGGTCATTATTAATTCTCCTAATTTTACTATCATTCACTATCATTACAACAACACAGCACCCTATGGATACATTTATTACAGAGCATAAATCCAGTGCTTCTATAAGATGCTGGAATGCCTCCTCTGCAATCTTTATGCAAAAGCCTGAGGAATGTTTAAAAAGAATTATCTTTAAGACAACTTTTTAAAGGCTTACCTCTAGATTCCCAATCTCCACCCACCTATTACATTTTCGTCTGATGTTAGGTAAGTTTTCTGTATGTGATACTCCACTGCAGTACAGGCTATTGCCCAAGGCAAAACTCTTTCATAGTAAATACACTGGGGAAAGGGATGGTGGAGAGAGAGCAAAGAAGAAGAGTATACTGCTGTATACAGCAATTTCCATTAAGAGAAAGCATTTATAAAGATAGACATTTAAAAATATCTTAATGCATATTCCCCTCCCCTTCAGAGAATTTATGCTACTGCATATATCTTTTTCCTAACACAAGCATATGTTTGATTGGGTCTTGAATCAGAAAAGCAATTCATTCAGGGAAGAGCTTTTAGCACCCACTTAAAACCTGTCAGAGAAAAAGTTAAGCAGATGCTTCAGTGTTTTCCTAAATCAGGACCGTAACTGGATTTATGAGCGTATAAATCCCTCCATGTCATGCATTCGTGCATACAAATTTTGAAATCTTGGTTCCGTTATCAAGGCAGCTCTCTACCTGTTGGCACACCTTTGAGTCTGGTAACGAGAGGCCATAACTCTGTTTTAAGCAGCTGCCTTGAAATAGTCCCGAATGTGCCAGTACTGTTCTCTCCAACTTCCCCAGGTTACCTCCCTTCTTCAGTAAAGTTGCAGCATTTTCAGAGTGTAGCAGTCCACAAACTAATACTAGTAGTAATGCTAGTGTTGGGTTTGTTGCTTCCCTCTAGGGTTGCCTACATCCTTTGTGACCACCATATCACAGCAGCTTCTGTTGGCTGCCTATCAGTTTGGGGGTCCACAGTGACATCCCCTGAGCTCTCCTGAAGCAGTGGTCCCTAGACAGCAATTCCTTATTTTGCCTGTGTGCAATTGTTTTTTCTTTTTAAAGATTGGGGCTCATCCACACTTGGGAAATGTACTTTCTGGGCCGTCATCCAAGCAACTAATGAAAATTATTAAGGCAGATCCTTCTCACACTCCATGGCCAAAATGTCCAATGACATTTGAGTTAAATATTAATAAACGGCTCTTAAGATTTTGTTGAAGTCAGGTGTATAGCCATTAGTAGTTATTGGCCAGCGAATTTCTTGCTACCTGGGAATGTGCACCTCTGCTAAAAGCTTCTACCGATCCACTAATCAAAAAGTTTGAAAGCTACAGGTTTGAGCTCAGCTTTCTCTCAGATACAAGAGCATGGTGCTTAAGTGAGTATCAGACTCCTGGCTAAAGACAAAGTGCTTCTGCTTTCCTCTCTTTTGGATTAGTCACCCAACCAGAGAAGGAAATTAGATTAGTTTGGGCTTAATAAAGCATGTTAGATACTATTTGCTGCTCACAGGTGTGTGCAAGTTCAATAATTTGCTCTGTATCTTTTGGGGTATTTACAAGCCTCTTTTTCCCTTGTACTGTCCTCTGTGATGACAGGTACTATGTTTGCCTTCCCCCGGACTTCTGACAATTGCCCTATTCTCCATGAGCTTCTGAGAGTCGTAAATAATTCGGTGGGTACATTTCAGAAGGCCATGCTGACCCAAATATATCACACTTATCTAAATACTCCTTATCTTGTTCTTGCCTTTGCTTGTAACCCCTTGTTACAGGGAACACTGTTATAGATCTGACACAATTATTAACCTTTCTGTGAAGAGCAGTGCAAAATAATGGCATTTGGTATTTCTGTCTTCTCTGTCTGGTCCATTTATTTGCTTCGCTTTCTTACTGATGGACTTTTGCCTTCCTCGTACTTCCAGTGCTTTTATAAGTCATTTCATAACCTTTATAGCTGTAACTGACTTTGCCTCTCAGTCCTTCTGATTTTAGCCTACGTGGCTGCACAACTGGTATTCTCCTTACCCACACACCTTTTGCTTGCCAGGCTTGTACCATTTTACATTAGTGAAAAGCTCCTGCTGTAGCCATGCTAGTTCCTTACGACACATTTTTAGTAAGATTGCTACTAGGTTTAGATGTATTGACTTCAGAAGAGGCTTGGCTACAACCTTTGGATGCAGAGGAGCTCTAGAAGCCGTAAAATGCCTCCCGTGTGCACTGCCCCAGCACAGAAGACGTACCCTACTATGCCAACGTCCATCCTTCCACCAAGCGATGCACAGCTGGATTGAATAGCACAGGGGAAGGGCTGAATGAAAAGCATCTCAATTTTTCACTCCTTACCCCTCCTCACCATATGCAGTGATTAGAAGGGACACAGCAAATATCCATATTCTTAGGCAATTACTCACTGTGTGAATAATCAGAAGATAGGATGGAGGTCTCCTAGACCTACAGCCCCTGTATCCTCTACACACAGCCAACAACCTATCCCCACATATTGCTGAAGACTAAACTCTTCAGCTATACCACCTTTAGCTAACTCTAGACTGAAACACAAGAACCAGTATGAGTTTGGTGGGATTAAATGCATTTTCTCAAATCATCACTGCAATCTCCTTCACAAAAGATTTTCAAATTCAACAAAAATAGTTTAAAAATAACTGCTTTCTCTTCTTGGACTGTAGTCACTTAACAGAGCCAAGAGCTAGCAATTAATTTCATGTTCAGCTAAACTGATTGAAATGCTATAAGTTGCATTGATTAGCAATGCTTTGGCTTTAAATCTCGAATTGAATTCTGGGGAAACACATAGAGATCATTTAATAAAGGAAATTTGAGAAGCGGACTGTATGCAGTCATGAAAACAATACATACATGCATTAGTGCAGTATGACTGGGTAAAAGGTTTGAACATGCCCCATTTTTTTTTTATTCTCCAAGCAAGGTATTAAAGAAATGGGTCACCAACTGGCAAGACTAAATATCTTCTAGATCATCCTTGGATTTCAGGCACCAGTCTACCCCTGCCCTACACTTGAGGTAGCCATATACACTGTGCAAAACATGGTACCCAACAGGCACTGAGAATCTTGAATCCATCCCTATAAAGAGCTACAGATGAAAGACACGGAGAGGTGGGACCCTTACCTAGAAGAGCTCACAGAGAGGCTGGTGCTGTCCTGGCAGTGGGAAATGGGGGCACACATGGGAAAGAACTCATCAGAGGTCTCATTTCTTTGCTGTGCTACTCCCCCAAAATTACCTAGTCTTTGTGCAGCAGAGCCCCCAAATGCCTCAGCTCTACAGCACTGCTTTAATTAGTAAGTTTGCACAAAGCATCTTCAATATCAAAGTGTGGGGTTTTTCCTCTCCCAACATTTTGCATCCCAGCTTATGTTCCAAACAAGCTCAAAAGGTCAACCCCTTTTTTTAATCCATTACCCTCTGCCCAAACCCAACCTGCTAAGACTCTGCAAAAAGAAGGTACGTGACACATTCTATACTTTGGGCCGTCAACATATCTGTGTCCTAAGCTGTCTTCCTACAGCCCACTGATCGGCATAAGTTATTTTCCTCACTGAGAGCAATACTCTTGTACAACGTTCCACAACCAAATGCCACCTGCCCTTCACCTACACTGTCTTCACAGTTTCTCTCTTGAATATTCTGGTGGCATCATTTTTTCTTCAATACCTTTTGGATTTTGTACACCTTGATCATGACCCCTCTTAATCTCTTCTGTTCTAATGAATATAAACATAATTTTCTTAACCTCTCCTCCTAGTTTATAACCCCTGAGGCCCTTTATCATCCTTGTTAAGACTGTATCCATAATTACGGTACCTAAAAAGATCAAAAGGCATGAACAAGAAAGTGCCTACTTAATACAAATTGTTACATGAATAACCAACATCTCTCCCACCCCAGACTCACCCTTCCCATTCCAAACTGAGCGCTCAGTGTTGGAGGCAGATCAGCTGCTGATTTCTGGACATCGAGCAGTTTAGCCAGGGCAGCCTTTGAAGCTGCAAGGTGCACCACTCCTCCCGAGTGCATACTGCAATATTCATCTTTCTGCTATGCGTGCTAACTCGTTACAGCTACACATATGCATTTATATTCTCCGCAGATAACTGAAAATTCACACCTGCCCATGTTATATATCAGACAAACTGCCCTCCGTCTGTCCATACACAGGCACACATACAAGTTCATATATATATACACGCAGGTGGCAGACTGTTCCCCGCATGTATACATAGGTATGCATGCACACAGATGTAGGGACATGTTTAATACTGTTACCAAGGAAAGGGAACGCTGACCATAACCACTTTTAATACAAGAATTACAGATGAAGATAAGACACCAACTGGCCTTCAGTGCTCGCTGTGGCCGGCATTCGTTAGTTGTATATATCCTTGAATACTCCACTGATAAGAAGTGTAGAAGTCTCCAAGGGATGAACATAAAGTCACAAAAACGCCCAGGGCACTGAAGATAAACACCTTGCAGGGGATATCGCTGTGTCCTTACGGATTATGCTATATGATATTTAGAATTTGGAATCTGCCATAGCAGATCAGACAAGCGCTCTGTTTAGACCAGAAACCTGAATCAGACAGTAGCAAAAGCAGATGCTTCAGGGAAGGGTTTGAGAAACCCTTGCAAACAGTTGTAGAACAACTAAACCACCTGGGCTATTTTCCTCCTCATCTTGATTCACCAGAGAGTTGGCAGATAACCTGAAAAGGAAGAATTTCTCTACCTCTCTCGAGCACCTCCCTTTCAATCCTTACCATTGTACGTTGAATGAGTACGGTCTCACTGCTGTGAAACGAGGTCCAACCCTGAGGACTTCAGCTCTTGAGCTTTTGTCCTTGGTGAAACCTTGTCGCTGTTTGTCCCCAAGCCTCGGCAACCCCACAGCTCCTCCCACACCCACAAAATAGGAAATCACAAGCTCATGACCCACATGCTGCTCTTGTAAGAGGTTCCTTGCAAAATTTGCTCACATGTTGGTGAATCACTTCCAATCTGTTTTGCATAGGCAAATTTAAGGTATTTCATTATGGAAATTTATGCCAAAACATCTTCCCACAGAGCTTCACACTGTCATGGTATGACGCAGTTACGTATGGTCGACACTGCGGTATGTTTTACAGAACACAAGGCTGCGACCTGTTTGTAATGGGGTAATGATCTATGCAAGTATAAAAGCTGAAAATGCATTTATCTGTCCTTGGCATGCTTTATAACTATGTATCTGCTACTCAGCAGGTATAGCCGGTAGTAACAACCTGCAGAAGGAAATGGTACTAAAACTGTAGCCCCGCCACACTTATGACTCTATTTTTCTTTGCCTTATTATCTATCAGAAGATGGTTACTATGAAACATTATCTACATATTTTATCACACCTATATTTATGCTACAGGACCAAGCTGAAAATACCTTTGTATTCCTCCAAGAAATCTCACTGCCTTTACAAGATCTTAAGTTGGTAGTTCTTTATCAGCATCTTATTTATCTAGGCAATTCCCATGCTGCTGATCTTCATCATTACAAAGGGTGGGCGACATACACTGTTGTTTAATACTACTGGCCTTTGCAAAGAAAACGCAGCTCCAGCTTTGAAGGGTGAGGACACTCGGCCGCTTGACTGGCTTAGTGCTGTAGGATGCAATAAACGTTTACAACACGGCTACTTAATGCCAAAATATCAATGCATCAGCACAAACCAGGTCAAGCCTGCAGCTCCCCTCCTCACAGGCAGACCTTCAGCCTCCAAGCAGCACCTAGTACATGGAGAAGATCAACCAGAAACCGTGTTTGCTCAAGCCCTTGACACCCAACACCAGCTTTATCCTTCCTCAAGAAGTTCACCGTTACCGAGCTACTCATCACGCTGTTTTCTGCAGCTCTGAGCGCTCTCACCAAGTGGCCTGGCAAGGAAGACAAGAAGCCCCAGGAATTAGAGGCTTTTTGGGGCATGCAGGTCACGACCTTCCTCTCCCAAAGCAGTGAGCCTGAAGACCCATGTTGTGCTGCAGTCCTCACAGCTCCCCTGCTCAGTGCCACGGAGGCAGAGCCCAGCAGCTCTGGTAGAGCAACCAAAGAGCTGTGATTTCCAGCCTGTCGCTGGTATGACATGGACTCCCAGGGCTTCTGATCTCTGCTTGAGCTGTCCATCATCTGGGTGACCGGGGCCTGGAGCTGCAGGGCAGGGGAAACACCGCTCAACCAGGAATCTCCAAGCTTGAGTTCAGCTACACTTTGAAACCTTAACAAAATGTTTCCATTACATCCGTTTTGTGGTTCTTTTGTTTTACTTGATTTTTAAACAGATTTTTCACTTCTCTCAGAAAAGGACCAACCCTCTCTTACCTTCCCACCAACTAACTGCAAATTTTGTCTTTAAATCAACTCTTTGTGGACGATTCTGAATAGCTGCCACATAGCTACTTCTCATTACAATACTCTGGATGAGATTTTCATATTGTTAGGAGCTTAAAATAATGATGAAGTTCATATTTCTTCTCCAGATATATGTTTGTACGCTAGCATAAGAGTTCTGCTGGTAATTCTACTCTCCTCCAGTAGATGCAAGCTGCAGGAGCTCATAACTACTCCACATCTACTATCTGGGCAACAGCAGTGACAGGGATCAGAATGGAGAGGACTACTATTAAGCTAAAGCATATTCACCACTTTTGGCCTGTAAACTCAGCAAATAATTTCATGAGCTCTCATCTAGTTCTTGAGTGACAAATAATGGGAAAAAAAAAACAGTTCACAGACTTCCTGGCTGAAACAAAGTAATAACGTTCAGTAATGATCAACACGTGCTCTAATTCTTGCCTTTAGGATTATAACTGGTTAAGTAGAGTGTACATACAGGTGTAACTAGGCAATTACATAACCATGAAGATCCATAAATATTATTAAAAGTCCAGCTGATAGAAGCAAATTGCAAAGTACAGGCTTGTGAATGCAAAGCCATCAAAAAAAGGTTGAGCTTCTTTTAGACTTGGCTGGTGGTTAAAAAAAGAAAAAAAAAAAAAATCTTATTTCCTCTTACTGGCGAAGGTACTGGCTTGACAGCCCTGAAGAGTGATCTATTTATTCAAAGTAATGCTGGCAGCAATGGTACACATTTCTTCCAATGTACCCAACCCTGTATCTATTTTCAGTTCCATCAGTAAGCTAAAGGTTAAAGCTATTTATTTAAACCCACACCCACATGCCATTTAAATTGACCCAAATTATTGTCTGAGTTGTAACCTCTCTGTATTAAAGTCCCCTCAGGGGCTGCTTCTTCATTTCAGGCTCGGAAAATTCCTCCCTCGCAGGATAAAAGCAGGGTAAGGAGCATCTCCAAATAGAAATGGAGAAGGAAAGTGGTAGGAGGAGTTCATCTTCAAAGAATGCCTCTTGGTGTTGTGGATACTGCAGAAAACTTCAGTTTTATTAGATAAATATCTAGAGAGGTTAGCTCCAGTCAAAGTACGCATTGGTGATAAAAGATCTCACTGTCATTCCCATTTTAAGGATTCCTTAAAAAAAAAAAAAAAAAAAAAAAGGAAGAAAAATAAAAAGAAAACCACTACATGTTCTGCCTGCCTTGTGCTGCAGCTGGAGTGAAATCCACCAAAACACCCCAAAATGGAAAAGGAAAGGTGGTCGCACACAATCAGCCTGCTATGGAAATAATCCTCTGCAAACAATCCTCTCTGTGCCAGAGGACCAGGAGGACTGAGAAGGAACAGGAGCCTCTTGCAGTCATGCACCAGTTAACATGAGCAAAGTGCCATCCCAGGAGTGAAATTACTCTCTAGGCTGATAAAAGGCAAAGGGAAAGCAGCATCTGGCCTACAATATTTAGCCTTTTCTACACAGTTTAATGCTGTGTGAAGCATGGTAAAAGCAAAGCTTCCTCAGCCCCGGGAAGACAGCTGGCGATGAAACGCAGCAGGGACACCATATGATGGAAGGCTCCTAATTACAAAATCTCTGTCTTGCCTGTCAGAGCAACCGCACAGTAGTACAGGGTAGTTCACAGAGGAGTCAGGGAAAATCAAGCAGAGATAAGACTTGAAATCTATCTCCAGATGCAAACTTCCCATGCCTTTGAGTACAGCTGGCTCCTGGATCTAGCTCCAGCCGAAAAAGATGCGGTTCAGCAAGGTCAAGATATCCCCAAAGTTCAGGCTTTGTCCAACTTTGGCTTCTGATGGGGACCCAGCCATACAAAGACATATTCAGTGGAGAATTTCAGCGCCGATGGGCCAGACACCCAATTCCATCAGCATGAGTGATAATCCCCGGACACCAAGATTCACTCGCACCAACACAAAGCACAAGGATAGGAAAAAAGCCAGTAACCCAAGAGGTTTGAATTTCATTTGATGTTCGCTAGACACATAAGAGAAAAAGAAGGACTTTCTCTTTCAACCTATATAGAGCACCTCATTACATACTGATACTGTTAATTGCTATTCAAGTGCCCAGAGGCAAAGACGCAGTACACTTTTAACAAGCTGAAAAATACTGTTAAATACATCAGTATCATAGAGAGGAAGGCAAACCCCACTAATACCGTGAAAGCAGGCCCGCAGAGAACCAAGGGATGTGACTCCATGCTGATGGACAGACTGGTACTGGTATCCGCTAAAGCTGATTTGAAACCCACTACCTCTATGCCACACTTCAGTCACCACTGTGACTACACAAATCCTCTGAGTCTCCTAATAGCAGCATCTCCCCGAGATCATTGCAGTGACGTGAAGGACCACATGTCAATGAACTTCTAAATCTGGGCTTTCCCTCCTCTCCTCTTCTTTGGTCGCTGAAGATCTGCTATATTAGTGCATCGGCACCATCGGAATTATAAGGGCACCACCGTCTGCTGGGAAGGAATCGAGCAGTGATATTTTCAGCTGTACTGCCAGCATGTTTCTGCAGTACCGTGAGGGGGGAAAAAAAACCTGAAAGAGCTGTCTCAACTCTACAGTAAATATAATTAAGCTCCTGCTAAACCATATGACTTTTGCTAAATTTGAAGCACAAATGACAAAACTGTTTTATCAGCTTTATCCTGAGTAAGAAAGGGATAAAGAATTAGATTTTTACAACTCATTATAAGGCAACCCCAGTCCTGCAGAATCAGCATCACCCAGGCTGTGCGCAGGTGGCAGAGCTGGATGGCTAATTCTTACAACAACAGTAGATAGATATCTAAAACTATCGCTCAAAGGGCTTAAATAATGAGTTGTAAATTAATTCATAATCATTTGCTGTATAGCTGATGAAAAATAAGTCAGATCTCATATGCTGTACAAGTTTTGGTGAAATCTGACAGGTGATGCTTTCAGCCAAGCGACAGAAGCACCTAATGCCAGAGGCTTCATTCGTGACCATGCTTCACTTCCAACAAGCGCTTGTTTTCCGCAAGAGTAAAGTTTTCATGAATTGGGGGTAGATTTGACTAATCTTGGTTAAAGTTTCAAAGTTAACAAATTTGTGCCTAGATGAGAACATGACAAAACCTCCCAGTCACGAGCTTTGATATATATGTTTCTGAATTATGCTAAAGCATTATAAGACCCAAACAGCTCAAACTAAAACCACGTAAAATCAGTGCTGCTGTTTTTAGAAGAATAAACAATAATAAGGAAGAACTGTTAAAAACCAGTAACATAATGTTATTAGTAAACACAAAAGTAGTCAGTCAGGAAAGTACGTAGACTTTCATTTCAAAGAAGAAAAATGGTTACAGAAATTCTCAAATAGTAAAACAAGACTGATAAGCATTAACTCTCCACAAAATTAAATTACATTTTTAAAAAAAAGAAGAAAAAAGTAGGAGCAATGAGTCCTGATAGGGAAAATGACTGAATTAACATATCAAAGGAAGGAGATAGGAGAGTAACCCAGAGGGTAATACAAAAGAAAAGTTTAAGGGACACCTTGGGATAAGTTTTCTTTGAAGTACCACACTTCCTAAAATAATAGGAGGGCTATCTAAACACGCCCATCATGCATCACAATTACTGTACTACACTTTTACTTACAGAAAATTCATTACATAAGTGGAGAGTAAGTGGTCCTGCGGAACAGGCCTAATTAAGAAGCTCTCATAACGAGTGGAATTAGTGTCAGCGATACAGAAGCCAAGTCTGTACTTCAGACCTGGGTGTGCACCCAGGCCACACACGATCCTCCAAAGCAGAGCAGCCTGGTGGTGATTGAAATCTTTACAGCTAGTGTATCTTATGAAGCTAAAAATGGTTCGGTGTCCTACATCTCATCTCTTTCCCCCCATCTCCCATTTCTACAGACTCTGCCTGTCTCTGACATCAGATGCAGCAGACGCAAGATCACCAACAACTGTTACATCACATGCAACTGGCAATACTTCATTTTCTATATATGTTGGAATAAAAAGCCTTGCAGGCCATTAAAATAGCATAAACAAGCCTAGAACTTGAAGACAATTAATGAACCATCAGTTTGCAATCATTTCTGTAGCATGCTGCAGGTGCATTTCCTTTGTGGAGACATTGCATTTTTCTGCAATGGAGAGGAACCCGATTTCTTTAGCAATTTAAGTCACAATGAATGTTTAAGGAATAATTTAATTATTGGGAAGACTAGAAGAAGTGGCACCAGCTGAAGAGATGTCCAGTTTCTACAAAGCAAGAGACTACTCCTGGCTGAACAAGACCAAAGGGTTGTCCACGCTCCGCACGGCGAAACCATACCAAAGAGGCTCCTTTGTTACTTTTTTGACTGTGCTGGAAATGCAGCAATTGTACAGTTTACAAGGAAATATAGACACAGTGTATTGCCTGAGGGACTCCTTGGGCAAGGTCTTTGAGAAGGATCATCCTGCTTCCTTTCCTAAAACCATCCTTGTATTATCACAATGCAGTATAACTTTGGCACATGCATTTATTTTTGGAGATTTAAGATCTGCAAATATTTTACCCTATTTAATTTTTTTTAACTTTAATGGAGTTAATTTTGCCTCAAGTCACTCTCCTTTCCCAGCCCAGCTCCATGACCACCTTGCAGGAGCAGTGGTGTATCCAGGGCAGATTTGCTCACGTGAGCTGTACTGCATCCGAACGGGATAACTCAAAATGAGTAGCAGCAGATACTAATTTCTGAACTTCATTCTCCAACGTATGTGACAGAGGATACAGTTATCTCCAGATGATTGATCTACATCCAACAATCAAATATGTGGCAGATATGATCTTTAGATGAAATTCAGTCTGGAAGTTTAAATGGAAAAGGAAATCAGATAATTAAAACCCTGCCCTTAGTAATACATTTTTTAAAGTGACAAAATCTATAAAAACCTCAGGCAGAAACATAAAGTGCAGCTGAAAGAGATTCATTGAAAACCAAATTAATATTTTAATTCTGTCAACACGGAAAAAAGTCTTTAAATGAGATGAAGTTCAGAATGAGTACCAAGCACAGTGATTTATTGCCTTTTCTCCATAATTTAAATGACTGTTTCTTAATGTTCACTAAATTCCTCCCATAGAGTTTCAGCCTTAGCTTCTCACACAAAAAAAAAAAAAAAAAAAAAGCAGCTTGCACTTTCAGTGCTCTCTGTAGCACTTCAGAAAAAGGAACATTCAACTGAGAAAAAGCCAGTGGTTTTCCAGTAGCCATGCCAAAAATCAATTAGGCTGAAGGACCAGAGATGGGATTAATAAAGCTTTCTTCTCCTCTGTAGCTCTGAACTTACTCTCTAAGCAGTATGAATGGGCTTGTTTGCCATACAGTCTCCATGAACAGTAAGTTTCAAGGAGTGAAACTATAGATATTTATGCACTTGTAATGCAGCACAATGCTTTCAAAGCCAGATCAGCTGTTCAGGGCAATTATTTCAGCTACATACACTTTAAATGGTCTCTCCAGCTTTTACCTTACAAGGTGCTTCCCTTAAACATATCCTCTCAAAAAGCAGTAAAAATAAAATAAATTTAAAAAATTAAAATCACAAGCATTTGGCTTGACTGCTTCTAAGATCCTACAGTAATCACTAAATGGGAGGTTGCCAAAACTGCAGTCCTAATTAAGTGAAGATTAATTGTTAAATTAACTTAAATTTAATACAATTGAGTGCTGAATCATATGAATTGATCAAAAGCACAGCTAGCAGCCATGCGCAGATCCATATTCAATAATATGATTCCAATATTCAGTTGACACTTAGCATACAACCACTTTTATTAAATGTATATGATGATTACCATGGCACTGTCAAGCCTTTCCAGCATTCCTGCCATCTACAGATGCTATTCCTACCATCAAATTCCTGCTCTTTGATATAATTACACCAGCACGTAAAGTACCCCGAATAGGAACAGTTCATGGCAAGGGGATAGGAGAGAGTCATGCTTTTAAAATAACGCAGCTGTCAGCTGTGACTTCCACGTTTCGGGGTAATCGCAGGGACAGAGAACTGCAGCAGGCTGAGACTGGCCCCTGCCAAGCACCAATGTCCAGTCCCACCGTCCCAGAACAGCCACCGCATCTCCCCCGTTTCCCAACTACACAACACCCCCAATCAAGAATTACAAATTAGCACCAAGAACCCAGGCCTGACCCAGAAAGGATTCCATGAAGAAAACAACAGACATCAGCAGAAGGAAGGAATTTGGATGAAAATGCCCAGATGATCCTAGAAGGGCAGCAGGTCCTATGTGGAAAAGGAAAACAACACGAAACCTGAAAACAGTTCTTGCCTCTGATATAGAGAAAAATTTCTTCTTCACCTCAAACCTTGGAAGTAAATTAATTCCAGGTAATCTTTTGGCTGTTTTTACAACAGCACCTTTGCCAGGCAGCTGAGATTTCCAGTAGAACCAGGAGTGGTTCTAAACATCACACACCAACTTGCCAGGTACTCTCGTTAAAAATTTGATGTTTCTAAATAAGGTTAAAGGACAGGGAGAATGGAACTTATGCACTAATATGTGAGCAAACCAGCAACAGTCCCAAGGCACCACAGAATATATGACCAACAAAATGGCAATTCCAGTAGGCACTAAAACGCATCCAGTGTCTTAATGCCCAGTTACGAGCTTGATTTAGTTAATTATAGCCAGATATATTATTATATAGACAGGTCAAAACCCTCCATCCCCAACATCATCTGTAGCCTGTTACACATGCCTTTTATAGATTATTTATGCCCATATTTAAAATAATATACAAAAACATCAGAGCCTTTCATGGGCTTGCCTTTACAAATTAGAAAGCTTTTCTGAACATCATGCTTGAGATAAAATTTAGGTTCCTTCTGATGAAAAATTCAGTGCAAGATAACGAAGCATTCTGATACAAAGGAAAACCAGTTCTGGTGACTTCAGTGAGGGGTTTATTGAACACAAGCATTTCATAGAATCGTGCTGTTCTTCTACACAAAAATAATTTCTATTCCATCCACAAATCTCAGGTTTTAGCCTCTGTGTAACAATCGTGTCTGCCACTCTATTAATTTTATTCTGAGATGCAATGTATTTAGAAAACTACTTAATAATTCCATATTTTCTCTTAGCCAACTTACAGCATCCCTTTCCAGAAATGATCAACATTGTGGGATTCATTCTGATATGCTTACTCATGCACAATGGGATTACAGGAATATGGGATAAAACGAACAAAAATAGCCACTCTGCACTTCCTAAAGCAGGATTTTAATTTTATCTGTCATTGGCTTGGAAGTTATACTCAAATGAGCCTAAAATTTTAAGAATCCCTTAAGGGCTAGATCTGAGCTCCTACTAATTACGTCACCCCACTGAAGGTAATGAATCTGTATGGATTTCTACTAGCTAGGAACTGCAGGAGCAGGAACTTCAGCAAGAAGGCACGCGTGTGTATCTGAAGGCAGCATTTAAATCTTGTAAGGAAACAAAGCAACTTCCATGTCAAAGTCCCAGAAGAGCTGCACTGGAGCCGTTTGCTCCGCTCAAGCTGCGTGAGAGGAATCAAGCGCACGTACGTGCTTCTGTCCCTCAGGGACAGGTGAACTGCTGAGTCTACAAAACAACAGCTGGCTCCAGTTAACTAAACCCAAAGTCATTACTGGTCAAAAAGTGGGGTCTTTGAATAATAGCAAAACAAAAAAATGAATTTGGGGCTTTATTGAAATTTTCATGTGTCCCATCCTTAAGCTCCTCAATGATCCTTTGTCCCTTCCTTACCAGCTTTCAGTCAGGTCTCAATTCAGACACTCTTCTTTCTTTTGCTCATTTAAATGTTCTTCAAATAGTTGATTTGTTCGGATATTCATGTAAATTCCTTCCATACCTCAAACAGATGCATTATTATGCCACACACCAGGATTTGAGAAGAAATACCACAGCAGTATCCTGGGACTCGCTAACTAAACAATAACCCACTTCATCTGCAACCAGCCCACGAGGGCTGCGTGCCTCCGTGCGTGTCCTGCCGGCTCTGCCGGTCGGCGTCACAGCAGCTCACCAAAGTCAGCAGCTCACATGCCCAGACACTACTGGGCTTTGATCTACCAACCAGCTTAGGCTTACACTTTATTTTCAGGATGTGAATTGTTTCAAAGCTTATAAGCTTTGAAATCAAATCAAAGACCTGATTTTCAGTATTAACATTTGTTCTTTAATACCAATTAAAAAAAAAAAAAAAATTTAAAAATCAGCTTGGTTTAGAGTAGGAGAAACATCCCAGCAAATGGATTTTGCATTTGGGATATGCTCCGCCGTGCCTCTCTCAAGCAGCGTGCGGTGTTTGCCTGGCAGTCATCCCTACCACCTGTATTCCGCAGCAGCAGCAGGAAAAGCTATTGGTATTCAAAGCATACCCTAGTTAAGACTACTACCATATGTTGACAAAATATCTCGTATTACATCCTAGGACAGCTGTTTCTCTACCACCTTATATGACATAAGGTGAGAGCAAAAGGAAATTATAGAAAGGAAGAGAATTAAGAAAGCTAAACAACTCGGCCCAGGCATCAATCATTTGTATTATCCTGCTTGGGCATGGGGGAACTTTGCGCAGAAAGCTGGATACTGCTCTCAAAAAGTGCCTCTGATGCACAGATCTACTTCTACAGCCTTTACGGAAAAAATTATTTCTAATTTAAGTCATTAACAATGGTTATTCAGAACTGCCAGGGGAAATATGAAGCACCCTACCACCTCATAAGAATAATGCAATAATCTGGAAATATTACAGCAATGTGTCACTTTCACTTTTGTTCTAAATAAAAAGAGGGAAATAAAAATTAAGTATCATATTACATACAAATGCTAATTCATTCTAGATTTCTGAAGGTCATCCATTTTAGAGTACGGTGCATCTAGACATCTCATTATTTTAAAAAAATTAATTTAGCTGTGAAAGAATATTAATTTTCTTGGAGAAATTTGATCTCACTTTACAGCCTTCCTAACTTCATTAGAAACCTCTTAGTGAAGCATGAGTTGCCAGACACTGTCCTTCTGCAAACTGGACAATAATATCAATCACGGATCCATCAGAAAGAGAAAGGGAAGACAGAAAAAGTGTCACTAGCAAAATACCTTTGAGTGTTTAAATTGTTGTTTTCACATAGTGAGAAATGCTGACTGCTGCCTCTGCCATTGTCGCCTTGTAGGAATACAGTGCTGTGCAAATAAAATTACAATGTGAATGCACTGCTGAACTGGTAGGTGAAAACTATTATGTGCACAATCTTTGCACAAAGAAAATCTACTCTCCTCAGAGTTATTTGTTTAAAAACACTATTCTATTTATATACAAATATTTACACAGCATTGAACAGCACTATGTTGATCTCTTCTTGCATGGAATACATTATATTTTAAAAATAGAACTATTCAACAATTTTCAAGAATAACTATTACAAAAATATCCTTTGCATTGGGAACATAAAGACTAAAAGACACTTCATTGGGTGTTTATATCCTACTTATGCAATGCAATGGAGATCTAAAACAGTTCCATAAACCCTTGGAGCTAGTTGGCCTAGAAAAACTGCATTGATATTAAAAATATTTTTTTGATTACAAATATTTTCATAACCCTAAATTAAGCAGCCTTGAATTACCTTGTATTTACCCATGAGCAGCTACCGTGGATTAACTGGGATACAGCAGCTTGTTATCCCAGAGCCCACACATACATGCTTACCCCAGGGCAGCTTAGACTTAAGAGGTGAATCAATAGGGTATATCCCTAAGATGTCATCCCTAAAGAATAGGAAAAGGTCTTCCTAGATCCAAGCAATATAGTTAATAATATTCTCATGGCACAGATATACTAATTTCTCACACATCTCATGTCTGCCAGGGAGGAAAGATCTGTATGTGGCGTGGGCAACCATACTCAAGAAATCCCCCTGGGGATCAGGCAAGCGCCAGTAATTTCAAGTGAGACTTTGTTATAAAACACGCATTTTTTTCTAAACTGAAAAATACCACGAGGAAATGCTGGCATTTTTAGCCCACCTTGTTTTTCCTTTCCCCGATGACTTTTAAATAAAACAGTACTGAAAACACAGTTAACACTTTTCCTTTATCATAACTCAGTTTTTTTTCCCAGTCAATTCAATTTCTAACATCCATTTGCAAAACAGCTTAAAAGTGTTGCGAAGAAAAACAGTAGTTAGAAATACGGAGGGGCAGGGGAGAGGTGGAAGTTCTCATTTCAAATATAACTAATAAAAAATAACTAACTAGGCTTACATTTAGCAAACAAACATGTTCAATATGCCCAGTTGAATACACCTAGCCTATACTTCACATCCACCTAGTGACATTAGGGGACCAGATACCCCATCATGAGGCACAACTAAGGCTGGTTATCTTTACAACTTTCATACCCTTTAAAAAAAGGAAAAAAAAAACAAGAAAAAAAACCACAGCCCAGGGGGCATTCTCAGATAAATAAGCAGCCACTGGCACGTACCAGACCATCGCTGGAGGCATTTCCAGGGGAAAGCAGCCACGTGAAACCGATCTGCCCTGGCTCGCACCGCCGCCCCGGGAGGCTGCGAAGAGGTGAGGAATTCAAACATGAATGAAGGGTTTTCCTTGCACCGTCCAGTGTAACTCCTCAACACGCCTGGCTGGCGTTACAAAATTGTCTGCTTCAGCATAACACTTGCCAGAAATTATTAACACTCAGATTTCTCACGGAGAAAGATTGGCTCCTCCGCACTACCGAGATGGCTGGTGGAGGAATGAGTGGCTGCACGAGGCAGTTGGCATACTCCGGTGCTTTATTTTACCCGGAGACAGAGAAACAGGGTAGAGCTGAAGAAGCCGTTTTCCTCTGCTTCACTTGCCTTACACAGGAACAATTTAGGCAGGTGAGAGGGACAGCGATTTTGACCTCGTTGTGTGAGTACAAACCTCCTACATGCAAATTTCTGCTACCTAAAAAAAAATTCTAAAAAGTCACCTTCCGCCCACTGCTCCCAGCACGTTACCACCTCACTATCTGAAGAGTCTTATTTGGCCCCATTAACGTAGTATCCATAAACACTTCATCATCCTTAACACCTACATTCTCACAAATCCCTGGGAGGTAGAGAATCACGCAAATCATGGTTATGTCATTTTTTCAGATAGCTTTTACGAGCCACGCTTTCCCAGGCATTTGACCCAAGACACACACCAATGCCGAGCAGGGCGAGAGGAAGAAACGAGGACTGGTACTGACCTCACTGAGATGCGGACTCATCCCCTCACCAATGGCTCTGTCCTCAGCAAGAATAACCTGTCCTTTCCCTTAATTCCTCTCGCAGTTTTTCAGCATCTTGAGTATTATCTAAAATACCAGACAATATTATCTACCTACATCTCATTAAACATTTGGGAGTTTAATTGCAGTGAACTTCTGAAAACAGCAGATTCAGAACAGCCCGTACTCAACTCTGCAGACTGAGGTCAGGGTTGCTGTTGGCCTTATACCGATAATCAACCGGTAAAACAGAATTAAACAGCAGATCTTCAGCCAGTACATCAGCCAGTCA
Organism: Aquila chrysaetos chrysaetos; assembly: GCF_900496995.4. Classification (NCBI taxonomy): domain Eukaryota; kingdom Metazoa; phylum Chordata; class Aves; order Accipitriformes; family Accipitridae; genus Aquila; species Aquila chrysaetos. Next base: position 13,720,582 of record NC_044025.1, read on the forward strand.
AAGACAAGCCCAGAGTGAGAGTTTCCAATAAGCACCTTTGCTCCCTGCCCTGCTCAGGACAGGTGCACAGGGAAGGAATGATCTTTAATTCCCTTTCTATGCCCATTCGGCTCAAGGCACGATGCTATGAGCAGCATGTTTCACTTGTCTCCAGTTCCCCAATAAAAGAACTTCTGTGTGTGCATGTGCGGCTTTACCCAGTGTTACCCGGAGTCCACTTGTGCACCTCAGGATGCTCAAAGAAAGAAAATGGGTTACACTAATTTATTTAATCATTAAATATGTTTATTTAATAATTAAAAGTAGTTATCTGATACAGGGATATGTAGCAAGAAAGAAGAGGAGAGAAAATCCACAGCTCTTTGGGGCTGGTGGACCACAAGTGCCTATACGCTCCCAGAATTATGTGCTGGTAATGGTCAAGGCAGGCAGCGACGCTGCATACAGAAATGTTTTGGCTAGAAAGATAAGTTTGTGAGAAAGAAGAGAACAGGGGTAGATGCATGCAGCTTTATTCCATGCCTACGCACAGCTTCTCCCAGTGCTGGCCACTGCTGCGTTTGGAAAGTGAACCCACATACCCCTGGGATACAGCACTTCCCTAGTACTATAGACTTCAGGACATTAAGACAAGAAAAAACAGATTGAGAACATCAGAATAGTCTGGAAAAGTCTGTCCTGGACCAAACAGGGAAAAAATAAAATTAAATTAAATAAAGAAAAAGCACATTAAACTGTTGAATGAAGGCCCAGGAATATATTTAACTTTCTCTTGAGTCTACTGAAAGGCGTAGCCAGCTTGGGCTAAAGATGGAGAACAAGTACATGAGTGTTTTGTTGATTTGGTCCTAAAGAGGACTCAAAATGAAAATAACTATTACAAACCTGGCGGTGTGCCACTGCTCATTTCATTTCACACTTTTGATGAGGAACTGAACACAATCAACACTTTTTTTTTTCCCCCAAAAAAATTTCCCCCTATTTTTAAAATCAATTTTTCTAATTTGTCAAAGCACTTTTAAATTAATCTTTCTATTTTACAGCATAGCTTATTTTTCGGTGAAGCAGAGCAACGTGTAGACCTTCGTATCCCCTAGGCTGCCAAGTACTCCATGGTTTTGCATTCTTCTGAACCACCCCTCCCTCTCCTCTCCATTTCTGTCCCAGGCTCCTGCCCAGCCTCCCACCAGCATCACGGTGGAAGCTGTCAAAGCTACCTTGAAACAGTACAGCTAAATATCCAAGATATCTTTGTATAGTTTGATCTGAAAGAAAATGCTGCAAATTACAGCTCCTAACTATGCCATTATGTCACCAAAACAACAAAAACCAGCAATGAGAAACAGTTATTTGAATAAAATTGGGAACAGATATGATACAGTAAGTACCCACTATTATTTGAATTGCAGGAAGCTCATTTTTTTCTACAAGTTCGAGATTATTTTGTATGTTTTCATGTGCATAAAACGTGTTCAAATCACATGCCTAACAGGATCTAATGTTCACTCAGAGCCCAATCCTGACGTAATTTACACCTTACACGGGCAAACACAACAGAGCACCGAAACTCTATTTAATAATCTACATTTTTCAGGCTAGAAGGACAAGGGCTAGGTAAGGAAAAAAAGATGCAATGAAACCCAAAACACGCAGGTATCTTAAAAGTCACCCAAAGTCAGAACAGAGAGTCAGTCACTGTGCTGCATGGGAAGGAATATGCTTGTGTGCTGACCCAGCGCACCCTCAGCCAGCTTGTTGTGTTGAAAAACAAATAAAGACTTTTTTTGGTTGGCTGGTTGGGTTTTTTGCGGGGGAGATAGTGGAGAAATGGGAAGCTCACATTCATAACATGAACATGGATGTTTTAAACTGGCACACTTGCCTATTATTCTAGTCACATTCAGGCAAAAGTTTGGTATTATTTCTAGCCAACTCTGAATATGCAGAATATCATACATGCAAAACATCCCACTGCTGTTGGGCCACAGCATGCTGTTCTGGTCAAACACCAGGTAATGAGGAAGGGAAACAAAAGACCAACTGCAGTATTTCTCCCTTAGGAAAGGATAAACTTAAGCTAATTATATACTTTGTCTGGAATGACGAGAAATTTAAACCACACTTGCTTCCTCATAGCTAATATTTATGTTAACAAAGAAGGAAAATAGCTACTAGGATACACCTAGAAGTGAAGAGCAGACCGTTATATACCTTTTGATAGATTACAGTGGTCTTAAACACAATAAATAAAAAAAAGTGTGGACGCTACCAGTGGAGACATGCTTTAAACAGGACTCCACATTGGGTTTTTTCACAATATAATGTTTTATCCAATTAATCATCCTACTCTCATGGGTTTTTCCTCCTTTTTCACCCCTAGGTAGGTCACTGGATAGTGATGCTAATTTGTCAAAGTTCTTGTGCAATTTTCTGCTTATTAAAAAGTGAGGAATCACACTGCAATTTCAAAATCTATACCACACAAGGCAACTCCAGTGCCAGGTTCTCAGAGTGACCTCTTGGTGTTGATAGAGGAAAAAATAAGTCTCCTTCATTTATATTGGAGATTAAAGTCTTTATCCCTTGCTGCATCAGACACTACAGCTTCCTTTCCAGTGGTATTTTCTTTGGGGTTTTGTTTTTCAAATACCTACAAGGAAGAAAACAGGAAATAACATGCCAGGTTCGTTTTTCCTCTCCAATTTCCTTCTGACTTCACACAATTTAATTATATGAAGATGGAAATTCAATTTTATTTTAAAATAGCATTTAAATGCTTTCTGAAAAGAAAATTCTGTATTTACCAGGAAAGAATGGAAATTATAATTCAAAGGCATATGTCAAATGGGGAGAATTAGAAAAGCAAGCGCAATGCTTTGCTGTGAAGCATTCAGCCACAAGGGAGAAGAGAAAAGGAAACTAAACAGTCTCTTCCTTCTCATATATGTTGAAAAAATAATGAGAGAAACAAAATGTGAACGCTTTAATTTCATATATCCTTTTCAGTATGTGGGACTTGAGGAAGCTTAAAAAAAAAAATAAAAAAAAACCACAACATTTGACCACTTCAAGTTCCCCCAGGAATACGTTTCAGTTGCTGAAAAAGATCTTAAACTCAGATGCTTACATGTGCAGTGAAGTCAGCTGGACCGCCGCTGAACAATCTGTTTCAGCACTTACTAGATCCACTCATAAATCTTCACATGCTCCAAAAGAGAGGCTTCAGACAGAGGCTGCTGGCCACCAGCCCTTCAATAATTCATTTCTAAAAAAATCATTTTCTCCCACTCGCATGGAGCCGGTGGCCAGCCTGGTCTTTGAAACGAGAGGGGCAAATTCAGTAGGATGCAGGATGCTGCAGCCAGCCCCCGAGCACGCTGCCAACTGCAAAGGGCAGCTCCCGCGCCTGCCCTCTGCCCCTTGCTCCTCTGCAAACTCTGGCCAACACAGGTTAAGAGTCTATAAAATAAAATAAAAACAAAGACTCACCAATGTAAGAGCCAAGTCACGCTTTGACAAAAGAGGCTTTTGAAAAGAATACGCCCGAGGTGGGTAAAAAGCTCTTCTCTTCCAGCTAAGTGGAAATACTTCAGTCCTCGAACAATTTTAAAAACAAACCCTCTAACCTGACGAGAGAATTTGCAGGGAGAGGGGAGCTGCCGCCCCCGGGGTCCCCGGTCGTCTCCCGAACACCTCCGCGGCACGCTGGAAAATGCCTTCTCCTCCAGAAACCACCTGCCGTCACCCACCCTTCACGTGCACCGCAATCTCCGAGAGACCAAACTCACATTTAGCGGGATACCTCTTGGTCTCTGCCGTACATAGCAAGGAGTCTAATCCCGCTGAGATTAAACTGTCAATCAGAGGGACAGTCCTTAGTCCCTGGGGGAGATGCTCTATTACACAGGGAAATTTCTTACCCGGAAACTTTCAGCACCAACATGTCATTCAGTTCCTCTTCGTGTGACTTAAAAATAAACAAAGAAACAAAAAAAAACAGGTTTGGGTTTTTTTGTGCTAGAAGAAAGGCAAAGGAGGAGGTCTCAGACTGGTAGAGGCCAGGACTGGATGTGGAGGATTGAGAAACAACAGAGCTCACCCGTGGTCGGCTCCAGGTTTCATATTTCCAGGAGAACAGAAACCCTAAATGCAAGAGTCTAAAATTACTGAAATATTACATTTCGATGGGAGAGAGGGGCCTGCTCGGAGCGTGCCCTGGGGAGAAACCAGAAGGTAGAAATAAAAATCTGCTCAAGGCAGACCAGGTTAAATGGAGCTTGCTAAGAACAGATAAGAGGGTCCTGTCAAAGAGATTAAAATAAAGTAGATGCTTGCAATGGAAGGATGGAGGGAAGATCGGAAACCAAGCAGTGTGAAACAGGAGGAAAACAGGAGGAAACCACAAAACACGATGGACAGCCTGAAAGGCAAGTCCACCCGAAAGACAGTGACGGGCAACTGCTGCCCTGATTTATGCCCATTCCATCAGGTCAAAATGAAACGCTAACACACAAATAGAAAAGGTGAAAGCCTTGGGATTTGATCTAGGCTTAATATTTAGCTGCATGGGGTTGGGTGGCATTTCTACCACCACCACCACCCCCCTTTTTTTTTTTTTAAATCAAGATTACCTCCTCAGTTGAGAGAAGGAGTTGCCCTCAAACACAGAAAAACTGATTTTTTTCAGTCTTAACAATGCCAAAGTGCATTCGGTGTCATGGTGTGCTAAATATTACAAATGTTCAGACTGACAGTAGCAGTTTATATGGGTACTGGACTATATTTCCATCCCTTTAGAAGTTATTAGCCTGCAGTTCAAGTAGTTTTGAACCAAGAGCTCAGATCCAAGGCACACCAAACTTACAAACAGTTCAGCAATGTATTTTACACATAATTCTTGTCCTCGACACAACTGAAATCCAAATCCTAATATGATCTGAGAGGGTGAATCACAGCTTCAAGAGTCTTTGTATTACCCAGTATTTTGCCATGCCTCTCACCAGACGGGAATACTAAGTGATCCCCCAAACCAGCAGCCATCATATCTTCAAAGGCAAAACAAACTAACTGGAAACAAATTGAGAAGAGAAATGAGCTCTTCATTGCAGCTGTGATTAAATGAACCAACTGTCTAACACTAGGACAAATATTGTACTTCACTGGATTTAACTGCATTTTACCCTGGCAAAGCTGATTATAAAAGCATAAGATAATTTGCAATTATGATGTTTTTTAGTGCACATTTTTCAAATGGCATACAAATTTAACAGTGTCCATACACCGACATATAACACATGCCATCTAAGGATTTTTGGGTTTACCCCAGTGAGCTTGCCAGGCTAACTGAACCTATAAACTGCACCACCTATGTTCAGAATATCAAAGTTTTTCTAAGTGTTCCTTCTCCTTCCTTCTTCCTTCCCCAAACTTGCAAAGTGAATCTCAAGACTGAAAGTTTCAAGCTTGGCAATGAAATGCGAGGATCTGCAACCCATGTTTGTGGGACACTGCTCACATGCCACTTCCAAGAAAATACACAGAAGTGGGAGGCCTTCAATATTCCCTGAAAATCCCATCACATTCCAATTCCAGGAAACTCTGAAGTACCATTACATTCATATAAAAGTTCACCCATACATTTCTAAGCTATGTGGGAGAGAGAAGCACCTACCTCCTTTCACGCTTCTGATAAATTCATTCCCCAATATGATAGAACTGTACAGCAAAATAACCTTCTCATTGAGGTTTATGTTGTACTTAAGCTTAAATCTGAATTCCTTGGATTTACAATGTTTCTTTTGGTAAAATTATTATATGCCTGTAAAGCTGTGGGAAGGCTGGAAAAAGCTGCATGTAAAAGGCACTCTCAGATTGAGCTTGGAAGAGTACGGGGTTTTTTCTGGAGACTATATGTAACAACAGCCACAGCTTCTCTGAAGGCTAAGCCTGCCTTTCCCTATGTCGCTACGGAAAATACAAAGGTAGCAACAACGATGATGAAACAGAGCAGGATGATCCACTGTGTCCAGGAGACCACGGCTCCAGCAGGACACACTTTGCTGCTCCATTCGGCTGCTTCCCATGTCACACAAGTCCTTGTTGTATCCCACATCAACGCCGGGACAGATGAGGGGTGAAGGGATTCATGGTGAAGCTGCAGTCTCATTGCTGCATGGTGCTTTGCATCTCTTCCAGATTTGCATCTCCAACTCTACTCCTCTCTCCCTCCCAAATTTCTCTCTCTCCTGTTATTTTCCATCACTGGAGACGTCACCAAGTTTTTCCATCAGCATGAAACATTCACTGGAAAGAGTCAAGTTTCTTTTGTTCAATGTGTTTTTGCTAGATAAGCATTTGGGAACTGCTATTTGTTTTGCAGAAGTCCTGTTTTCTCTCGATACAGGCCAGTAGCCTGCAAGCCAATTTCTGTAGCGTTCTACTTAATTGTGAGTCTTGTTTCTTCTAGTCAGTCTTCATGATTACAGTCAAGTACTATCCTGTCCCGATACGCATGCAGTTGCACTTTTGTCAGATGTATTTCTATTCAAATATTACAGGTCTTTGTTGGGAGCAATTTTATTTTTTTCCTCCACAAGAACCGTGATGTATTACGTTGCCAGTTGGTGCACAGCAACTTCCCCAGCGTGCCGAAATAATCCCCAAGTGCTTTTTCTGCAGGAACAGAAAGCAGGCTTAAAACCCGCAGTGAATCTTGAACCAAGCACAGGAGCATCGCGTATTTTCAGTCTTCTCATCCAGATACTAACTGACCAGCGGTGGTGAGAAAATAAGCATCGCCTGCCAAGCGGTCACAAGGGGATGGCCTCCTCGAGAAAATAACACACCCGCCAGTGATGGGCACCGCTCCAGATGGACAGATTGCAGCAAAACACACATCAGCTCATCAACTGGCGTCAAAACTAATTTGTCAAGTGTCTCCCAACAACTTCTGTATTTTGAAACACATTACAGTAGGATAAAAAGGAGGTTCACTCGCTTAAAGCACCCAGGCCAGGGCTTGGCCGTCCCCTTGCTAGAAAGGGCTTCCTGGTGCTTCACGGTAGTCAAGAAAATCCCCACGTACGTAAATTAGTCTTCTGATAAAAGTATGCCAGAAGACAGCGCAGAGCTTTTAACGCTGGAGAACCACCCTCCTGATGAAACTATTTGCTCTGAACCATATAGCTGGAAGGATGAAAACCCAACGACTTTGCACCAAAGAGCAGAGCAGACCAGCATCACCCAGCACAAGGCTACTGGCACCACAGACGGGTGCTGTACCTCAGTGCCTTTGGGAAACATGAACACCGGGCAGATGCCTTTGCTGCAAAGCTTGCAAGACAGCAGGGAAAGAAAAAGAAAGGAAAATGTATTTACAGGCTCAAGGCAACCCTCCCCCTGAGCACTGCGGTTTCTGTTGAGTCAGAGCTGTCATCTGCCCTGCAACAAACTTATCTTCACTGTCCATTTTGCGAGTAAGATTCAATCAGGGCTCCCTGGCTCCTCAGGGAACCAGCACTTCAGCGTGAACTGCTTCTGCTCAAATGTAATGGAGTGAGATTGCTCATGCCATTATTTTAAATGGTTTGAGGCCACATGGTCCCCAATTTCATTAGCTGCATTTATATACAGACCTTACACTTAATACTGCGGAACCCAGAGACATGTATACGTTACGTGTCATCTTCCCACCACAAAAAAAAAAAAAAGTAAAAAACAAAGAAATTAGAACACACCCCGACAGCAGCAAATGATCAGCATAAACCAGAGCACCAGTTTAAGTGTCTCCATTTGATACATCATCTATGCAGGGAGGATATTTCTGCACACACGTATAAACATCATACACTTCAACCGTTCGCAAGTGGAAGACATAGAGTGAGTCTCCTCTTACTCTGCTTTACAAATTAGAAAAATTACCGTCAGTCAGACCTCGCACACGCTGATGTTGGCAGGCAGTGTAAAACTGGGAGCCCCAGACTTTTACCTGCACTCAGGAGTTCATTTCAGTTCAGGTGTTATATTTAAGCTAATTAGCTAAATTACTGCCAGAGGCTCTGTGGGCACTTAAGAGACTAGTCAGACTAGTGTGCTTGCAACTGTGCTCTCACACAGCAGGGCGAGTGGGCTGGAACACACACAAGGAGCTGCCTCGCTCATCCATTTAAGCCAACCTTAGGCCAGTTTACACTAAGTTGAAACAGGTTTAAAACTAAACTCAGGGGCTGACACAATTTTGCACTGTAATAACTCAAAGAGCATATGTCTGCATGTTGGCCAAGACCTCTGGATCTCTCTAGCAACCTGTGAGAGAGAAATATTAAAACAATAATACACAGATCCCAAACTGAACAGCATGACAGGAGTGAGATATGAAGCACTCTTGAACACAAACCATGAGCAATTAAACTTTACGTGGCTGAACAGGTGTGAGACTAATCAATGCTCATATACATTTTTCCTGGAAGTACTATAATTTTGTATCAATTTCTTTGTTTACTTCGAGAAAAACTACACATCTCTGATAGACTTCGCAGAAGATTATAATAAGCTTATATAGTTGGCTATTCATTTATTAAGTATTATTAGTATCATTTTGTACTTTTGCAAAACCCACTTGAAAGAATAATAAAATAATACCATAAAAAAAAGAAATAACATTAATGGAGTCGAATACTGATATGTTTTTACAGTTTGTTGTTAATTGCAACATGGATACAGTTAAACAACAGATGCTGTGAGTACTTTTTAGCTACCAGTAATTTTTGTTTTGTTCTGTTTTTCTTACAAAACAGGTTTTTCATTTAAACAGCTGCTGCGTGGTTTTCAGCATGGAAAATTAAAACCTTCTCTATCACTCAACAAAGAAACAGTGATTTGCTGATAATCCAAAGAAGAAAAAAAGAAAAAAGAGCATTTTTATCCAAACACAAGGTATTAGGAAAAGAAAGAGAGTAATCAGCTGGGATGTAAAGTTACCCTGCAAACAACGTCACAGGCAAAACCTATTGCAATAAACAGACCAAGCACAACAAGACAAATCTGGCTCATCCACCTCAGTAACTGCTTCACGGAGGCAATTTGCTTTATATTCTTCCGTTCTCCACTACAGCACCTCCCCTCACCGTAACAAGAACACCGTAATACCGCACTGAGCAAGGCTATGGGAATATTCGCTGGAGCGATCTTGTTTCAAGATGGACTTTTTGCTTCAAATCGAATCCGTGTTTTGCTCTATATTTTGTGTCAGAGAAGGCGAAGCCAATTAAACGCTGCTTCACCTGGAAGGGAAGGGACGGGACCCCTTGGTGTCGGAGTCGTCTCCCCCACGGGCTCAGCCCAGCGGTGCTGAAGCCGGTTTCGTCCCTGCACGCCGGGAGCTCACCGCAGCCGTCCGACGCCGCGGCACCAGTCTCGAGGCACGGCTGTGGAAGGAAGCCCTGCCACCCCCAGGAACGAAGCCCTCCTCTCCAAAGGGGCTCACGCGACAAAGGACTCCGAAGACCTGAGCCCAATACCCAGAAAAGGGCAATATTTGGTTTTCACAACAAGTGGTCTACTCTGTTAATTTGCCACAGTGAAAAGGTCTTCACTCCCCATAGCTCTGAGGCAAATTCAGGCTTTTAGTGCAGTAAAACACCTTACTTCCATTCAAGTCAGGTGGATATAAAGACTCCGACTCTTTACAAACTTGAAACAATCGCAGTACTGCAACCAGTATATTAGTCCTACCCCCAAAAAAGCAAGAAGGGAGACGGCGTTCAACACAGGCAGCATCCATAACCATCTCTACCCACTCATTGTACGGGACACCTAGACAAGTAGTTTCGGCTGGACTCCAAGTCCTACACAGCTAAGCCCAGGGAAGATGAATCCCAATAAAAGAGTCAGCAGCAGGATCCACGCTGTATCGCTCACCACTTGGCTCCCAAAAAGGAGAGCATTGCCTAAGATGGCAGGACGCAAATGTCTCTGGATGTCGCAAGGGCAGAAGCTCCAGGTGTTTGTGGAAGGGCACTGGGAAGCATGAAGGGCCGTTTAGAGGCAAGCAGAGACCATCAGAGTACCGGGAATGGGTAACACCAGCAGAGGGAAAAAAAGCAGCAATTTTTGGGAGGCTTTAAAAGCTACCACACGATGATATTTGTACTATGCTGGCAGGCAAGTATTACAAACAATGAAAAAAAGTCAGGACACAACCACCTAGGCAGGTCCAGAACAAGTGATGTGAGACGGACAGGGCAGGCACTGAGGCCATAAATTTATAGGATGAGAAGAGAAGCCTCCTAAGTACAATATTTACTGCCTACTCAGTATTCTTTTTTATTTTCCTGTTTGCTTGACCTTGGACACTCCCTGTTTGGTATTCTCTGAGCAGTACAGAGCTCTCTTTCAGTACCCAGCAAGTCTTAGTCCTCCCAGGCTCGAAGGCGAAGGTATTTTGCCCTGCCTAACATCAGACACCAAACGCGGGAGCCGCCTTCTCTCCCTAATGCATTAAGATAAGGCTGTAATGACAGGCTATAGAGCCCTCCACACACACACAACTGATGAATATTCATTAAAAGTCAACACATAACATTTATATCATTCCAGCCACACAGGGAGGATGAAGTGTCTCCCCCCAGGTACCAACACCTCACTCAATTCACGATGGGCCACTTTGTACCGTGTTAGATAAAACCTGCAGCCGCTCGCATCCTTTGCATTTCAAGCCAGTTTTTCTCCTTCATAAATAGCATTCAGAAAGGAGACTGAGGCATGCATAGTGACCCTGCTAGCACTGCAGAATGCACTCACTTTTTTCACACACATACCCAAAGGTATTTTTCCATGAGATAATATTTTTCAGGCTCTTTTAGGCTTGGAGAAAAAGGACTTCAGTGAAATAAAAACATCTCTTATCTTAAAACAACTGTCAGTTTAGGAAACAACTGACTGAGCAGCAACTGTGTCCTGTGTATGTACATTGTTTTATATGAAGGCACTCCTCAAAACAGAACCCCAGAAGTCCAATTAGTTCCTGAGCATCTACCTCCCGCTGACCTCTCGAGCACGATGAGCATACATCCCAGGCTGTTTTCATGCTTTCCAGGATTGCATCTGGGCTAGAAACACCGGATAATTATTTTTAACACAGCAACCGTGAGCATTCCCTGCCTTTCTAGACTTCTATACATTCATCATATTCAGCAAAGAGAGCCTTCCAGATTAATACAGAGATACTGGAATGGCGATGGAGAGATAAATGGCATAGACTGAACAAACTGTAGATTAGGAGACTTTTAGGCACATTCCTGCTTCATCCTTACATACTTCCCACATTGCCTCAACATGCATTTGTACTTAATCATCTGTTGTACACTGCAAAGATAAAGTCATGCGGTCAGATCCTCAACCTTAGTTATACTGAACTGCGCTGATTTACAACAGCTGAGAATCAAGCCCCGAAGCTTTGGAGAGACTCCATTAGCTTTATTTCACCTCCTGGATGAAGACCAAACTCTGCACTCATCAATATGATTCACTCTCTGCTTTGCTCCCGAGCTCACGGCCTCTGACCGTGCACGCTAGATGCACGGTAGCTTCCTCCCAGTACGTTCTGGGGGGAACAACCTCTTTCCAGAAAACTCTGGCTGGACGTTGCTGCGATAGCGTTTTGTCTGAAACAGCCCCTGCAGCAGACTATGGAGGAAGACTACGATAAAGACCACTGCTCTCTGGGGAGGGCCCTGCACACCTCCCGCCATCCAACAGTTGCCCTTCAGCTCCTGCTACAGAAAGCACCGCCGCGACGGGCTGCAACGCAGCTCCCTCCTTGCTTCAGGCAATCTGACCTGAAAATATTAAGCAATACAATCTCAGGACCAAAGCAGACCCGAGTGAAGCTCAGCATGAACGTGCCCAAGCTGCTGCAGAGAGCGCCAGCCTCAAGAAATACCGATGAAAACCGGGCTGTGCGCAGCGACCCAGGAGGTGAGGTTTGTGCGACCTGTCCCGGCCAATGTGAGCATGGACAGAGTCGTGCGCGCTGCACCTGCCGGCAGCCCCCGTCTGCTGCCGGGGAACGGGCAGGGGGACGCTCCCGCACGGCACAGCGGAGCCGGGGAAAGGGCAGCACGGATCCCGCAACCCACCATCGCTCACGAAGGGGGGACGCTGGATGGGATTGCATCTGCGTTCCCTGTGCGTGCGAGCAGCTACGGTGCTCTCTGGAGCTCATGAAGGAAACCTGTTCTCCTCCTGCCTCCCCTGACCCTTCCTCAAGCCCCACGGACAGAAACCGGCCACTGAGGTTGAGCCCGGGGCTCGCGAGAGACACAGAAACACATTTCACAGACATTCACGCTCTCAGCTCCGAAGTACCAGCTGTAATCGGAACATAAAAACATATTACGATTAAAATCTAGACATTCGACAATTTTCAAAGGTGATCAGACATCCCAATATGACTCTGTGAAGCCTAGTTTTTACAATCCCAATTGCTAGGCAGCTTGCACCAATGTGCTCATTCGTCATGTCTCCTCACTCTACGATTCTTGAATTGTTAAATGTGAAAGAGAGCAGTAATTCAGCATTGTTCCATTGCTTATGAAAGCCATGCAGAAAAAAACATCAAAAATAATCTAGGCCAGTTCATTTGAAGTGCAAATGACTGATGCACGCAATACAAAATGCAACAAGTGCCTTTCAAGCTGTCTCATTTACGATAACACAAAAGTTGCTGATGGAACGAGAATTCCCAGGTAGTTATCAGGGAATTTTGCATATCATTTGTACTTCATACTGCATTAGCAACTCTCACATCATGTCAGCAGCTTGAAAAAAAATAAAACAATGAATTACATCTCTCTCAGTTTTATTCTGCTTTGACCGAGTAATCTCATCACTTATCTCAAATAATTTTGCATTCAATGCAAAATGCTTTGTACTTTTCTACAGGAAATGAAACCTAACACTTCCCCTGAATTACCCCAGTTTACTAAGATGAATAGTCAGCCATCCACAGAAGAAACACCTGGTTATCACATCTCCAAGGTATGCAAGCTGCACCAGACTATCAGGTATCTCGCTATGAGCAAAACAGGTAGAACCAAAGCTAAGGCTGCTAGCTTATCCTTGACCCGTACAAGCTAAAGGAGGAGAAGCAAGCAACATCACAAAGGTAAGACAGACATGCTCACATGGATGGATTTTAGGAGCAGAAAGTGACACCAGTGAAAACAAAATACATTTTTACACTTTCCCTTGAATTCTTGGCAAAAGCCAAGGAAAAAGAAACACTGCCCAAATTTTTGGTTGTAGTCCATTGCTCTGGCTAGAGCTAACACTTTATAGACTTGACAGCAGCTTCTATGAGTGAGGAAGAGCAGGCAGTGAGAAAGTAAAGCAGAACACTTTTTTTTCCTAGTATTTGTGAACACTCCTTTGTAAAACTGCCTTTTTAACTTTCTATTACCTCCAACCCTGGGCTCTAATTTTTCTACCCCATCAAACACTGCTTTACCCAGGTTAGGACACTTACCCTGCAGTGCAGCAGCTGCTGCAAACACTTTTGTGGCTGCAAGCAGAAGCCCAGACAGCATCTCCCTAGCATACTGGGGAAGCTGAAGCTGTATCATCACTTACGCACCAGTTTGCCTCCAACCGGAGACAATCAAGGGTACACTAGGCAAGGGAACCTGCTTCTGTGGTATTACACCACAACATCAGTTCCTTCCCCAATATCCCACAAGTTTATTCCCTGACTTGCCCCACAGCAACTTAATCCAGCAGCACAGTTCAGAGTCTGAAAAGGTTTATATCAGCATGTGGTACCAACTCATCGCATGCCAGCGCTGGCTGGAGTCAGGCAGAGGCTTTGAGGATGCTGTGACTGACAACAGCCACACGACATTGCCAGCACATCTGAATCCTGATCTGACGTTGCAGCTCTGGAGCTGCCCTGAGAGTGCTAAAAGGAGGTCTGAATGCAAGGGACGGTGCTTTGCAATTTGTGCAATTTGCAATTTTGCACCATTAGGCTTATGTACTCTCATTAGGCTGTGCAGACTATGCCCCTCGTTTCCCCTCTCCTCTTTCTTTTAGTATCAGCAGCACTTCATTGAATTTCTGAAATAGTCCTTACTAGATATTTGGTTTCTCTTAAAATAGAATTTGCAGAAAACAAAAACATAATATTTAAATGCCCTTCAGCAATACATCATCTAAATTACAGTACACATTAATTTTTCATGGAACTTTGTGAAGCAGTTTTATCTTCTCACGTCTCACTTCAAATGACAAGAGGAAAAGATTTACTAAAAGTACCTATGTAAAGTTTAACAGCAAAAATACGCATTCAACGGATTCACTCCAAAAGCTGCCCCCTCCTCTTTTTTTTTCCTTTTTAAAGATTGCCATGAACTTGAAATTTCTGAAATGTAAGGGGACTTGCATACTGCCTCCAATCAAGCGGGCAGAGCATCAGAGGCCTGACACATACATTGGCTAAAAGCTGATGTTGAAAAATCACATTTCAAACCAGGAGCAGAGCGGGAAGGAAAGAAAAAAAAAAAAGAAGGGAAAAAAAAAAAAAAAGAAAGAGAGTCAAGCAACTATTGTTAATCCAAAAAGTCACAAGCAAAAAGCCTGCACACAAAAAACCTGAAACAAGCAAGAAAACTGATCCTAATTGCTAATGGAACATGGGCAAAGTGAGATCATTCAAGCAGATTTAATTGCCTTTCCGCAAACAACACTTCAAAGCAAGTAAGCAAATCTCCATCACTGAGGAATTTTAAGAACAAGTTAGAGAGCCATCTGTCAAGAATACAGCAGGACCTGGAAGAACAGGTCCTGCCTTCAGGCAACAGGATGAACAAACTGACCTCATGCTATCCTTCCTAGCCTCATTTTTTCTGTGAAATCTGTGACAACTGGAGAAATACATATATGTAACACCTTATCAAATCTTCAGACTAGTAACAGGTTGGAGTATAGGATACTAATAAAGCTTGTTCTAAGCCCTATGATACAGCAGGTTCTCTTTCTGAATTTCAGTATATAGGGTCTTTTGTGGTATAATATAGACCTGGATAGGTAGTAGGGGAAGTAAGGTTAATTTTCAAGTTCAAGATTCTTGCAAGGATCCCTTTTCTGTGGGAATTACACTGTTTCCAAGCCAACTGCAGCAATTCGCATACATTAAGCTCCAGGGTAAACTGCGAAGTAGTCAGAGAAAAGGCTACCCCGCAAGGAGTGGGATGGGGAGAATGGAGCACACGGTGGGCACACACACAGCAGCAATTAGGAATCTAAACCTAGACAAAATAGTTTTAAATTCTGTCCTAAAACAACTGTTTTCTGCACAGAAAGTTATTTTTAAATACTTCCTGAAGGATCTTTTAAAACCTTACTTCATGAAAACCTGGAAAGTTTTAGGTTGAGCAACCATCTACTTAATTCCATCAGTTTGAGAGAGAAGGAAGTGAAATATCTGACTACATCCAGTGCCATAATTTGATGTATTGGAGCTGTGTCAAAGTTAAATATGAATGACCATATTGCTTTGACTAGTCTAAAAACCTACAGGGGATTGTTTCACACATTGAAAAATATAAAAACAAACTTAGGAAAAAGATGCCATGAGGAAACAGTTTTCCTTTTCCATTCACTGCACAGGCATTTTGACAAAGTCAACACACTCTAGACGGATAAGAACAATTTTCCATCATTAGGGAAGCCTTAAACAACCCCGACTGCTTACACCGTCATCTCTTAGGCTCCTACTAAATTGCAGTTATTTGTTCAAAACAAAACGATGAGGCCTGTGATATAATAGAGCAATTTAAGCAGTGAAGAATACAACACCTGTAATTCAATTTCATGGCAGCTGGTTTCACAACATGTTTCTGTAACACTGTTGTGATATAGGAAACTTCTCTCAGAGTGTAGCAATTCTTTAAGTAAGCCAGGCTCTCAAGAGAGAAGTGGGCTTTAAGTAGACACGTACTATAAACAATAAGCAATTTGTATCTCCATGCCAGTCCTTTCAGTTCTATCTCCAGTTAGTTGCCACTCTTCCGAGGGTTTATATTTTAGTTTATATTTCATATTGAGAGGCCATTGTCAGAAAAGGTAACAATAAAAGTCACCTGAGATCTCTAACCTTGAGTAAGTTTCCAGGCAGAGGAACATAGAAGAGCTTCCCTTCCCATTCATCTTTGCCGCAACAGTCACCATATACAAAAAAAGCTGTAAATCCCAGGCATGTGACCTTCCCAAAAAGTCCAGGAGGGAGCAGGGGAAAGATGAAGATATCAATAATGACTAGTCAATGCTGGAAGCACAGCAAAAACATTCTCCCAAAAGGAGAAATCTAGTATTAGCTCAAAACCCCACAGCTGAACTGCATCCAACAGCAATTCTTTCCCATCCTAAATGGCGAATGACTAGGCCACTTACTACCTTGGGGGAAAGTTCTTTAGGGAACAAATTTATGCAGATATCAAAATTGAGGTATGTAGAGAGTAACGTTGATATTCTCCTTTGTCCAGTACTGAACCATGCTACCATGTCCACTTTATATACTGAAATTAGGAAGAAACTGTACACCCAATTAGGGATCTCCTTCCAGGTTTGATGACTGGAATAAACACCAAAGCAGTAGTTTCAGGAAGTCTTTGCAATTATATAGACTAGCCCTGATGATGAAAACCTTTCCATCTCATCTCCCCAGCTTTCTGTTCCTCATAGGCCTCCTTCCCCTGCACTACGGCAAGGATTTGGGCAGAGACGTGGATGGAGGAACTGTGGCAGGCTGAAATGCCTGCACAATGAAAGTCATCAATGCAGAACAGCCTGGGATTCCCTATGAAGAAAAGGCAGACATTTGTTGTGGGCTAGATCTGGTGGAAAACATCAAGGGCACCCACCTCTAACTTCCATGAAATGTATGTGCAACTGAGACACGCTGCATCTCAGTGACTGGAGACTGGAGAAATGCCCTTCCAGTCAGGATAAGAAGAAATATTCCTACTGATGAAATGTGTATCTGGTCATAAACCACTCCTGTTCAGCCAGCTCTGCTTGAACTCCAAATCAGCAGGACAAGCAAGTGACCTCAAGTCCCATTCTGTGCTACCCACTCTACCCCTATAGCAGAAAACCAGTATAACCAGAAACGGGTTAGTAGCTCCTTCCTGCATTTCATGTCTGTTTAGACTTATCTTTTACGACATTTTAAACAGAAAAGCTACTGCTTTGAGCATCAACAATCCAATCCCGAGCTGCTTCGTCAACAACCATTACACCTACATTGATATTCCCTGTATGAAGGGAAAACAGCTAAAAATATCTGAACTCTTTAAGTGTGTTACTATTGAGAACCCCACCTGAGAATGGCTCTTCAGTTCTCCCTGCTTAATTTCTACATTGCTAGGCATCAAAACAAGTTGATATGCTGAAAATACAGGAAGATCCCAATCTGTTTGCCCACTTCAGGAAAACCTGAATGAGCTAATGAAAGTTGTTGTACCAACCTGTATAATTAGGGAGCAACAATTAAGCACCTCTGTATTTAGATTAGCTACCCACAAGGTAACAATCATTTCCAGAAGTGTATACATAGAAAATAAGAGTCAATTAAACTAATTTCACCCCCCTCTAACCCTTGATTTGGTTGCTTCTACGTGCTGCATCTGGTTGTACATCAAAGCTTCAGCAGGGCTGTTCTTTAAACTCAACAGGAAACTCGTAGCTCTTTCATCCGAAGATATTCAGTCTGTACTCACCAGTGACTTCTTCCCATTGCCCATTAATTAGCTTGGCATGCTACCCACTATTAGAAACATGAAGAAAAGTACAAATGAACAGGATCGTGCACTGCTTCTAACAAAACGAGACTGACACAATTGGCACCTTCCTACACCACAAATGCAAAAGGGCTAAAGTAGGGCTAAAACTGGGTGTTTTGGGGAGGCCAATATGACTTCAAAGAGGTAAGACTTTGGAATTTCCGACAACACCCCTGGTGCTTAAATAATTTTGGTAGTAAAACATGGATGTTGTTACATTGTCAGAGCACAGAAAAGGAGTGTGGTGTTCACCGGGAACTCGGAAGGAAACTGGGGTCTCTCTGTTCTGCTTGAGATGGGGCTCATCACACTCACCCTTTCCACCTACAGGTGAGTCACCTATTCAAAGCGATTGAGGCTCCTTCTAGAGTCAGTGGAGAAAGACCACCATGTCTAGGGCATATTTCATTATATCCTAAGACAGAAGTCTAAGATAAAGGGATTCAATTGCATCTGGAGGTGCCTTTATTTCCAACATCTACAGAGGGAATATAAAGAAAATGACTAGGCAGCTTTTACTGGCTAAAGCTAAGTTTGGTTTTACTGCAAACACCTCGGTGAACCTAAGCTGGCCATGGATCTCTCTGCATCTCAAATCTGCAGGTAGAAGGCAGGGATGCCACATCTCCGTGGTTCACAATGACCATGGTCAACTTGGACGGAAATATGCAAAAGGGACAGTCTTCAACAGCGTATGGCATAATAAAGACTTAATTTCAAGTAGAGCTTCACAATATTGATGCGATAACAACAAAACAATGCCCTGGAACTCCTGATGTTGTTTTCGGCAATCAAGCCCGTCACCTAAGCACAATGATTTAAAGAAAGACACCATGCAGGCCCACCATTACTGAGCACTATGACAAAGGCATATAAAAAAGCCAGAATAGAACAAGGCATTTCTAATCTTCATTGAGAAAACAGAACAAAGCCACAGCTTCAGCAACAGATACAGCATTACACAAAATATGGCATTTACTGAATATTTCGCCTTTTCAGGACTCTCAATCATTCAGCAGGTTGCGGTGTTAGTTCACTGTCAGGCCTGATGCTGATTAAAAATCCCTATCGCAACCCAATTCCTCTCATCGGACTCCTATGGCATATTTGTCTTCTATAGTGGACCTTGGTGTCAACAGTTAATAGAGTTTATCCCTTCTTCTAGCAGAATGAAGGACCTGACCTGAATGAGGCAGGAGAATAGAGCTACCTTTTACTTCCACACCAGCCGCTTCAGCTGAAAGAGGGTTTACAGGGGGCAAAAACATCTCAAGCACCCCAAATTTTGAGTTTTTTAGAAGGACCTCTCAGGGTTTGGTCCTTCTGTTGTCACATCAGCTTCTCTCTTTAAAGAGGTGTGAGACAAAACTCCCTCCAAAGCCCAGCAGAGCTCTGCCAGCACCGCCAGAAGGAGGCGGGCAAAGAGCAGCATCTCTCACAATTAATTAAGTAGAAAGGGAAAAATATTTACAATTGCTGCCTTGCTGAAGAAAACACAGGCAGAATTCTGCTCCCACCAAAAACACCAAGAGATGGGTCAGGCTGCCACTACACAAGCATGGATTTCAAATGATGTGGTCATACAGTTGGGTTTCTTTTGTTTACCTAAAGCATCGCCCCAATTTATAAATTACAAAAGAGATTACTCGTCATGCAAACTCTGATCTTAGTGCTATCCCCACCCTTGAGTAAGATTAAAAAATGGGGGTGTGGAGTGTGTGTGGTTTTTTGGGCTGGGGGTGGGGTTAAAGGTGGAAGCAATATAACGGAGTTTATTTAGACTGGTAGTACCAGGGCAGAGATTGTTGTAGCGTGCATTTGCACAGCATCCACCTCAGCCTTCCTTTATAAAGTCAACACTTCTCTAGCTGGAACAATAACACGTAAAACAGACAAAAAAGAGTAGGAAAGGTTTAGCACAACCATTTTATGGATGGGGAACTGAGCGCCAGGGAAGGTAAAACACCTGCCCAGGGCTATCCGGTAAGTACATGCTGGCGGTCTACACCAAGAGCAGCCATCCAGAGACCTGCTTCAGTCTGCAGCTCACAGGGGTATCTTTCTTCTTCAAGGTAATTTCCCAATTCTCTTCTCTTACATATTATGAAAATGGCTTGAAAATTAACTCTTTGAATTCTCCTATTGAAAGAAATCTCATGCAATGTCTACTTTGAGTTTCAGTTCAGGTAATTACCTCCCCGCACTGCCGAGGTTCCACACGCAAAGGATTTTATACCTATTGACTTCATAACTTTTGCAAACGTTTCATTATTATGAACCAACCGTGGCCAGAGAAAATGTGCTACGGTTCAGGCAGGCCCTGTATTACATATTCAAATTCATTAGCTCTATCAGCCTTCTCAACCTCTTCTGTTTGATTAAGTCTCATCTCCTAAAAACTGATTAAATCTAGTCAGCCTCTTTGCCTCTTTAAATTATTATCCCTCATTGGTCCAGTGGTGCTAAATGTTTCCAAATGTGACAGTAATCTAGTTTTAAACAAACCAGCTGCAGAGTCCATAAAATCATCTTTAGCAAGCTAGTAATCTCATTGATAGATTCACCAGCAGCAGCGAGTGCAATGCAAGTCATGTACATCAATGCTTGCACCAGCAACAGATGGGCCACGTAGGACTGCAGGAGCCTGGAAACCGCTCAGGCTGCGAACAAGAGCATACACACGAGTGTTTCAACAAATTTTGCTCTGTACGCACAAAAGCCCAGAAGACAAGGCCTAAAAGCCAAGTGTTAAAAAGAAGGTGGCACATCAGAAATACAGCTATTTGTGATAAGCTACAAAAGCCTGCCATTTAGGGGCTGCTGCTCCAGCAGCAACCAAAACCTACTGTATGCACATCTCAGTTTAAGCTGTACTACTTGCAGATGTGCACCTCCAAAAACATTGTTTGTTTGTTTTTTTTAAATTATTAACTTCTTACTTCAAAGAGTATGCAAGACCCTAACTGTCTTTTTAACACACAAAAAGATATTCCCTCCATATCACTTGCATGGCAGTGGGAGGAAGCTAACAGTGCCACTGCCTGCAATGCAGTCTATGGATAAAAGACCATCAAGGCTGATGTTAACTAAGGACTTTGGACCCCAAATTCATTTTTAGAAACACAATCGTCCTTTGGCAGGTGAGTTTGCATCCACTTGCACTAAGCTGTTAGCATAAGTGGAAGAGCCCCTGCCTCTACTTTCCCTACGGGCAGTGTGGTCTCTTGTAGAAAATGTTCTGATCATTTCACCAAATTAATGAGAACCAGATGGCTTTTTTTCTTTTTGAACCATTGCTCTCTAACTTGTACAGGGCCACTCACACTTCTAAGGAGTCCCACAACAAACATCAGGAATACAGAGAAAGATTTCAGTGCTGGGTCGAGCTGGGACAATAAACGCAAGAGAAATCTCCTGAAAAACAAATGTTTTCCACTGGTCAACTTAAGAATCACTTTGCAGCAAGGAAAACTCCTGATATAAAGTGTTCATTTGCAAATTTAGCCCCAAACACCATTTTTCTGGTTTGACCTATTTGTAACAGATATATAAACAAGCATATGCGCAAAGAGAAGTTTTTTTTCCCAGGGGTTTACGCTCCTGAGCAATTGGGGAGTCTTTTGGAAAAAAATTATTAGTATGTCACAGGAGATTGCTCTCTGTGTTGCTCAGCTGAGCTTTCAGTCTTCCAAAGGTAAACAGCCTTTTCAGCCACAGCAGTAACACGGTGCAGGCAATCACCAGTCATGTTGAACTGCCATCAAACCACTGACATTTAGTAAATTAAAGGCCCTATGCCATCAGCTGTGCTCAGGACCTGTTTCAACCTGGGGATGTTCCATTACTTTTTTTTCAAAGGAGCTTCGTTTTTTCAACCTGGAAAATTGCAAGCAATTGCATTCAGCAAGCAAGTAATAGGTAACTCATATAGGCTGGAGAATAAGAGTGAACAGCCTAGAAAGCATCAAGTGAGGACAAGGATCTAGTGATGATAATAGCAGAGAAAAACTTGATATAGACGTACAAGGGCAACCTGCTGCACTCAGAACCAATGCAACCCAGAACAGTGGTAGACCCTCTTTGTGAAAACAAGTTTGTATCGCCTACTGCGTATCAGTCTGGGGGCTACAGCAGCAAAAGGAACTTTTTTTGCCTTGAAACACAGGTTTCCACTGTAAAAGCCTGACTGCCCGTATCTTCCCCCTGCCCAAGCCTCTCATACCTGCAAGCTCCTCAGCCTGACATGCTCAAACTCTGAAGCTTCGGAGTCCTCAAGACTTAAGGATGCAGAAGTGTCCCTGCCTATGGATCTGACAACCAGGGGTTCACCCCTGTGTGGTGGACCTCTCATACATGGAGGCTTTCAAGTCGCGCAACAGCATCAGAACCTCAGCAAGGACTCGCAGACAAGTTCTCCATATCTGCATGGTGTGCATTTCTCTTTCATGCTGGCAATGACCGAAAGCAAATTTGCTTATAGAACATTCCAATGAGCAAGTTCACAATATATTTTCTCATGAAATTAAGTCTTCCTCTTCTTGACCTCTTTGGCACCCAACACACAGTAACACAAGCGATGTAAAATTTCAATGGGTTGATGGATCCGTGAACCATAGACTTCACTGTGACGTTACAAGTTTTGGTCAAACGAAGCACGAGTCGACTGCATCCTCAGCAACATCTCCTGCTGCCAAAGGCACTTATGGTGATGCCTCACAACAGGTCTACAACAGGTAAGTGCAAAGCCCCAGGCTTGGATTCCTCATTATAGACGCGCTGCTTTGTTTATTAGCCTATAATTTGTTTATTCTCCTTTTCTAAACTGAAACTCAAAAGGGACTGTCAAGACAGAAAATTCGATCCAAGCAGGTTCCCTAAATACACTCATCCTGGGGCAGGTCCAGTGGTTATTTGAGGACGGCAGCTGGCACCTGCAGCCTTCGGTGCGGCGCTTTCGGACGCTGATGGAAGAGGACAGCTGGCTGGGCTGGCACAAGGTGCCACGTTTGATTGATCGAGTGATCCAAGTGTCACAGGCTCGTAGGCTGTCATTAACGGTCTGCGCTTCCTCCGAGCAGGAGGCACACACCATGCGGCAAAGCACCGGTGCTTGCATGAGCCGGTGTCGCTCCAAGAGCAGTATCTGTCCGTGTGCTCTCCTACTTCCCAAAGACACACAGCTTTTATTAAAGTTATTATTTCTATATATAAATATGTATACATACATATATTTTTACAGACAAGGGGTGTAGGGCATTGCAGCACACAACTACTGAAAAGTCATTCCCTTTTGCGTGAAAAATTCAGCAATTTTTATGGATAAACGAGTCATAAAACACCTTCTTCAGGCTATTTAATTCATCAACTAGCTGGACAGCAAATATGCTAGGATGTTAATTTAACAGAATTATTCCCCTCTCAATAAGGTAAATGTTAGATGAAGATCATTAGGCAGGCTGGCAACCCTGTCATCTTCCTTCTGCTAGATAAACCCACAATGCAAGGTAGCTGCTAAAGAGGCTCTGGCAATTTGAAGGGTTATAATCTTCCCTGAGCGGACACTTCTGCTGCCATGTTTCCTATATTTTTTGGAGCTGGCTTGGGGTTGTTCTTTTACCCTACGGTTTCATTTCTTTGTCTTCTAGAATACAAAAGCTATGATTTCAAAAGTCAAACATCCACATGAAAATCCATCAATACATTCGTAAGAAAAACAAAGCCTTCCGCCCAAATGCTGCTGCGTCTGTCATCACAGCCAGGTACCCTATTCTTGATGCACTATTGAGTTTATTTGACCATCAAGTAAAATAACTTTCACAAATTGTGTTAGTGTTTTTCCCCACAGGAAGTATTATTACTTAAAAGTAGATCTGGACCTTACAAATAAACTCCATCCTACCATAAATAGTTTAAAAATGGGCAAGAGTTTCTGGCAGTCGTGTGATTGAAGGGTGCATTCCCCTTTGGGGGGAAAAAAAAAAAAAAAAAAAAAAAAATCAAAGCCATTCCACAACTGGTTCAGATTTTCAAACTGAAAAATCTTTATGATAAAAATCTTTTTTTTTTTTTTCACTGTCAACTCACTGCAATGACACAAGGCAAACAAAAGCCTAAATAGAGGAGAACAAACACTCCAAATTGCAACAGGGAAAGTGTAAGGAGACTCTTGCATGGAGCCCTCCTAAAACGATTTGGCCTACTCCTACTTGCAGAAAAATACAAACACATTTTTAGTAAAAGAATCACCCAAATTTTGAGGGTTTTTTTTCCAGAAACTGTAAACCAAAGCAGAATTGTTAATGAACCTATGATAATATAGCAGTGCAGTATTGGTGTTTCACTTGTCCTAGTAACAGAAGACGATAGGTATTGAAAAGCACCCTAGACTTCCAGGTCGAAAATAAGGTAATTCAACTGAATTGGATCTCATTTCTTACGTCTCAGTCCCTTTTTTCTAGAAGTTTCCCTTTGTCTTCTCTTTTTAAAGTTTGATAAATTCCTACAGCAGGGATTATAGTTTCCTGGGCATTCGTACAGCACCAGCACAGCAGAGTTTCCAGTACCAATACACACCCAGTTAGCGTGCGGGAAGGGGATGAAAGGATAGAGGATAAGTTAAATCTACTCCCTTTTCCTGACATTTTTCCCCATTCAAAACTCGGTAGGTTCTCAACCCACTCTCATCACTGTCAGATGCATTTCTAAAAGCACATAAAACAACATGACTAACATCTGGATTGTTATTCATCTATATTCTTCCCCAACATTAAGAATTCTTCTATCTAATGTAGCAGAGCTGAAGCCACTATAGCTCCCTTGTGTTTACTTATCTTCATGAAGAAGCTATTGAAGCATCTCAAAACTCTCACCCCTCTGGGTCCTAAACCGGCTGACACGCATCTCTCCTGTTTCTATTCCATTTTTGTTCAATTGGGCCTGCATTATGTTGTTATTGCTTCACTTCTGAGCCCATGACTGTTCAAAGCCTGCCTCTTCCATGTGGATAGTGCTTTTGTAGAAAAGATAATAAAATTTATTCAGCAGCTCTTAAAAGTCTCTTCACATAGAAAGGCATGTGGGGAAAACAGTCTTTCAAAGCTTTGAAGCTATATACCAAAACATCTGTTCGGGTTTCAAGGAGTTTACAGCCCAGTTCCCAGAGCTCGTATCCATAGGTTGAAGAATCCTTCAGAGCTCTGGTATAGCTATTTTCAAACGTCTTCCTGCAATCAAACATAGAGGCTTGAGCTTAAATACAAAATGTGATACTTCTTCCCCTCTCCATGTTTTCAGGGCTCTAATTCTTCCAGCAGTTTTTCCCATAAACCCTATTATGACTTCTCAGCAAGAGAGGTTTGGATTTCTTCGGTATTAAAGACTTCAATTGGAAAGTTGAGGGTCAACTTCCATGTTAGACAGCATATCACATAGCAGCATTTAAATGGACATATTAAGCATCAACATAATCACCCTAATATTTACCACTTGTTGTAAAGATGAAAACTTTACAAGACATACAAGAACATACAATACGTGCAAAACCACGTTAAGAACAGCTGGACCTAACGAGGCCAGAGAACTAAACATTCCAGACAGTCACAAATACTGTTTGACGCGGGATAAATATAACAGGACACAAATACCATGATACTATCCCAAAAACAATCCCAACTTGTGGCCCAAGGGCTTCCTGAGCCAGCAGAGGTGGTCTTTGCATGTGAGAACCACCAGTGCATTTTCCCCACATCCACATCTTGAAGCCACGGGAACTTTCAGCAATCAGATTATCCTGCACAGAGACTTCCACAACCAGGTTCTGTGTGAAGAGTTATCTCCTTCTGTATATTTTTGAAGTCACCTGAAGTTTTTATATGATGCTTCTTGATTCTTCTTTTATAAAAGAAAATAAACAGTATCCCCTATTATTTTTTTTCCATCTCACAATAAGCAGACCTTCACCATTATTCCCTCACTCTGTCATCTCTTTTCCAGCTGTTT
Source organism: Aquila chrysaetos chrysaetos (assembly GCF_900496995.4). Lineage (NCBI taxonomy): Eukaryota > Metazoa > Chordata > Aves > Accipitriformes > Accipitridae > Aquila > Aquila chrysaetos. The sequence continues at coordinate 13,746,417 of NC_044025.1, forward strand.
TTCCATGTCCTAGATTGTTCAGTCATTTCATCCTTTTCTTTAAACTTCAAGCTATTACCACCTGCCTGCCAAAGAGTGGTCTGAAATTTGACTTCTCATTGACCAGAAGAAAGAAATATGCAGCTACAGCGTAACTGCAGGACAGCTTCCTTCTTTAAAGTAATGAATTATTGAACAGAGGTGGTAAAGAGACAGCACAGGTTCTTCCGGATCACACCAAAATACCAAAAACCCAATTCACAAGAAGCAACTCTGCCACAAGGACTACAATGGACATCTCACACCAGCATATCCAGAAGTATTTTCCACAATACTCCCCACAAACTACTCCTAATACATGTGAAACACATTCCCAATTCTCTCCTCTTTGACTTTTTCCTCAAGGAACCTCCAGGATGAAAAAACCCCATGGCCCTCACATTGCTGAGCTTCAAAGTTACCAGCAACCACGGCTTCAACAAAACAAAAAGCTGATGACATTCTTTACAAAGACCACGAAGCAGAAGTTAAATTTAAAAAGATTCTCAGTTTAGCTGTCCTTTAAAGTTTCCTCTAGCTTTTTCTCTTTAGAGCATTAGCAACCGCTGAGAAGAATTTCTCATGTGGGTAATTTCAGTTTTATCTCTAGAGTGGGTGGAAAGGACTAAGAGGATGATCATTGCTGGCCCGACCAAAGGAAGACTGGAAAGGGGTTTAACTTCTGCTTATGGATACACCAGATAAGTAAACACCCAGGAGGCAGAAGCCTATTTACACTGAAGGACGGTGTCGGCATCAAAACAAGGGGGTGCAAACCAGCTGTGAATAAATACATGCTAGAAATCAGACGATGAGGTTCTATATCAGTTTTCCAGTGGGAGTAGTAGGGGCAAAAAGTGTTCATACTTCTAAAACGGAGTTTGATCAGTTAATGAAAGGGCTCATATGATGTGATTGCTTATGATGGCAGGAAAATGGACCCAATGACCCAGGAGGTCCCTTCCCAGACATATATTCTCCTGGTGAGGGGTCTGCCTGCACAATGAGTAGAAAGAACAGGTAATAGTAGACCCTGTGTGAAATTCTGGTGAATTTTCTGAGTTTTGCCCAGGACTGCAGGAGAGCCAGATTTTCAGTCCATGTGCACAAGCAGGGCTGCTACAGTTTTATAAAAAAAACCTACCAAGATACTCTTTTCCACACCATATGAAGATGATCGACTCAGCACAGCTGAAAAGCACACAAATACATTAAAAAAAAAAAAAAGCGCTAATGACTTCACAGCCAGGAAACACAATTCAAAATTTCGTTTCCTACTGAAGTAGTCTTCAGCACTAATCTTCAATAAATACAATTTTGCCCCTTTAAGCCTCTACTAACCCCCCTGGAGCCAGGTGCTCAGCAGCTGATCAGGGACACTTTGTTACTGATTTTCTCTGGAGGAAAATTTAGAATTCAGAAACAAACCAAGAGCAACTATCCAAAATGATGTCTTCAAGCAAACCGTATGTGGAGCACACACCCTGCAATGCCTCCAGCCTCCTGCAGAAGCATTTGTCATAGGCACTTCTGGCCGTCTCAAACAACCATCAGCTACAGCAAGGACCATTCACTCATCCACGTCGGAGGAGGCAGATGTCAACGCGACTTCCCTAGGACTTCAGCAGTCTTCATCCAGAGATGGACCAGGACACTGGGACACAACTCACCATCACATTCGTATTAACCCAGCTCGCTTTTGCTTTTTCAGCCTAGGTAGTTTCTCAGTTGTACTTTTCCCTTATACTGTGTTGTGATGAGTTTACAAAAAATCTCATCTGTTGAAATCTGCTGAGCAATCACTCAGGAGAGTCCCCCTTTTGCAGCCAGCGGATGCTTTACTTCTGTATTTTCCATCCATCACACCAAAAAAAAAAAAAAAAAAAAAAAAGGCTTTAATGAATAAACCTCAATTTAGCTTTAATACGAACACAACATCATTTTCACAAAACCAAGATCTCTGTTACAATGTGGAATCACATTTTAAAGGACTGCATAAACCATCTCAGAAAGACATACACCTCACTGCTTTTCAAAGAGACTGGAATATTAACCATCATCAGCAAGGTAACTAGCACTGGATACCAGAGATTTTTAAGACCAGAACAAACTATTAGCTCATTTAATCTGATCATGTCACACAAGCCAGTTTCCCAGAGTTAAATCTGTATTAAGCCCATGTCTTCAGTCCAACCAAGTCTCCCAGAAAGGCATTCTGTCATGATCTGAAAACATCAAAAGAAAGGTAATGTACCATCGACCCAGTAGTTTGGTCTTAATGTTACATTGTCTTCCACTATCCAGCAAAGTGTCTAACTTTTAATTTTAATTTGGCTGGCCTTAATTTTGAGCTGTTGGTTATTCATATGCCTTTCTCCACTAAATTAAAGGCCTGTTATCTGTCACAGTGATATGCAGAGAAGAGTAAAGCCCAGTTCTGCAATTCAGTCTGACAAAGAGAGATAACTTTTCCTCATCCAACCGGAGCAGCTTCCAAGGCTGGTGGAAAATCATCATGCTTTTAATTCAGCTATGCCAATTTATACCAGTAGGAAATACGACCCCGATAGCCTCAGCAACAGTTTACAATAAGGTGCTAAAAAAAATGTCATTTCCAAGAATATTTATTAATAAAATGTAAATTATAACGAAGCCAATGTCTAGCACTTATCTCTCATTCCTTTTTCTCACCTATCCAGACTACGTTCACAGTAACGAAACAAAAGTTAATTCTCCTATTTATGCTCTGTTCAAAATTTTTGCGCTTCCCTACACCTGTAGTCAGCTGTATATGAATGATGGCAACAAGATAAAGATAAAATTATTATAAAATAAATCAAAACAGTACAGAAACGTTCTTTGGGGTTTTTTTGGTTTACACAATGACAGTCCCATCCCTTTGCTTCATCTCCAGTCATCACAGTTTATAAACTGTGCGCTCTCATAAGTAAAGTGAGTTTTCTCAGTAGAGAAAGCAGACTATTTCTGCTTTAAAAACATTTACACAATCCTCATGGCTCCTAGAATTCCTCACATCACACTTTCCTATTTAGAAATCTCCTCCCACACACACAACCCACCAGGCTGTGCTGGTGGAATGGCTTAAAATACAGGTTAGATCCTTCTCTATACAGTCCTGCCCTATCCCTTGCACTCTTTTTAGAGACAGAAGAAAACAGGATAGCTATTTAAATTACACAGCACGTAAAACACTCCCTAGACATTTTTTTTTTTAAACCAGCCTTCCCATCAGATGCTCTGAGCATTGGAGAAAAGCTGTGAACTTCAGCCTTTAAGAGGTGATACAGACTTCCCGTAAAGGTGTGAGGTTTAACCAGCTGTGGGTACATCCCCCAGGGAAAAGGCAGAGCACAGATAAGTCTGTGTTTTGGCACTTTAGAAAAATGTAATACCGTAATACAACTTTGGAATCAAACAGCAGCCTGAGGAAAGCCGTCCTCACGTCAGGGAAACCAGAAACATGAGGACAATTCAACACACAGACTCTGGCCAGTACCTTCCAGCCAGTGAGGTCCATTTTCAGTGCTGTAAGAACATATACCCCTCAGCAAGGGATGAAGTCAGCGTTTGCAACAACAATTAAAACTTATCCTAAATTATGAAGGAACTCCTAATAACTGTACGCTTTATAGACCGTATTGCAGCATCTCAGAGCTGCTCAGAGCCTGAGCAGTCGGAGCTGAGTGCGATAGTTCTCACACTGCTTATGCGATAGGAACGCTAAATGCTGCAGTGCAGCAAACATCAGTGTATTAAAACTGCCCGCTGCAACAGAATTGAACAATTGCAAAGAGCCTTTGTCAAGCCATGTGGAAAACTTTCTAATACTCTAACTGCGTGTGCACACAAGCTGACCTGCTTGCATTCCAGCAGGAGTTTTGAGCTGACTTTAAGTCACACACAAGAGTTAATAGAATGAAGAACTGCACTGGAGTTGTTTTACAAAGGCAACCACCGGCGAGGCCTTCTTTTGTTAATGTAGTCATTATATCAAAAAGATGTCAAATGCTAGCTTTTATACCAGCTGAAACTTCGTCTTGGGGAAAATGCTCTTTGAAAGTTGCAATCACTCCAGCTGCGTTGAAACCAAGCATTTAGACCAGAAGAATCATTTAGGTTTGGTTTGGGTTTTTTCCCCCCTTCACACAAAGCCCAACTATTTGCTTGCTACAATACAAGGTTTTCACCTCTCCATTTGCCGGCAGATGCCCAGCCCACCTAGTACACACAGTTCTTACCAGTCACCCAGACCAGCACTTCGACTTCCATCCAAACCCATTCTTGAAATACCTTCCCTCCCAGACTCCCAGCCAGAATTCCCTGTCCAGCGCCCAGTTCCCGCCCCAGTTCCCCAAACCTTCTGAAACCCCTTCCCTCTACAGCCTCAATTCCCCCTCCAGCTCCCAGTAAGGTTACTGCCTCACAAACCACTCCCCTAGACCAATCTTACACAGAGAGCTTTTAATTCCAAACTCACCTAGAACACTTTGATAATAGAAAAAGCATCTAGGTGCCGATTATTTTATACCCAAGTGAAATGCATGGGGAGATACAGCCCGACGACCCCAAGCATAACTTATCTTTAAGCCAGTGTGACAATCAGAAGCAACAGCGCAATCAGAATCCCCCGTGGTTCTTCCATTAATAAGACACTTTGCCTACAGTGCTTACAGCAGCCATGGAAAATTGCGTGAAGGTTTGTACGGCATTTCATACTAGCTGTGGGAGCAATACTGAAGGTCAGAGCAAGAGCACTGCATTTGCCTGAAGTTTTACCCATAGCAGCGGAAGACGAAGCCAAGAAGTTAGTCCAGAAAAGCTGCAGGAGATGGAAGACATCTCCTGAGATACTGGAGCAGACTTTAAGCAAGGTGAGGTGTAGATGGCAATAAACCTACAGCTCAAATATCACTCACAGGCATAAGCACTCAGCTCCTTTTTCCTCCCCATTAAATCACACTTCCCTCCCACAGATGAGAGTTGTCGGGAGAGCTCTGCGCCAGCCAGAGGAACAGACTGAGATGAGTGGGGAGAGATTAATTGGAAACTAAGAAAGAGGAGGATGCCCAAGATAGCAAGCAGCAGCTCTGCAGGGCAAACAGGGAAGAGAAACTGTGTTCAAAAAGCAGATTTAGAGAATTGCGTGGCAAATGTCTAAAGTCACTGGGGCTTGGGACTGCAAACAGATTTCCTAATGAAGGAAGAGATGACACTCTCATTTTTTACCTACATCAGTCTTGCTTCTGGGGAGATTAGTTCCCTTCCCCTGGAGCCTCTGGCTTCCACAACCCTGAAAACCACAGTTTTTTCTGGGCTTCATTTCTCATCCATAAAACGAGGGTAATGATGCCGTGCCTAACTCCTGGGGTCTTCGTGCAAACGGTACTTCAACAGTTGTGACAAACTATGCAAATATCATTCACATAAGGACAGAAGATACCAAGGTAGTCACAACAAGACTTCCAGGAGGTGGTTCTGGTTTTAGCCTCTTCAGAAGAAATTAAGTCATTCCACACTAAGAATGGAGCACCTCTTGCTTTTTTTTTTTTCTTCTTCTGCCTAAGGAAGCCAAATGACTTCAAACTGTGCCAACAGAATGGTTCTCATAGGTTACGAAGAAAATATTTAAATACCCTTAACTGACAAAAAATTTTCATCCCAGCACTCAAGTATCTTGTTTTCCAGCACAGGTCATGAGACACATCAGCTGTGTCAGGTCACGTTCCAGGAGATGGGCGACAGCGCTAGGTCGCAGCCAGCCAAGCGCAGCCCTGCAGGGACTCTCCTGTGCAGCAGCCAGAGCAGGCTGCAGTCACGCAGAAGCTCCCAGGGAAGTTACTCAGCCAGAAACTCCTACACCTCCCGCCACCAGCCCATATTCTGTCTCCTCTCACTCAAAGGCTTGCACTGGGTCCAGCCCAGGCAGAACCAGACCTGCTCCTGCTTGCTCTGCCCGGAGAGATGGGATCTACGGGGACTGCAAGTCAACGCCGCTCCACGCAGCGCAACCAGCAACCTTGTCCTCCTGTTCTCGTGATGGATTGCAGCAGCAGAATCGTGGCTCGCACCTGAATCGTCTTCTCGGTTGCTAACCCCAATCTTACCTGTCTTCCACGAACTTTACGAATTGTTCCCGTCTACGTTTTGCTGAGTTTCGGTTCTCATATTGATAGATGTTGATAAAATATTGTGGCAATACCAATTACTTTCAGAGACTGCAGACACATGCGAACGCAGAGATTTAGGGAAAAAGGCCTAAAGCAAATGCTTACCGACTCTGGAATCAGTTCTGGCAGCAACTGGTATCTTAACTAGTGACCTTCAACTCAAAACCAGTCTCCTCTACAACAACCGAAATGAGAGGGATGCTCTCTAACATACAAATGACACTAGAAACCCTACAGTGACGACAGCGTTACGGTTTCTTCCACCTGCTAATGTTTTAAAGAAAAATGCTCTTGTCCACACAAATTCTGATTTTGCTATAGAGGTGCATGTAAAAGGAGAGCTGGTGACAGATCGATAGTACTGGAAATAAAAGTCACCTAGTTACTTAGTACTTCTTTTGAGTAGTTTCTTTCTTTAAGAAAAAAAAAAAGAAGACAACTTGATCATGGATACCATACGTCTAAGAAACAGGAACGTGGAACACCCATCGCCTCTCTGACTGCTTTAAAACGGCTCCTCCAGTTTAACCCAGAAGGGTCCTCACACACCATTTGAAACAACTCATACGAGTCTTTACAGGAGATAATTCTCCTCTTTTAAAGAGGGAAGTGAATTAAACTCTGAACTCGAATCATGTTAATAGCCCCGCCTGACACTATAAATCACTGATGTAGCATTTCGTTCGTGCCCATAAATTACTGATACCATATCCTTCTGCAGAAGATTCCTTCTCCTTAAAAATATATTTAATAGATTTGCACCCACTCTTTAAATACACTGGCTCACACTGTCAGCTTTCCTAATGCTCTAGGCACTGATTTCAAGTTTCATAATCAATTATATCATTTTGCTTCGCGGCAGTAATTTGATTACTGCTTTTGGGGTGTGACAGACATTTGTGAACATTTCTGCCTGTCTTCATCTGAAATTGCTAATCTTCCTTCCTTCCCTCCTCCCCGCAAAACCTGTGCAAAATTGATAAAATAACATCAATAAATCAAGGCACTTGCATTTTCCCTGAAGTGACTATATTTCAGACTTCTTCTCTGAAACACAAACAAGGACATAGTTCATCTAGCTCAACAGCATGACCAAAAGGGGTATAAAATGATGATGATGTTTTGTGGCATTTATTGCCAGTTTTGTTAATATGACTGACTGCTTTTCCTGTGCAAGCTGTCTCTTCTAGATCACCCTATCTTTGAAATAATCACCACTACCACCTAAAATTTAGTAATAATTTACTACACAGCAATTGGTATGACAGAGCCCACATCAGCAGAAACAAAACTGCAAGATTCAAGAAAAAAAAAAAAAAATATTTAATTCACGTTTGTTTCTGACAAGTTCAGAATCCTTGTTGACCAACTTGTACACTACACTGCACTACTGAAATGTAGTTAATTTAAAACTGTTCGCATGCAGCATTGAAGGAATAAAGCTCAAACAAAAGTTGCCACTTGCTTCCCAACAATTTCAGAAGTTTTAATGAGAGCAAGAACAGGAGGCAAGAAAGCTATGTATTAATCAAGTTCTAAAATAGGCTGTAGAAAGATGCATGCTCATCCCTGAATCTAGCTGATTTCATCAACCACACGTTTCTTAAGGATACTTAAATCCACTTACACTTCCACAAACATCTGGAGAGATTGTAAGTGGATACAGCCGATAGCATCTACTGAGTTTTCTTTCAGGGCAAGTGTTTTTTTCCCAAGGTTAGGTCATTGGTTTCTCTCTCCTTCAAACCCACATTAATACAAAGCTTTCCAAAAGCAGGCTGGAGGATGACACAAGCATTCTCTCAGCTAGGGTTGAGTACACCAGATTTTCTTCTTTGATTGTACCCCTCACCCATAATTTTGGAGGGAGATAAAATACCGCATGCGTTACACACATTTAGACCACGGACGCTTAGAGCAGGTGATCTATAATACAAAAGAAAGGTGTCCGTGAAACAGGTAATTCAATAATTTTTTTCTCCTAACTGCTTTTTTAAAGTACCTGATTCAAGGTATTTAAAAGTAACCTGTGATCCCAGGTTCCATAAAGTGTTATTCTCTCCCCTGAAATGTTTCAGAGCAATGAATTTTCTTCTGTTGGATAACCACACTGACATAAGGATTTTCATTAAAATTTTACCTGCAAACATGATGCAACATGCTAATTTACAACTGCACAACAGAAAGACCATAACTGAGACAAAGCAAATGGATCAGAACAACGGAAGAATTTTCAGCCTTAAGTCAACTTTTGAATTAGGACAAAAACAATAGTCCAAACAGTCACATTTAAACTTTTATGAACAATCTATCCCATGGGAGAAAAACACATCAAGAGCCTGTTTGGTAGAAGGAGCCATTACCATGAGAAACCCCCATTAGTCAGATGCATTTTTTTATGCAGAAGAGTTGTTAAACCTCTTCCAGGAGCTAAAGCCCAAATGCTCACAGACGGATTTTGGAAAGGGTGAAGCAGAACACCACAACAGAACAAAAAATTTCATTGAAAAGAGCAATACACATTCCTGGAACGAAGAACTCCTTCTTGTCCATTTTATTCATTCCTTCTCCTTGACATTCATATTTTTGTCACAAATTAACTGCAATTTTTTTTTCCCCCCAAGACGAAACCTGTGCTAGTAGACAAATTAATAGTCCCCAGGAATTACTGAATCATCCATGTAATTTATTTTTTCTTGCAGGTTATTTTCACATAAATGTCTTTTAACTAAGTTAGAAAAAACAAGTTCTTTTACGATGTCACAGCAGCAGCAATCTGCTTTGCTCTTGCAGGTTCCATTTACTGAGCTAATAAAGACATCCATAAATTAAACACTAAAAGTGATTTTAAATTTAAAATTAGTATTCTGACTTGAAGCTACATATATGACACTTACATGTTGCCTTTGCTCCCAGATGAATATTCATGGCTCAAAAGAAATAGCAGATCTGACCTGTGTTACAAAGCTGCTGTAGAGACTGCACAGAAGGAACTATAGCAGAAGAGCCACTTCACATTTTGCTGCTCTCTAATAGCATCTGTTTGTTCATAGTCCCTTTCAAACTGAAAACATCTTACCATTTTTCTTAAAGCCCAACAGTGAGGAATTAAAAAAAAAAACAACCCCCAAAAAATCCTCTCAAAGAGTGGTTGAATAGACACTATAGCAAAAATTTATATCCCCACATCCCTATTTGCCAGTCTTACAGTTTGTGAAACAGAGAACAATTCAGTATTTCAAAGGCAGTCGATAACCATCATGAGAGCTCCCATGGGTAACATTACTTAATCTGCAGTTTTATCTTCTGGAGGAAAAAGGAGACTACAAGGAAAAACTATTTCCATAAACAAGGGACTTAAAAGCCAAAGAGAAAAAAAGTTTGGGTAAGTGACAAAATTCAGGCACTCTTGTCTTACAATCACAGTCATCCTCTTCCTCCCGCCAAAGCTGGAGAATACTTCTTTAAAGGCAACAGAAGTTGGAGTCTTTGGAAAATGCAGATATTGGGGAGCGTGATATCAGAAGGGGCCAGTACTAAGAAGAAACTTCTTCATTTCTGCACCAGGCTCCCTGCGGCTCTATTAAAACAGCAGCAATAACACATTACACCTTCCAGAGCATGTTCCTCACAACACACCCAACGTGTGACTTCATCCCTGCAAGAAATGTCAAAGCAGTTCATTATTCCTCATCCTCCTCTTTCACCATTTTATAGCTTTCAATGGTAACGGACTGCTGAAGAGAGCTACCAACACCAACAGGGAGAGAGTATCTGCTACAGCAGACACGCTACACACACAGACAAGTGCAAGGGGATTTCCAGGGGAGAAGCAGAAGGAATTGCATACACTTCATCCTGTAAGGATCAACAAATCCCACAAACAGACTGTAATTACATGACATTGTTTTGCAAAAGGAAAGATGAGGGAAAGAGGTTACCTGCAATTTTATACTTCTCAATGAAATGAAACCTACATTTTTGGGAGAGCGAGGAAAAAAGGACGTGATTTATGTCACTTTGGAGGACGTGGAGAAAGCAAGAAGGGAAGAAAGGAGGATTCTCTTCTGCCAGTTTCGAGACCAGGCAAGTGGCTTTGCTAAATAAACAAGGTCTTCGTAAGTATACAGATAATAATTTAAAACTTTATAAGCAAAATCTGCATTCCACTGGGCAGAGCCGTAAAGCTTGCCTAGCGACTACACACGCTGCTCTAATTGCACTGGTTCTTCAGAGGTGACCCATAAAAGCAAGAGCAATGACTGACAGATGCGATAAAAGTTTCTGACTAGCTTTTTGGGGAACAAGCCACTGTATTTGGAAACTATTCCAAACTGTTCCAAGAGTCATGTAGAATAAACAGCCTTTTGCTCAGCTGCCAAAATACCAGCCCAAAAGCTCGATGAGGTGACTTCAGACAGAAACAAAAAGTCTCTTGTGTTTCTACCTGCCACATCTTGCACTAATAATTCCCCTCTTCTGACACAGAGGATCTCGGCGCCAGTGAACAACAATGAATTCACAAGGGCAAAGGCTCGCGTCTGCTGCTTTGCTTTGAAATCCTTCCTCGCTTTTATAGACTAACTGCAAAGGAAGCCAGAGCCCAGTGCCTCGTATAGGACCCCACTAACCATGCTGTGGTCACGCAGCACAAGCCTGGAGACTTGCATCACTCAACAGCTTTAGGTTTTGAAGCTCTGCATCCAGTACGCGACACATCGCTGATTCAAGACCTGGGTCTCCAGAAATCTCTCTCGTTGGTGCACATCTGCTGGGGTAAGAGGTTTCAAGGTGCCTCCAAATGTTAATCAGGAAAATAGGAAGATGGATCCTTCCACAATCCACGAACGTGCTGCTTTTCTCATTGGAAAGGAGATTAAAAGACAAAAGCGTTGCCTACATAAGTCTGTCCAGAAGTTTCCGGCAGAAACGTATCTCAGCCATGGTCATTGCTTCACAGAACCAAGCACCAACCTTTACCGTTGGGAGCCCATCCTTCTCCTCCACAGCGCTGTTCAGGAGCTCCCTCTGAAATTTAACCATCAACTGTAAGGTCTCACCTCTGCACCCAGAATTCAGGATCACAAAAACTTAGTTACCAAATAAAATGCTATCTGTGAGGCAACACGAACAGCCTTTCAGCTGTGGCAGAAACCCAGATACAGGGCAATTCTTGTCTTTATTCACACATCCTAGACTGACTGCAGTGATTACAAACACTTGCCTGCTTTTCTCTGCAATTCATACCATATCATTACCCCCCGAGAGGCCACTTTACACTTTTCTCTCCTGCCTCCTTGCTCCTGCTTTGTTGTATAAAGTTATAGGGAAAATAATACCTAAGTGGCTCCGCGTCCTGCGGGGAAGTTGCTTAAAACATCACTCAGTTTTTCTGAAAATTTTCATGCCACTGCAAACAAGGAAAAAAGTCAGTCATTATACCTCAAAACTTGACAGCTTTTTTCAGCATGAAAACCATAAGTTCAGTAAAAAATATTTATTTATTCAAATGCATGGGTTCACTTACCACCAAAACACTTCTGACAGTTGCAAAGATGACAGTAACCTGTGATACCTGCTCTGCATCACCCTTGTGGTTGTCTTGTTATTTCAGGAAACCCAAAAGGTACCTCCTAAAAAATCAAATCACTCTGTCCTAATTAGAAGCTTCTGAAGACAAACTTCAATTGGGAGGGACACTTCCCACACATTAAACACTAATTCAGAAAGCAGGAAACCCTTCTCACCACGTCCTTCAGATGACAGGTTGCAGACTTAAAAACACCAGGTTTAAAGCCCAAGCTCAAAACTCTGCTGTTTAATAATGAAACATAGCATTTGAGTTGTTAGAGTAACAAATAAAACCCTGACTGTAGCAAGACAGGTTTTGAGAAGCTTGCTCACAGCCACCGAGTCTTACAGAACAGGATTTTGCCTTCTTGATGCAAACGTGGAGGTGATAAAACCTTTTTCCTCACACAACTGCATTAAAGGCATCGCATTCCCTTGCCGGGGATTATTTGTTTGTCACTGTCTTCTAGTCCAGTGATCAAACACGTAGACAGTTTTTGAGGCATCAGGTCAAAATACCTAAAGTACCACACATTCCCCATGCTCATCTTTGTTGCTGCAGTAATATTAACTGGGCTTATTTAGCTTTTCTGCAGTAAACTCTCAGCACTTGAAAACACCTCACAGCCAAGGTCATTCCAAATAACGCAAGTGCCACCGTTGGGCAAGCAGAAGTGTATGGAGGGGAAATGAGCCCTACAGAGCCTGTTACTCCTATCTGATCATTTAACGCTGATCATAATGCTAATCTGATCATTTACTACGGACATAAGATAGTCTCATGTCCAAGTCTTGCTAGGCAAGGCAGGGACAACCAGCAGCCGATACATAAATATGAGAACTATTAACAACTCTATTTCCAAAGGCAGTCATTATTATTACCAATTCATTTGTGGTAGAAATTTAGTTACCTTGTACACTTTTCTGCAAAAATAAAACAAGCTTGTCTGTACTAGGCTAGGAATTAGATACGACCCCATCTGTGCTTCTAAATTACTGATACAACCTTTGCAGGGCTGAGATCCAGGGATTCAAGATCAACAATTGGACATTATTTCTGCTTATATGCTACCAAAAGCCAAAAAACACTTGGGGACTTTTTGACAGCATTTGTGATTTAGGCAGTAAAAGTGCTGTGCCCTGAAATCAACAACACTCTACCAGTTAAATCATGTAAGCATACAGTTTCCTAGAAAACACTTGAACTCTCAATTTTCACCTACTTATACGCTTGTCACTTCCCTTTAAGTCTCACAACGAATGTACTGGTTCATCTCATAAGGACAATTTATTTTTTACCTTCTATACAAGTGCATAATAAGCCAAAGCTAACATGTACTTTTATTTAATTAAACACAATCTACAAGTAACAAAACATAAGACCTCTTTAAAACAATTTGTGTTGCTTCTAGCAGTGTGCAGCTGTAGTAATAACAATTACTGCACCATTCCGTGCCACCTTCTGACGCGGTTTAAATTGCATAATTCTGCTGAAGTCCTGTTGGTTTACACCAACAGGTTTTGTGGCTGGCTAATTAATTTAATTTCAAGCTTTCAAAATGCGACACAAAAAATATTTTGCCTGCATTGAACAGTATGTAGAGACATAAGACAGGCAATTCCTTCTTTCCTGCAGCTAATGGCCACAACACAGAGCTCCTTACGCAGTGAGGTGGTGAAAAATACTGCAACCATGAACATACAAAAAGGGGAACATTCAGTGAAAACAGGCCATAATTTCAGCTTTCTATGTGGCACTGATGCAACATTCGCTATAACACTGTACTCCAGTTTTGGCATCTACACTTCTTCAAGGTGGATGTCAAATAGTAGGGTGTCCAAAGAGCAAACCCAGAGGTCTTAGGCCCCCAGAGCTGCTCAGATTAGCAATTTGAAGGCTACAAGATGATTTAATCACTATCCATAGCTACTCACAAATGGAGGTTCTGGTAGCAGGGAGTTTTTCAGCCATGCTTAAGATATAAGATCTAGTGTTTGGAAAGTGAGGTTACGTGAATTCAACTTTCAAATAAAATGCAAACTTTGTAACAGTGTGAGTTATTATAGACTCAGAGGAGTTATCAGAGAACACGATAAGCTTTCCCTCATTTGGTATGCTTTAAAACCAGTCTGGACAACGTTTTAAGCATGTGTTTGATTCCACCTCTGCAGCAAGTCCCAAGCGTGTGCACGCAATGGTAGGTCAGCGGGCTGGCTGGTACCCTGCAGACAGACAACCCGAAGACCAGGCCACAGCTCACAGTTTGCTAAACTGCATTAAACTCCTATGCACCCGGAGCAGAAGACGGATAATTTGACTTAATTTATTGAGTGCTAAGTTACTTGTATGCTCTCATATTTGCTGCAGAGTAAGCACATGCATTTTAACAATACAATCCTCCAACAATCGTCCGGATACATTTCACCCAATTAATTTCCTGCCTTTGCTAAGCGACAGGGTTTTGATGGCACCTCGGTCTCTGTGCTTTCCTGCCCCAGGCAGGCCATGTAAACTCCCATTAAAAAGTCTAAGACAGAAAGACAGAAGCACAGAAAACAGGTCTGTACTTCTACTGTGAACCAAACTGCGCTTTATTCAACTCACTAGAGCACTTCATCCAATGATGGGAGCAAGCCAGAAGAATGCACCATAACTGGAACGGAGAATCTGCAGCTTTAATTTGTATGGAAAATACAAATACTCAGCCGTGAGCCAATCAAATAGCCTGTCCTCTGCTTTTAAGAAGAGCTAATACAAAATGCTTCTTAAGGAAGCATTAAAAAAATCCATGGTGGTGAACCGTGGAACAACCTACCCTTTGGAGAAAGTTCCTTCTAACCCCTGGTAGTTACTGTCTGGCTTGTGTCTTGAAGGATGAAGGCTTATAGAAGAAACCTGCTTCCACACACTGCACATCACGCTTGAAGGGCTGTGGATTCATTTGGTTTTATGCCAACTGTTGTGGAAACTTTTAGCAGTATCCTAGCAGCTCCAGGGAAAGTTATTTTGACACATCTGTGCATACGGCATACAACATAAAAAAGTGCTTCAGGAACAACTTTTGCATGCAGAAAGAAGTGCAACACCAAATCCCTAGGAACTGCTCTTTTGTCTTTAAGAGATAAGGGCACCATTGTAACCAAGAGTTATTTCCAACACAGTTAGGCTGCCTTGAATATAGTGGCTTTCAACCTCATTTGAATTGCCTTGTTACGCTAATTGGCATTAACACCGCAAGCTGCCACAATAATGGCACGTTGAGACGAGCCAACGGTGCAGCCTAGATGTGCGTCTCTTTCAACCTGCACCAAGCAACTGTGCATGCTTCCAGCTGACGCGGCTGCTATGTGAGATGTATCGATTCTGCATCGCCTGCGTCAGGACGGAGGTGTCAGGATGACATCCCAATCTGGACAAAATTACAGGAAGCCAACAACCGTGCAATGGAGACTGTGGAGCTGTGCTGCAGGTAGGACTCCATGCGTTTCTCCACTATAAGCCTTAGTGAAATTGAAAAAACTTCAAATTTCTTCTTCTTTAAGAAAATAGTCTAGAAGATACGCTTTTCTTCCGATCTTCAGTGTATTGATATGCCCCACTTGTATAACACCTGAGGCCAACCTTTGTCATGTAAGCAGCATGACCTGTCGTGGTCCTCCTTCCCCGCCTACCAGACAAGACTAGCACTGGAGGGTTCCCTTTGTGCACCTAAGCCATGTTTCAGAGAAGTAGTAAGCACTTTGTTAAGGGCTTTCATTACTAAAAAATTGCTAGTGGGAGTTGAAAAGGAGGAAACTAGGTAAGTTACTCTATTAAATGTAATTAACCTGTAATGTTCTACTTTTCACTAGAACAATTACAAAGGTAGGACTCAAATTGTCATTTCAAGCCCCCTCCCTGTCCTGATGCAAAAGCCTCAGAGCATTCTAGCTGAATGACTGTTGTTTACTCTTTAACTTTTAACTGAGAGGTATGGCCCTGAAATATAATCAATGCTCACTTTTGAAACTCTACAATTTTAATTACCATTTCCAGACATCCTCTATCACATGTTTTATGTACAATCAATGCTGACCCCATAAAAGGAAAGCACTCTCACATTTCGGAATAAAAGAAGTTTGCTCTTTAAGAAGAAAACAATCAATTACTGATCATCTAACCACCTCTGTGTGCATATCTATCACTCTTCTGTTATTGCAGATTAGACATGATTATGTCCCAAGGAAACAAAAATGCTATAAAATTCCATTCCTAATATGTTTAGTATAAGAATTTATTTAGGTTCTTACTTATGGTGATAGATGTTATTTTTTTTAAAAACCTACCCAAAGCATTGTTCTCTATAAAGCAGCTGAGAGGAAAAGAAGTAATTAAATCTTGAAACACCAACATTTGATCAATATGGTTTGACACGGCTTCCTTCTAAATCATTCTTAATATGCTGAGATCTGAATTCATGTTGACACATCAAGATACCGTCGTGTGAGACTTGTCACGTACTGAAAGAAAACTGTTCATATATGTACTCTCGTTTTAATATGTTGTAGTAGATCATGCCATAAGTAGCTTGTCATTCCCAGATTTTGGGTTTGGGTGTTTCTTTTTGTTTGGTCAGAGGTGGGGTTCAACCTCTAATCTTTTCAAAGACACATTACCAATTGTCAGCTACATAAAAGAATTACTGGCTTTAAACAGGCAAGGACATTTCCCTTATTAACACACATAAATAAGAGGCATAAAAAGCCTTGTGACAGATGTTTAGAGA
Organism: Aquila chrysaetos chrysaetos; assembly: GCF_900496995.4. Lineage (NCBI taxonomy): Eukaryota > Metazoa > Chordata > Aves > Accipitriformes > Accipitridae > Aquila > Aquila chrysaetos. The sequence goes on from NC_044025.1 coordinate 13,762,960, forward strand.
AAAGATGTGCCAGGATATCCATGTTCTCTACTATTAGTTCATAAAGGATAGGTTGATAAAATGCTAAAGAAAAGCCTACCTTAAATTTGCGTTCAAAATCATTAACATGGGTGCATAGGTGGGCACGCATGTGTTTAGGTAAGTTGGTGTATCGGGTACATTGAGCTCACCCAGCCTCCTGCTGAAATCAATAGAATTTACACTGGCCACTCAGAAAGGCTATTAGCTAATATGTGTATATTTGGGGGTAGAGACTAGAACATAGTAAGAATAAGCTCAGCTTCTTCTTACTTCTTCTCCAAAGGACCTAAAAAATGTACAGGATTGGTCTTCTGTAGTCATACGCATGCACGTCTCGGCATGCTAAAGAACACCAAGCCTTTATTTACATGCAAAGCAGAGATTTGCACAAACATGGGTAGCTAAACTTAGAAACAGAAAGGATGTATAAGTATATACAACCTATGGAACACTATATTGAGCACAAAATTTACAAAAATCTTACTACTTTAAAAAAAAAAATTGGGTCACAAAAGTCAGTGTATTCTTGGAAACAAAAACTACAGCACAGAATAAACTAATAGGCAATTCAGGGTTACAAAAGATGGGAGAGAGAGGTCTGCTTATGCTAAAATCTTTTGACTTAGCTTGGTCAAACAAAAGACTTTTCTACAGTCAGTGAATCTTCAGGAATCCAAATTACTTCCATCTTCACAACTGAAGCTGTAAGTACAGCCACTGATATCGCCACAGCTAAACGGTTTAGGAATTTAGGAACTTCTGTCTGAGTGTCAACAACGCAGACAAGTCATCTCACTCCTCCTGCTGAAGTTATTCAGCATGGTACTGTGAGCTTTCACTAAACTCATTTATTTGCTCATCTCAAAGAAAAAACATCATTACATGCAGGTCATGCTGCAAAGTGAGAAGAAAAGTACTGTACTACATCCAGGCTGCTGTTCCTCCCCAAGTAAATTATGTTTCTTGCACCAGGCCAGTCAGTGCAACATCAGCGTAATCAGCGTAACCCAACGCAACCGTAAGAAGCCATCACCATGAATCTGAAAGGGGATTTGCATGCAAATTTACATGATAACAGGTGGCATTAGACATTAAGACTAAAGAAAAGCTGAATGCAGAAATTGCTGATACGAATGTTAAAAAGATTCAAGACCTGAAACCAAAAAAGAGCTTTCAAATTTTTGCTTTATCTAGTAAGTGTTCATCTAGGGTGCAAGGCATAATCTCCTTCCTCAACACTGCGGATGGCAAGCCCTACCTCAAAGGACAACTTTAAAAAGAGAACATTCTCATATTATAATTTGTCGGTTATTCAAGCAATACTTTTAAATGAGAGCTTTCATTTGTAAGGCCCCTATAAACATCAGAAATCTGGCATCCTCTTATCAGCTGGATCTTATTCTCCATAACTGCTGGGACCTGAAGGATTTAAAGGTCTGTGTGACATCCATAAAGCATGTTTCATAACAAATACTTCAATTTCTTTGAAGCTCAAATGGTATCCAGCTATGTTTGAAGTCCCATCACTCCCTACCCCTAGGTGTCAAGTATAGTCCAACCAAAGCAGGAGAAAAAGTAATTTCCCTTCATAGGAGAAAAGAAAGAAGAAAATGGGAAAAGATATGAGTAAGCTTCCTCCTTTGAAGAAAGTGTAAGAGTGAAGAAGAAGACAGCAGCAGTGTCTTGGGCTGCCTGATGAGCAGGCAGTCACCAGCTCCTAGCAGAAAAGGAGCAGAGTACTCTTGTAACCACAGCAGCTTGTCTTGGCTGTGCAGTAATATTCCACTCTCTACCTTCTCCTCTCGCTACAGCAGTGAACCTTGCATGTTAATCCCTCGAATCCTCCTTATTTAATAAATGCATTAAAGTCTATTGATTTTTAGTGACTATGAAAGGTCAAGTCAAAACAAAGCAGGAACATTTTGTAATGCACAGGGCTGTAAAGGGGGAAAAAAAAAAAAAAATCCTAACGAGAGTAAGCAGTTACTGTGCAGATTGAAGAGAAACCTCAGCCAGTCAAGTTCATCTCTCAGTTACATGGATGTAAGCGGAGAGTAATTCCACTTGGGCCAAAACTTCAAGCAATATTCTCTGGGGCCTTATCCTGAATTTATATTTGCATACTCGTCAGACAAAGTTTAATCTCAAAACCTCAGAGATTATTAGTATTTGTTTAAAGGCCAGGAGGGGCTTTTCCAATCTTTCAGTATGACCTCCTGTTCAACATAGACTTAAAAGGCAACCAAAAACGTTACCAGCCCTCTCGCAGGGGGGAAGGGGATGAGAACCGATGCCCTTCCACACACTTGGGGTATACTAAGTCAAAAAGCCATGCTACGGGTAATGGGCAGGCAAATGAGAAGCAAACATTTTAAATATCTGTGATTTGAAATCTTTTGTGCAAGGTAATTTTATGAATAGTCACATTTTCTTTCTCAAACTTTCCCATCCCATCCAAACCTATCCACAATGAAAAATGACGCTGTGATTACAGGCATGCTTAATTACTGTTCAGCAATAAAAGTTTATGAACAAACATTTTATCCTAGCCTGTGTATTGTCTTATTTATTTTTATATATTCATAAATATGCAAAGCCATTAAGATGATTATTAATTGCAGCAGAATACAATTAGGTGGCTTTCAGCAATAGCAGTCTTTGAAACTGTAATGTGTATTCACTGTTTTTTCCAGCGCCTGTCTTGAATTATTTAGCTTTTGGGGGAACTCTGTTATCATGATATAATGAATGTTCTATTTAAATAGCATCACTGCCTAAAAGAAAGGACACTGATCTATTACTAAATTAAGCTCAGCCATGTAGTGAGTTGTGTCATTTTATAAAACCTTCACAAAACTGATTAGCTGTACAGCCTCACTCCGTTCACAATATTAGTGAGTCACATACTCTTATAGGACACCAAGTTATCATCTTTCCCTTCCCCCAGATAATTCCTCTTTAATCTTTTCATAGACTTTTTACACCATTGATACTTAATTTCCAAACTAATATATGTTAAAAGGTTCTGGTCCAATCTTCACACACACACACTGGGTGGAAACAGCTGATGTTGTGCCTGCAGCAGGGAGAGAACACTTACAAAACAACGGACACTGCACACTATAAAACACCAAAAAATCAAGTTAGCAGCCTGCCTTTTCAGGAGTTACTCCTCCAGAAGGGAAATCTCTTTTTGAAGGTCAGCAGCCTGACCTCGCTGATGTTTACTGCGCCGACTTCACGAGCAGCCACTTACAGGATGGTTTAAGCACCTCACTTCGGTAAGCGGTGGCAGTCTTCATAATGGGCAGAATATTGCTACAGCTTGCAAGAACGGACATTAACTTTTAGCCTAAGTGGTAGATTTTACCTCTAAAATGATCATTTGCTTTTGATTGCATGCCCTTAAATCATTTGTCTATCCTGACCTTACTCCCATACTGAGCTCCTCTCTGCCACACGCTACCGCAGGCGTCAATGCCCACTCTTCCCTTACAAGCCTTTTACGAGAACTGCAACACTAATTTCAAAATATTTTGTCCAATTATATTGTTATGCTCTTTATTCAACTCACTAATAGAGAGGCAACTCAAGGTGAAGAAAGCAAAACCATAGTTATAGGGCAACACTGAGGCTGCCGAAGTTACCGCTAAACAAGTCAGCACGCAGAAGGCGATTGCTCCCAGGAGGTGACTGTAAGGAACGCGGTCGCCAGCCATGCATCAAACCAGCAGCAGCGATGCTCACGCTATTAGCCTGCGCCATTCAGCCAAAGTGACTGCGTGGGAGACATGAAATGTGGCAAGTGCTCCTAGAAATCTCCTCAAGTCTCTCTTGGGATTTGGCACGGTTTTATTAGTTTCTACTTTGATAACAGTAAAGCAAACTGAAGGCACATCTGGGCAGTGGTAAACACTGGACTTCAAAACTTTACAACGTTAGGGACGGTACTGCTCCCTGCATGCAAAATACAACTCATATTTCTTCCAGATATTCTCTCAGACTTTTTTTTCCAGCCTCAGCTGCGTACAAAATCCAGGCAGCTAACCTACCGCTGGTCTTCCCTCTGTGAAAAACTGATGTTCCTAAAATAGTCTGCAATACCACATTACATTATACCGCAATACTATCCCACTTGGATCCTATAATCCCCTCCAAGTGGGGGGACCCTGACACCAGTGCTCAGAGCCCACTGACAGCACAGGAGCCACCCACAGAAGTGCAATTTCAGGATGAAGGATTTAAGGAGGTGGTTTGGGGAACCCCGTACACGGACAGCGGGAGAGGGGGCTCGCAGCTGCCCTGGTGTGGTAGCTCACTCTGGCTTGAGATGCTTTTTCCTTGGTGTTCAGTCAAAATAATGGTCAGATATACTGATACAGACCCACCACCTCGTCTGAGACCACGCTTTAAATTTAGAGTTGTGCAACAGTATCGAAAAAACATCACATCCCAGTCCGCTGTCTTGTTAATGCTCCTTGCATTATTAAAGACATTAACAAAGAAAAGAAAAATTCATAGTCCTATCTGCTTTTCCCAAAAGTTTATTTCCTCGTCTGCCTCTTGTTTAGGACAAATACCTGTTCCACAGAAACTAGACTTCAGAAGGGGGAAAAGGACTCATGATCGGCATGGACCCAAGTTTCAAAGGCTAAAGCACAGAGCAAGATTTGGGCTGGGACGGGCTGTGGCTGCAGAGACCTGGGTGGGATGTGCAGGTCCACGCACGGCCTCTCTGCAGCAAGGAGATGCTGCACCACCTCACTGGGGAAGGGCTCACAAAGGAGCAGCTTGCAGTGACTTTTTTTTTTCTCTCTCCAGGGTCCTCAATTTCTGTGCATCTGCAGCGGCCAGTGCCAACCTCTGTGCACATCTGCATGGCCCTCACCCTCCCTGCCTCTCAGAAGGGGTCTCCTTGCTCCTGCAGACCTGTAAAAAAAAAAAGCTCAGAGTGAGAAGGAAGAACTTCTTATGCTCCCTGACAATGCACAGGAGCTAAAAATTCCCTTCAAAATTACCCCTTTGCAATAAGAGTGTAGGCAGTGATAAAACAGAGCTGAGAAGTAAAAACACTGCAGTGGCTCATCTGGTACCCCTGCCAGCTGGGCACACCTCAGAATTGCTTAAAAAAAAATCAACTCATTTTCTGTTTTGTGGGGGTTTTATTTGGCCTGCCCTCAGCAGCAAGCACATGCAACAACAAGGATAAACTAAATTTAAAACCAAAACAAAACAAAAAAAAAAAAAACCCAACTCTCAAAGCTATTCTAGGAAGGAAAAAGAAAAAATTGAGACAACAATCACACATGCCAGCTACACTGCATAATCTATTTCTAGATGGTACTCAGTGCTATGGAAAAGGAGGAGGTACAAGACGATGGAAAGGTGTCGATGCTCCACTCGTATCTGTGAAAGGCTGGGAGAACCGCTGGAGCAGCCATTAGCACTGGCAAGCTGACCTCCTTACTTTGATCCCCGTAACCACTGCTCACAGCACGCACGCAGCAAGGGTGCGGCATCCAGCACGCTATCCTGCCGCCGTGCAACTGCGGCGAGGCGAGGACAGCCCGTGCACATACTCCCAACTCAACGACAGAGGCTATCCGCTGCCAGCGGAGGTAGGCGTTCTGCCATGCAAACCTCCTCCCACCACTGCGTTTCATAGATCCACCAGCACTCAGATCCCTACTTATTCCCAGCCATTATCATAGCAAGCTGGATTTCCTCCAGCCAAAACGCGCGAGATGAATAAAAGCAGTGAATAGCTAACAGGACATAAGTGTATTAGCAGGCAGCATCCCTACTGCAACAACTATTTTTTGCTGTGTAATGCCAAGATACCAAATTTACTTTCCAATTTTATTTATAACTTCAAAATTAATACAGCAGTTAACTACGAAATTGACGTATTTTACTAGCAGTCAAGATTCTAATAAAAAAATAAACTTAACACCAAACTCTCAAAATACTTTGAGAAATAAGGGTCTATTAGATAAGAGGCTAATATTGCTAAAACTTGTCACATTGACATATGAAAATTTAACACATTAGCGAAGAATTAAGCTGAAAGCGCGTGCTTTAATCAAATCCTAGTGACATAATTTTTGCTGAATCAATTTGGAAAATCAGAAAGATTAAAGCTGAGATCCATTAGTAAGATGGTAAGTGAATATAAACATAATTTCTGCAATTTCTGCTGATTCAATTTTAAAAACCTACAAGATTAAAACTAAGACCGACTTACAAGATAGCATGTGAATACAAACTTATTACTGTTCAGATCACCGGGCTTTAATATGAAAATAATCAATGAGAAATCACATTAAAACTGCTTTTCACATTCATCAGATTATTTGGTAAGGAAGCCAACAAAATTAAATCCCTCCTGATATGATACTATGAAATAAATATAGTATCTTCCAGATCACAAAAAACTGTATTCCAAGATACCAGTCAAAACCCAGTATCAAATTTGCATTACAAATCAACAAAGTATTATTAAATTACACCCAACTACGGAACAAGAGAATCTGTCCTGTCTACTGGCTATTCTGTATCTCGGCAGGTCTAGATGCTTCTGGGAAATTAGCCAGGCTGATTACCGTTATAAGAAATCTTTCCTTTGGCTCTTCAAACCGTTGATGTCAGCTCCTTCCAATTTTAAAAGAACACGTTAGATTACAAGTAAGAGCACAAGCTGAAGGATTACAGCAAACTAGGAATAAAGGAGAAATAAAGCTCCTATCACTCTAGTAGGAATCCACACAAACTTTTCACTAGGGCAATTAAGTATCTCAGAAGATACAGCCCAAGAGTAAGCTGGGTACCTTTCTTATGGGCCAGCAGCAGAAGACGGGAATGGGCCACGGAGGCATCGAGTTCAGCTTCTCCCCCTGCCCACCAACCACAGCCAACAGGGCAATAAACCCTAATCCAGACCCAAAAACCCCACGACAACCGCTGCTTCCCTTTTGCTTCGCTGCAGAGCAAAAGCCCACGTAGTACAGATGTGGGGAGCCTGAGCACAGATACAGCTCACCTCCGAAAGATACTACCCCTAACAGCTAAGATCAACTGAGGAACGTCATCCTGACCTCTCTTGGCCAACAAAAGAAAGCAGCTTCTTCAGGCCCCAGACCAGCAATCAGATCCCACTGGTGCAGCCCGAAGACTACAGCAGAGCCCGAGTGACACGTCTGCTTGCTTCCGACTGCAGAAGCAGTTTGTGATGAGAGCATATTCTGCAGTTTATAAAGTGTCTGATATTTCCCTCGCTCCCTGCCCTCCAGCCTGAGATTGGGGATTTTATTTTTCTGTGATTCTAATAGCACTGAATTAAGACACAGGTTCTGGCTGGCAGCCTTGACTGACCTTTTTAAAGGCCTGAAATAGATTTAAACTCAAAGTCCCTGGCAAAGGAAGCCTGGCACACTTCTTTCACGCGGCCAAACAGGGTTCAGTCCCAGAGATACTCCCCCACAGACCAGATAGGATGAAAAGGGCAAGTCTCTTAAAATATGGCTCTGACTTTGAAATTCAGATGACAGGGCTTCTGGACATATGGTATTTGACAGCTCTGTAACACAGCAGCTCTGGTCACCCCTTGAAAAATTAATCAAAGTTTCCATGAAGACGTGCTTTTCCAATTCCTCCTTCATAACTTTGCTGAAGGGGTCTGTGGGTTCCAGCAACCAGACCCTTTAGAGGGAGCAGATAGATTGAAGCAGACGTGGCAGCTCCTGCAGCCCAGAGCTACCAAAGTGAGCTTCCCCCTCCTTTTTTATTTTTTATTTTTAAACTGCATAATTAAATAGAATGCATCAAATTCAGCCATGGAGCAAATAGCACTCAGAACATATAGCTGAGCATAGAGTAATTAGTTACAAAAAAGTCAGCTCCTCAGAAAAAGAACACAGTGGGATTAGTCAACTTTTTAAAAAGTCAGGAGGAGGGAGGGTTGATAACTTCATGATTTAAATATTATTACCAAGTTAAACTTGAAAACCCTGTAAATACATTGCCCCACGTAGCAGAGAGAAGCAGCGACCAGTATGGGTTTCACATCGCAGTACTGTGCCCATCAGACCCCCACATGGCACTCCGCCTCTGCTCCACTGCTGCAAATCATAGAATCACAGAATGGTTTGGGTTGGAAGGGACCTTAAAGATCATCTCGTTCCAACCCCGTGCCATGGGCAGGGACACCTTCCACTAGAGCAGGCTGCCCAAAGCCCCATCCGACCTGGCCTTGAACACTGCCAGGGATGGGGCATCCACAGATTCTCTGGGCAACCTGGTCCAGTGCCTCACCACTGTCATCACAAAAAATTTTTTCCTTATGTCCAATCTAAATCTATCCTCTGTCAGTTTAAATCCATTACCCCTTGTCCTATCGCTACATGTCCTTGGAAAAAGTCCCTCTCCATCTTTCCTGTCGGCCCCCTTCAGGCACTGGAAGGCTGCTGCAAGGTCTCCCCGGAGCCTTCTCTTCTCCAGGCTGAACAACCCCAACTCTCTCAGCCTGTCTTCATAGGAGAGGTGCTCCAGCCCTCTGGTCACCTTCGTGGCCCTCCTCTGGGCTCGCTCCAACAGGTCCATGTCCTTCTGATGTTGGGGGGCCCAGAGCTGAACACAGTACTGCAGCGGGGGTCCCACGAGAGCGGAGTAGAGGAGGAGAATCACCTCCCTTGACCTGCTGGTCATGCTTCTCTTGATGCACCCAGGGTTCGGTTGGCTTTCTGGGCTGCAGATGCACATTACCGGGTCATGCTGAGCTTCTTGTCAACCAACAGCCCCAAGCATGTGCCTTCATTTACTGAACATAAAATATTCAGGGGAACATAAAACATTTAGGTGAATCACTACATGGTGCAGCCCTGTGCAAAACGCCTGCAGGGATTTCTCATCTTCTGACTATCAGTTTAAACCATGGAGGAAGAGGAAGAAAGCCAACAAAAGAGAGAAGGCCAACAAAGTCTCGGACAGTTGTTGAAATGAGCACGATGTCCTGAGAATGATGGGTCTCTCCAAGCACAGACCGCAGGAGTGGGGCAGGCACCACAGGATGGATTGCTCCAAGCATCTTCCCCTCTACAATTCTGATTGCAGCAATTACGCTCAGACATGTGGAGAATTAACACAGCTATTTCACAGACCAAGGCATCCCAGAACTGAACTGGAAAACTACTATGCAATAAAGCAGGATGTTTGTTTACCTCGAGCCTGACACCTCGCTTTTATTGTGCAATCTTCCACTTTACTAACCCAAATCAAGAGCTGGGGAAGCCCTGAAGCAAACCTGCAAGGAAACCCCTTAAAAACCATCACACGCCACTAACAGAACAAATTTAATTCCATGTCAGGAAGAAATGAAAAGGGGCAAATATAACGGGAACCTACTGTTTCACACCAGCTTGTCAAACATCCAGCTGTGTCAGGGAGAGAGGACCGTGCAGCTGTGTGGGGTACTTATTGCCGCTATGATACCTGAATAAAAAACCCATCACTTGCAGGATTACACTGTTTTGGCTATATCTTAATTTACTGTGTTTTTTAATCACCCTTAAATCATCACGTTATCACTTTAGAGCACAAACCTTAGTTCTTTTATACCTTACAGCAATGCCATGTGCAGACTGTACACATGCATCGGGTGTCTCGTGTGCTTCCCATCATAAGTAAGGTCATTAGAGCAGCCCCTTCTCAAGGCTCAGGGCCACACTGTACCAAGTCCTGTACAAACAAGCAAAATAGCCTCTGTCCTGGGCAGCTCCCCATCTCATCATCTGCTCCTGTCCACATTTATCTTACCTCAACATGGCAAAAACAGTTCCTATATCTGTTGCAGCACTGAGCATGACATTGGTACTTAACAGCTCCTGTAACTCGTTTTGTCCAATTTGAAATTTCAAATCCACCAAACAGATCTAAGTTTTGAGCAAGTTTTGCTTTCAGAAAGTTTGGAAGTGAGTAGGATCCATTTAAAAAAACGAGAGAAAAGGCCTAGAGGGGACAGACTGACAAAGAAAAAATAGAGGCTATAAGAAAGGAGAACCGTATGACAAATGTAATTGAAGCCAGTCTCTCAGAATGAGTAAAAACCATCCAGCAAAAAAGACTGTGTAAGGGTAAAAATGAAGTGTGATAGTCCTGTCACCTTTGGGGCTCCAAGGGATGAGTAATGAAAAGTCCTGGATTAGAGATCATAGAAAACAGGGCTGGAAGGGACCTCACAAGGTCATCTAGTCCATCTCCATGCCCCAGGGCAGGAGCAGCTCTACAGATATCATTCCTGACAGATGTTTTTCTAACCTATTCTTAAAGACCCAGAATGACGGAGGTGCCACAACCCCCATAAACAATCTAATGCAGTATTTCATCCTAGAAAGTTTTTGTCACTAAAGCAAATCTCACTTGCTGCAATTGAAGCCCATTACTTCTCCTCTCATCCCCCATGGACAAGAAGAAGGGCGTTCCCCTCCCCTGCGCAGCAGGAGACCAATGCAGCAATGTCCCAAGTGACCCAACCTTGGTGGTGGGTTAATTCTTGCCACTGCTGCTCCCATTGCTCTATGTAGTTTGTCATACTGATTTTTTGGGAAGAGATACTGAAGGTAGCATCATGGTAACAGGACAGAAATTTTAACTGATCTGTCCTATCTAATGGTTAATCTTGAAGAAGATCCTCTCTTCTCCCTAAAGATGAAGGGAGAATCACAATTCTTCCTCCCATGACCATAGTGCTGGTATTTTTGTGAGGATATTAGGGCTATTGTGTCGAGCAATTCTCATCTCGCTGAACCCTTCCCTTTCAAGCCACAGGCTCTTGCCAGCAGACAACATTCAAACATGGGAGGGGGAAGAAGAAAAAAAAAAAAAGCAAGTGGCTGTCCACCATGATTTCAAGTGGCCTGTAATGTTATGGCATTAAGAATGGGTCAAGCAGGCTTTTGAGAGTGAGGAAGCAGGAGCTGGTGAAAGACATATTCTCTTAATAAACATGAAATTATAAACCAGTTCTCTTTGGATATCTATACAAGACAGCAACAGCATGGGAATGAAAGCTGCGGGGTTTTTTTTATTTGTTCGGTGGGGTTTTTTTGTGCATTCAAATCCAAAGCTGTCACATCTTCAAGCTGTTCTCCCCAAATACGTGGACAAACATCTTTTCTATTATGAGAACTCAGATTTTTGCTTTATTACATCACTCTGACAGCTAAGGTATTTCTAAAAACCGCTAAATATCTTGGAACTCACAACATCAGTGCAAACACTACCAACAGGAGACTTCCTAGGAGTAGCTCTGACTCAAACAGTCCTTTTTTTTGCTTATGAATCCAATGACCTGCTCTGTTTCCTAATGCCAATTAAACATCCAAGAAAAGGGAAGAAGGGGGGACATCAAAGTTGTTATACTTCTCTTATGCTTTTCAGCCAAAAGCTTGTCCCTTTTTCTGAGCCTTTTATAGTCTAGGCAGATCTCAACAGCATTACCAGCTGAGGGAGAGCTGTTGCCTAAGGAGCTGTCTGACTAAACTCCTCAATTTATTAGAGCCTACAGACATCAGGGAGCAAACGAGTGCAGTCAGCATAGATGAGTTGCAGAAGAAAGAAAATAAAAAACATCCATTATATACACAAGCCTTGACTCCAGAATTCAAGAATATGCAAAACAAAGCACTCTGATTAATCATTAATTATACTACGAATCTCTTAAAAGCTATACATTCACTTTATCAATCGGAAGGTCACATCCGAGATGATATGGGCATTCAATCACAAAGCTTCAAGGCACACAATAGCGAGTATCCCCCCTTCTGGATCAGTTCCTTCCTCTGATCTCTTGACATACATTGACTTAGTACAATTAGGAATACACATTTAGCAGGATCAAAATTAATGGACCTACATAAAAGAAGCGCCTGGCTCTATAAGCAAGCCAAATGCCAAACTCCTTAGTAAGGAAAATTCCTATTCGAAGTAATAGGAATACAAAATACTAAAAATCTATCCCAAAGGGCCAAGACTTAAGAAGAAAGCTGCTTCTATTTCAGTACCAAAGCAAGTAGCCAGACGTTCCAAGTAGTAACTCCACTTACATGCTCACCAGGCGCTAAGCTCTTATGAAAAGTATAACAAAAAGTAGGTTTAAAACATGCTACCATACCTGTGGTGTTTAATGACTGATCTTAAGTCTTCTGGGAAAAAAAAAGGGGAAAAAAAAAAAAAAAAAACAAACCCTAACTGAACTTGTAGTCTGGCTTCCTTGCTTCAAAGTGGATTTCTTTCACTGATCCAAAAATTAGACTTGCCCTAGTGTTCCGCTGTTTCCAGCTAAGAAAAACAGAGACAAAAATGCAGTTGCCATGAAGACATGTATAGCAGCTTGCATCCCACTCTACTTGAGTATCAAAATTTCAACTGAATATTGACATGCTCAAAAATTAGACTTTATTTAAAAGAAAAAAAACCACAAGACTCCTGGTATGTTCTTCAAGTTCTTTTCAGTCAAGACTCACATTTGAGTCAATTATGTCTCTTAATTAACAAGTAATCTTCCAAAAATTAACAAAAGGAGAGCAATACCAAAGGCTATGGATGTTGCAAAAGGAAACAAGAATAATGTTGCTGGGGTTTTGCTATGCTGGATGAGACATCAGTGTGCCAGAGGCACAAGTAATGGAAATGTACTTTTATATAAATCTCCCTTCTTTGCTTGGATTATTTTAAAATGACTCCACTACAGTGTATTAACCTAGCCATCAACCTTCCTGTAGTCAGCTTTCTTTTTACAGCTTATTAGGAACACAACCACCGTAGAATCACCAAAGCACAGTTAATATCATTGAGCTCTCCCTTTGTTTGTTACACAGAAAGTTCACACAGGAAATTGAACAAAAACAAATTCTGGGAAGCAAATTTTCTGTCCTTGCCATCATGTATTCAAAACTTTGCGCTAGACACGACGGATGAACAGACTTCACTCATTTTCAACCTCCGTTTGCCTTGGCCAGAGGTTACGCCACTAAACAGTGGACAAGCACCTGTGAACTGGAGCTATTTTCTCCCCCTTTCCTTGCTGAATTGACTTTTAAACGCATTTTTTCAGAAGCTGGAGTCCACACTGTGACTGGTTAAGCTACAACAGATCAGGGGTCAAGTAAGAAACACACTTCATATTTGCTCAAAAATACCTGTTACTATTCCTTCCTTATTTTACCCATTTGTTCCTGCACTATCAAAAGGCTATGCTCAAAACTGACCGAAAATGCAGTTATGCTGCTACACGTGTAAATATTGCACTTCATTTTGGCACATTAAAGTTCCATGTTGTAACTAGAAAAAATTCCTCTCTCCCAGAAAAGTGTGACTACATGAATACACAAAAATATTCAAAACCAAGAGCTAAAAATCTTACCCCTTTCTCTTCCAAACAGTATGCTGCATTCAACATTTTTCTTAATTTTTCTACCCTACAGCACAGATAGCAGTATCCTACTTACTTTGCGAGTGTACAGGGAAAGTTCAGCATTTAGCAGTGGTGAGAAAATTGTTTTAGAACCCTGAGGGAAGGTGCTATAGAAATGTATTCAATATAGTTACAATTCAAGGCAGTTTGCTGGAGCTGAAAGAAAACAAAGCGCTTTAAAGTTAAAGTGAAAGCCAAGATTTTTTTGTGTGTGTGTGTGTGTGTGTGTACACATATACACACACATATATTCTCCCCCCCCTTAAAACTTTAGGAAGTGAAATCTTTAAGGAGAGTGCTGGCCTGTAAGGACAAGGTTAGCATAAGGCAAGTTGTACAAGGTATACAGAAGCATACTCTTTATGGAAAAGAATGGTTAAAGGAACTTGCTTGTACTAGCATCATTTTTTTCCTGGGAAATGAACAAAACAAAATCAAAGCAATTAAATATTTACCTTGAGAAAAATATGTAAATTTAATTATGCATAATCCTCTGAGTTGCTATAATGAACGCACCTACTTTACTTTGACCAAGAGAAAATGTGCATTTTTTTTTTTTCTCCAACAGATGCACTGGAAAAAAATGCTGGTAAAGTTAGAATTCAAAGAAGCAAAACTGCCTCACACAGTACTTTCCTTAAAAGAAAAAAAAAAAAAGCCCATGCTGTGTAATTATATAAAGGTAAACAACTAGGAAGGCTCATTGTAAATTGTACTGTACGCCAGGTGATTTGTCATGCTGACGAGCTTCCAAAGGAGAGAGCCTGCACCATGTGCTCTCACCCTCTTTATCTCAGACTTTTGCATAATGCAAATTGCAGAGCTAGGAGGCTCAGTTCTCCCATTTAAATTACACAGTATTGATATTTTGTCTCAGGAAGTTTGGTATGCAGTGTGAAAACTTGCTAGTTAAACAAAACAAGGCAGAAGAACTGGTTCAGACAAGCAAACTACATATCCGCTCCTCTCTGACCTCCAGCATCTCAAAAAAAATTGGGCGGATGAAAGAGCCCCTGGCACCATCGCCAGCAGATCTCCCTGAGCTCCTCAGCCTTGGCAGAATTATACGCGGCAACTTTACACATGGATGAACCGTTCTCGAACAATCTTTCTAATGCAGTAGATGCAAATAGGCTTTCCTCCAACACTAGGAAAGCATGTCCCACATGTTTGTTACTTTTGAATAATATTCCTGCAGACAACCCAGCGACATTTCTGGAGCGGACTTTCCCTCTAATAGCGGTGCAGGGGTCACTTAAGCCTGGGGGAAAGACGGGTGGGTGGGAAGCCTTCAGCACCGATTTCCAGACCGGACTCTCTCAGATGCAATGCTATAGAAATGTGGGCGCAATTCTATGGGGTCCCAAAGAGCTGAGGAAACAAAAGACCCATTTGTCTCCAGGTCAGGGTTTAAAATCAGAAGAGACAAATACTGGCCATAACCACGGACAAAGGGATCGCTCATAAAAATGGGATTACCTTAGTGCAGGAACTTTTGGGCATCTTCATCTACAAAAACTATATTGATGATGGCACTGGCTTGTGACACCACAGCCATAAAGGTGAGAAAATAATGAGCGTGGAAACTGGTTCCCATAGGAAACTCCTTCACCCACAGGAATGATTCTCAAAGGTGTTTGTGCTCCCATCACAGCTGTGACTGTCATGCAGAAACACGTTTGCTCCTGCTATACCTGTTAACGGCATCGGGAAAGCAATGCAAATGTCAGCAGTGGCCAGCCCAACACATTGACACTGCTGCTCTTCTGTGCAGATGTACGGCATGAAGAATAAATCCAGCCTGGGGTTGACTAATTCTCCTACTCCAAAACTTAGCCAGAACAACCCAAGGATGAATGCAAGACCTCAAAGTCTGCTAAGCTCAGACCCTTCCAGGCTCCTCAGCTCAAACATTTAAACATTTCAACATTTAGTGATGCCTATTTCCTCAGTGGTAGAAACAGAGATAAGCACCTTCACCATTTTTCACATGTACCAACTAAACACATATATTCCCTGGTTTTAGAACAAAATAGCATCAGTCTTTACCCTCAGGAATTCAGGAAAGGACAGAATGGATGAAAAGTAAGAGCAAAGGCCGTCAAAGGTTAACCTCTGAGATCAGAAGGAAAGGTGCCATAGGGAGCATCTCCGCTCAGTCCCTGAAATCTCAGCACTGAGATTTAGTGCCATATGTACTCAGCAGTACATACAGAGTTGCCAAAGTTTTTATTTTTAAATAAATAAAGGCCAGAAAGTACAGGTTTCCTTAACTCTCCAGCACCTTCAATTATGCAGTACTGCATCCACCATGTAAGCAGTATTTCCACAGCTTTAGCACTTGACATTTTGAGATAAAATGTCATGAATAGAATTTGTGAACCTCCCTCTTTGCCCCCACCCCCCCTTTGAATTTAAATCCTTAAAGGCATCAGACCACTGCTTCAGACTATCCCCTTCCTCCTCTTTCCTCAAATTCAGGACTGAAGACCAGACTTCAATGGCATCTTTGCAAACAGTTTGCTGTAAGGCTTATTTCAAGAGCTTTTCTTCTCCAGTGCTGCCCACTACTAGGCTAAACAATAATTTTTCTGCTCATTAAGTCCTGCAGGTGGAATTGCTCTTGCCTGTCAGAAGGACTCTCTGCTGGCTGTTTGCTTCTCCTGCCTTCCCTCCTACCAACCCAGAACCACAACAGTCTCTTTGAAAGAAATCAGTGCTGCTTGCTCACGTCGGAGTGTTTCGGCCCTCTACATTATGCCAAATCTCAGAGTCTTTAAACTGGTCACTCCAACTTACGGCTTCCCTCACTTCTACTCTCACCTCCTTATGCTCATCCTCCTCAAATCTATCCTCATTTTCCATGCCCCGAGCAAGAAATGACAGGCAAACAGAAGGCACAAAAATAACTTTCTGTGAACTTCTAGACTGCCTTGAATGTGAAGTAGGGACATAAGAAACTATTTTGTCAAATTAAGCCAATTAGTATGGGGAGTTTAATGATATTATCCGCGTGACTGGTTTCTCCATTGGCACATGGATTTATCAGTAAAATTGAAGGAGGACAGTCATTAATTCTATCACACCCTTCTGAGAAGACAGCTGCGGTGAACCCACCTCCTGAAAAAGTAGATTTTGGATGCATTTTCTCTGTCTGAAGATGGAGAAAACCTTAGTCCCAGCATCCTCTTGCTCTTATCTGATGCAAATATGCTGCTTTCCAATTCCACTCTACTTGTCTGCTACTTCATTTAGTTTTCCTCTAATTGTATGGCTTTTCCTGAAAGGTCAATTGTTCCTCATCTAGCTGATGGCCTCCTGATGGAGTGAGTCTGAATTGATTATTACCCCCCACCTACATATATAAGTTATGGTCAAGAGACGTTTGGCATTATTAAGATGTGATGTCCTGTCAAGGATGCCTTCACAACTAGAACAACTAACGTGACAGCTCTGAGCTGGGAGGAAAAAAAAAAAAAAAAAAAGTTGCTTTTCTTCTTCTCCAATATTTGCCCTGTGCTGTCATGCAGCGTGAGGGGGCCATTCTGGCATCTGTTATCCATTCCCCCGAAGGAGTCCTTCACAAGAGTGAATCTGCCTGCAAAGAAAACGAGAGGATTTTGAAGATGGCATGTGGAATGTTGCCATAGGTCTTCCAGAAATCTTTTTGGTAAATCTCATAAGAGCTGACCTGGGGCATACGAAACCACAGTGCTTGTGAAATACAAAGTAATCACACTGAACTCTCTTTCAGCCATTTGCATTTTCAACAATTTCTCTTCAGAGAGATGCCCTGTGCCTACGGGAATATTTGCCTCTATTCACAGCTGACTTTTAATCTAAGTTGGAATCTGCTGGGTCTTCTTTTATAGTTGACAGTGAAGTTGTGGCTCTGTTAAGATAAGTGTTCTTTTTGTTGCCTCTTGTATAAAATTCCTAGAAGATGTGCCCTCGAACAAACCTCCCAGAATACCAGGACGGAAATAAAGTAGCGTCACTATTACTGAAAGCGCTCAGCAAATCCCACACAGCCCAGGAGAATCTGACAGAATCTGAAGAAGAGGTTGAATAAAGATGCTCAGTATGGCCAGATAAAAGTACCAAACAACCAACAAATGTTGAATTATAAAGCTTGAAATCCAGAAATATCTATTAATCCTTTAGATTTGTTACCCTGAAGTCTAGGATTTTTTTTTTTTTTTTTTGTCTGAGTCACAATGTGGGAACATTCCTAAGATGATGAAATTAAATACAAAAAAGATGATCTTAGGACATCTCTAGAAGTCAAAAAAAAAAAAAAAAAAAAAAAGGAACAGTTTTCTATAAGCCAAAGGCAAGGGTTTGTGGTTTTGTTTGTGTTTTTTTTTCATTGGGGGGGTTCACGGGATTTGTACTTGAGTTCCTTCTAAGTATTTGAGCTCATAAATAGTATCAAAAATATTAACAACCTCGAAGTTGCTGGCCTCCAGAAGTGATGTAATTAACCACCAAAGTCTCCACAACACTGTTACAAATTAGATTGTTTCAGAGTTCACAGGCAGAGAAGCCAAACCGAAAAAAAGCCAATCTATCCTTTGCAACTGAGCACTTGTTTCAACAAGAGGACAATGTTTATTAATAGGTTTAAAGCCCGCTGTTTCATTGAGAGAAATACTTGCAACCCACAAGAACAGAGATATTCTTCCCATGCTTGTACATTCAGCTGAAGAGCACCTTACACCGAGAAGCACAAGCAAGAGGCCAACTAAAGAGAACTCTTTCTATGGAAGAACGGCAAGGACAAAGAAGAGGCAGAAATTCCCATGGAGATGGCATAATTCAGAAAGGAATCTTTGCTAGTCCTAGGGGACCACTACCTAGGTATGAAAAATAGGGCAGTGGATAACGTATCAGCTTCTGCAAGGACCTACAGCCCTCGCATCAAGCAAGGCTGTGCGAAACGTGAAAAGCCATTTGGAATATCATCTAAAAGCCTCCCGCCTTATCACCACTCCAGTCACTGCAGCAAAATATTTTTCAAGCATCTCAGCAGATGAAGGTTAAATACAGATGAAGCAATTACACAATACTGGAAGAGGGTTGCCAATAAAGTTGGTTTCCGTAATAGCGCAGTTTTCACCAAAATGGGAATTAAGGGGAAAATAGCTACCTTAGAAAGTGCTGGGATCTGTAACGGTTTGTCTCCCAACATCACCTGTATCAGAGAAGCAGCTCATGTCAGTGCATGCTAAAAAAAGACATTGTTAAGCATGAGTGTAACCCTTTCAATTACTCTTCCCACTTCTGTGCTGCAGGATCAGTAGATCTGAAGTGTGTGTAAACAACTCTAAAGCCCAGAGCCCCCTGAGGTAGCATCTGCCACGAGCATGGGTAGAGCTGACAAGGCTCCCTGCTAAACAATCTCACCCAGCAGAAAACATCCTATATTTGAAGGAAGCTCTTCAAGAACAAAAGAGAATTTCAAAGTCAAAAGGAACAAAAGATAAGGAGAATTGGGGTAGCCTGCAAAGCAAGAGGAACGCAGCTAAAGGAAATCATACCAAGTCACAGCTAGAAAGCCAATGTAAATTCTGCTTTCAGGAAGGAAAATCTTGCTTGCTACTTCCTAGTGCCGGGCTGTCCCACCACAAATGGTGAGGATGAGCAAAAGCAGTCTGGACTCCTCCACTTGACTTCTGCCATTCCTGCTGATGGGAGCTTGGGAAAATTCAACATCTCTACTACACACATTGAAAACCATTCAATTATTCAAAGAGTAAAGTGCTAGATCTGAGTCAAGAAAACAGGATCAGGAGCCAGGTCTCAGTGCCGTGGTTAGCAGAGCACAGAATGGCTATAACCACAGCGATGCCTGCAGTGTAGGCATTGAGCAAGGCTTCAGAAACCAAAGCAGAGCATTTCAAGAGAAACAAATGGGTTTAGGAGACCAATTCCCTTCGAATGAATTGCATTTCTAAACCCAGCAATGGCTTTTTTCCAAATCGTTCATCTCCATCCCCAATATTATAAATTGCACCCAAATCCACGCCCTCTTTGCTAAAGCTGCTATCAATCTTACTTCTTTCTCCAGAAATACACTGTCACAATAAGAAAAAGAAAAAAAAAAAAAAAAAAAACAGTTGATGCAATTTGTTTCATTAGTTGGACAGTTTCTTACTGATGTGGTATTTTAAACTTTGTGCAAGAGGAGTTCTTCAAACTACAGCACTTTGAGCGTGTACGTATTAGCAAAAACGTGTCTTTTGTTAGTAGTCTTCCAGTCAGGAAAGTCTGCCTGGCTCAAATGACGACTTAGTGTCATAGGAATCATATTTCTTTTTTGCTGTTTTATAGCCACTCATCTTGAACTGACATTGTACAGCGCTCTTCGCTGCCGGTGTCAGATGGTATATCAGCATCCAGAGCAGCCTCAGCATCTTCTGGATGAAAAGTTTCTATGATTAACTTTAAAAATGTCAATCGTTCGCCACGTTCGGTATTCAAGCTTGTTCATCAGTTAGTAATAACATTCCTAGCTGAACTGAAAATGTGTTCTGAATAAGTGCTAGGAAAAGGAAAGCTTAAACGTTTGACAGCAGTTAGAGATGAAGCGGACTATACTTTTCATTTCTGAAATGAGGATGCACTGATTTCAGTAGGCTCTGCAACAGAAGAAGCTACAAGATTATGGAAACAGACCTTTTCTTCTAGTTTTCATGACAACTACAATTCTACATTTCTCAGCTCTGCCCTGCAATTAAAAGGGGAAGATACCAGAAATAGCCGAAGAAGCAAGAGACAAGAAAGGAAAAATAAGCTGATTCCAGCTACTCCTCTCTTTTCCACCTGTGCCATACACATTTCATTACTCGATTAGAAGCTTCTGCCAGCACCATAGGCTTTGAAATTGCCACCATTAAAGTACGTCACAGAAGTTATTTTTAAACTGTGGAATGTGTTACAGAGAGAATCTCATTTTTAAAAATGTAGTGGAGGAAAAGCATTCATTAGAAGACTATGACAGCTGAGGGAAAAAATATTCATCATATTCAGAGGATATAGAAGAGAAAAAAAGCTTGGAATGTGTTCTTGCTCTCTCAGCCTGAATACCTCTCTCTTCCCTGACTGGTGTCAAATATGATCAATCAAATTAATTCTGCACATAATAAAAATGAGCTTCGCCAACTCATTCAGCTCTAAAGTCACAGTCTCTTTCCATTCTCACCAAAGTTAGACTACCACCTAAATGAAAAGGGGCTGGTTCCACATGCTGGAACGTAGGTGGATCTCCCAGCAAGTCAGCCAACCTCATTTTCAGAGGCATACCAGTGCCTGCAACATGCATTGGTCACGAGGCCAAAAAGAAACTGATAACAGATCTGTGATCCTTGCGGTAGCAGCGCCTGTGCCCATAGCCCTTTCCCATGGCCCTCTGATCCATTTTCACTGGTTAGATGCTCTTCAATCACCCCCATTCCCCAGTAAGGACTGCCACTGGGAGACATCTGCTCAACACCACTGCAGTGTTTCAATGCTCTCAACAACAGTTTAAGATAAGAAAATGGCTATCAAGCCAAACTCAGAAGTGAGTGAAACACTGAGCTTGAAAAATCCCCCTGACTGGCAAAAGCAAGTGAATTCATGTCCTGCTCAGATGCTCAAAAAAAAGACAGAGGAGAGGAAAAAAGTTCACACGCAAGAGAAAGGACAAGACCAATGCTGAACGGGAAGCAAATATTTCTCCCACGCACAAGCAAATAAACTCCTCATGCATTATTCATGGACTGTGCAGCTGGGGACTGGTACACCTCTTCTAGAAAGGAAAAAACCATTCAACATCCTTAGCTTCAAAACTGCAGAATCACCCCAGGGAAAAGATTCAGGGAAGAGGCTGAGGTGTGAGGTAACTTTACAAGTCAAACGGTGCAAGAGGGTGGGGGTTGGTTTGGTTTGGTTTTTTCATTTTAGAGGCTGGATACTTATCCAAGGAGATGGTAGACTGAGCTGGTCCAAGTTTGAAAACTGTGCTCGGTACCTACAATAAGCAGAGAAGAGAGGGGGAGAAGAGCAATTCTTAGCACAAGTTACCACAGCTGTGTTTAAAAGAAAGCACATCCACGGTTCAAGCAGACACATCATTATTCCATTTCTCAATACTGTCCTGATAAACTGAACCTTTGCAGGACACTCTCTTACTACAGCTTATTAATCCCCACCTGCACCTTGCAAAGGGCACTCCGCAGTTTCTCCACGCGCAACCCAAGCAACATTAGTAAGAACCTGTAAGGGTCGGGAGAAAGCCCTGAGCCAGAGCTCTGGCAGAAATCCAAGCTGGAAGAGACACTGACTATGCACAACAGCAAGTGGAGACAGACAGCTTTTCCCCAAAGTGACATTTTAATTCAGAAAGGAACCTTCACTAATCTCGGGAAGGGTTTATTATTATCCGTGTAGCAAATGGGACTGCAGTTGGTCTACATAAAGCATTAGTTTCCTACAGGGCATTTTAGACTTTAAATGATGAAGGACCAGACCTAAACCAGAAGTCTGCTGGAACTCCGTTCTTACCTTTAATTTGATTTAAGCGTGCCAAAAGGCAGGGAATGAAAGTGCAGCGACAACAAAAAGACCTCGGTGGAACGCAGGGCGGGATCCCCTCAGGCTGGGATCTCCAGGGGAACCGACATCTGCCCCAGACCAGCTCCCTCTCTGGGACCGACCCCCGCAGCAGAACCGAGCCCTCCCTGACCAGCGGCTGGGGCAACGGGAGACGCAGCGGTTGCACGCTCTCCGAGCAGAAAACACAAATGTTTTGTCAGTGGAGTTGTCTAGCTGAAGGACAGCTGGGCGTGCAACACCTTTCACGGGAAATAAATGACCTCACTCATTTAAGGCGCTTTGCTGTTTGGCCATGGTTTTTTCCAGTGCGTTCCCACAACCCCCCGCACGAGTGACTTCTTTAACTGAAGCGAGTTTGTCTTGCCAACGACCAGCTTTGGACAAGGCGTCTTCTCCACCGCTCCTCCCACGCGCTTTATAAAAGCGGCGAGCATCTCTCAGTGTGCACCAGGACAAGACTTAGCACAAGGGAACAAAAATCTTGGGTCGTGGATGCCAGGATACCAGAAAGAGCAGTAACTGCATTGGAAAAAACAGGTTCCACCGTGGACCATAAATAAATATAACCAGCAATGGTCTTCCAGTGCAAAATTTCTAACCTCTCCTAGGCTGAGCCACTAAACACGAGGATGACGTCCACATGCACTGACTTCTGAAACCCAGTAACTCACAGGGTTAAAAAGGACTGCAAACTTGTTATAAAACCAGAGCTGATCCTCCAACATGGCACACATCCCACACCACTTCCCCCCCAGCCCCTCACTCGAAGATCTACATTACAAAAGAGATTTCCTCCAAAGCTCTTCCTGTGATGAGCTTTACTGAAGAAAAGAGGGGAATCTAAGAGAAAGATAAAAGCACAGGGATGTGGGTTAGAAGGGGTCGAAAAAAGCCACCATGTACTATTACTGGGTTCACAGGAATGTTTCATTATTAAGTATTTTTCTTCTCTTCGCCATCCTGCACTATAGAGAAAAGTCTTTTTCCAGAATGCTCAAAGGTACCAATAATCAATTTAAAACATACGGAAAACAGTTAAAATGCTTTTTTTTTGAGCCCTGTGCATTTTGGAACTGAAAGCAGAGTGCTACAGCATAGCCATCATTAGGAAAACGGTCTGCTTAAAGAACTTTCCTTGCATATGAAGAGGACTGTGAAGCCTTCAAGAGTCTAAAAATATTTTTATAGAACTTGTCAGGTAAGAAGAGCGAGGTGGGGATTTTACAAAACCTGCTCTTTTAACCTGAAATGTGTGAGCTGTACCTACAGGCTCTTTAGTTATCTGATGTCCTCATCAACTGAACTACAATTAAATCCATACTCTGGTACCTACTGGTTGAAGTGGAGGTGAACGGCAAAAATTGTTCCCCTCTGGGCTGATGACGGCTAACATACAAAAGCCGATTATCTTTCCTAAATATTACCACTCCGCCTTCAGGGTGTGCAATCCTCCTTTCTTTAGGACTGTACCGTTCTTCTGTTTGAGATTCCAGTCCGTGAGCAGCTTCCTCCTATTTCTGATCATCCTTTTTAATGATGGGCCAGGACTGCAGCAAACTCCCTGAGCGTTCAAGTCTCTTCCCAGGGAAGTTGAGGGAAACTTTGCCAGGATTCAGTCCTCTCTGCTCTGGAGGAGATCCAGCCAGGTGTCTTATCCTCAAGAAATCTGCTCAGCTCCACTGACTCACGGAGAAGGTTGCTCAAAATTTTGAAGAGGAATACACCCAAAGAAATCGGTGGGATTCAGAACTTCACAGAATCATTGTGAGTTTGGAAATAGACTTCAGCAGCAGCTCGGAGTCAAGCTTTCAGCTTGTGACGCACGCGTCGTGACTGCAGTGCCTTCCAGTTAATCACGGACCCGCATCCCTCAGCCAGCCTGCAAGGGCTCTGCACAAAAACACCCGCTAACGCTGTAGATGTCAAGTTCCCCATCAGCAGTAGATCTTGGCACGCCAATTCATCTGGACAGCACGGCACAGCTCGTTGAAAGCCTGCCACCATCCCCTCTTTACTTCTCACTGTGCGGACCCATATTAACCATAATCAAGCGTAAATGACTAAGAAAACATAAGAATAAAAATCTAACAATATGACTCCATTCTTTGATAAATGAACTAATACACAAATGCTGCCAATCTAACACGTCCAGACATTTTTCTTGAAAGAAAAAAAACAAACAAAAACAAACAAAAAAACCCCAACAACAACAACAAAAAAAAAAACCAAAAAAAAAACCCCAAAAAAACCACAGCTACTACTTGCATCAGAAACCAACCCAAGCTACAGGAGGATTTGGGGCAGGGACATCATAATTCAGAGGCTTTCAGTTCAGTCATTAAAATGATAATTTGAAGCACAGAAGGAGGCCCAAGCTAAGCACCATGGCTCTATCTGCTGTCTACTGTGCAGCAGATCCTCTGTATTGTCTCCTATTTTTATCACCAGACTACTTAGCTTCATTACTCTGGGAAGATGATATGATTGTTCAGACAGGGATTATTTCCTTCTCTTACTCAATTGCTAGTTAGTTAAACCAAGCTGTTTGAAACCTATTGCAAAATTAGGGGAAATATGACCTGGTAAACAACAGTGAAATTTGAAGTCACTAGTCCAACCTCACAGACTTTCCCACTGAGCCAATGCCACAGCAAGAACATCTATAGCCACAAGATTTTGGCAGCAAGGGCTGTCCAGGCATCACACCTCTGTCCCGCTCCCCGCTGCCTGGGCCTCCTCAGTTCATCCAACAACAAAAATAGGATCATTACTGAAAAACACTAATCCTGCAAAAAAATAAACAAAAGGAACACACTCAAACACATCAGAATTTGTGCTGCCATTTAACAGACTAATGAAAACTCTCTAAAATAAATGACAAATTTTCTCAGCTGGGGAGGATTTAGATCAGCACCAAGTCCCAAAAATTGCATTATATACTACGGAGAAACTTTTTAGGATTCAGTTTCTATCAATCCAGATGAATAGGCTCTTGGAAGCAGTTAGACATTAGAGAAAAAAAAAATAGAAGGAAATGATAGTTACAAAGGAAATAAGGTTGGAAGGGGAGTTGCTTTAGTGGCTGAGGACTCTTGCCAAATACAGCTTCTACACAAGTTAAAATATCAATGCAAATGGAGCTTTAAGAAAAAAGAAAAAAATCAAAACAACTAGCAAGAACTTAGGTCAAATGGTTTTCACCATTTCAGACTTCTCAACATCATTCTGCCATATCTCCCTTTGCCATTTTGATTTCTCACATCTATTCATGCTGAACTTGGATGCGGTAACATAACTGCATGGGTTATTTCTTCTCTCAGTTTGCAGGTAATAATTTTCTAGACTCAGGAATGGCACAGCAAAAGCATTTCCTTTTAATTTGAAGAATCATAATGAGGAATGTTTCCACTTGAAACATTTAACCAGTAGCTCAAAAACTAATCCATGTTCTCATTTGTGGAGAATGATACACAGGAAGAAAATATCATAACATCTAATTTATGCCAGGGAAATTTTCTGAAAGATCAAAAACTGATGGATACTAAACAGTTAACATTCAAATTACACAAACGAAGAGGAGGAGTGCAATGTACTTACTGAAATTAAATGTACCTGCTCGCTGGGTATAAATCTAGCACCAGCTATTCCAAGCTCCCTATATTAAATTTTATTCATGAAGTTCAAACTAAGATTATGCTGATAAAATGCCAGACTGCATCTGCACTCCCCGGCAACACCACCAATGATAACTCCTGTTGCTCCTTTGCTAAATTCAGTATCCTTATGTTTTATTGCAGCCGCACCAGACCCTTAACCTAGCCAAGTTTGTGCTGCCAGTTGGCATTACAATCCTTCCAAAAATAAACATACTTGTAGTTCTGCTTTCTTGGCTCAAAAATGCCCATTTCTCTTCAGCTTATGATCAGTCTAGTTGCTAACACGCTGCCGGTCGTCCTAAGAGACCCCAAAGGGTACAGACAGGCACAGAGTAATTGCCACGATTAGGTGGCCTCCCCCTCCCCTTTTTCAAATGCGCTTTTTGGAGATATTTCTTCATTGCACGGGTTTAAACAGAGAGTAGATGTGTTTTGGAAATCCATGTTCTGGCTCAACCAGCAATTATGAACCCAATAGCAGAATTGTCTGGTAAGTTTTTCTGGTCTGTATTGCACAGAAGACAGGGGTGCTTGGATTTAAAAGACACACTCGCTTCCCACCTGATATTCAGGTTTCTGTATACCTTATCCTACCTAGAGCATATGCAATATTGTGCCTTTGGGCTACTACAGGTCAAATTCTTAACAGTGCTTAAGATCACATTTTTGAAGCGCTACTACCACAAACACTGTGTAGTAGCCTTCTAAGCCGTGTTTCATGTCAAAACATCTTTATCTCCCAAGCACTGAGGCAACTTTGGGTGGCAGACAGTGGTTCAGTTTTATATACTGCTCATTAAACAGATATAGTCAAATGAGGGAGAGCACAGTAGAAAGCATTCCAAATGCACCAACATGTTAAATGAAACATTCCTGTTAAATGAAACAAATAACCAAACAAGCAGTGTAGAAAAGAGAAGACCAGGAAAGCATGCAAGAGCCATCATCAAACATGTAAAGTGATTAAAATGAGGAGGAAGAACAGCTGGTCCCTGTGTGCACCAAGGAGAAGACAAGAATGACTAGTTTAACTTACAGCAATGGAGATACAAGTTCACTGATAAAGAAAAGAAGAAATGGTCTGGTCTACTTGATTTGGCATTAAGTACAGACATGCTAAGGGTTTTGCTGGCCTGACTCTTAGTCTTCAACACATTCAAGGAGAGGGGGGTTTTTAAGCAAACTTTACTTCCCAGAACTGTTGACTGTTCAGCCTAAGTTTGATGATGATGATAATAACAACAGAAGATAGCCATTTATTTTGAACCAACTATAAGTGCAGTTTTACTTCATGTTTTGGCTGAAGATTATGAAATATGCTTCTATATAGGAAATAAATAAGTGTGCTGGTTTTGGCTGGGACACAGTTAATTTTCTTCCTAGCAGCTAGTATGGGGCTACGTTTTGGATTTGTGCTGAAAACAGTGCTGATAACACAGGGATGTTTTCGTTCCTGCTGAGCAGGGCTTACCCAGAGCCAAGGGCTTTTCTGCTCCTCACCCCACCCCACCAGCGAGCAGGCTGGGGGGGCACGAGACGTTGGGAGGGGACACAGCCGGGACAGCTGACCCCCACTGACCCAAGGGATATTCCAGACCATACGACATCATGCTCAGCATCTAAAGCTGGGGGAAGGAGAAGGAAGGGGGGATGTTTGGAGTGATGGCGTTTGTCCTCCCAAGTCACCGTTAGGCGTGATGGAGCCCAGCTTTCCTGGAGATGGCTGAACTCCTGCCTGCCCGTGGGAAGTGGGGAATGATTTCCTTGGTTCGCTTTGCTTGTGTGTGCGGCTTTTGCTTTACTTATTATACTGTCTTTGTGTCAGCCCATGAGTTTCTCACTCATCCAATTCTCTCCCCCATCCCACAAGGGGGGAGTGAGTGAGCTGCTGTGTGGGGCTTGGTTGCCAGCTGGGGTTAAACCACGACAGTATGGTTTGAAGACAAAATGGATAACCTGCAGCGCTCTTCTCTCAGACTTCTCCAGGCAGGAAATCCATTTAAGCCATTCATATCACCGAGGCTTTTAATATTGCCCCTACGCTCGTGGCTCGCTCTCGATGGCACAGCAGAACCTCTGCCTGCCCACCCGATGCCGGCTCAGGCGGATGCCTCCTCAGAGAGAGACACAACCCGAGGAGCAACCATGCAGCACAAGAAGGGATTTCTTTTTTCAGGTTTTATGGTATCAGTGTAAATTCCAGAACGACTTCCCCCTGCACTTTCTTTCTCCCAACACACCTAGTAACTCTTCTATCCTCTCACGTTCCAAGGCTTCTTTGAGATGAGACATATACTCGTTTCTTCTCCTCCCTGCCAAAATCTTATTGCCCAGACATGAATGCATAGATATGTTCAAATGTAAAGAGGTATTAGATGCTAATGCTTAGCTTGCATGCAACAAGGAAAGATTTTTTTCAGAAAGGACAGCATGAGATACTGGACCAGAGGCTTCTCCAAACCTACCGCTGTTTGTCTTCAATCTCACATGAAAGCCAGTTAAAGGGGGTCTCATTTGAGACAGATAGACATAAGCATAACTACCTGAGAACCATGAAGTTGATGACTTGTTCATCACAGATTCCAAGGCAAAAATAATTTTGTCCTGAAAGGATATGTAATACCTAGTGTTAATAAAATCCAAGGAACCACAGTGTGCTGAAACATTTGTCTGGGTTGTTGGATCGCTTTCTGGGCTTTTAACGACCCATATTTCCAAATACAGCTTCTTCAAAACAGATTACAGAACAGCAACATCACTTTAATTTGCAGCAGTAGGTAGGTAATGTATGATAATATCATAATACTTCAAGTAACATATTTTACTTCTCTTATTTAATAAGAAAAAGAAAGCATATTAAGAATGCAAATACCTTATGCATTTGCACATCCTTTCCTTCCTCTGTATCTGCTTCCTCACAGCAGTATCTAGCCCCGAAGAGAACACCTAGCAACACACTTTGTTGCCATTGTTCTTCCCAGAAACAGATAATGTGTTTTTATATGGTTACAGAATTCAGTCTTAGTGAGGCCCTTAAGTAGTAAAGCACATCTTTAAGTGAAATGATTTATTGTCAACTCCTAGGGACTCGCAACCTAGCACTGAATAGAGGTTTTATCACTGAAATGCAGACAGTAAAGGGAATTACTCAGAAAAAACTTCCTCTCCCACATCACGATACCTTTTTTTTTTTTTTAACACCAAATGCTTTTATCTGGATTGGGAAGGGGCAGGAAGGTTTAATGCAGCAGCTTTCAAACACTGACCTCAGAATGGAAGACTCTTTTCCCTAAGTTCATATTCTGACTTTACACCGTGCCCTGCATATACTTGCTGTACATATTTACCTAATCCATGAATCAACTATTAACCAAGCTATACAAACTATTCAAGTTTTAATGGTATACATTATTTAATGCAGAAAGATCTCAAAGGACAAAAACCTGCAAAAACGTACAGTATTACAGAGAAAGAGAGAACAAAAATGGTTTGTACGAGACAAGTCCAGCTCACAACTACAAATTACACTAGCTCTTGGCTTTGCAGCCAAAGAACACCTGAGCCATCAGTATTCTTAGTCTTAATCCTCTTAAATTTTAAAAATAATTTAAGTGCTATGTTTGATCTAAGTTAATTAAGTCTTTAATTAAGCAATAATCCCTGACAAATCACTGCTATATGCAAACCAATGACCAGTGTGCTAGTCAATTCGACACTGGCATTGTTCAGAACCATAACTTCCCCATCGCTTTCTCAGCCTTTCCTCAAGCAACAGATCAGCTTCAAGAAGTCCTCACCAGCCATAAAATACTTTGAGGCAGGGGCTTGGGGGCAGGGGAAAAAGAGTTATTTGGAGTGAAGTCCCACACATTAGCATTGTGAATTTTCAGTAAGTCCATCACTCGCAACAAGTCAGAAGCTCCACTGATGTAGCAACAAAGAAAAAGCAGTACAGTACCTCCGCATAAAGCCTAGACGACATAGGACAACCCCAACTGTATTTAGCTCTTCAGTCCAAACAGGAGTCACAGCCAGAGCACCAACATATCCCAGTAGTATTAAAATGTATTCATGAATACAGAAGCATTCGCATGCTTGCTAGGAAAAGCTGAAAATAACCATTTGAATTGCTGAGCAGCAGTTTCAATTAATAGGTCTATTTTCCCCATCTATGGGCAGCGGATTTGCTTGCTTAACTCCCATTAATGTTAACAGAGTTGGACTTACAAATCCCTACCCGAGGTGGAATACTGGTGTTCCTACTGCTGCGCCTTTTGGTGAAGTTAAAGCAGAGCAATTCACTTTATTTTAACCTCTGCCCGTTTTGCTTACTCTCTGGGGCTTTAAATGTAAACTTAAAAAATTATGAGCATTACCTTGAGATGGAAATACATTGTTTTGCTTTTTTCAGTTTTTAATCAACAAGCACAGCCATCCCAACAGACCAATTATAAAACAATTCAAATAAGAAAACAAATCTTAATACCAAAGTACACAGATAAGTCAAATACAGCTTATAGGTCAAATTTTTGAGATGAAGCCTTTCCATCCCAAATAGCACAAATATTCCACCGGTTTCTGTGCTTACTCCTTACCACCTCTAATGCAAAAAATTAAGCTCACGCTTCTGAAAGGCAGATTATGCAATAAGAGATACCAATAAAATGGAGGGGGTGGGGAAATAGAGAAAAAAATGAAGTACTAAAGGATTCTGGTCTCAGTCAAACAAGTCAGTGCAGGCAACTCTCAGGCTGCACTTTCAATTATGGTCCAGTTCACTCGGAAGTTCACTATGGGCTGCGTGCCTAATTCTCTCGTACAGACTATAGGCACTAAAATATGTATGACCAGTAGAGGCAAAATCCCAAAGACCAGTTCATCCTCATCAAAAACAGAGTGAGACAGAACATGTCTAATGGAAGACTGAGGACTCATTTCACTCAAACAAAAAGGAAAGCAGCGTGGATGGTAGGATGGGCAAAAACTGGTCATCGCATGGGAAAAAATTTCCCCTGAGCACCACCCCAATGAGCTGTGAACTCAGTTACTGGGCAAATTGAGAGTCCAAGATAAACCAGATACACCGTGCATTGAAATCCAGTCTGAAGTTCATCAGGGCTCTGCCTGCAGCAGACACGGTGCAATGGGTGCGAGAGGCAGCTGCCTTCCCGTCAGGATCAGGAGCGACACGCTGTTCACTGACAGCTTGTCATAACACTGTCTCGAATACTTGGGACTTCCATTTTCAAAAATCTTTTCTATGCTAATGACTTCCTACAGATGTTTTGAAATGTTTTAACTGTTCTGGTTTGATTCAGTGAGCCAGTGATACTGTGATTTGAGGTGAAGGCAGCAAGAGCTGTGGCAGTGAACCCATCCAGGACCTTTCTGGGCATCCAATAGCAACAAGAGATGGAGAAGCAAATTCCCATTCTCCCTGGGAGAGCAGGGTGTGAGGAAAGATGGGAACAGTGTACCGGTGGGACAAGAGCACCTGGTCTGGCTGCGAGTACCTGCCTCTCACAGAAAAGGGAATTTCCATTCTGTACAAAATCTTGCCATTTGGAACTGACTTTTCAAACCAAGCAAGAAGAAAAGGTCAACATTTCTATATACCGGAACTTTTTTAATGTTGATTCAGAAGTATTGACATCTCCCTAACAATATCAAAACAATCTCAAACATAAATACGGCACCGAATAATAAATCAAGAAGTCAAAAGGAAGTCAAGCATAAAACCAACACACAGTGAGTAAACATCCCCCCCTATCAAAACAAGGGCTGAGCATGACATGTGCCCACGAAATGGTTAGCTGTCAATGCAGCTGCATTTTCATCAGAGGCTCCCACTTGTTTCTTCTCCATTTCCTTCCTCGCTCTGCTATTTGTCCATGGCTTGGCACTAGATTTTGTTCATAATGCAGTGCCTGCTCAGCATTTAAACCCTATTGTCCTATTACAGAATAGTAATACTGTCCTCCAGAATAATTTAAACCTCTTCTTCCATTTTTGCTATTTCCTTATATCATACATCATTAAAATTAAGTGTTATAAAGTTGTTCAGGTTTTCTTATGCAGAGCAAAGGTGATCAGAGACTATCAGACAGTAAGGGAGCCAGCCATCATCCTCCTCCCTATTCCATATGCATGATCTTTCTTCTAGCATGACTGACGTACAATGGTCTAAAAAGCAACACAATTTCTCTCTATGACTAATGCAGCTGGGAAGAAACAAGCAGGCTTTTGGGTTCTGCATCCCTTCACCAGACATCTAAGTTGAATACATTTAGACTCAATGCCTCTTAATAAAGGGCAATTATGTTAATCAATGTAAAAAAAAAAACAAACAGTGCAAGACTAAATGACGTAGGATTAGTGTGAATGAAAGGAAGGGAGACTACATGAGATCATTAAGAAAGACTGTGAAGGGCGATGACTTAACACAGAGGCAACAGTTCATGAACAGCAGAAGCCACGGAGAGCAGCGATACCAAGTGAGTTTCTGCCTTTCAGCTACTATCAGTGACAACACCTTCAGTGTGATTTGTCGAGGTGACTTGTGGCCCACCAGGTTGAGAATTGCAAACCAAGTAAGAATCTGCTTCTGGAAGGCTCAGAGCCTTTTCTTTAAGATGTGCCGAGTGCAGCTGATGAAGACGCTCAGATGCATTCAAAGTGCAACAGAAACCAAATGGCCAAACACCGTCAAGTACCACAGAAGACAATATTTTAGACTTTTCACATAAACCAACATTTCTGTTCCCCAGGAAAACCTTCCAATGGGTCTTACTAAGGAACTGAAATAAGGTAAGGATTTTTCTCCCTTTGCAAATACAACTCACCTGAAGCTGGGGAAGAAACCAATCACAAGCTTGACTGCATACGTTTCAGCACAGATGATCTTTCGCACTACGTTTACACTATTGCTTTCTTTAGAGGGACATCACTGCTGTCTGACTTCCTACCTTCTCTCCACACCTCCAGCGGTTAATGAATCATTCATGTGGTGAGATTTTCTGGAAAAGTTAAGTAAGAAATCTTCTGGGTAGAGGAAATAAGTTGTTACAATAACATGCAATTTACTATCTGAATGCTACGCATAGTGTATCATCTTATTTGTATTTCACAGTTAATCTCCCAGCTCACAAAAGTTTTATCGGATTGGAGGCATGTGCTGTATTCCCCTTTATAAAATTTTACAGTCCCTTGCTATTCTCGGGGCTTGTTTTATAGGCACAATTTGCTGCTTTAATCTCACCCAATTGTCATGTTCTAAATCACGGTGTATAAAAATGTCTTAAAAGGAGAGATGCGCTGAAGGGTAGTACTTAATTACACTTACTGCCTGATTTAAATGTTATCTGTGCTTTGCCAAGTGCCAGGCACAGAGTAACCCAGCAGTGCAAATCTGCATAAACTGATACAAGTCATTATTGGGCTTTTAATAGCAACCCTGTTCTCCTGTGCAGCATTCTGATGAAAGCGTATTCCTCCTCCTCCTCTCACATTAGCTTGTGAGAAAATTAAGTAAGGAGGTTGAGGAAGCTGGTAATTGGTAGGGTCTTTCCAGTCACTCTCGCCTAACTTATTTAATTTGATCTCCTTGCAGAAATCTTTGTCAAGACAATTTCACTGGTCATCTTCATGAGTCTAATGTGTGCTTTTCAGTTTCATTAGGAGAGTGCACAGAGCAAACAGAAAATCCATTTGTTTGATGGTTTCCTATTCCTTTTGTAGTACTGCCACTCCAAAAGAGCTTCTCTTTACACCCTCTCCCCCCAAATGCCAGAAATCAAACAAACAAAGAAACAAATTAAAAATACCACCAAAATGCCAGGCAATTAATGTTTCGGTTTCTGACCTCCTCCTTCCCCACCCAAGCAAGCACATCAAGGGACTGATTTGCCTCTGCACTAACTACACCAGACATGCAGTTAAAGCCTCTGGCTCAGGGGAGCAGAAACGCAGCTTAGAGCGCAACATATCCAAAGACTTTCTACTTCGTGCTCCGGTCCCCGCTCCAACCACACGTCAGACGGATCCTCACAGGACCACTTCAGCCAGATCACTCTGAACGTGAGGGAAAGCAAGAGAGTGACCTTCTTTGTTTAGGTTCATCATATTTAATGAGCCAGTGGAGGTAGGATAAGTACCACAACTCCCAGTAATCTATCCAGCAGCTTTATTTCTGGTCCGTACCACCAGCATAAATTCAATTCACTCTTTTTTTTTTATTTTTGTTCCCCTGAGTGTGCTGTGCTCATGGTTCAGCACTGCCAAAGTCTAGAAGGGACTAAACCACGCTATTTTGTGCCAAGCAACCAGCAAGTAGACGTGAAAGAACATCACTGAGTCAATCCCAGATACTCAGCAGCTTTCTACTCAAATGAAATTTCTAACTTTGCACAAATTTCAAACAATGTCAGAGCAGTCACAGTTACAGAGTGCTACTCCTTACCCATTTACGTAGCATGGTTCTGATCACAAGACGTTAGCATCGTTGCACGTAAGATAAACTACAACATTGTCCCTTATGGGTATATGAAATATGTACGTGCTGCTGTTACCAGTCACAACTGTGCTTACACTGCCCTTATTTCAGCCTCGGCAAATAAGCAACTGTTTTAAGCAGCCTTCTGGCTAAAGCCTGACAGGGGCAATAAAAAGAGGGGGAAGAAACCCAACTCAGAATGATTAGACATTTTAGCAACTGATTTTAAGCATCTTCTAAAGCCCAGTGGTGTGAAATACTAACGACCCCTCATCTTCACAGAGAGCTGAAGCAATACAACGTTTTATGTGGCAGAAGCAGAACCCCGCAGCAGAACCTGGCCCGAGAAGAGACGGGTACAGCAGCAGCTCTTCCAGCCCAAGGTCAGCGCAATCCTAGCGAGACCCTGGGAGCACGACTGTGCTGTAAGCAGCTCCCAACGTCCAGCCAGTGGATCCCTGCCAACGTGCCTTCCTTTGCACAGAAGAGGAAGGATACGAGGTAGCAAAAAAGCTACGGCATTGGGAAAATGTGTCTCCCAAGAACCTCATTCACTCATTTTCTCTTGAAATGAAGAGCAGTATTTTCCAGACCACTGGTATCTGAAGCCATGTGAAGAAATTCACATCTGTCTCAGGGGATCCCATCACACCTCAGCAGTGATTTTAATTAAAATTTTGATGACAAAAGCGCATAGTCCTCTGCAAGTAATTTAGAGAGTTAAAGATGACGCGTAACTCCGAAGTGCCGGAGACCCACTGAGTTATAAAACTATACGCTTAGAAGTAATGAGATGCCGGCTTCAGTTTGTCTCATGACTGCAAAACATTCCCCAATGTCAAAAGGTTCATTTGAGCAGCCACAGGCTAAAATTTCTCTGGAGGCAGATCAATCTTCCCACTTCCAGGAGCAGCCTCTCCTTCAGAGGGAGAAACACATTAGAGGACTGGTGCAGCAAGAACTTCACTTTTCGTGGTGGTCATATCACCCTCCTAGGAAGACTGGCTCCTCTGATGGGTCTCACCACACTCCTCCTTCCAACACACATACAAAGTTTGACAACTTTGGGACTTCTCATCCCAAATGAATTCAGCTTTTTTTTTTTTCTTTTCCTAAAGTAATAATATTACAGGATTAATTACTTAGTAAGGTCTCTATAAACTCATCTGCCTTTGAAACTTCTACAAAAGCACGAGTGAAATTCCAGAGATAAACAAACACAAACTCCCTTTTAATTAAGCACTGCGCCTCTCTGTAGGGGGTGATGGAGCAAGCAGATGCAGGGGGGATTGCCAATTAAGATACAACTTCTTTGATAGGAAGGGTACAGCCATACACTAGAGGAAAAAGGAGAGGAACTTGCCATCCAAGTCATTATTTTAATTGGCTGCTCAGAAAGATTATGCATTCCCCACATCTGATGCTGCCAAAAAAGTACTACTGATCCAAAATACTAAAGAGCCATCAAAACATGTTCTAAGCTGCTTGTACCGTGTCAGTACGAATGCTACCTGTGCTCCTCACTCATCCTGTTTGAGAAAGTGGTAACACAGGGAGCTAATTCTCAGGGTTAATTAGACAAAGAAACAGAGAACTCTTGGACTTCATTTCCTGTTATTGATCATTATTATTCACTGAACACCAGGCATTCTTAGCAAAAACTTCTTGAAAGGAATGCACAGTATTTCCAGCCCAACTCAGTTTGGGAAAAAAAAAAAAAAAAAAAAAAAGAAAAAGATTAAAAACCATGTGCATAGCTAAAATAAATGCATGAATCAGGATGCACACAGAAAGCGAACCTGAGGATGGACTGGTCATCTTCTGTGTAACTTCCATTGATTTGACACATTGATTTGACATCCAAATATTTTCTGCCTGTTGACCTTTATTTTCTGTGATCCTAATGGTGATGCTGTCATTCTCTCAGCTTCGTTAAAGAGCTGCATATTAACTTTCACTTCTGTTTTTATCTGGTTTTAATGGAAATGCAAATCAGCTTTTGCACGGCTTGTTCCATGCCTCTGTATCCTTTGGGGAGGAAAAAAAAGGCAGGAAACTGAGAAATGGTTTGTTTGATTTGCAGCCTGCTCAGGAATCTTGATTTTTGCCTCCTTATACAGTATGTCTCGACCACAGAGGACAGAGCACTGTGCAGGGAAGAATTCAGGGATGGGAACCCAGAGCTGCTTTATCTGAGCCTTCTTCCCCTGAAGACGATGGCTCTGTCATCCAGTCCTAACAAAACACAACAGCAGATTGGGATTTCACTGCCTCCACTCAAAATAAATGAATGCAACAGAAAAGGACCCCTTGTCTTTGCGAACAGAAGAAGAGCTCCGTTCTTACAGGGAATGGGATAACCAGAACAGGATTGCTGCCTTGGGAAGACAGCCCGGGCTGCAGAGGTAAGCTGGGGCAGAGAAGCTACTCCCTTCTGGTTCTCTCCAGTCAAAAACAGCATCATTACTAAATCTCACAGTTGTACAGAGCAAAAACAATTCTGGCCTTTGTGGATGGACAAAAAAAGCCTGTAAAGGAGAACAATGTAGTCTCAAAGCGCTGCAGGCTGTGAACTGGTTTTTTTAAAGAAAAAAATATGCAATTTGAGAATGGAAGGTGGAAAAGCCACCCCCTTGCTGGTTGGAAGACAGGTCAACAAACATGTTATTTAGACCTGGCAAAAGCTTCCAGGGGCACAGCCCTCCTAAGGGCCATTGTCTCCCTTAACTCTCCCATGAACTACACCCCATTACCCACTCTTCAAAGCATGTTGCTCTACTAATTATAGTCCTCCTTCTCATTTCTAGTCCCAACTGATTCACAGCCAAAGTATATCTTTTATTCTTCCTCCAGTATTTTGCTTTAACTTATTTGCCCTTTTTTTTTTTTTCCTTATTTGTACTCCCCTCCAGTATGTTTTTAATTAGTGATCAAGATTCTTTTCAGCTTTCATTTTCCCTTGCTCATCTCCTGTCAGGGCTCCTTTCCAGGGTTTTCATCATGCCACCAACTTTTCTGTGGTCCTGGACCAGTTTAGGTTCATTCTTTCTCAAGAGAGTGTCACTACGAATACCAGCGCTATTCCAGTGGAGACACCACTAGTGATACTTCCACTGTCATCACCAGAAAAGCCTCACCTGATCTGTTATCTATCTCTGACCTTCCACAGCGTAATTTTAGACAGTGCTCACGGACTGGCCAATACATGCCCTACTCCTCTGTTGCTTTTAACTGCAGAGCTCCCAGCTTACAGGACAAATCCTTATGAGTCCTTCAGTGCACGACCTTACACTCTGTCTTGTATTACCAACAAGAGGTCACTTTTTCAAAGCACAAGCAACTGTCTAAACTGCTGCCATTACAGATCATAAAACCCAAAAAACCCAAAACCTTAAGAACAAAAGCCCTTATTTCCTACTGAGAAAAAAAAAAAAAAAAAAAGAAAAAGAAAAAAAGAAACTAACTCATATCTTTCTCCATTTCTT
Source organism: Aquila chrysaetos chrysaetos (assembly GCF_900496995.4). NCBI lineage: Eukaryota > Metazoa > Chordata > Aves > Accipitriformes > Accipitridae > Aquila > Aquila chrysaetos. Next base: position 13,800,679 of record NC_044025.1, read on the forward strand.
TCTGGGAAGTGCCTCAATGCCACTGTCAGGACAAAAAAGACAAAAAAATAAGAGGAAACCACCACGATATCCTCCCTCCCCTTGCCTACACTGCAGCAAGTGCTGCATTTTCCCCTTGGGAGCTGCTCACAATCACTGACCCCACGGCACTGGGAGTTCTTTGGGAAGAGACTCTCCAATGCACAACCAATACTGAGTGTCCATCGACCCCCAAGCCCTCTCAAACCACGACAGCTATAGGGAGTGCTGAGGGCCAGACCCCACGCTGAAAGCTTCCCCCACCCCCTCACATTTTCTAGGTACACCACTAGTGCACAGCACTGGTACACTGCTTGTAAAATACACTAAAGCTGGAACAGCTTCATAGTATTACCATACTTGGTTACTAATCAGGATCTGAATAAAATGCCTGAAAAAAGTAAAGGAATTAAGGATATTTAATTTGAGTGAAAAGGTGAAGAAGGAATGTAATTACACCTAATTAATTCCTGCACACGGAAAGTACATCTCCTACTACAGGGCTCCCTCATCTAGAAGAGTTCCAGTGTCTGGAAATCAAAGCCAGATCCACCAAGGCTCAAAATGGAAACAAGATGCAATTTCTCAATAAAGAGGAAAGTGTTTCTATTTTCAGTTTCCTTAAGTAGATCTTCTACCACTTGAATCCATTATCCATATCCATTATCACTAACTAATCCTGGATAATTTTCAAAAGGAAGAAATAAAAAATAAGAGGAAGGAAGAGGGAAATGGTGTTTTCAACGACGCAAAAGGCAAGCAGAGAGAAGAGGTGGAGAATCAGTTCGATCTAGACAGCTAATCTAAACTTCCAAGTCAGGAACCTCATTGCTCGCATATTTGAATCAGGCTCTAAATTCAGAGCTTTGAATCACCCTGTGGAGGCTCTAGCGACTGTATGCGGCCTTGAGGCTCCCAAATTGGATACCCGAACTTGGATGCGACTACAGCTCTTGGCCATCTGATTTTCAGTTAACACTATGGGGATTTGGACACCCAATATTGCTTCTAATTTTTTGCTTAACTGTAGTAACAACAGCCTCAAGTGTTTTCTCTCGTTTTTGGAAAAAGCGATGCTGTAACTAAAGTACACGATACTCTGAACCATCTACAGGCTTACAGTCAAAATTTACTATCTGCAGCATGTTATATTCATATACTTGATATTTCAGCCTCTAAAATTAATATATAGGAAGAGATACATCTTTGCCATAAACATGGACAAAGCAAACTTCATGCCAACAGGATGTGTGCAAACAAAACCACAGAAGTTTTTTTTTTAAAGATATCATCGATGCAAACCACATTGATGACTGGTTTTTGCAGACAGATTTCATAATTCCTTGTTTCTGTCCTTGGCACGGCTATCCTTTGAAACAACTCTTCCATTATTGTACAACTTAAAAAGCAAGCAAGCACCAAACTCTCACCTCTCCCATGCTAACTAAAACTCTCTTAGGCATAGCAGTTCTTGAAAAACAGTATTAAAAGTGACTGAACTTGCACATAGCTCTCACTGGACTTCATCTGGTACAGTATATTGTCAGAAAGCAGAAAATGCAGGATGGGCTCACATTATCTGTAATAAGACAGACAGTCCTTCATTTTAACAAGGTACCACTGCCAATATCAGCCCTGCTGTGTAAAAACCTGCTGCAATGATTTTGTTATTTATACGAGTGCAGTGAAACCCAGCGAGATCGGATGTGATCGAAGGCACCTTCCAGCAGCCGGCACACAGCGCATATTCACGCAACACCTTCAAGAAGCATCTTACATCCCACACACCTCCCACCGCGGCGGCCACCAGGGCACTGCCCCAGCCCTGCCAACAGCTGGGCAGCGCAGCCTGCAACAAGCAAGCACACGCGGAGCCACTCAGCCCCGCACACCTATTTCAAAGTGGGAAAGCAAGCCATTTCGACGATGGGAATAAGAGTTCAGTGATTTCTCCCCAGTGAAATGTTTAAATGTTTCCATCTGCCTTCACAAAGCTGAATGGTTTCTTGACACAGAGAGATGCCAATGCTCCTGGGACCTATTTCTCTTCCAAGTCACCGCAGCACCAGCAAGGGTTGAACGCCATGAACCGACTGGACAAGCAACCCTACAAACTCGAAGTGGGCTTTCAATCTCCACGAACGGATCAACAGGTCAGTTCTCTTTCCTCTCAGCTTCCACACAGCTCTAGACCTCCTCAGAAGCAGGAGAGCTGCCTACCCTTGTTTCTCTGAAACACGTTTCTAACTGACCTCGCTCAAGAACATGTCACACTTCAGGACTTATTTCCATCTGGCACATAGTACTTCCACCCCCCAGTAAAAAAGGCCGATTAAAGTAGTGGTCATCTCTAGAGGGATTATGAAGTACAGCATAAGGACAAGTGATTAGCTCTGGAATGAAATAGAGCAGGCAAACATTGGCTGGCTGGAGGCATAAAAAGCGTGCTGACGATTGCAGGTTCTTCTGTATCCTGAGCTCAGTTGAACTTCTTGTGATCCACAATGGCCTCTTGTTAACTTCCCTTCCATCTGGCTGTCTTTGGGAATTCATTGAAAACAAACCCATGACTCCGGAAAAGCAGGAGTGCAAACACAAGAAAGCTCAAGCGACTCAGTAAGAGAGATGCATGGAGGAAAAAAGAAAGGTTCTTTTCTTGCCACCAGATTAAGGCATCTGCGATTGGAAAGATGCTCCATGGAGCAGCCACCCATTTGGAGAAAACCTAGGCTAGAATTTCAGGTGCTGTAAGACATGGTGAACAATGTCATTAGGCTGCTTGAGTTGGACCAAGAGTGACCCAGCATAGCGAGGACTGACCAGAGCCATCTCTCTCAGTCCGGGGGGAACAACAGCACAAGGACAGCAACACGGGCAGTTTGCATTTGGAAGCTCTAGTCCTGCCACCAGGAGCAACGTCAAAGAACGTGTTGAGTTACTGTCACATTCAGGGCTCTGCCTCCTTGGGATCAAACGACTGGAACTGCGGAAATTTTATTTCTTTCAGCTGCCACCACCCCAGGATGGCTCACGACTGAGATCACAGCTGGTCCGTGAAAGACAAAAGCTGTCTCGCTTCTAACTGCAGGTGTGCAACTGAAGCACAGCAAATCCCAGAAATAACGGAACGAAGAACAACAAAATTAAGTGGAATTATCATCTAATTTTATGTGGAAGTCATCCACTGACTGGCTGTTTCAATTTTATCACAGGATTTTGAGGCTATTACGAGTCTCTTAAAAACCTGCTTCCTGCCAAAACAGGTAGCCCAGGTCTCATCATTAAGAGGATAGTACGTACTTCTACAACAAATGCCCCTTTTTAATGCAAGGTCACCATTGTGGACCAGAGAGAAAATTCTTGATGAGACAAAATTTGGAGACCATGCTGATTTACACCTGACGGTCCTGTAACCTCTGGACAAGACTTTCCCTGCCCTTTGGTGAACAAGATGACAATTTAGCGAGTAAATGCTTTCTGCTGCTACGGCAGAGAGGTTTGATAGCTCTATTAGCCTTGGCACATAAGGTCACAAGGAACACGTACCCACCGTGACCTGGTGCTTCAGGAGAGAGCAACAGTACAAAACAAAAGGAAGGATTCGGGAATAACAGCCAGCCCCTTCTAAGGTGGGTATTTATGAGGACTGTAGTTTTCTCCCACTGCTTTTCATTACAAGACTTCATATATATATATTTCAGATTCTCCTGCTGAGAACATAGATAAGCTTCTAACATTAAATTTTCCATAAAACAGAGTTACAATACAAGGCTAGTGACAAATGCTGGCATCAGAAGCCTGCAGTACTGGTATTCTGTTAGGGTTTTGTAGAGCAATGAACAAAGATGTAGAGAGTAAAATAAAAGCCTCTTCCCAACTTGTAAGTTTATTTCTGGAACCTTTAAAATGTGAAACACGCATTAAAGTTCCTTTGCTGGGCATGCAGATAACCCTACGTCTTGATACTTCTATACACAAGAATGGCTTAAAACTGTAATACAACATTTGGTTTCAGTCAACATTAGTTCTAGTGTTCGATTTATTCCTCACAATAAATACATTAAAGCTTATTACCACTGATAAAGTCTATCTTGTAAACCTCAGGGCACCACTTTGAAAATTTTCATGGTGAAATTCGGCAGTGTCATGCAGTGTAACACGATAACACCATGGTGACATATCAGTGATGCAGATGCATCATTTTCATGATTTCTCATTCTGACCCCACAACTCTGAATAAAGTTGTAACGTTGCAGTTCAGAGCGGAACAACGACAAAAAAAAAAACAACAAAACAAACCACACAGTACCCACAAAACATTATGTAAAACATATCCCACTTCTTTCATTGACTTTCCACAATTCAACATTTCATAAAAAAGCCAAATGTTCAAAGATACAGACCACTGAGTTTAACTTCAATACAAGAAAAATTGATAGAAAATATAATAAAGAATAGTATCAGCGGGTGCATTATATACCCAGGAAGAGTCAGATTATTTTGCAGACAGCAGTTATGCGCAATGAATCCATTAGACTTCCCTGAAGGAGTTAACAAGCACATGAATAAGGTGACATGGTATGCAGGGATATGCACTTAGCTGATGCAGTACATGTGGCTTTTCCCAAACCCTTTAGCAAAGGGTCTCAATCTTAAAAAGAGCCTTAAAAAAGGTAGGCTATGGTGGGAGAGAAAGAAAGGGCATCTTAAAGATCAACAGCTAGCAAAAAAAAGAGAAATAGAGGAAAGAAAAAAGAATCATTTGTCACGATGATGGGAGGCTCTTAACGCATCATCTCAGCATCTGTGCTGAGACCTGCACTAGTCCATATTCCCACTAAAGGTCTGAGAAGCGGGGAGGGAGGTAATGAAGTGCCAAACTTCACTGACAAAACAGAATGATTAAGAGTAGGCAAAATTATAACTGACGTGAAAGCTGCAGAAGAGTCTCGAGACACTGTGATTGGACAGTAAAATGACAGAGTAAATTAAATGTTAATAAATGGAAAATATTGCACTGAAAAAAAAGGAGTACAACTGTCCACATAGACTGACAGGCTCTAAATTAACTGTTCTAACACAGAAAAGAGATGTAGTCATTACAGACAGTTTTCCAGAAACATCAGCCCTGCAGCAACCAAAAAAAAGCAAATCATTTCAGAACTTTTCAGGAAAGGTATCAAGACTGATATACAAAATACCATTATAAAAGAAAATAAACTCATGATTTATCTGCATCTTAAAAACGCATATATTTCTGGTTATCACATCTTTAAAAGAAAACGTACAAAGACATGCAACTGTGATGGATCAGAAGAGTAAAATTATTTCTAAATGGTGAAAAGCCTTATATGTTAAGAATGCATCAGGAATAGAAGTACATTGGGACCCTACAGCTTGAAGAAGAGTCCAACGACCCATGACTGATATATATCACAGACAGAATGCTGGGCTATGGGAGCCTTTTGTCTGACCACCAGAGTTGTTGTTCTTTCTTGTGAGGTAGACGACATAGTAAGGAAAATTTCTACTTTCTTGTGAAGTGTTAGTAGGATAAGCCACAGCATGTTTAGATAAATTGTATTAATTGGGCTGAGATCTGTATGAGACACTTCTCTCATTTCCATCTGCCCTGGAAGCAAAGATATTTAACAAGTAGTTAACCATTCAGCTCACAATGTGCCATAAAATTTTACCTTTAGTGTTATTAGGGTAACAAATGAGAAATATTGTATGAGGCTTGAAATTATGGAGTAGGTTAGATTCAAGTTGCTTCATAAGTTAGAAAAGAAAAAACTCTCCAGAGCCACCCATGCCATCTCCCATCCCAAAAGGGCAGCTCCAAGTTCACCTGGACACTGTATTTTCTATTTCCATCTGAAAAGCTGCACCTTCTATGTTTTTTTTCTCTCTACGGGCTGCAAGCAAAAGGAAGTACTAAACGCAGCGCTGAACAGACAGACATCTAAAATACCAGCTATTATACACAGGTTGGGTTAGAGCACCCTAAGTCCATTAGACAATTTATGCTGTTGTAGCTCATAGATGCAGGTCCAAGCTGGCCGAAAAGCCAAATTCAAGCAGATCAGAAGTTACAAGCATGGGTTCAAGCAGATAAGAAGCTTCCCATAAGTGGAGGTAAATGGAAGGGCCAAAAAAAAGAAGTATTTTGATTCCTCTAAGAACACTCTTGCATAGCACGAGAAGCATATGAAGACCAAGGGGGGTTGTGTGATTAATTATAAAACAGCCTCTTCCCACCTTAAAACCAACCCTTGTTTTCCTGCGACAAGCAATGGGTAAGGATAGAGCTGCTCTGTTACACCATCAGCAGCACATTCACCCTTTGGACCAAGCGTTGGAAGCAATGTATCCACTGCCACCATAGCTTTTCACACCATGTTCATGAGTAACTACCAATTGCTGAAGATGTAAAGTTTGGAGGAAACATTTCTGACTTAAGTTCATTAATCTCTCCAATCTCTCTTAATGCCTCTTCTCTACGAACAAACCAAAATAAAGTAGAATGATGGAAGTCATGACTTACTGTACATTCTGATGCTGAGAACACTCCTACATAGAAACTATTAATTCACTAAATCATATAAGAAACGCTTCTGCTATTTACAAAGCTTCTGTGCTGCATCATTTTTTCAAAAGACTGACTGAACAAATACAATTCCACGGTAGCCAATTAAAAGGGGCCACAGCCCAGGTTTTTAGAGCCACCCTGAGAATGGTCTCCACCTCATTTTTAAACCAGTTTTCATTTTCTAAGTTAGACAGCTTCACTATCCAAGACAGAGTGGAAGACTACTAACAATATACTCATGTACTAAAACTATTCATGGTGTGCCATTTAGATATCAAAATAATAGACTCTTCAGCTGTAAAGATAGACTCAAACACTGACAGAGTAAGGCACGCTTGCTAGTTTAACAACATTGTGCATTCTGGCTTTGGAAACATGTTGTAATATACTGGGGGGGGAACCAGGGACAAAATGACATGCAGCTCCCACCAACATAACAAAGAGAGCAATCTGAGAAAGGTAAAGGAGGTTACTCCCAAACTTTCTGCTCTTCTCTCAGACAGACTCTGATTTTCACTATGCCATACTTTTGCCTGTACTTTCCCCACAAATACCAGCTCAGCCTCACAGGCACTGTTGGGTGTTTCCCTTTGGTTATGATAAAGGCTTGTCTTCTTCAAACTCCAGTACGGACCCCTTCTTTGCTCCTGCACTGAAAACCCCCACTGCACCAGGGGATGCCTGGGACCCACGGACACGCGTCTGCCACAGCCCAGAGGTGTGACTGCAGCTCATGTGCCCCAAGGTAACATCCAAGCATCATCAGCAGATATCGATAGCTGTGCAAATATAACAACATAACATTCCGCCTATTTGAGCTGCCTGCATGCTCCTGGGGGAAGTTGGAGAGGGAAAATACTACCAGTTGCCACCATCCTGACTGACGCCTGCACTAGCAGAGGAAAAAAACAAAAAAACAAAACAAAACACCACCAAAAACCAAACACACAACATCACTACCAGAGTAAAAAACATTATTAGGAGAAGTCTAACCAATCCACTATGAAGAACAAGATCAGCCCAGAGAGTATAAGCAAGAAGTCATGGCAGAGGACCATGTCAGGGTTAAGTCGAAGTCTGTAAGAGAGCACATCCCAAGGTGGTGACACACTGAAGAAGGCTGAAGGACCCCCCATCTCTACGAGGACACACCAGCTATACAACGCATACACCCCACCTCCCTCCTCCAAACTCTTACTTGAGCCATGGGACATGAACCTTCCCTAACAGTGCAGCTGAAAATAAGAACAATGGTAAAGTTTAACTGCAACATTTCTCTGACTCAACTATAATAACTATAATAGCCTCCATGTCAGTAATAAGAAGATTGTTAAATACGCTACTCAAAGTCATTCACCTTTGACTTCACAAAGCTCTCTCAGGAAATACCTGTTAACAGAAAACATCATTACTGTAACACTCAAGAATTAGTGCGTAGGTGCTTTTTGTCCAAAGCGATAAATAAAATGCCCACCTTCAGAATTATTTTCAAAGGGTGAAATTAAAGCATGTAAAAGCGTGTAACATCAGCCTGCATAAGGGTCCATGCCATAACTGACAAAGAGATACCAACTTGGGCAGAGGAATTTAAAGTGCCTGTTGCTCAGCAGCTGAAGAGCTCCGCTGCTGAAGTCAGACAAAAAGAAGGGGAACAAAGAGAACAGGAAAAAAGAGTGAGTATCTAACAGATTTGGTTTTCAGACAACTCAATCAATACATCAAATCTTTCATTCACACTTTCAAAAATCATCATCTGTTGGTAATTAATTTCTGCATGCCTGACAGCATTCCTAGTATTCTCATTGACACCAGTGGCAACAGAACTGGCCTCTTCCCTATTAGCTAACTCAAACCTATAACTTGCTCTTGAATATCCCATTCAGATCTAATATCTCCTTTTAAGTATCCATTTCTGGCAGAGTGTAAAATAATCAACCTATCATCAAAGTGCTGCCGTTTCATCATTACCCCCCCAAAATTAATCATGTTTCAGTACATGCAAGGCAAGCCTTTTGTAGCACACTCTGTTAAGCAGGAACAGATAAAAGTGGATTTCCCAGTGCCTATACTGGAACAGTAATACAGCTAATGATTTTCTACAAAATGCTAGTGCAAGCTCTGTGAACAAAATTGCAAAATAATTCAGCTATTCAGGACCAATGTGTAAGCAGAAAACTGAACTATACTCTGTAAGGGCTACGATTCTTCTTTGGTCTTCTGAACTGAAACAAAATTAAAAGTAGTCAGGTTAAATAAGGCATAATTCTTGCTCTAAAGTTTATTTTGGATTCACTTGTTTGAGAATTCATGTACACTAAAAGATGAAATTTGAAAGCTGGAATATCTGTAAACTTGATAATGTAAAACTGCTAAAATTCAGGGTTACTGTTTTACCTGAGCGTGACAGTAACAACAGTGAATTTTATCCTCCTTCAGACAGATAGCACAAGGTAGAAAATCCACTTACATCCCATTTATATCCATAAAATCAGTTGCAAGAGGAGCAAGGCTGCCCATGCTGACGCTCCAAAAAAAGTTTATGCTTTCTGCATAAACAATTTTGTAATTCAAATATATATAAACAGAGAGATTTACAGGTTATTTTTTTAAGTCATGGAAAAGCTCTCATACCGCACGCCATGGCTAGGCATTTTGTACGCATACACGGACAACTCTCAGTATAGCTGAAGCTTCACTCCCCAACTCCGATCTTCAGATCTCACACTTGCAACAGTCTAAAAGTCAGAAGAAAAGCTGGGGGTTGCTGCAACGCACAGTTTTGAAAGACTTCAAAAAGTTACTGGAGCAAGACAAACTGCGCAAGATTCTTCTATAAAGTCAGGCTAGCAGCAGCCCAATAGCTCAAAACAGCTCTCATTTAATTAGCTATTTGCTATGTATAAGAGAGGCTGTAGGAAATGCCCAGTGCTGCATCCTCATTTGTGTTTCGCTGTGATCCATATAGCAGCAATTCAGTCCTGAGTGAAACAGAGCTCATTATCCAGCAGAGATGAACTCTCCTCAGGAGAGAGGTGTTTCTCCCGCTGTTAATAGCATCAGCTCGATATGATCGCCCCACCGCCTGCTCCTAGCAGAGCACAGCTGATGCGTGAAGGCGATACAGGCTGCTTGTGCGCTGGGAAAGGACCTGGCAGAGCCCGGCTGGAAGCAAGGGTGGAGATCGGTCTCTAACAGGAATGGAAATGCAGACCCTTCATAACCGGTTTTTGCAGGGCAAGTAAGAATTTGAAAGGGAACTCAGGGCTGGTTCTGGTTTGAATTTGTTTTTGCAAGCCAGCGCAGAAGACGAGAGCACCTTCCCTGGGAGGCTGACATTCATCCCTGGCTTACAGGCACCTCCAAACGATGCTCTTTTTGCTTTCCGAGTAGCACATTCCACATTTGCCAGCTGGGCACATTTCCCTGTCTGAAAGAGGGTTAAGACCCTTATCGTCATCCTCTGCAGACTCTCAGTTCATGCTTTAAAAGAACACTTCCATTTATTTAGAAAATGCCCAGTGCAGAGCCAGGCCATGCCCTTTGATCAAGCAGGGGAGAACGTTCGGAGCCCCACTTCACTTAAACTCCTCGCGCTACCGGGGTGAGCGGCTTCATCTGCTCTACCTACTAAAAGCCTCCGTAAATGGCACCTCATTGATTTAAGTGGTGTAAGAGCACTAATACTCTCTGCTCTGAAGAACGCAGCCCTGAAGCCGACCACATCACCCGCTGGGCTGGTGGCAGATGGGGAGTGAGCCAGGTCTCCAAAACACTGCCTTATTCAATCCAATTGCGGGAACTTCCCATCATTTTTTCCCCCTTCATCCTTATCACCTTGCTTTTATCTGGCAGCATTTTAACAGCTGTTTTCTTATCACATTAAACTGACATCTCTGACAAAAAACAAATGTCTAATTTTCCTGGATTTCTGCACAATATGCTACAGGGGAGCAAATCTCTGCTGAAGCATACTCTCTATTTGCCTGAGCACAGATTTTACTCTTTAACCAAATACCTTTCCCATCCTCAAAAAATATCAAATGGGGGAAAAAAAAAAAAAATTAGCAACAATATTTTGCTCAAACTTCACCACCCCCCCAAAAAAACAGCAGGCCAGCCTTCCAGCTAGTAGCACAACTGGTGCAGTGCTGGGGAAGTCAATAAAGCTACGCTGATTTACAACAGTTAAAGATCTGGTCTGGAGATGAGTCATGTGGATTACTTGCTGCTTGAATTTCAACTAATTCAAGGCGTTTGGTTTTGGGTTTTCTGTTTTGTTTATCTCTGGATGTGCTGTAAAGCTTCAGTCACTAAAAGGCCAACTCCAGCATTTCTTCCTAAATATTCAGGAAGGCTCCTTGAATATTTAGGAAGCACTTGGATCTAAGAGATTTTTTCAGGCGTGCTGCTGCTTGGATTTGGACACATCTTTCGGTCTGTTCTCCCTCTGCTGAGCAACCCAAGCACTACAGAGAATAACAGCAAGAGGTCCTTCAGTCCTGGCAGTATTACAAGGGAACAAACTTTATTTCTCAGGCTAATACCAGAAAAAAGGAAAAACAGCCGCGGAGATCTGCTCAGCCCTGCGCTCCCCACCTCACCGGTGGGCAGAGATGTGCACCCAGCCAGGCTGTAGCGCAGGTCTGCCCAGCAGTAACGGGGCTGCTGCAAGCCCCCGCGGTGCAAGTACCTGATTACGTGTCAAAACCAGTACATCAGCTGGTGGACAACGACAGCTATCGGCCAGGCAAACCTCCAGAGAAAGCAGGAAAGGTTTTAACTAAATGGTTAGCCCTGGCTGCCACGTTTCCAAAGAAGAAACGAGCCTGTCTTACTGCTCACGTCTTCCACGCGAGGAACGGATAAAAACACTATACCGACATTTCAGCTGCTGGGGTGATCCTAGCAGATCTTGGCTCATCCCAGCATCGGACAACATCTCCCTGGACACGGTCCCAGCACTGCTCTTCTGCAGTCACGGTAGTTCTCCAACACCCAACCTGACAAACCCTACCATTCCCTTGGGACAAGGGGGGGGGGAATAATAGGAATATTACCATAACCCAATACTACCAGCTTACCACTTTACAATGCATTAGATCCAGGGAGCTTTCTGTGCAGCACCAGATTCTTAAAACCATCATGAAATTAAAAAATAAAAATAATAAAACCCCAGTGTCCCCATCAGATTCTTAGGCCAAACTGAGTGGCAATGCTGAGATTTTATGAAGTTTTCACCTCTATAAGGAAGCAGTATCCTCCCTTGCTAAGCAGACGAGCGGATAATCGCCTTAGTGCTCCATCTTTATGAAAAGCAAGATCCCCCATTTCTCAAAGGCACACCCTCCCCCCCCCCCCCCCCAACACATCCATTTTCAATAGGTCTACTCAAATTCAACAGAACAGCAGCTAAAAATGTCAGAAATGAAGGGGGGTGGTGTAGAAAAGGCTTGACACCAGAATAGCAAGATTTCAAGCATGACCCATCGCCTGGTAACGTCAAAGGGATCCTTCCGAACCATTTCAAAACAAGTCAGATACAAGCCACATCCAGGTGAGCTGTTACTGAGCACAGCTGATTGAGGTAGAGGGGAAGAAAGCGCAGAATTCACAGGGAAAACACACAGATACATGAAACATACGTATACCAGCCCTTGATCAGTGGCCTGGGAAAAGCATTCCTTTGTTTCTTTTCAATATTTAGCCCCAAACTGAAATAAACACCAGCTTTCCCATAGGGTACATCTTAAACCCAGGGCGGGGGGGGGAGCGTAAAAAGTAGTTAAGACCTAAGATTTGTCAAGGTTATTTTAAAAGATATTGCAAAGTTCTTTACTGTATTTAGTAACCTATGACCCAAAAAAGTTGACAAGTTTTCAAACTACTCCAGGCATATTCAGCAAAAATCTCTTATTAAAATCAATGAGAGACAAGCTGTTAGCTGAATGTCGTGCTGGAAAGCTGCAGATGAAATGCAGAAAGCTCCTATGCTTTCACTCCACATCCAAAAATTCAAATATTTTCAGTTACCTCATAAATCAAAGTTTGTCATTAAGCTACACCTAAAGTGCTGTCTTGCCTAAACCTCTGGAAAAGCATCAAAGTAGCTGTTAATTATTTTTTTGACAACCACTCAGGGAACTTTTCCCAGGGGAGGAACCGTCGGCTGGCGCAAATCCTGCCTCCATTACTGTTCTGGGGGCCGATGGTATCGAGGTGTATCTGCTGGTGGCCAGAGACAAATGGACTCCAAGGGCAATAGCGTGTGTGAGCTTTTAGACTGAGATGCTTTCCACTTCAAGCACACCTAAGGGACTCGATGTAAACTGATAACAGAGCCTGGGATTCTCACAAATGAAATAAAAGCACGAGTAGACAACAGAGAAAGTTAATTTTTCACCTAGAGAACTGCAGTGTTAGAAGATTGCCCTGGAGGTTTTAATCAATGCAAGTGAATCTTTTTATATTTTTCTCCAGTATTCCCAAAATAAGTCAATAAGATACCAGCACTTTCTCAGCATAGAGTGACCACTTCCCAGCAAGCTTGAGTTCAAGTCTTTATCAAAAGAACTAAAGAAATGCGTTATGATTTCTAAGAAAAATAACAAGCAAGGGAACAGAAGCAGCAGGGTAACCTTACAACACACGGTAGGTTTTCAGAAAAACTTTCTTTACTTCTTTTATTCTTGAGGATGATTAGAAGCAAACGAAGACTAGTCCAACCAGGCGTTGCTGGTACACAAAAATATCTGCAGCTACCCTGGCCCTTAAGAACAGCAAAACATTTGAAAAATGCACACCACCATCAGACACTATCTAAAGGCATTTCCAGATCCAGAACCTCCTCTCCCGTGAGGGAAGCACACCTACTTGTCCATCTGCTTCATCACAAATGATATAAAGATCCCTATGCATTCAAGCAACTTCTATTGCACCCACCTCATAACCCATCACCTAGAGGACCCGTGCACACGGATTGTGTCCACACACGTCACCT